>NW_027361707.1:22025000-22775000 GCF_039654945.1 Dendrobates tinctorius | reverse complement strand
TCTCCTCAACTACCGCCACTGATGCCAGCCCTTTACAGACTGTCTGCCTCTCATACCCTTTACCCAGTGCCCCTCCACAAACGAGACCTGTAACAGGTAGTACAGCAGATTTACCGATCTTTCCTGAACGTTGTGATTCTGTACGAGGCCTTGTCACCCCTGCGGCCTGTATGGCATTGTTCTCCCGGTGTACCGCATCACACTTTAGGAACCCACAGAAGGAACTGTATCCCCTCTCCAATGGACCCAAGTTCAACGAACCCAAGACCAACGGCACGGTACTTCGGCACGGTCAGGAGACAGTGCATCTTGTTTCTACACAGCAGAGCCAGAGACTTTGTTAATGGACTGCGACGCCATGGGGAATTGTTCCAACCACTCCCCAAAAAGAACTCCAATCGATAAGTCAATACCTTCACTTTTTCCCTTCTTGTTGTGATTATTGTATAGATCACTATTTGCCTTAACACCTCCCTGCACAGAGGTTTCCTTGAATTCATATTCAGTAATTGCTTAAGTAAATTTTTGTTAACCCCTTCTCTGCCTCCTGCTGTTTGCTGCATCCGACGAACCTTAACAAACATACAGCGAGAAATTCAGGATGTGACCCCAGACGTCCTGTGCAATACATTCAACGGCACATGCAGGAATTTAGCCCTACTGTGTCCTGCAGAGATTAGGTTCCCCGGCCTATCCAATGTCAGCAGACTCCATATAAGGCAGCTCCCTCCACCACTCTTTGCTTGAACATTTGGTTCCAATCCAGTTTGTTCACGTGCATGCTTACCTCTGTATTCCGTTTTTTTCTTGTCAACCAGGCAAGTTTTCCGTCCTGTCTGACCTCCTCTCTCCTGACCCCAGCTATTCCTACTGATCATGTGCTGCCTGCCCCAACCACAGACTGACAGACCATGCTTTGTCTTTGCACTCAAGTATCACGTACCTGTGCATCTGACCCTCCGGTCAGCTGCTGCAGACACAGCAACTGCCCTGAAGTGGAACCTGGTGACTACCGGTGGCCAAGCCTAACTCCACCAGAGGCCCTAGTGAATACCAGGTAGTAGCTTAGTAATGCCCCTCCAGGGTAAGCAGGGCCCGTGGCCAAATAGGTCCATACCCACCAGCGTTACAGCTATTTTGTCTATTTTGCACATATTGTTATACATACTGTACAACACTGACTATCAATCTTTTTAAAATATTTATGTGGCAGAATTATTAGCTATTTTTTGTTGGATGGATTAATCTTGTTTATTTGCTTTTATGATGATTATTTGTGATGTCATTCAACAGTGCCGAAAATTATGTAAATTTTTGGAGACAATAAAAATGTAAGAGTGTCGACGGACTATTTTACGGTTATTTATAAAAGATGGGGACGGCCTGAAACGCGCCCTAGGTCTGTATTGGATTCTATCCTGAAATAAATAATTGCAGTATTGAAGCTACGCGAGTGTGGGGAATTCTCTGATGTTCGCTGTTCGATCCTCTCCATGGGCACCACTGAGACAACGAAGTGCCGATCGTTCTCTCTAAATAAATTTTCCTCCTCAAAATTTGTAGTGCGTCCTATGGTCCGGTGCGTCTGATAGTCCGCAAAATACGGTGTATAGTGCCATTACCTCCACAGTCCTTGTGAGACCCAACTAACTGCCTCTTTTTCTGACCGTGCATTCCACCCATAAGTTTAAGTCGTTTTTTGATTGGTGCTGAATCCTACCTGCCCTTTAGATTTGTAGGCTTTTAATCTGGGAGAGGCATGTTTAATAAATATTAGGTTTAGGGTCCCATCATAGAAATGTTGCCTTGTTGTGGCTGGTGGGCTCTCATGAATTGGCCATTTTGTGTGCTAAGGACCTTCAGTATATTCTATATAGCAGTAATGCAGTCCAAATTTCATGAATTCAATCTTTGCATATCTTAACGCTTACCCAAGCTGCTGTAATCATTTCTTTGTGTATTATGCAGGCATGGCAGCTTGTACCTGCTCACAGTAGTTTTATTCGGTTCGGAGGTGCTGGTCAGTTTTTTGCATTTATAAAAGGTTAGAAACCTATTAAACAGTCTTAAAGTCAACACAATGTTCCTTTTATTATTTGCAATATAAGTGACACGTTCAGAGCCGAAAGCATTAACATTTCTTTTATTTCCCTCGAAAACCAAAGATGTAACCTCCTGTGCACAATCCTAGCATTTATTGTGTGTTCTCCGGGAAATCATACATAATTGCTTAAGCGCCAATTACAGTATTTAATCGGCTCAGAAAAAAGTGAAGAGAAACGGATTGTGTATTAGCGGCTACGAAAGTCACAGAATGCCACATGTGGTGTATTTCTTAGTAGACGTCAATCAAGGTGGCAGCTCAATGGCTGAGGCTCCTATTAAACCTGCACCAACGAAACTCAGGAACGCTGCAATATTTCTTCTACTTTCGTCTACAGGTGCCAAAACACTGAAAGAAAATAACAAGGGGCCCATAGGTAACGTGGAGCCAGAAAGTAAGAGGAGATACATTTCAGGAGAGGAACAAATACGATTAATGTTAGTTATTGCATTGGCAGGTTGTTACTTTCTTCCTACAAAACGCAGATAAAATAAAAGCCAACATATGGGACAATTTCACCTATAGCACCCTCCTTTCCCATAACTTCAGTTATGGCTCATACTCATCTGCGAGGAAAACGGAAGAGTGCAAGCCAATAAAAAATTGGATTGCACTCTGACCAATGTTAATCTATGAGTCACAGCTCATTTGCGATTTTTTTTCTCAGCTGATATTGGACAGAGAAAAAAGCGATTGTCCTCATATTTCGGATGAGCGCCACCAATGCAAGTCAATGAGTGCGAGAAAAAAATTGCAAGTCAATCGGACCATGCGAGTGCCCTCCAATTTTTACACACCGATGTTCTTTGAAAAGCCGGCAATTCATCTGCCGCGTAAAGTAAAATCACAGCGTGACACGACAAAATAGAATAGATATACAGTGGGTACGGAAAGTATTCAGACCCCTTTAAATTTTTCACGCTTTATTTCATTGCAGCCAATTTGGCAAATTCAAAAAAGTTCGCTTTTTTAATATTAATGTACACTCTGCACCCCATCTTGACTGAAAAAACAGAAATGTAGAAACTTGTAAATTTTTTAAAAAAGAAAAAATGAAATTTCACATGGTCATAAGTATTCAGACCCTTTGCTCAGTATTGAATAGAGGCACCCTTTTGAGCTGGTACAGCCATGAGTCTTCTTGGGAATGATGCAACAAGTTTTTCACACCTGGATTTGGGGATCCTCTGCCATTCTTCCTTACAGATCCTCTCCAGTTCCATCAGGTTGGATGGAGAATGTTGGTGGACAGCCATTTTCAGGTCTCTTCAGAGATGCTCAATTGGGATTAGGTCAGGGCTCTGGCTGGGCCAGTCAAGAAAGGTCACAGAGTTGTTCTGAAGCCACTCCTTTGTTATTTTAGCTGTGTGCTTAGGGTCATTATCTTGTTGGAAGGTGAACCTTCGGCCAAGTCTGAGGTCCAGAGCACTCTGGAAGAGGATTTCATCCAAGGTATCTCTGCACTTGGCCACTTTCATGTTTCCTTCAATTGCAACCAGTCATCTTGTCCCTGCAGCTGAAAATCACCCCCATAGCATAATGCTGCCTCCACCATGTTTCACTGTTGGGGGTTATATTGGGCAAGCGATGAGCAGTGCCTGGTTTTCTCCACACATACTGCTTAGAATTATCACCAAAAAGTTCTATCCTTGTTTCATCAGACCAGAGAATCTTATTTCTCATAGTCTTTGAGTCCTTCATGTGTCTTTAGCAAACTCTATGTGGGCTTTCATATGTCTTGCACTGAGGTGAGGCTTTCGTCGGGCCACTTTGCCATATAGGCCTGACTGGTGGAGGGCTGCAGTGATAGTTGACTTTGCGAAACTTTCTCCCATCTCCCTACTGCATCTGTGGAGCTCAGCCACGGTGATCTTGGGGTTCTTCTTTACCTCTCTCACCAAGGCTCTTCTCCCACGATTGCTCAGTTTGGCTGGACGGCCAAGTCTAGGAGACTTCTGGTGGTCCCAAACTTCTTCCATTTAAAGATTATGGAGGCAACTGTGCTCTTAGGAACCTTGAGTACTGCAGAAATTCTTTTGTAATCGTGGCCAGATCTGTGCCTTGCCACAATTCTGTCTCTGAGCTCCTTGGCCAGTTCCTTTGACCTCATGATTCTCATTTGGTCTGACATGCACTGTGAGCTGTGAGATCTTATATAGACAGGTGTGTGCCTTTCCAAATCAAGTCCTATCAGTTTAGTTAAATATAGCTGGACTTCAATGAAGGAGTAGAACCATCTCAAGGAGGATCACACAAAAATGGACAGCATGTGACTTAAATGTCTGAGCAAAGGGCCTGAATACATCAGTGTCTGAGGAATGGGTCTAAATACATATGACCATGTAATATTTCAGTTTTTATTTCTGTTTTTTTCAGTCAAGATGGGGTGCAGAATGTACATTAATGAGAAAAAAATGAACGTTTGTGAATTTACCAAATGGCTGCAATGAAACAAAGAGTGAAAACTTTAAAGGGGTCTGAATACTTTCCATACCCACTGTGTATAATATGGTAGGTCGGCTCACTCAGCTGCTCCACGTGATAGACACAGGAACACTTGCTATTAAAGTCTCTGGGTGGTTTAATGCTTCATAAATAGAGTTGAGCGATACCGTCCGATACTTCAAAGTATCGTATCGGATGGTATCGGCCGATCTTTAAAAAAAGTATCGGTATCGCCGATTCCGATACCGGAAGTCCCATTCAAGTCTATGGGACTTCCGGTATCGGAATAAGAAAAACCCTTTCCTGCCCTTGTACAGCCTCTCTGGGGTCTGTACGGGCCTTTCGGGGGGCTGTGCCGGCCTGCCAGGGGGTCTGTGCAGGCTCCGGTGGTCTGTGCCGGCCTGCCGGTGGTCTGTGCAGGCTCCGGGGGGCTGTGCCGGCCTGCCGGGGGGCTGTGCCGGCCTGCCGGGGGGCTGTGCTGATGTCCGGGGGTCTGTGCAAGCATCGTCCGATGGGACTACAAGTCCCATTGGGCGATGCCTGCTACCATGACAGTGATTGACACATTAGCCAATGATGGGACAGTAGTAGTCCCATCATCCGGCTAATGTGTTAAATGTTAAAAAAAAAAAAAAAAAATACTACATACATACTACATGCATGCTACATACATACTACATGCTACATACATACTACATATATACTACATACATACTACATACATGCTACATACATACTACATGCATGCTACATACATACTACATACATACTGCATGCTACATACATACTACATACATACTACATACATACTACATATATACTACATGCATGCTACATACATACTACATGCTACATACATACCACATACATACTACATATATACTACATGCATGCTACATACATACTACATGCTACATACATACCACATATATACTACATACATACTACATATATACTGCATGCTACATACATACTACATATATACTACATGCATGCTACATACATACTACATGCTACATACATACCACATACATACTACATACATACTACATACATACTACATGCTACATACATACTACATGCTACATACATACTACATATATACTACATGCATGCTACATACATACTACATATATACTACATGCATGCTACATACATACTACATGCTACATACATACCACATACATACTACATACATACTACATACATACTACATGCTACATACATACTACATGCTACATACATACTACATATATACTACATGCATGCTACATACATACTACATATATACTACATGCATGCTACATACATACTACATGCTACATGCATGCTACATACATACTACATACATACTACATGCTACATACATACCACATATATACTACATACATACAATACATTCATACAATACATACATAGACATACAGTACATATAACATAGAGTAACATACTTACCAATACTTGTCACATTGTTCCCCGAAGCCATTGTCGTCTACGGAATAAATATTAACATAACAAACCACAAAAATACTCACCCACGATCCGAAGCAGTCCACGAGTGTGTCCCACGACGATCTTGGGTAGAGAACTGCAGCATCAGATGATGCTGCCGTTCTCTACGGGCTGCAGGAATCCAATGACGGAAGGTAGGTATCCTTCCGCACTGTATTCCTCCGCCACTTAAAAAAAAAAAGTCCCTAGTCTCACTTTATGCCATTGCTGTGTGGGAATTTCCCACACAGCAATGGCATAAAGTGAGACTAGGGACTTTTTTTTTTTAAGTGGCGGAGGAATACAGTGCGGAAGGATACCTACCTTCCGTCATTGGATTCCTGCAGCCCGTAGAGAACGGCAGCATCATCTGATGCTGCAGTTCTCTACCCAAGATCGTCGTGGGACACACTCGTGGACTGCTTCGGATCGTGGGTGAGTATTTTTGTGGTTTGTTATGTTAATATTTATTCCGTAGACGACAATGGCTTCGGGGAACAATGTGACAAGTATTGGTAAGTATGTTACTCTATGTTATATGTACTGTATGTCTATGTATGTATTGTATGAATGTATTGTATGTATGTAGTATATATGTGGTATGTATGTAGCATGTAGTATGTATGTAGTATGTATGTAGCATGCATGTAGCATGTAGTATGTATGTAGCATGCATGTAGTATATATGTAGTATGTATGTAGCATGCATGTAGTATATATGTAGTATGTATGTGGTATGTATGTAGCATGTAGTATGTATGTAGCATGCATGTAGTATATATGTAGTATGTATGTAGTATGTATGTAGTATGTATGTAGCATGCAGTATGTATGTAGTATGTATGTAGTATATATGTAGTATGTATGTAGCATGCATGTAGTATGTATGTAGCATGTATGTAGTATGTATGTAGTATATATGTAGTATGTATGTAGCATGTAGTATGTATGTAGCATGCATGTAGTATGTATGTAGTATTTTTTTTTTTTTTTTTTTTTTTTTTTAACATTTAACACATTAGCCGGATGATGGGACTACTACTGTCCCATCATTGGCTAATGTGTCAATCACTGTCATGGTAGCAGGCATCGCCCGATGGGACTTGTAGTCCCATCGGACGATGCTTGCACAGACCCCCGGACATCAGCACAGCCCCCCGGCAGGCCGGCACAGCCCCCCGGCAGGCCGGTACAGACCCCCACAGGGTGCACAGACCACCGGCAGGCCGGCACAGCCCCCCGGCAGGCCGGTACAGACCCCGGGCAGTCCACACAGCCCCCCGGCAGGCCGGCACAGCCCCCCGGCAGGCCGGCAGAGACCCCCGGAAGGCCCGAAATGACGGCGCATCATGATGCGCACACACCGCGCATCATGATGACGTCAGGCCGTCAATCAACTGAACTTCCGATTCCGATGCCGAATTCCGATATTGAAAAAATATCGGAAGTCGGTATCGGAATTCCGATACAGCAAGTATCGGCCGATACCCGATACTTGCGGTATCGGAATGCTCAACACTATTCATAAACCATAAAGCAAAATAAAAACAGAAAAAACAGCCTTTTTTGGCACAAATAAAAATAAAAAGTCTGCCCAGCCTTTTGGAACACAATACACTTCAGCTTGAGCCTGGAGACTTCCATCATCCAAACACACACAGAGAAAGAAAAAACAGTAGCTGGACTTTTAACTCTCCCAACCACACCCTTGAGGTGGAGATATGGTGATTAGTCATCCTGCCCTTAGCTCACCTACTCACAAAAACCCAAAACCTTGTAATGGCTGGTTAACCCCTTCAGCACATAGCATGCTAGAGAGAAACTTTTGTTTCACATCATGGAATAAAGCAATCTTCGTGACACACATCTCCCCTCACATACAGCACCAGTGACCTTGATACAATAAATAGAATAAATAGATATAAAGATGTCAATGACATATATAATTAGTACAGTATTTTTGTAGCTTACTGTAAATGTATTCTTTTATATACTAAATTAGTTTCTGAAAAAAATGGCGTGGGATCCCCGAAATTTTATTAACCAAAAGAGGGAAAACAGACAGCTGGGGGCAGATGTTTATAGCCTGGAAAGGGGGTAATACACAAAGAGCTTCCAAGGCTTAATATCAGTTCACAGCTGAATAATCAGCTTCTACTGGATATTAAAATGGGGACCCTCCAAAATATGATGTAGAGTTCCCCTATATTTAATAAAAAGCAAAGGCCAGGCAGAGGACCTGTAGGCTGATATTAATATCCTAGGAAGGAGCAATGGATATTGGCCCCCTCCCAGACTAAAAACATCAGCTCTCAGCCGCCCCAGAAATTCATTTTTCACCCATTCCTGGTTTTGGTATACAAATAGTAATGTAAAATACTGACTAAATACTGAATATATGAATGTGGCCTTAGAGATAGCAGCATGGAGTGAGAGGGGGTTGTACACAGAAATGCATGGGAAAGAAGGTAAAGTACCGTATTTTTACTCTTCGCCACGACAGCACCCACTGGAGGTATCGGATCCGCCCATTTGGAACAGGAAACCACACAGGAAAGATAAAAGGGGCGGTCCGCCTTTCCTCCTCAGTTTTTTGGTTTCCTGTTCCAAATGGAGCAGGATCCTGCAGGATCTTACCTGGGCCATGCATCCGCCTGTGCGGTCTCCTCGGGAACGGCAGGGGCTGCGGTCCGGAAGCAGCGTCGGGGGAGATTCCGTTTGACGGCTCCCCCCTCGTCTGGTGGCATAGTGGTAATGACCGGGTCCGGGGAGGGCCGCCCGGTCTTACCAGGGAGCGGGCCTGGCCGGTTCTGCATCCGGGGGATCCCCCCCCCATCGGTGGGGATATAGCGTGGAGGTGAGGCCATGAGCGCGCGAGCCGCGCGTGTGAGTAGCGGTGGCGCGGGAGCCGGCCGGCGCCCGACGCTCCTATACCCCGGAAGTAATGGTTGAACTTCCGGGGTAGGATGGCGATGACGCGGCGAATGCGCCCTGTGACAGGGCGACTTCCGGGGGCACGACAAGAATAGAGATAAAACAGCGCTGCAGCGCTACATCGTTGGAACCATGTCGTCCCTCGCAGAGTCGCAGACCCCAGCAGGGGATTCAGCTGGGGGCAACTCCACCAGGGACCGCAGCGCCAGGACAGAGACTGCCCGCAGGAGCGAGGCAGCAGAAACCCGATCCAGACCGTCTCAGCCATCCGACCCGGTATTAAGCTTCACTGGGTGAGTGTGCAAAGTATATACTCTACCTATTAAGCTAACCTCCTCCCTCCCCCCCCCCTCTCTTTACCTTTGACCTTTCACTTCAGTCAAAGAAAAAAGAAAAAACTAAACATAAAGAATGCGCATTATGTTCAGATCCTCTCCCTGACTCCTACCCCAAAAAACTCTGCAAACAATGCATGAAAGAGACCAGGCAGGGGTCGACGATATCTTCCAAAGATATCCGAGCCATAATTAGGGAGGAAATACAAGCCATCAACCGCGCCAGCACTCCCGCAGAGTCCAGTCATAAGAAACAGGTCATTGTTCAGAGTCAGAGGAAGAACAGGAGTTAAACTCAGGCTCCGCATCCACGTCCTCATCGTCATCCTCGGAGATGGAAGGACGCGCATGTTTTCCACTGGACAGCGTAGATAACCTTGTAAAAGCGGTTAGAAATACTATGGGGTGTGAAGAGGAAAGGGGAGCCCAAACCGCGCAGGACATTATGTTTGCGGGATTGGCAGAGAAAAAGAGGAGATCAGTTCCGGTTCACTGATGAAAATCTATTAAAATGGACTAAAGTACCAAAGGTGGATGCCGTCATATCCTCCACTTCCAAACAGACCTCGATCCCGGTCGAGGACGCAGGATTGTTAGCAGACCCATTAGACCGAAAGGCTGAATCTTCGCTCAAAAGGTCCTGGGAATCCACCACCGGGGTATTCAAACCCGCCATAGCCAGCACATGTACTGCTAGATCAATGCTGGTATGGCTAGATCAATTAGACCAGCAGATTGAGCAAAGAGTGTCAAGGGAGAAACTGCGTGCAGCCATCCCGTTGATAAGAGGTGCAGCTGCCTTTATGGCAGACGCTTTAGCGGACACCCTAAGACTGGCAGCGAGGTCGGCAGCCCTGGTGAATAACGCCAGACGCGCGCTGTGGATAAAGAGCTGGAAAGGGGATGCACAATCAAAATCCAAAATTAGTGCAACCCCATGCGAGGGTGAGTTCCTCTTTGGAAAAGCCTTAGACGAAATTCTCGCCAAGGCAAAAGAAAGGAAAAAGGCCTTCAGTGATTCTCCCATTCCGTTTTATAGGAAAACCTTTAAGAGACGGCCATTCGGGAGAAGAAGACAATCGGACAGAACGAATAGATGGGCCACGAAAGACGAAAAGCAGAAGGGTACCATCTTCAGAGGGCCAACATATAGAGTTTAAGAGCTATATAGAATTAAGAGTTTAGACCCACCAGTTGGGGCTAGATTAAAATTTTTTTTTACCAAGTGGGAACAAATTACGTTAAACCCATGGATTTTGAACATAATCAAGGAAGGAATAAAGATTGAATTCCTTCGGATCCCCTATGAGTTCTTTGTTATAACTCGCCTTAATTCCTCACTTCAGCAAAAGGCTCTTGTTAAATATTAATAATTCGTTAAATATTTCTTATTACACCCAGTTCTGTAGATTGCTTTAGCTTATATGACATAGGCTATTTTTAAGTTTAGCCTTGAGGTAAATGTCAAACTCCATATATACCGAGATCACGTGCTTCAAGAGACGTATATAATTCATGGCTAACTGTAGAGGTCGCTGTCTTCTTCCCTCACCATCATGAAAGACAGACACGAAGATGTCGCCTGTGTTGGGCCATGACATGACATAACAGCTGGTATATTACTTGACGGCGATGTGAGAAGCCGAACTGAGAGACAGCAGCCATTTGCTATTCAGGATCTCGGAGAGAAGAAGAATACATGCTGCTTTGCTATGAACAATGGACAATCTCTCTTTCACTTATTTTTATTCACCTGTTTTTCTGTAATAACCTTTCTTTGATGGAAGAATCCAAATAAACCACTATATTTTTATCTGGTAACTAGTCCTGAGTATTTTACAGGATAAGCATTATTTTACATTGGAGAGCCAGCCAGATCTGAATTTTTGTACTTTTTTGCGGATTTCCCTCCACTTGCCCAAAAGGGGGATTGGACTTTGCTAACGTCAAATCATATGTGCAAGTTATCGGGAATTCCACTACTTACAAGAATCACACAGAACCTAGAAGTAAGAATTGCCAGATAGATTGAGAAGTACTACAAGTGCCAAAGTGCCAGACGTGCTGAAGCCAAGACGTGTGAAGACAAGAGCCCAGCGTTGTCCATCAAAGGAACAAGCTGAGAAATTTCAAGGTAAGAGAAATGGATGTAATTAATTCTTATGCTAAGCAGAGTAGATTGAAATTTAAGTCTGTAGACAATTCTAATTCAGAAGTTTTATGGTTGAGTTTATATGCCGAGTGTGAACTCGAGAATCAGAGGTTAGATTCTAAGTTTTTCAATAGAGAAAGAGAGAGATTAAAAAATATTCTACAGATGGTAGATATATTTCATAGATCTGTGTCAGAGAAATCTAAAAATGATTGTGTAGAGGATAGTGATATTCCCGAGATTCACTGTAATGTGGAGAAACAGTTACAAGTAGCAGCAGCTATTGAAGGTGACCTTGCAGACGTGGAACAAGATGGAGAAGTAGGAGGAGACTTCAGAACTGACGTAGAGGATGTACAAGGGAAAGACGTACCACTAAAAATAGACGACTCACAGGCCCAAATCCGAAGGAAAGTAAGGAAAAGTTTGCTAACGATATGTAAAATAATACCTGCATATGACAACAAAATGCATGTTTGTAGAATCTCTGAGGTTTTTGAAAGTTGTGTTGATAAATTTGATTTATCTAACGAGGAGAAGAATCAGTTGTTCAAAATGTGGATCCCTGTAACCTTTTCCAGGAGGTTATCTTTAAAGTTATCTGGTGAAACACATGAGAATTTAACTGATAAAGACAGATTAAAAATTCTCATTTTTTGTTCATCAAATGAAAATCATCCAGATATTGATATTCTTCAAAAATTAAGGATTGGTCGGAAGGAATGTATTTTTACGTTCATGTCCATATATGAACGTTTGTATAGAATGCTGAGTGAGAATGTCAAAACACCGTCCCTCATAAGGAGTTTTGTAAGCAAATTTTGGTTTCTAAATCCTGCATCTCGTGTTATTGCGTCACAAAAAGATTCTTTGTTTGAATGTGCGCAATCCCTTGATTTTGCCAGAAAACACGAGAATCGTGAAAGGAAAGTAAATCGTGCTAATTTTGTGAAGACAGGCAGAGTAAAATCTTATCAGAAGCCTGCATTAGCAAAACCTTCTAAAATGAGTTTTCCCCAAAATCAAATATATGAAGAACAAAGAAAAAGAAAATCACATGTTTGTTATAAGCCATATGGAATGATGCAAAAGAACACCGAAAAGACACAAATTGAATTAAGAAAAATGATGAGTTTTGATCTTCTTTCTGTAACCAAGATGGCCGAATTTGACAGACAGAAACAGGTGGTGAGTGACATCATGGCCTGTAAACTGAATACTCTGCTCTAAGAATCTATCAGCTTTAAAATGGCAAGAACCTTTCAGGATATTTTTTGCAGAGAAATAAGTATGGGTTTAGGAATTGGCTAGAAAAAGTAATTATATATATATATTTTGTGTAACAGTGTTATACAATTAGTGAGTTATATGTGATTATTTTATAGAGTATAATCCTGTAGTTCTATAGTTTGTATATACATATTCATACAGTATATATAGAGTGTTTGCAGAAGTAGAAATAGTAGAACTGTATTTTTTTAATGAAAATTAAAATTACATCAGTAATAATATTTAGAACATGAATATGATATTAACCTTCTCTTTTATGTTTCCTTAGAATTTTCATTTCAAAGCAGGACTTAATCAGGAAAAATTCTCTTCCAAGGATTTATGCCTTTATTTACACAGGAAGTTGCAATAATTGCATGATTTCATATATTTAACACTTAAAAGAAAATAACTAACTGCATTTTAAAATATGTTCTGTGTTTGTGCCTTCACTGCATGGCTCGAATGACAACCACAGCATGTGGAATTTGTACCTTGTTCTAATAATAAGTATACCAGACCAGTATACTATGTCCCTGTTCCTTAGGGAAAGAATTTTTAAAGGGGTCTCAGCTTTTGCAAAGCAATGGAATTTTTTTTTCCAGGCCTAAATGTCAAGTATAGCTATACATATATTTATGTCATGTGTATTTGGGGAATATTCAAAGAAATATTAAGACTAAATTGAAATAGTTTACAATGCATTGATAATTAGGATAATTTGGGTTAAAATACGTGTATTCATCACACCTTCGTATGTGAGGTGTTTGGTTTAAACTTAAATATGTGACACAGTCTGAGTGACAGTGACTGAGTGTATGAGCAGCTGCTGAGCGGTGATGTGATACGTTTGTATGAGGCCTCAGGATTCTATAAGAGAGAAAAAAAAAAAAAACCCCAAAAGCTTTTATCTTTAGGAGAAATATGCAGATCAGATAAATTATTAGAATATTAAGATACATAATGAAATATTATCTACACAACATATATTTCTATAGTTCTTTAGTAATTATTTCTTGATTTAGTTAATTGTGGATAAGTGCAATCGCACAACAAAATAGAAAATAGTTTATGAAGAAAATCTATTCTTTCCTTATCCGCTTTAGCTCTTTTAAACAGGCACCAGCACAGAGCCTGGTATTCACCAGCTGCATCTGGGAATAGTGGACCTTCCTTCTCTGTCCAAGTGTGTTAATCTTAAACTACATTTAAATTAATTTTTCCAAAGGATAATTTTATGATATTCAAATTAATTTTAATGGTTACACATCTTCAGACAAATAATGGTATAAGCAAGTATAATATTTACACAATTTATAAATTAATTATTTTTAATTTTGGTTTTGATAAATGAATTATTTCATGAAACAATATTTTTTGGTATTAAGGGGGAAAATATGTTTTTTATCCTGACTACATCATCACATTTGATTAATACCTCTTCTTCACACATTTTAATAGGAAAAAATATTAATAAGGTACAATGGTATAAGTATTGGGTATAATAACAAGTATTATAAAGAGTCATTTCTTTACAATAAGAGGAATTACATGCAAAGTTGCATGATTTGAATATTTTGATAACACAAGTTTATGACAATTATGAAATAATCCAGATCATGGAAATATTAAGGGTATATGTTACTGAGGACATAACTACTCTGCATCAACATAAAGGCCTTATTCTTATTTTTATTTTTATTCTTATTTTTCATTATTTTTAATTCTTTCACCAATATTTAGTAAAGTAATATCTACTGAGAATATTGCTTCATTAAATATAGCAATTATATGGTTCTATTACTAAGGAAATGTTTCACTTCTGAGTTATATGCAACAATTCTTTTATTCATTCATTCGCTCACTCATATATTCTTATTTTGGTTCATGGCTTTACATTCCTACATATTATTAGTATAATAAATATATTCCTTATTAATAAAGATGAAAACACTGGTTACATAAAACACAGTGACACCTATGGGTTGAAAAAGGTAATTACACCTAAGAAAAAAAATGTTCTATCACATGAAAAAAATGGATAATAATGTATTATCACTCATTATTGGTTTATTATTTCAAATATTGAAATCCATATATGGTACAAATTCTGATAATAATTATATGGATATTACTGATTGCTATGGTACGCTGTGATATTATAGGATAGGAAAATTACCAGATTTGGTATAGACTAGGGAATGAAGACTTCAAGCAAGATACTGAAATTACGTTAATAAAGACTTTTCATATTAAAATTGATTCTTATCAGTTGCAAGAAGAAGAATGTCGTTATCCAGAAGTCCCAGAAGGTAACAAAGCTATGATTACTGAGTAATAGACTGAGTCAAATTCCAAGTGCAGTATCCACCACTGACAGTCACAAGTGCAGTATCCACCACTGACGGTCACGATTAAAGTGTCTAACCTGACAACCAGAGGACGATGATCCTATGATGCTGAGATGAACGGTGTTATCACGTTCTTATCAAGTTCCAGAGGTTTTCAATCACCTGTAAAGCTTCAATGTAAAGCTGGTGAACAATGAAGGTAATTAACCCTGACATATGTCCTGTGCATTAGGACAAGGACTGGTTATGGTGCTATGTTTAGCAAGGAAGAGTCATTTTAACCCTTGCTTTGCTGACCAAAGACGTCACACCTGTTCAAAGACCAGTGCCGATGGAGGATTCCAGAATATCCAAGGCGAGCCAATGTAAGCCCAGGTTTTTAAAGATGACACTGCACAGATATTAAAGCTGCATTTCATCTATAGACTTTGATTTTATATACAACACGATTTCTACAACATCTATATGCTAGAGAAAAACTGTATTTTTAAAAGAACCAAGAAGAAGACAGAAGACATCAAAATGAAGACCAGATGACACCAGATGATGACTGAACCTGAGATGCTTCAATTTAGACTTAGGGAAGTATAATTATACATATTTTATATGAATATTGTTCACGGCTTACCATAACATGAATTCACATCAATTATGTCATTGAGTACTTATAACGGTAATCTGATATTATTATTGTTATTGATATTAAATTATTTTGTCAAAGAAGAAGAAAAGAAGAAAAAGATCTTGTTATATTTGAGGGTTCCAATTAATGTCTGTCTCCCTCAAAAGGGGGAATTGTTAAATATTAATAATTCGTTAAATATTTCTTATTACACCCAGTTCTGTAGATTGCTTTAGCTTATATGACATAGGCTATTTTTAAGTTTAGCCTTGAGGTAAATGTCAAACTCCATATATACCGAGATCACGTGCTTCAAGAGACGTATATAATTCATGGCTAACTGTAGAGGTCGCTGTCTTCTTCCCTCACCATCATGAAAGACAGACACGAAGATGTCGCCTGTGTTGGGCCATGACATGACATAACAGCTGGTATATTACTTGACGGCGATGTGAGAAGCCGAACTGAGAGACAGCAGCCATTTGCTATTCAGGATCTCGGAGAGAAGAAGAATACATGCTGCTTTGCTATGAACAATGGACAATCTCTCTTTCACTTATTTTTATTCACCTGTTTTTCTGTAATAACCTTTCTTTGATGGAAGAATCCAAATAAACCACTATATTTTTATCTGGTAACTAGTCCTGAGTATTTTACAGGATAAGCATTATTTTACAGCTCTCGAAGACGAGATTCGAGTCCTACTAGCTAAAAAAGTTTTAGTTGACGTCCCTGAGGAACAACAGGGTAGATGCTTTTACTCTCCCCTGTTTTTGGTGTCTAAACCAGACGGTACGTTTAGAACCATTATTAATTTAAAGAAGCTAAATACATTTATAAAAAATTATAATTTCAAAATGGAATCAATTAGATCCACTATAAAGCTTCTTTTCCCAAATTGCGTAATGGCAGGGATTGATTTAAAAGATGCTTATTATCATCTCCCTATACACAACAGATTCCAGAAATACCTAAGAGTCGCAGTGGAAGTCGAGGGAAGGATTCGTCATTTCCAATACTCGGCAATCCCCGTCGGGCTTTCCACGGCACCAAGAATATTTACCAAGGTGATGGCAGAAGTGATGGCCTACCTTCGCCAAAAGGACACACTAATTGTGCCATATCTAGACGACTTCCTAATAATTGGGAATTCAGTCAAACAATGTACTGAACGCGTGACTGACGCAATCTCCTCTTTTCAGAGCCTTGGCTGGATCATCAATATCCAAAAGTCCAGACTCGATCCGCAATCTCTCCAGACATTTCTAGGATTTCAACTAGATTCCTTGACCCAGAGATGTCTACTACCTCAGGTAAAAATCACCCTCACAAAACAAAAAATACAAGCAGCTATAGATAAACCACGTGTATCCTTGAGAGGAGCAATGTCACTATTAGGATCACTAAATTCTTGCACCCCGGCAGTCCGGTGGGCCCAGTACCATGTCCGTACGCTACAACACCAGATCCTCCAAGAGGATAAGCGACATAGTGGTCATTTGCAGAGCAAAATAACCCTGTCACAAGAAGTCTTGACTTCCCTAGAGTGGTGGTTAGACGATGACCATTTATGTTCAGGAGTTCCATGGGTTATAGTTCCATCCTGTATCGTAACCACCGATGCCAGTCCCCAGGGCTGGGGAGCCCACATGGAGAATGGGTTTCATCAGGGAAGGTGGAGTAAAGAGGAATGCGATTACTCATCTAATTTAAAAGAACTGACTGCAGTGTTCTATGCTCTATACAACTTCCTTCCGCAGCTCCAACAGAAGCATGTAAGGATCCTATCGGACAACACCACCACAGTGGCATATATAAACAGACAAGGAGGAACTCGATCAGAGACTCTGATGTCTTCAGCGGCAAGAATTTTAAACTTAGCAGAAAACTATTTTTTGTCCCTCTCGGCCCTTCATATCAGAGGCGAGAGCAATCAAAAGGCAGACTTCCTAAGCCGACACACTCTACGACAAGGAGAGTGGTGCCTCAATCGGAAGGTCTTCAGGGACATAGTAGCCTCATGGGGACAACCCGAGGTGGACCTTTTCGCCACAAAGGAGAACAGGCAGATAAAAACATTTGCCTCCCTATCTCCGTCAGATCACCCAGACATACTGGACGCCTTTCTAGCTCCATGGAATTTCAACCTGGCATATGCGTTCCCTCCATTGATCCTCCTACCTCAAGTAATTCGGAAGATCAGAGACGACAAAGCAAGAATAATCTTAATAGCACCATTCTGGCCAAAAAGGCCGTGGTTTTCGTGGCTGCAGATTATGTCAATAACAGATCCTTGGATCCTTCCGACTGCCAATCTACTCTCCCAAGGCCCCTTTTTCCACCCTCAAGTGCTCAGCTTGCACTTGACGGCGTGGAATTTGAGAGGCAGTTATTGAGGACAAGAGGATTCTCGGAGTCCTTAATTACTACACTACTACAAAGTAGAAAACAGTCCACAACCCAAATTTACACTAGAATATGGAAAAAATTTCTTCAATTCCATACAGTACCTCATACAGCAGAAGTTCCGATAATCCCAATCTTGGAATTTCTGCAGAAGGGGAAAGACTTAGGCTTAGCAGTAAATACACTGAGAGTACAAATATCGGCATTAGGAGCACTATATGGCCATAATATAGCAGGCAACAAGTGGATAACTCGTTTCATTACAGCATGTGAACGAATAGCTCCAATCCACATACCCTCCGTCCCTACATGGGATCTAAATCTGGTCTTAGACGCCCTAACGGTAGACCCCTTTGAGCCGATCGACACAATACCCTTCAAATACTTAGCACTTAAAATGGCCCTCTTAGTATCACTGACCTCAGCTAGAAGAGTGGGTGATATCCAGGCCTTGTCAATAGATCCACCTTTTTTCCAAGAATACCAAGACAGATTGGTATTAAAACCAGACCCTGCCTACCTGCCAAAAGTGGCAACAAAATACCATAGATCTCAGGAGATACTCCTCCCAACCTTCTATAAAAATCCCTCTACTCCGGAAGAGCAGAAGTTCCATACTCTGGACGTCAAAAGAACTGTCCTAAAATGTATTGAGAGGTCCAACAGTTGGAGGCAGAGTAGGGCCCTATTTGTTTCATTTCAGGGCTGTAAGAAGGGGTATGGAGTCACGAAGAGCACCATTTCCCGGTGGATCAGAGAGGCCATTCGTTTAGCCTACTCCGCAAAAAACGAAGATCCTCCAGGGAACATCAGGGCACATTCCACCAGGGCAATGGCAACCTCTTGGGCGGAAAAGGGAGATGTTCCGATTGAAACTATATGTAAGGCGGCAGTTTGGTCATCCCCTTCTACCTTCTATAACCACTACAGACTTGATCTTTCATCAACCTCTGACTTAAGCTTTGGCAGGACTATCCTTGGCACGGTGGTCCCACCCAGGTGATGGTCTCTGGAATCTCTCCAGTGGGTGCTGTCGTGGCGAAGAGTAAAAAGCCGGATTACTTACCGGTAATGCTCTTTTAATGAGTCCACGACAGCACCCGCTCACTTCCCCCCCTAAGGATATCAATAGTTAAAGTATATTAACCAAATAATGGATAAGAAAGATGTTAAAATAAGAGAACATTGCCTAATCCTTGGCGGTCCTTCTGGTACTCTGAAACGTAAAACTGAGGAGGAAAGGCGGACCGCCCCTTTTATCTTTCCTGTAGGGTTTCCTGTTCCAAATGGGCGGATCCGATACCTCCAGTGGGTGCTGTCGTGGACTCATTAAAAGAGCATTACCGGTAAGTAATCCGGCTTTTTCGCTTTATAAGTCGCACCTGATTATAAGACACACCCCCAAATTTGGTGAAGAAAAAGAGAAAAAAATGTTTTTTATGTTAAATGGAGGTGTGTCTTATAATGCCAGTGTCTGTCTTTCAAATCATATACCGTATATGTCCCTCATCCTGGTATTTATATAACCCCCATCCTGGCACATTGCCCCCTTGTTCTGGCACATAGCACCCCCATCCTATCCTGGATATGGCCCCCCCGGTCACTATATGCCCCCCTGCTGGCTTCACATGGCCCCCCTCTCTCTATATGCCTCCCTGCTGGTACACACACGGCCCCCCATCCCTATATTCCCCCTGCTGGCACACATTGTCCCCCCGTCTCTACATTCCCCCCTGCTGGCATTCACACGGCCCCCCATCCCTATGTTCCCCCCTGCTGGCACACATTGTCCCCCCGGTCCTATAATCCCCCTGCTGGCACACATTGTCCCCCCCTCCATATATTCCCCCCTGCTGGCACACATTGTCCCCCCCTCCATATATTCCCCCCTGCTGGCACACATTGTCCCCCCCTCCATATATTCCCCCCTGCTGGCACACATTGCCCCCCACATCCCTATATTCCCCCCTGCTGGCACACATGGCCCCTCGTTCTTATATTTCCCCCCTGCTGGCACACATTGCCCCCCACATCCCTATATTCCCCCCTGCTGGCACACATGGCCCCTCGTTCATATATTTCCCCCCTGCTGGCACACATTGTCCCCCCCATCCCCATATTTTCCCCTGCTGTCACACATGGCCCCCGTCCCTATATTTCCTCCCTGCTGGCAAGCACATGCTAAAATAATAAACAGTTAACTCACCTACTGATGACCGCTCCTGCTCCCAGCTGCCCCCTGGCTTACCTGTGTCTGTGCTGAGTCTGCTGTCATCCTCCTGCAGGGCACACGCAGCTGCTGCTCAATCAGGCAGCTCATAGTAGCTACAGGACCTTCCATGATGTGACCAATAGGTGCTGCTCAGCTGCGGTCATGTGACTCACAGTGCACACTGGGAGTCATGTGACCGCAGGTCCTATTGGTCACATCTTGCAAAGTCCTGAAGCAATGAGCTGCCTGAATGAGCTGCTGCTGCCGCTCACCCTGCAGGAGGAGGATGACAGCAGACTCGACACAGGAAAGCCACGGGGGAGCTAGGAGCAGCAGCGATCATCAGTAAGTGTTTATAGTGAGGGGGGAGAGTGCAGGCACATGTAATATGCACCGCTCCCCTGTCTACCAACTCGGCGCTGTTTCAGCACCAAGGTGATGGACAGCGGGTGCAGTGAATATTACATGAGGCTAATGAGCTGGAGCACAGGACCTCCCGCTGTCTCTGCAGCCCCCATCCAGCCCACCCCAGCCCCCTGACTCCACGCCAGAGCCGCCCCCCCCACTCTATAGCAGCAGCACACAGATTCGCTTTATAAGATGCACCCCCCACTCTCCCCCGAAATTTGGGGGAACAAAAGTACGTCTTATAAAGCGAAAAATACGGTATCTAACATTTTATGTTTAAAAAAACCCTGTTTGGGAGAGAAGAAGAGACAAATCGCGGCGCCCTAAGTGCGTAAACACAATATTGTAGTCTTTAAAAGGTGCACAATTTTATGCACTCACCTGATAGAAGACTAATATGGCTTTAGATTGTGTATCCTCAAAGATCCTTCCTTCTGGGATACTTCTCAGTAGACAGGGCTTGCAGCTTGCCTCGGGTGGATCCAAGTGAAAGAGCCAGGTTCAGGCTCACACAGGATGAGTAAATCAAGAAAGGCACATCCAGCCCATAAACGGCAGCGCTTCCCAGGACTCACATCCAAAGATGATATTTCAGATTTTTTTTTATTTGATAGGTTAAAAAAGATGAGACACAACGCGTTTCGGATACAGTGTATATCCTTCATCAGATATCATAAAAACAGAGTACTAATAGTATAAAATTCAGTTACACTTATATATAGCAGCAACCTTTTATCCCAGTAACAGAAACTTGATTTAGGGTGTGGACCAAGTTCAGGAACACACCCACTGATTGATCCAACCTTGACAACATAGATGCAAGAAGAAGAAAAAAAAAAGGCAACGTTTAAACTCTCTCTCTGATATCATTCAGTCCATTTGGATATAATGTTCCCAGACGATATATCCAAAATGTTTCTTTCCGGTTTAAAAGAGCAATCCTATTTGCAACACCAGAGGGTATCTGCTCCACCGGAGTTACTTTTATGTTAAAAATGTTATGTTTAATTAGCAGATGCCTTGAGAGACTATGTTATAAAAAGCCGTTTTTTGCTCTAAAAAATGTTGTACCTGTGGGATCCTAGATCACGGGGCTAAAACTATCAAGTGTATTAGTACCAGTGAGGTCTTTGAGATTTCACAAAGACTCACCTGTAGCAGTGATTTTGTTGTATATGTCATCACATGCAGTTGCGGTTTGCAATATGTGGGACGCCCTGTGCAGACTCTGCGGTCCCGCATTAATGGTCACAGAAATAGAGCAAAAAACGGCTTTTTAAAACATAGTAATAGCTCCATCCAAACATGGAACACCCCCTTTGGGTCATATGAAAGGCATTCAAGCTTATGCATTGGGGCTCACAAGACTCAGGCAAGAATGCAGTATGGATACTTTCACAGGAGTCAATTATCTGTGGAAAAAGCTGTCACTCATTTTTTATTTTGGACACAGGAGTCAATCAGGTTGACACAAACAACTAACACATTGAATTGTAATATCTCATTTTTCCTGTGGTGGCGTTGCAGGGAATCAAACACTTGCTGAAGGCTTCCTGAAGTGATTACAGCTGATTACTAATCATTACACAGCGTGTTATTAGTGATTCACCCTTTTTAATATACTGGGTGTACTGGGACTTATGGGATCCGTAGTCATGCTGATCCTTATTTCTGTATGCATGGTTGATTATTATTTGCTTTGTATGTATTGTAAAAAACAAAGCTCATTAGTCAGAAAAGCCTCTAATGGGACTAATTAGCCAGAAAATGTTCCATATTTGCATATTAACACAATTATTTTTATGTGTTCACTTTCTCATAGAAAAGTTGGCAAAGTTTATATAATAAAGAATTATTCAATCTAAATTATATTTCCTGCTTGCCTCTTTTTCCTGATTGCCTCTTATCGGCCATTTTAGGCTGGGTGAAGGCTGAACATATTATTCTTCACTTGTACTTATAAGTCCCTAAAATTCCTGCTACCATCATCATTATTTTGTTGAACCCCCATATATCCTACACTCAGGTGGGCCAATCTATGTAAAAAGAGCAAAATCAGTCTTACTTACTGTACCTCAACTTGTCCAATGCTGGAAGCACTGATATTTCCTTCTCCTTATTAACGTTCAGAGCCATGGGCGGACATACCGCCGGTTCAACCAGTGCGACTGCACCTGACCCCAGAGCCACCAGGGAGCCATGCAGGGCGGCCAATGATTAGGGCAATCTGGCCGGTTTCTCCGGGCTCAAGGCTCCCGGGGACCCTGGCCAGATTGCCTTCATGTGCGGCGAGCAGGGAGCAATCCAAGCAGCTCCGCTGCCTGCAAGAGAAATTAGCAGGAGCGGAGCTGCAAGGATCCGTCCTGCTTCCTGCCCACCTCCCTCACTTCCTGTCTCTGACACAGAGAGGAGCACCGCTGAATGATGTCATCATTCAGTGGCCGCTGCTGTGCCAGAGCGAGGAAGCCCCGGCGATGCTGCAGACAGGTGAGAGGTGCTGCTGTGTGTGTGTGTATGTGTGTGTGTATGTGTGTATGTCTGTGTGTGTAGGTGGAGCCTGGCACTGGAGGAGAAGGCAATGATATGATGGGGACATGGTGAGAAGGCCGTGATGGGGAGAGAAGGCCATGATTGAGTGATGGGAGAAGACTTAGAGTTGAGCGACTTTTGGTTTTTTAGGGTCGCGTTTCGTTTCGTGAAACCCGACTTTTCCAAAAGTCGGGTCGAGCAAGATCGTCCGATTATAGGGAAAAGTCGGGGTCGTCCCGAAACACGAAACCCAATGTAAGTCAATGGGGAATAAAAGTCGGCAGTGAGAGGAGGACAGGAAACACACCTACAGTGCCCATTTGAATGCAAAAAGCATCAATTCTTCTTACTTAAGCTTGTCAACCTTAATTAACTTCATAATATAAGTTACGCACTGAAAAATGGGGGTTATTTGGCTAAAGTTGTGGGGGGGGGGAGGGCTGGCTGCAGGTTTTCATGTGCCCTGGGCGAAAGAGCGCCCCTTTAACACATACGACAACTCATCATGCTCCGATACGGCAGATAAATAGAGGTATATTACAATGAAAAATACCTCACTTTTTACATCTCATGACGAGGCCCATCTATTTCTCCATACAGAGTCATTGGTCCCATATAATGTTTGAAACAGTATATGATGAGCTCCACATAATGCTACAGTATATGTTGGTCCCCATGGATGAAGCTCCACTGTCTTATGGGCCCAAATAATGCTCCAAACATAATGGGCCCCATTTCTAATGCTCTAGTGTATAATGGGCCCTGTAAATGCTGCTCCAGTGTCTGATGTCCACCTTTGGAATGTTCCAGTGTATGGTGGGCCCCATCTATCATTCTCCAGAGTATAGTGCTCCCCAAAAATTGCTGTCCCAACATTGAAAACAATCAAATAAGTCTCCTCGCTAGGGAATCCCTGTACTTGTCTGGACAGGTGCTGTAGCTTGCTTAACAGCTTGCCAGCCGTTCTCACGCCCAGTATGGATTGCACGTGATTGCACAAAGGTTAGAAAGGGTACCGTATCCCTGGATAACATGTATGGATAGCGTACACATTCAAAATATATGTCTCAGGAGGCAGGCTCAGACGGTGTCAGGCCCAGTATGGATTGCACGTGATTGCACAAAGGTTAGAAAGGGTACCGTATCCCTGGATAACATGTATGGATAACGTACACATTCAAAATATATGTCTCAGGAGGCAGGCTCAGACGGTGTCAGGCACAGTATGGATTTCACGTGATTGCACAAAGGTTAGAAAGGGTACCGTATCCCCGGATAACATGTATGGATAGCGTACACATTCAAAATATATGTCTCAGGAGGCAGCCTCAGACGGTGTTAGGCCCAGTATGGATTGCACGTGATTGCACAAAGGTTAGAAAGGGTACCGTATCCCCGGATAACATGTATGGATAGCGTACACATTCAAAATATATGTCTCAGGAGGCAGGCTCAGACGGTGTTAGGCCCAGTATGGATTGCACGTGATTGCACAAAGGTTAGAAAGGGTACCGTATCCCCAGATAACATGTATGGATAGCGTACACATTCAAAATATATGTCTCAGGAGGCAGGCTCAGACGGTGTTAGGCCCAGTATGGATTGCACGTGATTGCTCAAAGGTTAGAAAGGGTACCGTATCCCCGGATAACATGTATGGATAGCGTACACATTCAAAATATATGTCTCAGGAGGCAGGCTCAGACGGTGTTAGGCCCAGTATGAATTGCACGTGATTGCACAAAGGTTAGAAAGGGTACCGTATCCCCGGATAACATGTATGGATAGCGTACACATTCAAAATATATGTCTCAGGAGGCAGGCTCAGACGGTGTTAGGCCCAGTATGGATTGCACGTGATTGCACAAAGGTTAGAAAGGGTACCGTATCCCCGGATAACATGTATGGATAGCGTACACATTCAAAATATATGTCTCAGGAGGCAGGCTCAGACGGTGTTAGGCCCAGTATGGATTGCACGTGATTGCACAAAGGTTAGAAAGGGTACCGTATCCCCAGATAACATGTATGGATAGCGTACACATTCAAAATATATGTCTCAGGAGGCAGGCTCAGACGGTGTTAGGCCCAGTATGGATTGCACGTGATTGCACAAAGGTTAGAAAGGGTACCGTATCCCCGGATAACATGTATGGATAGAGTACACATTCAAAATATATGTCTCAGGAGGCAGGCTCAGACGGTGTTAGGCCCAGTATGGATTGCACGTGATTGCACAAAGGTTAGAAAGGGTACCGTATCCCCGGATAACATGTATGGATAGCGTACACATTCAAAATATATGTCTCAGGAGGCAGGCTCAGACGGTGTCAGGCACAGTATGGATTTGACGGCCCAGATTACACAGCGGAGGAGCAGGGAGAGGTAAAGATTGCAAATGCTGGGGCCCTGCCCAAGCAAGGGGGGCCCACTCGTGGGCGTCGGTACTGGCACTGGGCCCCTCATAGTACAGCGGTGTGTCTGACGGCGGGTGTGCACCACCACCGTCAGAGACACTTGATTGCACTATGAGGGACCCTGTGCCAGTGCCCGCGCCCAAGAGTCGGCCTACCCACCTGTCCAGGGCAACGGCACTCGCACGGTGCCGTGCGCTAGGTGGTGACCCCGGCCATGGGGGGGGAGGCAGCACAGTTAGGGAGTTTTAGAAAGTGGCATATGTTGATGTTGGACATTCAGCTGATGCAAAAGGCGAAATAGGTGAAGTACCAGGAAGAGGTGGACCAAAGCAAGCCATTTTTCTGTCACCCTATGTGTCATCAGGGGAAGGTGGGACAAAATCCTTGGAAACCCATGCGTGGTTCATTTTAATGAAGGTTAGATCATCCACATTTTGGG
The DNA here is from genome assembly GCF_039654945.1 of Dendrobates tinctorius. Classification (NCBI taxonomy): domain Eukaryota; kingdom Metazoa; phylum Chordata; class Amphibia; order Anura; family Dendrobatidae; genus Dendrobates; species Dendrobates tinctorius. The sequence continues at coordinate 22,748,886 of NW_027361707.1, read as the reverse complement.
TTGACAGACGGGTCCTTTTTTCTGTCAGGATTGATCCAGCTGCACTGAAGACTCTTTCCGATAGCACACTTGCAGCTGGGCAAGCGAGCTCCTGTAAGGCATATTGGGCCAATTCAGGCCAGGTGTCCAGTTTAGCGGCCCAATAGTCAAAGGGGAATGACCTGTGTGGGAGAACATCGATATGGGAGGAAAAGTAGTTTGTAACCATAGTTGACAACTGCTGTCTCCTGTCACTTTCCATCGATGCAGTATTACCAGTTGTGTGAGCGGTATTTGAAAAATCAGTCCACAACATTGTCATGAAACCCCTGTCTCCAACGCCACTTCTGCTGTGTGCACCACGAACACCTCTGCCAAGCTGCCCCCGGCCCGTACGGCTCGTGTGAGAACCATCACCGCTGCTGTGTGCTGGGAATGCCTCAAGCAACCGATTTACCAGAGTTGCTTGTTTATTAGCCAATATTAGGTCAAGGTTCTCCTGTGGCATGATGTTTTGTCATTTGCCTTTATAGCGTGGATCCAGGATGCTGGCCAACCAGTAGTCGTCATCGTTCATCATTTTGGCAATGCGGGGGTCCCTTTTTAGGATCCGCAAGGCATAATCTGACATGTGGGCCAATGTTCCCGGTGTCAATGATGCACTGCGAGTGCTGGGTGGAGGAGCACTTTCTGGCAAATCCACATCCCTCCAGTCACGCACAAACCCTGTACCAGACCTTGCCACGCCAACATTTTCACTTGCCCCACGAGATGCATCCTCCTCCCCTAAGTAATCATCCCCATCATCCTCCTCCTCCTCCTCTTCTTCCTCCACCTAGTCCAGGAGAGGTCCCTGAGCAGACAATGGCTGAATGTCATCAAGGATTCCCTCCTCCTCTTCCTCCTCATCAACATTGGCTGCAGACACCTGCTCCTTAAGGTGCGTCAAAGTTTGCATGAGCAGACGCATAAGTGGGATGCTCATGCTTAGGATGGCGTCGTCTGCGCTTACCAGCCGTGTGCATTCCTCAAAACACTGAAGGACTTTACAAAGGTCTTTCAGCTTCGACCACTGCACGCCTGTCAACTCCATGTCTGCTCTCAAAGTGCCTGGCCGTGTATCCTCCCACAAATGCATTATGGCCTGCCTCTGCTCGCACAGCCGCTCCACCATGTGCAGGGTGGAGTTCCACCTTGTTGCAATGTCGATAATGAGGCGGTGGTTGGGAAGGTGGAGCAATAGCTGCAGCTTCTGCATACGAACGGAGTGTACAGGCGACCGGCGGATGTGCGCGCACAGTCTTCGCACCTTCTGGAGCAGGGCTGTTAACTCCGGATAATTTTTGAGGAAGCACTGCACCACCAGGTTCAAGGTGTGAGCCAAGCAAGGTATGTGGCTGAGTTTTGAAAGGGCTATGGCTGCCACAAAATTACGCCCGTTATCACTAACTACCTTGCCTGCCTCAAGATGTACACTGCCCAGCCATGACTCAGTTTGTCGCTTCAAGTACTCGGCCAGCACCTCGGCGGTGTGTCTGTCTCCCAAACACATCATCTGCAACACAGCCTGCTGACGCTTTCCACTAGCTGCTCGATAGGGGGACACATCGTGTGCAACAGTGGCAGCTGCAGATGGAGTGCTCGTACGACTGCGCTCTGTGGACGAGCTTTCGCTTCTGGAGGAGGAGGAGGAGGAGGGTCGAACGCCTACAGCCAACTGTTTCCTATACCGTGGGCTAGGCAGCACTGTCCCACCACCGCTGTCCCCTGTGGACCCTGCATCCACCACATTAACCCAGTGCGCAGTGATGGACACGTAACGGCCCTGGCCATGCCGACTGGACCATGCATCAGTTGTGAGGTGCACCTTTCCGCTCACTGACTGCTTGAGTGCATGGACAATGCGGTCTTTCACATGATGGTGGAGGGCTGGGATGGCTTTGCGAGAGAAGAAGTGGCGACTGGGTAGGTCATAGCGTGGTACTGCATAGGCCATGAGTTCGCGGAAAGCTGTGCTTTCCACCAACCGAAAGGGCATCATCTCAAACGAGATTAGTTTGGCAATGTGGGCGTTCAAACCCAGTGTACGCGGATGAGAGACTGAGTACTTTCTTGACCTACTCATAGTGTCTGGGAGGGTGAGCTGGACTTGAGAGCTGCATATGGTGGAAGTAGCGGTGGACAGGGCGGACTGAGAGAGGGTTGATGATGGTGATGGAGTTGGTGTTCTTTCTGATGGCCTAGAATCAGTCTTTCGTTGATATAACAGTGGGATTCCCTGACTGCTGTGGCCTTGCAACGACACCTCAACATTTGCTGCTGTGCTAACCGGTGTGCTTACAGTGGGGGAAACAATGTAGCGTTGCTGACTACCTTCGTTGTGATCAGTTGCACATGTGGCACTTGAGGTTTGGTGTTGTGTCCACGCTTGCAAGTGCATGCTGGTTAAATGTCTAAGCATGCAACTGGTATTCAAATTTTTCAGATTTTTCCCTCGGCTAAAGGTCTTTGCGCACTTCTTACAGATAACCTTGGCCTGATCATGAGGATTTTGTTCAAAAAAGTGCCACACTGCACTCTTCCTACTTTGGCAGACATTTTGCGGCCTAGCACGCTGTGATCTTTTGACCCTCTGGACAAGCTGTCCAGCAACTCTTTTGATGTTTGGAACCTGTCTTTGGAGTGCTCCGGGCCTGCCAGATAACAGCTGTTGCGATGTCGATGTCTGCTGTGGATGCTCCTCATCTGAGCTATTGGAAGCAGCACCCTCTTCCCCCAATGGATGCCAATCTGGGTCAACAACTGGGTCATCCATCACCTCCTCTTCTATGTCATGTGCACCTTTCTCTGTGTCACCGTGTATGGTGGTATAGTGTGCGGGAAGGGGCACCTGAGTCTCATCAGGGTCAAAATCTGGCTCTGTACACTGCGAGGACAATGTAGTGCTCTGAGTGAATGTACCAGCAGAATCATCCATCAGCGGCTGTGCATCAGTGCACTCCATGTCAGATTCATCTTGGCCTGGGTAATTCACCATTTGACTTGATAATCCAGGCATGGTATGTGAAAACAGCTCCATGGAGTAATCAGTAGTATGGCCTGCGTCATCCTTCAATCTTGGTTGGGGTGAAGGACACAAGGAAAGGTGTGGTTCATGAACATGAGCCTCCAATGACGACTCAGTGCTTTTACTTTTTACAACTGAAGAAGAGGAGGCGATAGAGCTGGAGGCTGAGTCAGCAATATAAGACAAAACTTTTTCCTGATGCTCTGCCTTTAAAAGCGGTTTGCCAACTCCTAGAAAACTAAGCGTTCGAGGCCTTATGTAGACAGACGATGACGCAGGGTCAGCACCTCCTGCATTCGGTCCTATTTTGCTCTTGCCACTACCATCAGATCCACCACCAACACCATCATTACCAGCTGCCAACCCCCGCCCAATTCCACGGCCTCTTCCACCAGCCTTCCTCATTTTTGGTAGAAATGTAGACAAAATCCAACAAACTATATAGTAATGTAAAACAAGGTACAAGGTGTCTATAGGACAGGGGAGATTTAGAATTTCTGCACACACTTGTGGACAGTGGACACTTTTGGATTGTGTGAGGCCCACTGATATCTGAGCGCTATGTGACACGCTCGATGGCACAGCTGCCTGTGACCAAAGTGACGAGAAGATAATGGAGATTTTGAATCTCTGCGCACACTTTTGGACACTGGACACTTGTGGATTGTGTGAGGCCCACTGATATCTGAGCGCTATGTGACACGCTTGATGGCACAGCTGCCTGTGACCAAAGTGACGAGAGGATAATGGAGATTTTGAATCTCTGCGCACACTTTTGGACACTGGACACTTGTGGATTGTGTGAGGCCCACTGATATCTGAGCGCTATGTGACAGGCTCGATGGCACAGCTGCCTGTGACCAAAGTGACGAGAGGATAATGGAGATTTTGAATCTCTGCGCACACTTTTGGACACTGGACACTTGTGGATTGTGTGAGGCCCACTGATATCTGAGCGCTATGTGACACGCTCGATGGCACAGCTGCCTGTGACCAAAGTGACGAGAGGATAATGGAGATTTTGAATCTCTGCGCACACTTTTGGACACTGGACACTTGTGGATTGTGTGAGGCCCACTGATATCTGAGCGCTATGTGACAGGCTCGATGGCACAGCTGCCTGTGACCAAAGTGACGAGAGGATAATGGAGATTTTGAATCTCTGCGCACACTTTTGGACACTGGACACTTGTGGATTGTGTGAGGCCCACTGATATCTGAGCGCTATGTGACACGCTCGATGGCACAGCTGCCTGTGACCAAAGTGACGAGAGGATAATGGAGATTTTGAATCTCTGCGCACACTTTTGGACACTGGACACTTGTGGATTGCGTGAGGCCCACTGATATCTAAGCGCTATGTGACATGCTCGATGGCACAGCTGTGACAAAAGTGACTAGAGGATAAGGGAGATTGGATTGCTTTTAAAAAAGCAGTTTGCGGAGCAGTGGGTAAACAGCAATGCCAGCGTGTCAGGAAGCCTTAAAAGGCAGCCCAACAACCAACACCACTGATACACCACTATATAGCCTCCCCTTGCACTGCACACACAGTGACTTGTGTGTTGTGCAGGCCAAATCGCTAGCAGCAGAAGCAGTTTTTTTGTCTTCTTCCCTGCCTAACGCTCTCCCTACAGAATCAGCAGCAACCTCTCCCTATACTAAGATCGGCAGAAGTAAGATGGCGGTCGGCGTGCACGCCCTTTTATATCCCCTGTGACGCCCACCAAAGCAAGCCAATCACTTGCATGCCCTTCTGAAAGATGGTGGTGACCCGTGCCTAGGTCATCACGTTGCCCACAGTGTCCGTGGATCCTGATTGGCTGAAAAAGAGCGCAAAACAAACTTTTGAAACGCGACTTTGGCGCGTAAGTCGCCGACCTCGTGGCCGACCTCATCCTAGGGTCGGGTTTCGTTTCATGAAACCCGACTTTGCCAAAAGTCGGCGACTTTTGAATTTTTTCGACCTGTTTCGCTCAACTCTAGAGAAGACCATGATGGGGTGATGGAAGAAGGCCATGATGGGGTGATGGGAGAAGGCCATGATGGGGTGATGGGAGAAGGCCATGATGGGGTGATGCGAGAAAGCAATGATGGGGTGATGGGAGAAGACAATGGTGGGGTGATGGGAGAAGGCCATGATGGGGTGATGGGAGAAGGCCATGATGGGGTAATGGATTTTCACACTCTGGTATGCTGTTTACATGGACCTAGGGTCATTTTCCCATTGTGGAGTGTTTAGCGGTAGGTGGTATGCTCTATTATGAACTTTGTGCAATGTGTATATGTGTCATATGTTTGACCATTTTTAATGTTTTTAACAATTTTTTGTCTGTTTTTCTGTGTTGAATAAAATTTGAATTGTTTATGCTATCTCCTGCCTAGGGTGATCCCCTGCTTTGTGGCCTATTTCTCTTTTCTTTGTTAATCACTTACTCTGCTATAGGTCAAGGTTGGATCCCCTTAATAGTTCAGTAGTGTCTCCGTTTCTTGTTTCTGCTGGGGTGACGGAGAAGGCAATGATGGAAGTGATGGGGAGAAGGCAATGATACGGGTGATGGGGAGGAGGCAATGATGGGGATGGTGGAGAGAAGGCATTGATGGGGTGATGGAGAAGGCAATGATGGGAGTGATGGAGAAGGCATTGATGGGAGTGATGGTGAGAAGGCAATGATGGGAGTGATGGGGAGAATGCAATGATGGGAATGATGGGGAGAAGGCAATAATGGGGTGATGGAGAAGGCAATGATGGGAGTGATGGGGAGAAGGCAATTATGGGGTGATGGAGAAGGCAATGATGGGAATGATGGTGAGAAGGCAATGATGGGAGTGATGGGGAGAATGCAATGATGGGAATGATGGGGAGAAGGCAATAATGGGGTGATGGAGAAGGCAATGATGGGAGTGATGGGGAGAAGGCAATTATGGGGTGATGGAGAAGGCAATGATGGGAATGATGGTGAGAAGGCAATGATGGGAGTGATGGGGAGAAGGCAATTATGGGGTGATGGAGAAGGCAATGATGGGAATGATGGTGAGAAGGCAATGATGGGAGTGATGGGGAGAAGGCAGTGATGGGGTGATGGAGAAGGCAATGATGGGAGTGATGGAGAAGGCATTGATGGGAGTGATGGTGAGAAGGCAATGATGGGAGTGATGGGGAGAAGGCAATGATGGGAGTGATGGGGAGAAGGCAGTGATGGGGTGATGGCGAAGGCAATGATGGGAGTGATGGCGAAGGCAATGATGGGGTGATGGAGAAGGCAATTATGGGGTGATGGAGAAGGCAATGATGGGAATGATGGTGAGAAGGCAATGATGGGAGTAATGGGGAGAAGGCAGTGATGGGGTGATGGAGAAGGCAATGATGGGAGTGATGGGGAGAAGGCAAAGATGGGAATGATGGGGAGAAGGCAATGTTAAATATGGACATTTAATTTATTATTTAGATTTGATAGTTGTGTTCTAAACTGATAATAAATACTACAACCTATATGTTTACTTAACTTTGTTGCGGTATGGGGGGGAGCCTGGGAATATTTCTTGCACAGGAGCTGGCATTACAAATATTTCTTATCTATGCCAGCCCCCCTCTTGGTGCCTACTCTCTTGTCACGAAGCCAAAAAGCAAAGGATGGGCTGTAGTGGCTTAACCTCTTAACAATCAGAGGTACTTTTGGTTTTGCGTTTTAGTTTTTCACTCCCCTTCTTCCCAGAGCCATAACATTTTTAATTTTTGGTGAAAATGACCATGTGAGGGCTTGTTTTTTGCAGGACGAGTTGTACTTTTGAACGACACCAATGGTTTTATCATGTCGTGTACTCACAAATGGTAAAAAAAAATTCCAAGTACGGTGAAATTGCAAAAAAAAGTGCAATCCAATCCCACACTTGTTTTTTGTTTTACATTTTTACTAGGTTCACTAAAAGGTCATTATGAGTTCATATACACCAAACATGTCTAGGTTCTTTTTTATCTAAGTGGTGAAAAAAATTCAAAACTTTGTTGAAAAAATTGCGCCATTTTCCGATACCTATAGCGTCTCCATTTTTCGTGACCTCAAGTTAGGTGAGGGCTTATTTTTTGCGTGCCGAGCTGACATTTTTAATTATACCATTTTGGTGCAGATATGATCTTTTGATTGCCTGTTATCGCATTTTAATGAAATGTCACAACGACCAAAAAAACGTAATTCTGGTGTTTTGACTTTTTTTATCGCTATGTCTTTTAGCGATCAGGTTAATCCTTTTTTTATTGATAGATCGGGTGATTCCGAAATTGGAGATGCCAAATATGTGTATGTTTGGTTTTTTTCATTGTTTTATTTTGAATGGGGCAAAAGGGGGTGATATGAACTTTTATATTTTTTTTACATTTTTAAAAACATTTTTGTATTACTTTTGGCATACGTCAATAATCTCCATGGGACACTAGAAACTGCCATAACCCGATTGGCTCTGCTACATACAAGCGATGATCAGATCACCTATATGTAGCAGAATTGCTCACTTGCTATGAGCACCGACAACCAGGTGGCGCTCATAGCAATCCAGCAGTGACAACCATAGAGGTCTCCTGGAGACCTCTGATTGTCATGTCAACCTATCGGTGACCCGCGATCACGTGACGCGTGTCACCGATGGACGGATTTCTAGTCTGATGGCTGGAAGCACGAGTTAAATGCCGCTCAGAGTTTTACAGTGACATTTTATGGGTTAATAGCCGAGGGTGGATTGCAATTCCACCCACGGCTGTTTTGTGCACATGTCAGCGGTTCAAAACAGCTGACATGTACCGGGAAAGATGTGGGCTCACCGCCGGAGCCACATCAAAGGGAGGGAGTCCGACATTGGTGTAAATGTACGCCTGATGTCGGAAAGGGGTTAACTAGAGTGATGGGGCACAATATAAGATTTTGACTGTGACCTTCCCCCATCCTGACTAAATAATTATATATATTTATTTATTTATACGTCCTCCATCCTGGTATATATGTTTCTCATCCTGGTATATATGTCCCTCATCCTGGCCTCATTCTTGTATATATATCGCCCATTCTGCTGTGTGTCCTTTATCTTGGATCCCATCCTGGTATATATCAGACACTGACAGCTTTGGGCCCTTGTGCAACAAATATGTCTGGGCCCCTCTTTTATGGCGGGAAAGTTACAGATATATACTGTATATAGCCACATACATATATATTTTACATAGTCTCCTTTATTATGTATATTGCCGTGTCTTATTACACAGTGCCCTTGTTAAGAAACATAATGAGCATAGGCTATGTAAGGGACAGCACTGTACAAAGCAGCAGAGGAAGCTATATAATAAGGGACCGCCCTATACATAACTAGTGGATGATACATAATTACGGTGTTCTATATAATAAAAGAGGAAGAAACTATGTAACTAAGGATGGTGCTATACACAATAAGCAAGTACACTATATACTAAGGAACTGTGCTATGCATAATTAGTACACTATATACTAAGGGACTGTGTTGTGAATAATAAGTGAGAACACTATACAGTTGTGGCCAAAAGTATTGACACCCCTGCAATTCTGTCAGATAATACTCAGTTTCTTCCTGAAAATGATTGCAAACACAAATTCTTTGGTATTATTATCTTCATTTAATTTGTCTTAAATGAAAAAACACAAAAAGAATTGTCCTAAAGCCAAATTGGATATAATTCCACACCAAACATAAAAAAGAGGGTGGACAAAAGTATTGGCACTGTTCGAAAAATCATGTGATGCTTCTCTAATTTGTGTAATTAGCAGCACCTGTAACTTACCTGTGGCACCTAACAGGTGTTGTCAATAACTAAATCACACTTGCAGCCAGTTGACATGGATTAAAGTTGACTCAACCTTTGTCCTGTGTCCTTGTGTGTACCACATTGAGCATGGAGAAAAGAAAGAAGACCAAAGAACTATCTGAGGACTTGAGAAACCAAATTGTGAGGAAGCAATCTCAAGGCTACAAGTCCATCTCCAAAGACCTGAATGTTCCTGCGTCTACCGTGCGCAGTGTCATCAAGAAGTTTAAAGCCCATGGCACTGTGGTTAACCTCCCTAGATGTGGACGGAAAAGAAAAATTGACAAGAGATTTCAACGCAAGATTGTACGGATGTTGGATAAAGAACCTTGACTAACATCCAAACAAGTTCAAGCTGCCCTGCAGTCCGAGGGTACAACAGTGTCAACCCGTACTATCCGTCGGCGTCTGAATGAAAAGGGACTGTATTGTAGTAGACCCAGGAAGACCCCACTTCTTACCCCAAGACATAAAAAAGCCAGGCTGAAGTTTGCCAAAACTTACCTGAAAAAGCCTAAAACGTTTTGGAAGAATGTTCTCTGGTCAGATGAGACAAAAGTAGAGCTTTTTGGGCAAAGGCATCAACATAGAGTTTACAGGAGAAAAAAAGAGGTATTCAAAGAAAAAAGCACGGTCCCTACAGTCAAACATTGCGGAGGTTCCCTGATGTTTTGGGGTTGCTTTGCTGCCTTTTGCACTGGACTGCTTGACCGTGTGCATGGCATTATGAAGTCTGAAGACTACCAACAAATTTTGCAGCATAATGTAGGGCCCAGTGTGAGAAAGCTGGGTCTCCCTCAGAGGTCATGGGTCTTCCAGCAGGACAATGACCCAAAACACACTTCAAAAAGCACTAGAAAATGGTTTGAGAGAAAGCACTGGAGACTTCTAAGGTGGCCAGCAATGAGTCCAGACCTGAATCCCATAGAACACCTGTGGAGAGATCTAAAAATGGCAGTTTGGAGAAGGCACCCTTCAAATATCAGGGACCTGGAGCAGTTTGCCAAAGAAGAATGGTCTAAAATTCCAGCAGAGCATTGTAAGAAACTCATTGATGGTTACCGGAAGCGGTTGGTCGCAGTTATTTTGGCTAAAGGTTGTGCAACCAAGTATTAGGCTGAGGGTGCCAATACTTTTGTCTGGCCCATTTTTGGAGTTTTGTGTGAAATGATCAATTTTTTGCTTTTTGCTTCATTCTCTTTTGTGTTTTTTTTCATTTAAGACAAATTAAATGAAGATAATAATACCAAAGAATTTGTGTTTGCAATCATTTTCAGGAAGAAACTGAGTATTATCTGACAGAATTGCAGGTGTGTCAATACTTTTGGCCACAACTGTATACTAAGGGGCTGTGCTATACATAATGAGTACACTATACACTCACTGGCCACTTTATTAGGTACACCTGTCCAACTGTGTGTTAAGACTTAATTTCTAATCAGCCAATCACATGGCGGCAACTCAGTGCATTTAGGCATGTAGACATGGTCAAGACAATCTCCTGCAGTTCAAACCGAGCATCAGTATGGGGAAGAAAGGTGATTTGAGTGCCTTTGAACGTGGCATGATTGTTGGTGCCAGAAGGGCTGGTCTGAGTATTTCAGAAACTGCTGATCTACTGGGATTTTCACGCACAACCATCTCTAGGGTTTACAGAGAATGGTCCGAAAAAGAAAAAAAAACCAGTGAGCGGCAGTTCTGTGGCCGGAAATGCCTTGTTGATGCCAGAGGTCAGAGGAGAATGGGCATACTGGTTCGAGCTGATAGAAAGGCAACAGTGACTCAAATTGCCACCCGTTACAACCAAGGTAGGCAGAAGAGCATCTCTGAACGCACAGTGCGTCGAACTTTGAGGCAGATGGGCTACAGCAGCAGAAGACCACACTGGGTACCACTCCTCTCAGCTAAGAACAGGAAACTGAGGCTAAAATTTGCACAAGCTCATCGAAATTGGACAGTAGAAGATTGGAAAAACGTTGCCTGGTCTGATGAGTCTCGATTTCTGCTGCGACATTCGGATGGTAGGGTCAGAATTTGGCATAAACAACATGAAAGCATGGATCCATCCTGCCTTGTATCAACGGTTCAGGCTGGTGGTGGTGGTGTCATGGAGTGGGGAATTTTTTCTTGGCACTCTTTGGGCCCCTTGGTACCAATTGAGCATCGTTTCAATGCCACAGCCTACCCGAGTATTGTTGCTGACCATGTCCATCCCTTTATGACCACAATGTACCCAACATCTGATGGCTACTTTCAGCAGGATAATGCGCCATGTCATAAAGCTCGAATCATCTCAGATTGGTTTCTTGAACATGACAATGAGTTCACTGTACTCAAATGGCCTCCTCAGTCACCAGATCTCAATCCAATAGAGCATCTTTGGGATGTGGTGGAACGGGAGATTCGCATCAGGGATGTGCAGCCGACAAATCTGCGCCAACTGTGTGATGCCATCATGTCAATATGGTCCAAAATCTCTGAGGAATGCTTCCAGCACCTTGTTGAATCTCTGCCACGAAGAATTGAGGCAGTTCTGAAGGCAAAAGGGGGTCCAACCCCTTACTAGCATGGTGTACCTAATAAAGTGGCCAGTGAGTGTATATTAAGGGACTGTGCTGTGAATAAGTGAGTACATTATATACTAAGAGACTGTGCTATACATAATAAGTGAATACACAAAATACTCAGGGACAATGCTAAACATAGTAAGTGAGTACTCTATATACTAAAGGACTTTGCTATACATAATGAGTACACTTTATGCTATGGGTCTGTGCTGTGAATAAGTGAGTACACTATATAGTAAGGAACTGTGCTATACATAATAAGCGAGTCCACTATATACTAAAGTACTGTACTATACATAATAAGTGAGTACTCTATATACTAAGGGACTGTGCTATACATAAGACTATATCCCTGTATCTGTGTGCTGTGTCAGTGTGCTGTGCTCTTTTACAGACGCATTGAGAATGTCCTATTCTGATCGTCAAAATCGGATCAGAACAGAACATTCTCTGACCCTCACAGATCTCATTATCAGATCCATGATTTTCACACATGTGTGAATGGAACTATAAAACTTTACTAGTCCATGTGGCATCTGATTAAAAAAAATCTGGCAGCAAATGGACATTTCACGCAAATGTGAGAATGTGACCAAAGTGATTTTACAGATAACATTATTACTCCAAGTCACACAGTGCAGATACAGAATAATATCTACATCCAGGCACTTACCACTGACATCTTGTCTGATTAGAGCCGTTTTCTGCTGTTTCTTCTCCATCTGGTCAGACCTTCATGTCGACATCTCCCAGCCATGACTCGTCTTGTCACGATGATCATTACAGCCCTAAAAATAACAATGTCACACACATTGTATACATTCATGTATCTCCCTTGAATACAGATATGTACCTCACCATTAATATACTATTAGCCACACACCAATCAAAATATAAAGTGATAAGCAGCACTGTGTCCACATTAACTATAATCTCCACCGCCCAATAATATAAATTATTCAGTTTGTGACTCTCCCCAATTAACTGTAAGGGTACCGTTACACTAAGCGACGCACCAGTGATCCCGACAACGATACGACCTGCTAAGGATCGCTGGTGCATCGCTAAATGGTCGCTAGTAAGCTGTCAAACAGACAAATCTACTCAACGACGCAGCAAAGATCCGGCGATCTGTATAACGACCTCGGCAGTCGTTGGTACCTTGTCACACAGCAGCTATTCTGACGACTCACACCTGCATCCCTGAGTTCTGCATCGCCAACGAGGTCGCTCGTCGGCGTCAAACACAGCGATGCATGCTGGCCAGCGGGACGCCAATGATCAGAAAATGGCCTGGTACATTCGAGCATGATCAGAGATATCCAGCGGGGGGGCCGGTCGCCTATACGATGGACTACTTGCCAGAGATGGGGTGCACCTTACGAAGACTGGAAAACATGTATTTGGAAGTCGCCTTGCTACACTCATCAGGAGAGCTTTAAATTAGAACAATGTGAGAAGGGAAGCAAAAGGCCAGAAAAAGCCATACACCTGACAAATACTATTGAGAACTCTGCTATTAGAAGTGGAAGGGAAGAACAAAGACAAAAGAATCTAAATAATAAAAATATTGGAGAAAGAGAAACCAATCACAAACTAAAATGCTTCTATACTAATGCACAAAGCATGGGCAACAAACAAGGAGAATTGGAACTACTAACACAGGAAAAGAAATATGATGTCATTGGAATCACTGAAACTTGGTGGGACAATACACATGATTGGAATACAAGACTAGAAGGATACAACTTATTTGCAAGAAACAGACTTGATAAACGAGGAGGGGGTGTCGCATTGTATGTTAGAAATGCGTATATCTGCACAGAGATTGAAGCTTCAGAGACTGGGAGTTCTGTGGAAACTGTTTGGGTAAGAATACAAGGACAGAACAATGGAAAGGACACCATTGTAGGCATTTACTACAGGCCGCCTGTGCAAGCTGAACATATGGATGAACTCTTTATGCATCAAATGGCCAAGTTCTCCAAACAATATGACATAGTTGTCATGGGAGATTTCAACTATCCAGACATTTGTTGGGAATCTCTCTCAGGCAAAACTAACAGGTCAAGGAAATTCTTATCCTCTCTTGCTGACAACTTTATCTTCCAAAAGGTAGGGGAGAAAACGAGGGGAACTGCTACCTTGGATCTAATCCTTATAAACAGGGAGGAAATGGTTGAGGAGGTAAAAGTGGCTGGGACCCTAGGAGGTAGCGACCATGCTATTTTAGAATTTTGGATAACTAGAGGAGGAAGACCTGTGAAGACTCAGACGTCAAGGTTAGATTTCAGAAAGGCAGATTTTAAGGGATTCAGAAAGAGAATTGGAGGGATCCAATGGCTGGATATCCTTAAGGACAAAAATATCCAGGAAGGATGGGAAATCTTGAAAAATGAAATTCTCAAAGCACAATTGTTACCAATTCCGAAAAGAGGGAAAAATAGGAAGCGTTTAAGGAAACCAGGATGGATGAACACAGAACTTAAGCACATGCTAAAAAGGAAGAAAGAAATGTTTATGAAATGGAAAGAGGGACGCATATCTAAAGAAGAATATAATGCTGTCTGCAGAACTTGCAGGGCACAAATCAGATTATTAAAGCTGACAATGAATTGAGGCTTGCAGGAGAAGTCAAAAGCAATAATAAAGGATTTTGGGGATATGTCAAAAGTAAAAGAAAAGTCAAAGATGCTATAGGATTTTTACAGGATGAAAATGATAAAATGGTATGACAGGATGTTGAGAAGGTCGAACTTTTAAATTCCTATTTTGCATCTGTTTTCTCTCAGAAAGGAAATGTAACATCAACTGTTCTTCACTGTCCTATTAAGGGAATAGAAGAATCCAGGATATCTATAATTAGAAATATAGTGAGGAAACACTTAGCTAACCTAAATGAATTCAAGTATCCAGGTCCAGATGAATTACACCCCAGAGTACTGAAGGAGATAGCAGAAGAAATTTTTGAACCCATCTCCATAATCTTTGAAAATTCTTGGAGAACAGGAGAAGTCCCAGAAGACTGGAGAAGAGCAAATGTTGTTCCTATCTTCAAAAAGGGGAAGAAGGTGGACCCAGGCAACTATAGGCCAGTGAGTCTGACTTCTATACCAGGAAAGATCATTGAACAAATTATTAAACAACATGTATGTAAGTACCTGGATAGGAATGAAATGATTAAACAGAGTCAGCATGGGTTTGTAACTAATAAGTCATGTCAGACTAACTTAATTTCCTTCTATGACAGAATCACTGATTGGGTGAATCAGGGAAATGATGTAGATATAGTATATCTCGAATTCATCAAAGCATTTGACAAAGTATCTCACACAATCCTTATTGAAAAAATGGCTAAGTATGGACAGGACAAGGCAACTGTTAGGTGGATTCATAACTGGCTTAGCGATCGGACCCAAAGAGTGGTCGTAAATGGCTGCACATCCAGTTGGAAGAATGTCTCAAGTGGGGTACCACAGGGCTCTGTCCTGGGCCCTGTATTGTTCAACATCTTTATCAACGTTTTAGATGAAGGAATTGAGGGTAAACTGATTAAATTTGCTGATGACACAAAGCTAGGAGGGATAGCTAATACTAGAGAAGAAAGAGAGGATTCAAAAAGATATAAATAAACTGGAGCAGTGGGCAGCAACTAACAGAATGGTTTTTAACAGGGAAAAATGCAAAGTACTACATCTAGGCAATAAAAATGAAAAAAGCATATACAGAATGGGAGGAATAGGGCTAAGCAACAGCACATGTGAAAAAGACTTGGGTATACTAATAGATCACAGACTGAATATGAGTCAACAGTGTGATGCAGCAGCAAAAAAGGCAAATGCAATTCTAGGATGTATTAACAGAAGCAAACAGTCTAGATCATGTGAAGTCATTATTGCCCTCTACTCCTCTTTGGTCAGACCTCATCTGGAATACTGTGTCCAGTTTTGGGCACCTCATTTTAAAAAAGACATCAACAAACTGGAGCAAGTTCAGAAAAGAGCAACCAGAATGTTGACCGGTCTGTAAACCCTGTCTTATGAGGAAATGTTACAGGATTTGGGAATGTTTAGCTTGCAGAAGAGAAGACTGAGAGGAGACTTAATAGTTGTCTACAAATATCTCAAGGGCTGTCACATTGTAGAAGGATCATCTTTATTATCATTTGCACAAGGAAAGACTAGAAGCAATGGGATGAAACTGAATAGGAGGAGACACAGATTAGATATTAGAAAAAACTTTTTGACAGTTAGAGTGATCAATGATTGGAACAGGCTGCCACGAGAGGTGGTGAGTTCTCCTTCAATAGAAGTCTTCAAGCAGAGGTTGGACAGACATCTGTCTGGGATGATTTAGCGAATCCTGCTTTTGAGCAGGGGGTTGGACCACATGACCCAGGAGGTCCCTTCCAACTCTACGATTCTATGATTCTATGATTCTATGTGTCACACGTAGCGAGATCGCTGGCGAGATCGCTGTTGCGTCACAAAATCGGTGACACAACAGCCATCTCGCTAACGATCTCGTTATGTGAGACGGGGCCTTAAGGCTATGTGCACATGGAATATATGCAAGGTTTACTGTACAAGCGAAGTGAATGAGACCCCTGAAATCTCATGCACATGTTGCTTATTTTTTCCCTGCAGATTTGCATTTTTTCCCTGCAGATTTGCAGCATATTACAATCTGCATATTGTAAATTCTTGCAGTGTAGTTAACCTGTACTAATGTGGAAAAATACATAACAAAAATATGTAACAATTTTGAGATGTGCTCTTCATACCTGTTTGCTAGATCTGGAGCTAATGCATTAAACTGCCAGATGGCCACGAGCCACAATTCATGGTACCGCTAGCCACATGTGGCTCCCAAGCTACAGGTTGGGGACCTCTGCCTTACTAGACACTTAAGAACATGCATGCAGTCCCTGAGGCTGTATACTCCGACCCTTGAACACCAAAGCACTTGAGACGATTGGGGCCTGGTCCAGGGGCCCATCAGCGCTTCATTTGTTCCGACGCACATTCACTTGAAATGTATTGTGTTGCAGAGACCAGTTCTGCATTGCAATACTAGCCACAATGGGGGACATTACTACAAGATAGGGATTAGGATGGGGAAATTACTACAAGATGGGAACCAGGATGGAGGCATTACTATAAGATGGCGACCAGCATGGGGATAAAACTACAAGATGGGGACCAGGATGGAGACATTACTTAAGGAAGGGGACTGTTTCTGGTGGCCGGGGTGGCTAAGAGAAATCGTCAAGTGGGCGCGTCAATGTACCGTGTGCATTAGGTCTAAGGCTTTTCATGCTCCTGCGGCAGGGTTGCTGTGCCCGTTAGAGGATCCTAGTTCTCCATGGATGAATCTTGCAATGGATTTTATCACCGACCTGCCGGTCTCTGAGGGTTTTTCTGTCATCTGGGTTGTGGTGGACCGATTTAGTAAGATGTGTCATCTGGTCCCGTTCAATAAATTACTCTGCGCTAAGACACTTGCCAGGGCATTTGTGAAAGAGATTGCCAGACTCCATGGTGTCCCCACGGACATTGTCTCCGATAGGAGACCACAGATTGTGGCTTGATTTTGGCGTGCCTTTTGTGGCAGACTTAAGGTTCATTTGTCATTTTCGTCGGGTTATCATCCTGAGTCCAATGGACAGACCGAGAGGAAGAACCAGGATGTTGAGCAGTTTGTGAGATGTTTAGTAGCAGACAATCAGGAGATGTGGTCAGAATATCTACCATTAGCTGAGTTTGCTCTCAATAATCATACGTCTTCTTGGGCTGGGTGTTCTCCTTTTTTGTTGTACTGGGAAGCATCCATCTTTCGTCCTTTTTCTAGGATTGGGGCAGAGGTGCCTGAGGAGGAGAGTTTTTCTGAAAATTTGGAAAGGGTTTGGACCAGTGTGCGCCATAATCTGAATCAGTCTAATAGGAGGTCTAAGAGATATTTTGAAGAAGGGAGGCGAGGTTTGTTGTTGTGGACATGGTTTGGTTGTCCTCTAGGAATCTGCGTTTAAAGATCCCGTCTAAAAAGTTGGGGCCTAAGCTTGTAGCACCCTTCAAATTGGTTCAGATTGTCAACTCGGCATGGTCAGATTGGACATTCCTTCGTCCTGGAAAATTAATTCAGTTTTTCATGTATCTTTGCTGAACAAAGTTGACACGCCAGATAAGGTGGCGATGCCATCTGCTCCTCCAGTTGATGAGGACTGCGAGTTTGAAATTTCACGCATTATTGATTCCAGGTGGCACAGAGGAGGCTTACAGTATCTCGTGTTCTGGAAGGGTTTCGGTCCCGAGTACAATTCCTAGGTGAAAGCTATGGACGTCTCAGCCTCAAGATTAATTAAGGCCTTTCACAGGAGATTTCTGAATAAGGCTCGGCCTAGAGGATCCGGGGGATCCTCGTTAAAGGGGAGGTACTGTTCAGTTTGTGACTATTCGCCATTTTCTTGTAGTGTTCTGGCTGCTGGTCTTTTTCCTCTGGTGCTGGGTTTGTCTTTGGTCAGGTGATTGTATCACCCTTTATTAACCTGCACCTGTCTCCCATTCCTTGCTGGACAACAATGTTAATCCCCTTGAGTTCTGCTTGGAGCTTTGCTTTGCCTTCTGTGTGTTTTATTAGTGCAGTGCTGGGACCCCTGGTTCTGCTAGTCTTAGTTTTTGTTTTCAGTTTGTTTCTGCAGACTTCTCTTGGTTTTCTATTAGGAGGTGACCCATTTTTGTACCCAGTCCTTAGATCTTTCATGGACCCTCTTCCCACTATCTATAGGTCTTCGCTTGAGATTAACCTAGGATCGTCGGTGGGTCTATTCTCTAGGAATGGGTCGCCCACTCCATCGTAGGGTATCAGCCAAGTCGCAGTGCAGGGTCAGTGTTCCCCCCACCTATCCTAGTCCTGTGCTGCAGTACCATAACAGGGACATTACTACAAGATGGGGTCCAGGATGGAGACATTACTTAAGGATGGGAACAAACATTACTATAAGATGGGGACTAGGATTGGGACTTTACTACAAGATAAGGACATTACTATAAGATGGGGACCAGGATGAGGACTTTACAACAAAATAGGGACATTACTACAAGATGGGACCAGTATGGGGACATTGCTACAAGAAGAGGCGAAGGATGCAGACATTACTCCAAGATGGAGACCAGGATGGGGACATTAAAACAAGATGGGGGCCAGGATGGAGATATTTCTGCAAGATGGGGACCCGAATGGCAATATTAGGACAAGATGTAAACCAGGAAGGGGGACATTACTACAAGAAGGGGATCTGAATAGGGACATTTTTACAAGATGGAAACCAGGATGGAGACATTATTTCAAGATGGGGACAAGAATAGGAGACAATACTACAAGAAGAGGATCAGAATGGCGGCATTGTTGCAAGATGAAGGCCAGAATTACCATATAGTGCTAATTATAAAACAATAAAATTAAATGGGGCCAGTTAGGGAACAGAAAAAAAAGAATAAAAATATTATAAAAAATTAAAATAAAGTAAGAACAAATAATGGAAAAAAGGCTGTTTTATGTACAAACTTAGGTAGGCAAAAAGTGCTCATTTGATCTGTAAAGACCCAAGCTTTAAAACTGTACCATAACCCATACGGTGAATGCCATTAAAAACAATAATCACACCCATAATGTTCATAAGAAATTAAAATTAAAAATGTGCGATGATCTTATTAGGTCGCACCTCCTGCACCGAGACTCAGACAGCATGCTGCAGGGAATGAAGGAGGAAGGGGGATGCAGCTAGGTGAGTATTTTTAATTATCATTCAGTAATAATAATAATTTTATTTATATAGTGCTGACAAATTGCACAGCACTTTACACTTAAGCGGGGACATGTACAGACAATAAAGAATATACAAAGTAACACCAAGTTCAACAGTTGCAGAAGGAGCTTACAATCCATAAGGAAATATTGGAGGGATACATTGGGGAAAAAGTGCTTGTCATGTATGCTCCAGCCATCTTTATAACAAAAGGGATATTTCAAATAAAGCTGCATGATCCGGTCATCAGCCAGTATCTGTACAAGTCCAGTTATCAAGTGCTATTCAATGTATGAGAAAAGTTTAGAAAGAGGGATCAGGAAAGAGTTATATTAGTAAATTAGTGAAGTGAGGTGATAGGCCTGTCTAAAGAGATGAGTTTTTAAAACACACTGGGGTCTAGATATTAGTCGGATCGTCCAGGGTAGTGCATTCAAGATACAGAGCGAGAGAGTCTTGGAGTCGGAGCTGTGAGGTTCGGATTATGGAGGATGTTAGTCTTAGATCAGTTGCAGAACAGACAGCACACATAGGGTAATAGACAGGGATGAAGGATAAGATATAGGATGGTGCAGAACTGTGGAGGGCTTTGTGGGTGAGAGAGATAAGTTTGTATTGAAATATGTAGCGGAGGGGCAACCTGTGTAATGACTGGCACAGGATCGAGACCTAGGTGAAGCAGCTGGACAGAAATTCAACACTGACTGCCTCATACAGGACAGATAAGAGCAAGAGTAGCAGTTTTTGCAGTTTCAAAATGTGAGAAAAGGTTGAATTGTGGAAGTGCTTTTAAGATGCAAGTAACATGAGCGACTGAATATAAAGGGGATAAAGGAAAGTTTGGTGCCAAATATGACCCCAAGACAGAAGGAGTGTTACTTGGGAGTTATGGTTGAACAATCAATGGCAACTGCAACATCGGGTCTAGGTAGCTTAGAAGAGGGAGGAACACAAGAAGCCATTACTTGTGGGAGCCCCATGCTCTTTGTAGGGAACTTCTTAGGCCCATAAAATCAATAAAAAATGCTGTGGGGGCCCCATGCTGTATTTAGGGACCTGTGGTGGATTCATTCTGCGTAAAGGGAGATGTGGAGACATCATACTGTATATATGGGAGCTGTGTGTGCCCCATACTGTATTTATGGAGCTGTGGAGCTATAATTCTGCATATAAGAAGCTGTGGGGGATGCCGTGACTCAGATGAAACCCCCAAGGGGTCCATTCACTATAATGAAGCAGCAGCATTACTCTGGTTTGGTCAGCATTACTATAGTCGGCAGTGTTCTCCTTTTTCAGATGTGCACAAAACTATGGCCAACCGCACTTTCATACACTCTTAAAAAGATGGATACCGTTGGATCATAGGCCCGACGGCATCCACAGCACCTCCATCTGACTCATTACAGGGAATCTTCCACCGGGGGCTCTGTTCGATTCACTTTTTTCAGAGATTTACATGGAAACCCCAGTGTAAGTGCTCATTGTAGAGCACAGGATAAATGTGAGCTGAGCCTTACTGCAATCTTTGGGAAGCAGAATTAACAATCAACAGCAGGTGAATAATTGGTTTACTTATTTTTTATGCCGTTCCTCGTGCGGTATAAGTGTTTAGATGACTTTACTGTTTGGGTCGGTGCAATTACAGCAATACCAGATTTATATAGTATTTCTATGTTTGGCAACTATCGCACAATAAAAGACGCCTTTTTTTTCTAAAACTAGTTTTTGCATCACTATATTTTGAGAGCTATAATTTTTCCATATTTCTGAAAACAGGACAAGTTGACATTTTTATTGCTACCATTTTCAAGCACATGACTTTTATTATCGCTTTCTATAATGATTTTTAGGTGGCAGAATGAACAAATACCAAAAAAAGTTTGCCTTATCACTGAACATAATATTCTATTCTGTGTAAACTGAGGGTCCTGTTCCAATTTTTGTTTTGCCCATTCTGCAAATTCAGCGAGCCGATCTGCGTCATCCTCGTTGAGATGCTGCAGCAACTGGAATTTGTAAGGGTGCCATTTGTGAGAAGCTAATATCTGCCGAAGGGATGTTCGACTGATGCCAGATCGGTGCACTGAATTTTCAGAATGGGCAAAACAAACACAGAACATTATGTGCAGTGATGAGGCAAACTTTTTTGGGTGGACCATTTATATGGATACACCTAAATAAAATGGGAATGGTGACAGTTTTCTTGCGTAGGGTGTCTTGCATTGAAATCTGCTGCAATGACCCGGGTACTGCATTTACCAGACATCAACACAATTTCTATCTGCTCCTCACGTGTTAACCTCTGCAACATGTTAATGGCTGTTGACAAAGAGAAACTTGTAAATAACTCATGAAAGAATAAAGTTATGTTAAAACCAAGCACACCATTGTTTTTCTTGTGAAATTCTTAATAAGTTTGATGTGTCACATGACCCTCTTCCCATTGGAAAAAATAAAGTTGGATCCAAAATGGCCGACTTCAAAATGGCCCCCATGGTCACCACCCATCTTGAAAAGTTTTCCCCCTCCCATATACTAATGTGCCACAAACAGGAAGTTGATATCACCAACTATTCCCATTTTATTTAGGTGTATCTATATACATGGCCCACTTTGTATTTTATAGAGTCATTACACACAGAGTGGTTTATTTCTGTTAATGTTGATGATTATGGCTTACAGCCAATGACCCAAAAGTCATTATCTCAGTAAATTAGAATACTTTATAACACCAGCTTGAAAAATTATTTTAAAATCTGAAATGTTGGCCTACTGAAAAGTATGTTCGGTAAACGCACTCAATACTTGGTCGGGGCTCCTTTTGCATCAATTACTGCATCAATGCTGCGTGACATGGAGGCGATCAGCCTGTGGCACTGCTGAGAATCATAGAATCATAGAATCATAGAATCGTAGAGTTGGAAGGGACCTCCTGGGCCATCTGGTCCAACCCCCTGCTCAAAGCAGGATTCGCTAAATAATCCGAGTCAGATGCCTGTCCAGCCTCTGTTTGAAGACTTCCATTGAAGGAGAACTCACCACTTCTCGTGGCAGCCTGTTCCACTCATTGATCACTCTAACTGTCAAAAAGTTTTTCTAATATCTAATCTGTGTCTCCTCCCATTCAGTTTCATCCCATTGCTTCTAGTCTTTCCTTGTGCAAATGAGAATAAAGTTGTTCCTTCTACAATGTGACAGCCCTTTAGATATTTGTAGACAGCTATTAAGTCTCCTTGAGGTGTTATGGAAGCCCAGGTTGCTTTGATAGCAGCCTTCAGCTCGTCTGCATTGTTGGAAAAAATATTCAGAGTGCTGACTATTTTATTATTATAGTACACATTCAGATAAAAGATACTAAAGACAATACATTGTCACAAGAATTTTATTTGTATCTCACAATTTTTTATATAAAAATATAATTAAAAACCAATGCACAAATGGTGTGCAGGGGGCACGAAGAGACACAATATGGCCAACAACAAAACACACATAGCATTCAGTAAATGTTAGAAAGTCAGTGATATGATCCAAATCAATATATATCATAAAAATAAAGTACATATATGCAGAAAATGTGCGAAAATATATAAAATATAACGTGTCCTGTGCACAAATAAATAAACAATTTATTAATTATATCCCATAAAATGGTGTGAAAATGTTTATCCAGTATTCAGACCCTTTGCTCAGACATTCATATTTAAGTCACATGCTGTCCATTTCCTTATGCTCCTCCTTGAGATGGTTCTACTCCTTCATTGGAGTCCAGCTGTGTTTAATTAAACCAATAGAACTGGATTTGTAAAGGCACACACCTGTCTATATAAGACCTCACAGCTCACAGTGCATGTCAGACCAAATGAGAATCATGAAGTCAAAGGAACAGACCAAGGAGCTCAGAGACAGAATTGTAGCAAGGCACAGATCTGGCCAAGGTTACAAAAGAATTTCTGCAGTACTCAAGGTGCCTAAGAGCACAGTGGCCTCCATAATCCTTAAATGGAAGAAGTTTGGGGCCACTAGAAGCCTTCCTAGACCTGGCCGTCCAGCCGAACTGAGTAATCGTGGGAGAAGAGCCTTGGAGAGAGGTAAAGAAGAACCCCAAGATCACTGTGGCTGAGTTCCACAGATGCAGTAGAGAGATAGGAGAAAATTCCCAAAGTCAACTATCACTGCAGCCCTCCACCAGTTAGGCCTTTATGGCAGAGTGGCCCGACGGAAGCCTCACCTTAGTGCCAGACATATGGAAGCCCACATATAGTTTGCTAAAAAAACACATAAAGAACTCCCAGACTATGAGAAATAAGATTCTCTGGCCTGATGAGATGAAAATAGAACTTTTTGGTGATAATGCTAAGTGATATGTGTGGAGAAAACCAGATACTGCTCATCACCTGCCCAATACAATCCCAACAGTGAAACATGGTGGTGGCAGCATCATGCTGTGGGGGTGTTTTTCAGCTGCAGGGACAGGACGACTGGTTGCAATTGAAGGAAACATGAATGCAGCCAAGTACAGACATATCCTGGATGAAAACCTCTTCCAGAGTGCTCTGGACCTCAGACTTGGTCAAAGGTATACCTTCCAACAAGACAATGACCCTAAGCACACAGCTAAAATAACAAAGGAGTGGATTCAGAACAACTCTGTGACCATTCTTGACTGGCCCAGCCAGAGCCCTGACCTAAACCCAATTGAGCATCTCTGGAGAGACCTGAAAATGGCTGTCCACCAACGTTCACCATCCAAACTGACAGAACTGGAGAGGATCTGAAAGGAAGAATGGCGGAGGATCCCCAAATCCAATTGCATCATTCCCAAGAAGACTCAAGGCTGTACTAGCTCAAAAGGGTGCCTCTACTCCATACTGAGCAAAGGGTCAGAATAATTATGACCATGTGATATTTCAGTTTTTCTGTTTTAATAAATTTGCAAAAAATTCTACATTTCTGTTTTTTTCAGTCAAGATGGGGTGTAGAGTGTACATTAATGAGAAAAAATGAACTTTTTTGAATTTACCAAATGGCTGCAATGAAAGAAAGAGTGAAAATTTTAAAGGCTCTTGAAGCAATGACTCCAGCAGCAGGCCACTCCTTGTGAATCTCACCCAAATTTTTGAATGGCCTTTTCTTAACAATCCTTTCAAAGCTGCAGTTATCCCGGTTGCTTGTGCACCTTTTTCTACCACACTTTTTCCTTCCCCTCAACTTTCCATTAATATGCTTGGATACAGCACTCTGTGAGCCTCCAAATTATTTAGCAATGACCTTTTGTGACTTACCCTCTTTGTGGAGTTTGTCAATAACTGCCTTCTGGACATCTGTCAAGTCAGCAGTCTTCCCCATGATTGTAGAGCCTACTGAAACAGACTAAGGGACCTTTTTAAATGCTTACTAAGCCTTATCAGGTGTTTTTTGTTAATTATTCTAATTTTACTGAGATAATGACTTTTGGGTTTTCATTGGCTGTAAGGGTCCCGTCACATTTAGCGATGCACCAGCGATCCTGACCACGATACGACCCGGTCAGGATCGCTGGTGCATCGCTAAATGGTCGCTAGTGAGCTGCCAAACAGGCAGATCTCAGCAGCGACGTAGCAGCGGTCGTTACTTACCTGTCAGACGCGGCGATGAAGACGTCCTCCCGCCCGCGTCCATGCATCGCTCGTTGGCGCCAGTAGGAAGCCCAGCAGGAAGTGGCCAACGAGAAACGGCTCAGGACGTTCTCGCGCGATCAGCGATAGCCAGCGGGGGAGCCGGTCGGAGGTAAGTATCACATTTAGTGATATCGCTAGCAATATCGCTGCTGCGTCACAAAATCGGTGACGTTTTAGCGATATTGCTAGCAATATCGCTATGTGTGAAGCCCCCTTAAGCCATAATCATCAACATTAACAGAAATAAACACTTGAAATACATCACTCTGTAATGACTCTATATAATATATGAGTTTTATTTTTTGCATTGAAGAACTGAAATAAATTAACTTTTTGATGATATCCTAATTTTATAAGAAGCACCGGTATTTTTAGATTTTTTTTTCACTTTTTTGCTTAGTACTTCTGTGGGACTTTAACTTCTATTATATAACAACTTCTAAATATGTCATTGCGTCCTGGTCGTGTGGTGACAGTTTTCACACGTGCCGGAGACACTTACACATGTAGACCCATTCAAATGAATGGGAATGTGCACATGTCTGTGTGTTTCTACTGCTCTTGGTAGCAAAAGCGATCAGATGATCTGAGCGTCTAGTCTCCCATGGATACTATTGAAGCTAGTCTAAACTGAAAAAAAATGTTTAAAAAAAAATATAAAAGTTGAAATCACGCCCCATTCAAAATAAAACAATAAAATAAAAATTAAAAATACACATATTTGGTATCGCCACATTCAGAATCGCCTGATCTATCAAAATATAAAAAGAATGAATCCGATTGGTAAACAGCTTAACACTAGAACTACTGATGGAGTCATTTTGACTCCTTTCGTTTTTTATTTCTCTTCTGTGACTACATTTTTCAGAATTCCGGCTTGAAACTCGGTGACTTTTCCTCAAATATGATGTGAAAAAAGATTTTGTGAGAATAAATAATTTTGGTGAAAAATTTGCGCGTTTTTTTCAAAATTTACCAAGAACTACTGAAGGGAGTCATTTTGACTCCCTACTATATTTTGAGGTCCTTTTGTCACTAAATGTTGCTATAAAGTTTTGTGCATAATTTTTTCACTCTGTCTTATTTACCCTGATGTTCATATAGATGTAGTTCAATTTACATGTCAACTTTTCACATTTTCCTTGTGTTTTACCTGCTTGTATTACTGTGTAATGCTGAACAAAATAGCTTGTTTACTCTAGGCTCTTATCTTATGCTAATGAAGGGTGGTGTTTGAAGGTGGCAGAACAGTTATTATTTCTTTTAGTTTTCATTTCATTTCTATTTTTCAGCAGGGAACTATATAGAATTATGGAATTTGTGAGGAATATGGAGAGAAGACGTTTGATAAAGCCTCAGGATATTCTGGCTACTTTGCAATCCATACCGGAGGATGAATCCGAATCCGAATTGCAGGAACATGTATTTGATTCTGACAGTGATGAAGATTTCATTCCTCAGAACATATCAAGTGAATCTGAAGACTCAGAAGGAACAAATCCAGAAGGTAAGTAGTTATGTGTATTTATTTGTTCTTCCACACACTGAGTTAGGGCCTGTGCACACTAGCAGAATTCTGGCTGAATAGCCATCTGGATATTCTTGCCGCAATACAGGCCGTACCTGCCCGCTCATGCCTGAAGCTCCGCTCCGAACCCCGGGCTGGAGCCGCTGTCAGGGACAGAGCAGCGCTTGCTTACGCGCGAGCACGGCTCCGTCCCAGACAGCGGCTCCAGCCCGGGGTTCGGAGCGGAGCTTCAGGTATGAAACTCCGCTCTGTACCTGTACCAAAAAATGTCACGCAAGGCATTTTTGCAAATGCTTGTGAGAGAGTTGAGTGGTCCTTATGTCACAGATAGGGAAAAGGGTTCCACGTCCCAAGTTTCTACATGCGCAGAAGTGATGGTTCAAACAAAATTTTGCCAGATCAAAGAAAAGTGCAAGAAAAATAGATCTGTCGGCAATTGTAAGACTTGTGGTAAGTCTTTGTGTGGGCAATGTACTGCCATAAATCAAAGGCAATGCCTAAAATGCGAAACACCAAATGTTTAGAAGGTGAATTCTGCGCCATATTTTCATTTTTATGCTCCTCCACCTACATTTTCTCTGCTTTTTGTTCTTCAGTTGTTGTTTATATGTGTGCACTTGAATAAAAAAAAAATGTTTGAAAAACGTCTATTATAATTATTGTTATTTTCTGTAGAAAAATAAGAAAAGCAGAAAAAAACAATCAAAACATTACTGTTGGATCTCACAATAATAATACATTACAAAAAATATAATTATTAATAAATAACCACAAATGAAACTCTAAAAATAAACGAAAACAAGCAAGGAGTCAAAATGACTCCTTTCAGTAGTTCTAGGCGGGGTCACGAGTCCAGTAGTCCTAGTGTTAATGCAAAAAATATAAAAATGCCAGAATTACGTTTTTTGGGTCGCTGCAACAGTGCATTAAAATGCAATGACAAGCAATCAAAATCTTTTATCTACACCAAAATGGTATCACTAAAAGCGTCAGCTCGGCGCTCAAAAAAGAAGCCCTCACCCAACCCGAGATCACGAAAAATGGACATGCTAAGGGTCTTGGAAAATTACAACCTTTTTTTGACAAAATTTGAATTTTATTTTCACCACTTAAATAAAAAAGGACCTAGACATCTTTGGTATCTACAAACTCGTAATGACCTGGAGAATCATAATGGCAGGTCAGTTTTAGCATTTATTGAACATAATAAAAAAAAATAAACAAAAAATCATTGTGGAATTGCACTTTTTTTTAGCAATTTCACTGCACTTTGAATTTTTTTCCCGTTTTCAGGTACACTACATGGCTAAACTAATGGTTCAAAAGTACAACTTGTCCCACAACAAACAAGCTCTCACATGGTCATATCGATGGAAAAATAAAAACGTTATGGCTCTGGGAAGAAGGGGAGCAAAAAACAGAGACGCAAAAACAGAAATATCCCTGGTCCTTAAGGGGTTAAAGCTAAATCTGCCTATTGATGCAATTCACAGGTTCCATGATGATGATGTTCGCTGCATTGACATGCTTTCAATACACTAGAAAAGCTTGGTGAAAAGCAAGATATACATGTGAGAAATAAACTAATATGGCATTTTAAAATGACCTGCCACTTGCCATAAATAAGTCATTTTATTTACCTGGATATAAAAGCCGCTGTACCCCTGAATCCAGCGTTATTTTTCTTTTTATTCTACAATTATATATTCCTAAGATATGGCCCCATTCTTCCCTGTATATAATGCTTGTCTTTTTTAGCCAACTGGGCATGGTCCTCAAGAACAGTCCTATAGAGTTGACGAGGTTGACCACACCCGCTTCGCTAAGAAGATTACATTTATATACAGGGAAGAGGAGGCCATGTCTCAAGAGTGGAGAGGTACAGTAACAAAGGACACAAAACACCGGATTAAGGAAAGCAATGGCATTTACACCAGGTAAAAAAAAATACATGATTAACGCAATTGACATCAGCAAATGGCCACAGGTCTATGCTGTTATGAGGAATTTTCTTCCGGATCAGAACTATTCTCCTTCTGTTACGTGGTGGTGACATTTCTGAGCAAACAGGATAAATGTCAGAACAATGTTCTCAATGGCCTATGATATCAGAAGTTTAAAATTTGCTTGGAGAATTGAAATTGTTACTTGTGAGAGTGCAAGGTGGCATATTGGTTTATAATGAGGTGCTCCCCTATTAGAATGATGCAGCCCTTTGAGATTAAACAAATAAATGTAATTCTTCTTACATTGGCATGATCATTTTCCGAGATGTCGTTGACCAGAGTTGGGGACAGTGGGATACTCCAACAAGTCACCCAGAGCTTGGTTATGCATAAAGTGACCGTCGATTGTTGTGCATCAGGCCATACTTCTGTGGGTGCCTTGGACGCTACCCCCTACCGAAGCCTGCCCCAGCTAGACGAAACTCATAAAATTTCACTAGACACTAAATTGGGAGAATGAAATTCTGCATTGTCTTCCAAAAACCATTTGGGCTTGAGACTGCCACTCTCAACTCCACCAGCCCACTCCCACTAATGGACTTGTCACTTGCCATAAAAAAGTAATATTTTTACCTGGTCTAAATGCACATATGAAATGGTGCTTCTTTTATTCTCAACCAAAGATGAGCTGACACTGTACTGAAGCACAACGCAGTCAGTGATAGTCATCTAGATACAACTACAAGGAGTGCCAATCCATGTCTCAATCATACAAGTCTATTGAACAACAATCAAGTTCAAGAGGAAATCAGCAAGATGCCTAAGCAAAACTCTCGTTATCATGGGAGAGTTTATTGACAAAGTGAGCCACAGCAAACAGGGAACCATTGTTGGAAACTTTGGACTTGGTGAGCAAAACGAAGCTGGAGGAACATTCATTGACTTTTACGACAAATCAACTGTTCATTATGAACACCTTGTTCCAAAATCACAAACGTTGATTCTACACATGGACATCACCGAATAGGGCCTATAAAAATTAGACTTACTACATACAGTGGGGCAAAAAAGTATTTAGTCAGTCAGCAATAGTGCAAGTTCCACCACTTAAAAAGATGAGAGGCGTCTGTAATTTACATCATAGGTAGACCTCAACTATGGGAGACAAACTGAGAAAAAAAAATCCAGAAAATCACATTGTCTGTTTTTTTTTCATTTTATTTGCATATTATGGTGGAAAATAAGTATTTGGTCAGAAACAAAATTTAATCTCA
The DNA here is from genome assembly GCF_039654945.1 of Dendrobates tinctorius. NCBI lineage: Eukaryota > Metazoa > Chordata > Amphibia > Anura > Dendrobatidae > Dendrobates > Dendrobates tinctorius. The sequence continues at coordinate 22,719,237 of NW_027361707.1, read as the reverse complement.
ATACTTTGTGATATATCCTTTGTTGGCAATGACAGAGGTCAAACGTTTTCTGTAAGTCTTCACAAGGTTGCCACACACTGTTGTTGGTATGTTGGCCCATTCCTCCATGCAGATCTCCTCTAGAGCAGTGATGTTTTTGGCTTTTCGCTTGGCAACACGGACTTTCAACTCCCTCCAAAGGTTTTCTATAGGGTTGAGATCTGGAGACTGGCTAGGCCACTCCAGGACCTTGAAATGCTTCTTACGAAGCCACTCCTTCGTTGCCCTGGCGGTGTGCTTTGGATCATTATCATGTTGAAAGACCCAGCCACATTTCATCATCAATGCCCTTGCTGATGGAAGGAGGTTTGCACTCAAAATCTCACGATACATGGCCCCATTCATTCTTTCATGTACCCGGATCAGTCGTCCTGGCCCCTTTGCAGAGAAACAGCCCCAAAGCATGATGTTTCCACCACCATGCTTTACAGTAGGTATGGTGTTTGATGGATGCAACTCAGTATTCTTTTTCCTCCAAACACGACAAGTTGTGTTTCTACCAAACAGTTCCAGTTTGGTTTCATCAGACCATAGGACATTCTCCCAAAACTCCTCTGGATCATCCAAATGCTCTCTAGCAAACTTCAGACGGGCCCGGACATGTACAGGCTTAAGCAGTGGGACACGTCTGGCACTGCAGGATCTGAGTCCATGGTGGCGTAGTGTGTTACTTATGGTAGGCCTTGTTACATTGGTCCCAGCTCTCTGCAGTTCATTCACTAGGTCCCCCCGCGTGGTTCTGGGATTTTTGCTCACCGTTCTTGTGATCATTCTGACCCCACGGGGTGGGATTTTGCGTGGAGCACCAGATCGAGGGAGATTATCAGTGGTCTTGTATGTCTTCCATTTTCTAATTATTGCTCCCACAGTTGATTTCTTCACTCCAAGCTGGTTGGCTATTGCAGATTCAGTCTTCCCAGCCTGGTGCAGGGCTACAATTTTGTTTCTGGTGTCCTTTGACAGCTCTTTGGTCTTCACCATAGTGGAGTTTGGAGTCAGACTGTTTGAGGGTGTGCACAGGTGTCTTTTTATACTGATAACAAGTTTAAACAGGTGCCATTACTACAGGTAATGAGTGGAGGAAAGAGGAGACTCTTAAAGAAGAAGTTACAGGTCTGTGAGAGCCAGAAATCTTGATTGCTTGTTTCTGACCAAATACTTATTTTCCACCATAATATGCAAATAAAATGAAAAAAAAACAGACAATGTGATTTTCTGGATTTTTTTTTCTCAGTTTGTCTCCCATAGTTGAGGTCTACCTATGATGTAAATTACAGACGCCTCTCATCTTTTTAAGTGGTGGAACTTGCACTATTGCTGACTGACTAAATACTTTTTTGCCCCACTGTATGTGTTCACTAAAGATGGAGGTCATCGATCTTTAGCATGAAAACTAGGCCAAGAATTGACTGTGGAACTGACCATGAACTTTTGACTTCAAGGATTAGAGTCAAGCTGCCCAAACGGACTAGACAACAGGCCATTTCCAACTTCAATTTGACCAACACAAAGTTCTTGGCAATAGTCTGCACAACCAATTTGCATCACTGGTCACGGATGAAAGAAAACCTGAGGAATTATAGACTCATATAAAGACTGTTATTACTGAAGAAGCCAGTATGACAATAAACAAGAGGCAAAAGACATCCCAACAGCAATGGATAACAGAAAAGGCTCTAAAAATCATCGAAGGAACACAAATGCAAAAAGCAAACGGTAGCAAGCAGGAAGCAGACAACATCAGTAAAAGACTAAAGAGAGCCATTCTAGTAAACAAAGAACCTTTTTAACTAAAAGATGTGTACAGAGATAGAAAGAGAACATCTGAGGGGCAAGACCATGAAGGCATATCGAAAGATCAAGGAGATACAACAAAAGTTTCAACCGAGTTGGCATGTTGAAAGCTGCCAACAGGAGCAAACTATCTCACTGAACCCTCCACATCTCACTGTCATCTGTCTTGTGCTATCTGCACCTTTCGATCACCGCAGCTCATGCTGAAATTCCCTCTCACACTAAGGTGGGACTTCAGCCTCTGATGAGGTAGGTCTCAGCACACATCATTCAAGCAAAAAAGGAAGCACACTGTAGCGCCAAACTATGCAAACATGAAAAATGAATAATGAATTGCATTACTGCATTAGAAGTATGAAAAATTGAGAAAGTTTAGCGCATAAAATGGCCAAGTTATGTGTACCTGGAAGCCACATTAAGGCATTTCTCGTTTTCCAGGTCCCTATTCTATGCCAATCCTCACTAAGACTGTAGTCTCCATCTGAATGGGAACCTATGAAAAATTCTCTCTTAGGACTGAAGTTTATATCTCTGTGGAGGGGAAATGGCCCTGGTTTGATTAAAAACGCCTGCAGCTAACAGGTGGAGTGCTCAGTCAGAAGGTAAATGAATACAAATTTCAAAAACTGACCGTCACATCCAAGCATAATGCAGTAATGCAATTCATTATTAATTTTTCATGTTTGCATGGATTGGTGCTACAGTGTGCTTCCTTTTTTGCTTGAATGTATATGAGTTGGTGAGTCTAGGTTAAGCACCTGTTCACACTATGCTTATGCTTGGATGTGACGGTCAGTTTTTGAAATTTGTATTCATTTACCTTCTGACTGAGCACTCCACCTGTTAGCTGCAGGCGTTTTTAATCAAACCAGGGCCATTTCCCCTCCACAGAGATATAGACTTCAGTACTAACAGATGATTTTTCATAGGTTCCCATTCAGATGGAGACTACAGTCTTAGTGAGGATTGGCATAGAATAGGGACATGGAAAATGAGAAATGCCTTAAAGTGGCTTCCAGGTACACATAACTTGGCCATTTTATGCGCTAAACTTTCTCAATTTTTCATACTTCTAATGCAGTAATGCAATTCATTATTCATTTTTCATGTTTGCATGGTTTGGCGCTACAGTGTGCTTCCTTTTTTGCTTGAATGTATATGAGTTGGTGACTCTAATTTAAGCACCTGTTCACACTATGCTTATGCTTGGGTGTGACGGTCAGTTTTTGAAATTTTAGCACACGTCATGACCTACCTTTCATGTGCCTGCACAGAACCCTCCCAGGCTTCATCAGTGCCAGAAATCCCAGCCTAGCACAAGAGGCCTGGGGATTTCAGATCGAGTGGCTGTGAACATAATTTTTGGGGAGTACCGGACTGATGACAGTGAAGAGCGAAGGTACCAAAAAGGTGAGCGGTAAGTATAAGTATTTCTATTTTTTACATCTTTCTTTTATTATGCTCTGAGGTGAGTATAGACCCCAGAGCATAATAAGAGACAATAGTTTCTCTGGAAATTTGCATGAACAGGTGAATTTGAATTCTGCCTGATCCACTCATCTCTAGTCCTGGTAATTATACCTATAGGGGCTGCAAAGGTCACAATTATATCTGGACCATGGTCCTCAAAATCCTCTCTGTGACGAACAGCACGAACCGCCGTTCGCCACTTACGGGCGACTAACGGGGGTCCCGCTGCCACCAAAACGCGACGGACAGCGGACCCTGTGTCACCACTATGTCACAGTCCCACCACTGACACGGGTGTATCAGCGGACGGAGGGACGAGACACACTGCCGGCACACAGCTATCACAGGCACAGTGGGGCTTATCTTAGTTATCCCACCACTGGCACCATGTGACCAAAAATATCCAGCAAGCTAATCCCGCTCTACAATTTGCCGGAGGGGGAGTTTAATTTGGATGCCCCACCACTGCTATCAATCTTCCAAGTACTGCGGGGATTTATGTACATCCCACTTTCTCTCAGTTCCACTTTGGAACTCGCAGCTCTCCGGCGCCCCCTTACCCTCAGGTCAGTCAGGGAACTGCACCTAGGATAATTAGTCACCGGACGGGCTGCCTGTTGTGAACCGGCAATTAGGCTTCTGCAGTAAGGGAATTATCAATGCTGTGGCCACAGCCCCTCATTCAGCAATATAAGACCCTTCTAGACTGCCAGCAAGCCGCAATAGCCGTACACAACGCGCTGCCACCAGTCACGGTTACTTAATTCACAGTGTTAAATTAAGAGGGTCCGTGGCAAACCCCTTGAATTACTAGCGATTACCTATCAAAGGCGTATAGTTCGATTCTTAGAGCATGGAGACAGGCTAAATATTAAATCATTTATTTTCCGAAAGAGGACAGTGATTACAGATAAAAGTTGCTATAAAGTTGAGACATAAAGTATGTACAGTACAAATATAAAATAAAGGGATTATAAACAGAGGTACACTCACGGTTGATCATGACTCTTTAGGCAAACCCATGCGGCGGAGAAAGAAGGCGGAGCCACACATCTCCACTCATCTGGAGTTCTTGTCAGCACGAGGATTGGAGCTCTTCTGAGCTGGTTTTGCCCAGGGAATGCCTTATAGACTTTTCTATGTGACATCACGGAGAGGTGCATTCTGGGTTAATCCCACCTCTTTCATCCCAGTTATAATTTGGCTACAAAACTTAGATTAGCTATAACTTTATGGGAGAAGCTGGTATGGACTCATCAGTGGTATCATGTTTCCCAGCGTAATGGGCCCATCAAGAAAACATCAAACACCTATGCGATATGACCGTCCATTTGGGAGCAAATCATATCTCAGGTTCTGGACATGGTAGAACTGCGGAAGTGGCACTGTAGCGGAGCTGGGACCGCTCTGATCACAAAAATATGATTTTTATATTTCTGCTGTGTATGGTTTTCGCGGGACAATCCCTTATAGTTTTATCAAAAACTCCTGGCTTCAGACAAAGAGTTTTTTCCCTCTCTTTTTTTCTCTCAGCTGTGGAGAGGAACCAAATGGTTGTAACAGCAGGGGGTCTCCTATTACTAGTGCGAACACAGGCTGTAGAGGGAGGTGGCACTGCATTGTCATATGTGCTGGATCTTTCTGGAAAGTTACAACAGAAAACATCATATTTTTGTAGACAAAACCCCGTACCTCACAGACATTGTATATCACACTCTCTTCTACATAAGAAGACTCTGGTATTATAAATGGCAGATGTCAAGTCCTATTATAGTTTTGATGTTGGTGCATTCAGGTTATGCCTTTTACGTACTTTTGTTTTACTGGACAGACTTGCCTTTGAGTCCTCTAAGCATCTGAAGAAGGAAATATATCTCCCGTAAGCAGAAATACGTAAAATAATTGCGTACGTCAATGCATTTTTAGAAATGTACCTTTTTGTATCACTCAATGCCATATTTCAAATCTTCTTCTTGTCCCCTTCTCCTCCTCTAAATGATTCCGTATATTTCTTTCTCATATCATTCTGAGACTGATAGAAGACTCTCAATGCATTTGTCCGCTTTCCTACATAAATCTAAATTTTTTTTATCCGCCGAGCGTATTTTATGAGTCGCAGTGATAGACGAATAAAAACAAGAAATGTATATTTCATGAGTATTTACTGTTGTGTCGTTCTAATGGGTACAATTACTTGCTATGCCTTTCTCCTCGGATCCTTCCTCTGGTAGAGATATATTCGGAGGAGGTTAAATCCTTCAGCGCTCCAGAGGCTGTCTTTGCTTCAGGCCTTGATATTGCTAAAAGGACAACGCATGCAATATTTACCGTCTGCAGAAAGCTTTTCTCCAATTTATTTTTAATGCCGTTTATTTTGGTTTTGTTGTTATGTTGGGTGATTTACGGTCAGAGTCAAAAGCGACTCCCGATTTTAAAGTTTAGTGAGGCACTTAGGATGAATTTAGCACTGGGGCTATTGAATGTTCCTTTATTAAATGCTACACAGTGTATGAATTAAGCAAAAGAGCTGAAAAAAGCATAGATGAAGTAGCTACTGTTTATCTGCAGATGCAGGACCATGAGTGGCTTGCTGTGAGCTCCCAGTGCGCGGAGTAAGGCAAGACATTTGTGCACTGTAGTACTTCCTTGCACCAATCCAATATAGAACCCCTTATACCCCCAAGTCCATATAATGATATACTTTTTTTTCAACTTTTTGCAAAAGTTTAAAAATTTATACCTTATTAATTTTTTTGCTTTTTGAGTTTTATTACTCTTTTTTACATAAAAATATATCACCACAGTCCTATTACTACACCTAAGCCTATCCTTTACCCTAACCTTAACCATAGTTTAAAGCCCAGCCTTAACGCTCACCCAATCTAATGCCTTAACAATAAGCCTATTTAGGGCAGGTTCAGATAGGCGTATTTTATGTCCAAGCGCAATTCAACAAAACGTCAGATCACACTCTGACCAATGTTATTCTATGCAAATTCAATGTTTTTCTATGCATATTCAATTTTTTCCTTGGACCAAGTCAATATTCTTGGCCCTCCCAGCCTATTAATATCAACCCGCAGCTGTTTGCTTAGCCTTTGCTGGTTATTAAAAATAGGGGGAACCCCAATTCATTTTTTTGGGGCCACCCCTTTTTACTACTCAATAGAGGCTAATTACACCACTGTGAGCTGATATTAGTAGGCTGGAAAGCTCCATGGTATTAGCACCTTCTCATACTAAAAAGACCAGCTGTCTGCTTTACCTCATCTGGTTAGTAAAAATAAGGGAGACCCCATGCCATTTTTTTCATTTACTTATTTAATTATTAGCTAAAAACAAGTACAGAAAACTGCACACACAAAGCGCTGATTATATACCTCACTGACATCTTTCTATCTGTCAATATACTGTATATTCTGTCTACTCTATTCTGACAGGGCAGGCTGTGAATTTACTGTACTCGGCAGATGAAATGTCGTGTTTCCTTTTAGATGTGTGCGTAAAAATTGAATAGCCCAACCATGGTCCGTGTGCCACACAATTTTTTTCTCACACCCATTGAGTTGCAATGCTGAATGCAAATTATAAGCTGCTTTTTACAGAATCAGCAAAAGCTGTGAGATTTCAGAAATTTCGTGCACACACTTTCTTTTTTTTTCTTGACTGAATTGGAAAACTGATGCTTTTTTGAAAACTGCAGCATGTCAATTCATTCAGCACTTTTGCAATGTTTTTCTCCAATACAAAGCAATGAGTAAGTGCAAAAAAGCAGCAAAATTGCTGCTATCAATTTTTGCAATATCTTTGGTGGAAAACATGCAGGTACAGTAGGACGTGAAACCCATTTATTTTTGTGATTTTACAAGTTAAAATCATTATGTCTTGGTATTTTGGTATGGCTGTTAGTGTTAGTACAGTGTAATCAAACTAGTCATATGTGCAAAAGTAAACAATGTCCTACCACTTCAATACTTGACCAATGTGTAAAAGTAAATAATGCCCTACCACTTCAATGCTCCACCAGTATGTAAAAGCAAACAATGCCCTAACACTTCAGTGCTTAACCAATGTGTAGAAGTAAACAATGCCCTAACACTTCAGTGCTTAACCAATGTGTAAAAGTAAACAATGCCCTAACACTTCAGTGCTTAACCAATGTGTAAAAGTAAACAATGCCCTAACACTTCAGTGCTTAACCAATGTGTAAAAGTAAACAATGCCCTAACACTTCAGTGCTTAACCAATGTGTAGAAGTAAACAATGCCCTAACACTTCAGTGCTTAACCAATGTGTAAAAGTAAACAATGCCCTATCACTTCAGAGCTCCACCAATGTGTAAAAGTAAACAAATGCCCTACCACTTCAATGCTCGACCAGTGTGTAAAAGTAAACATTGCCCTACCACTTTAGAGCTTGACCAATGTGTTAAAGTAAACAATGTCCTACCACTTCAATGCCAAACTAAAGTGTGAAAGTAAATAATGCTCTAATAATTCAACTTCCCCCTGCTGTTTTGACATTAAAAAATGTTTTATGGTTTTACATACTGTACATCTTGCATTAGTGCCCTAACACTTTGTATTCATCATGCTTGCAAGATAAAAGCAAAGTTGAACTTTGGGATCTTGAAAAAGGCAGCAAAAAATGTAGCAAAATCTGCATTTTAACTGCTGCTTTTTTACTGCCACGAGTTCAAGTTTTGGCTGCAGAAAAAAAAGTAGCAAAATAGAAGCATGTGGACATAACCTTAGGGTTTGCTGTATATTCAAAGAGGAAATTTAGACTCTTCTGACATGCATAATATAGTACTTGTAATATTTAAGAAATAACAATTTTGGATAATCTTTTCTCAGACCCACGCATTGTACATTCCCTCCTTTATTCCTCCTAGAAATCTATATATATAAACGCCTTATCGTGTCTGTCTGTAACTGAAATTGCGGCACGCTGATTGGTCGCGGCCGCAACCAATCAACGACAGGCGATGCTGTTTGTAATGGTAAGCTTCGCCTGCTGCTGATAGGTCGCGACCAACGTCATCAGCGGTCTAAGTCACAAAGCATTACTGGGAATGCGAGGCCGGGCGCGTGGAAAGAAGAGAGGAGGCGGTCGGAAGGTGAGAATAACTTTTTTTTATTTTTTAATATTATTTTTGTACAGGGCCGTGGCAGTGATTGGTCGCGGCTACAGGGCCGCGTTGCTGATTGGTCGCGGACAGAGGGCCACGACGCTGATTGGTCGCGGCTACACGGAAAGGGGGTGAGGGGACCATGCATATCAGGAAAGGGGGGTGAGGGGACCATGCATACCAGGAAAGGGGGGTGAGGGAACCATGCATACCAGGATTGGGGGTGAGGGGACCATGCATACCAGGATTGGGGGGTGAGGTTACCATGCATACCAAGAAAGGGGGGTGAGGGGACCATGCATACCAGGATAGGGGGGTGAGGGGACCATGCATACCAGGATTGGGTGGTGAGAGGACCATGCATACCAGGATTGGGTGGTGAGAGGACCATGCATTCCAGGATTGGGGGTCAGGGGACCATGCATACCAGGATAGGGGGTTGAGGGATAGCATGCATATCAGGTTTGGGGGTGAGAGAACCATACATATCAGGATTGGGGGGTGCATTATTATTAAATCTTCAAAAATAAACTGCATATATATTCTAGAATACCCGATGCGTTAGAATCGGGCCACCATCTAGTAAATAAATTAAAAACCAGCTGCTACCAAAGTGGTGTGTCCCTAAACTTTCTGAAACTATCCAATCTTTGCTAATAATGTAGAGGCACATCTCATTGATAAAGGGAAGACTCGTGTTTTAATTACAGTAATTAATAAAGGAACAGCAGAGCACGTGGCTATGGAAGAAAAATAAGATAAAGAAAAAAATAATAATAATAATTTGACCCAAGCATTGTGTCATTCTTCACAGCCATGGAACAATACTGGCGCCTGTAAACCCTTATTTTACTGTTTGGTGCACATGGAAAAGTGAGAAACTCGGTCCCCATCATAGAGGTGGGTTAAACTTGGCATTACTTGATTGTCCGAACTCCTTTCCTCATACCCTCTAATCCTGTACTGCCAGTACCAGTAGAGATGTGTTCTTATGAGCAAGGACCTGCACCTGTATACAACTACTGGGCCATCTGTATCAGTGTTCTGGTTCCAATTTTCATTGATTTTTGGTAAAAGAGTTGTCTTTTGCCAGAAAACACAGACATGTGAACAGCAACAATAGACTATAAGGGCTACTATGGGGCCCATGAGCTGGGTCGGCCTGGTACTGAGTAGCACTGCCCCTTCTCCTCATGGTGCCACAATTTCAACAGTATCTGCAACCTTAAGCCGCAGACACAGTTAGGTTCAATGGTGGAACAGCAAACTTTTGACTCTCTGTTCCACTATTCACCCTGTGTGTCAGAGTCTCAGCGCATCAGTTGTAAAGCAGGAGGTGGAGGGGTGCTGAGGAGTGAACTGAGGGTCCATCATACTGTTTGCGGGTGAGGGAGCATCATACCAAGTGCAATCATACTGTATGGAGAGGTGCTGAAGAGTGAACTATGGAGCTATCTTACTGTGTGGGGGGGTGAGGGAGCATCATAATAAGTGCAATCATACTGTATGAAGGGGTGCTGAAGTGTGAACTGTGGGGCTATCATACTGTGTGAGGGGTGAGGGAGCATCATACTAAGTGCAATCATACTGTATTGAGGGGTGCTGAAGAGTGAACTGTGGGGCTATCTTACTGTGTGGGGGGGTGAGGGAGCATCATAATAAGTGCAATCATACTGTATGAAGGGGTGCTGAAGTGTGAACTGTGGGGCTATCATACTGTGTGAGGGGTGAGGGAGCATCATACTAAGTGCAATCATACTGTATTGAGGGGTGCTGAAGAGTGAACTATGGAGCTATCTTACTGTGTGGGGGGGTGAGGGAGCATCATAATAAGTGCAATCATACTGTATGAAGGGGTGCTGAAGTGTGAACTGTGGGGCTATCATACTGTGTGAGGGGTGAGGGAGCATCATACTAAGTGCAATCATACTGTATTGAGGGGTGCTGAAGAGTGAACTGTGGGGCTATTGACTCGCCCCCAGAGGCTGTGGGGTACTCGGTGCCGGGCCCGTTGACTTCAATGGGAGATGTCACAGTGGCAGTGACCCGGTCCGTGGCCTCAGGCGGTCAATGTGAAAGGGGTAGAGTGATGGGGATAAAGTTGTTGAGATGATTCGTGACGACACATGTGGTATCTGGTCAGTTTGACCAGCGCTGCAGGGTTGCTTCTCTGGGACAGATGTTGTGGTGCAGTAATGATGTTGAAGCTCCCCACAGGTGGAGCTGTAGTCCGAGGCAGTGTAGATGAGGTTGGTAAATGGGGAGATGGTGTAAAGTAGTAGATGTAGCAGAGCCGGGTGCAAGGCACAGGAATAAGTGGAGAACACAAGGGCATGTAGTTCCAAAGCCTTTACTCACAGTCTGGTGCGCACAGATGCCCGCTTCAGTGCCGTGTCCTCCAGGTCAGGGGCTCAGCCAACTCCCAGGCAAGGTAAAGTACACCTTTCCAGCACTCCTCCAACATGTGCCTTCTCTGAACGTCTCCACACTAGCGCCTAATCTGAAGTACTTGTAGTTGCGTATTATACTCAAGTTCCTCCTTCTTGATGTTACTTAGAACTCTACTTGTACGCCAGACAGTTGTGGCCTGCTTCGGGGACTTCTTGCTATCATGTCCCGGCTCACCCACATTGCTGTTGTGTCCCCAAGTCTTAGATGGGAATAAAGTGGTGACGACTTCTATTCCTCCGGTTTCTGCTGCAGGAACATCAGTATCCATACAACCTCGGGTACCGGACCCCGCCATGCGCTTCAAACTTGAGGAAGGGCTCTGCTCTGACCCTAGTCCTTAGTTCTCTTCTCCTTACGTTCCGTACTAATCTTTCTTCCCTCTGAAGAATCAGGCTTTCTATGGCTCTTTCCTGTGCCAGCAGCTCCTGGTTACAGGAATCTGCTGCAGCACTTCCTTCACTCCATCCCTCTCTGGGGATCTTCTCTCACCAACTGACCTTTTCCTAATATTCTCCTGCTCTCTTGTGCAGTCTAAACCCACCTCCCAACACTCTTCGTGTTCCAAGCAGGGAGCCACAAAGGTTGCTCTGCTACACTACTGGTGTGCGTGTGGGATGTGAGTGTTGGAGTGTGGTCAGGTGCCTCCACCTTACCTGGATAGTGGGGCACAGCGTCGGACTGGAACACCTTGGGCCCACCAGAGAAAATCATTCTTGGGGCCCACTATGTAGCTGCATAGAGTTAAATACCAGACCACCAATTATGCGGTAAAACACGCTAATATCCGGGTATAATATAAGGTTGTACATGTCTTAATTATGTAGCAGGAGTTGGGGTAGCCCCCTCATAGAATATAAAGCAGCCCCCTCACATAGTATAATGCAGCCATCTCATAGAATATAATGCAGCCATCTCATAGAATATAATACTGCCCCCCTCATAGGGTATAATGCACCCCCTCATAGGGTATAATGCACCCCCTCATAGGGTATAATGCACCCCCTCATAGGGAATAATGCTGCCCCCCCCTCATAGGGTATAACGCTGCCCCCCTCATAGGGTATAATGCTGCCCCCCTCATAGGGTATAATGCTGCCCCCCTCATAGGGTATAATGCTGCCCCCCCTCATAGGGTATAATGCTGCCCCCCTCATAGGGTATAATGCTGCCCCCATAGGGGTATAATGCACTCCCTCATAGGGTATAATACTGCCCCCCTCATAGGGTATAATGCTGCCTCCTCATAGGGTATAATGCTGCCCCCTCATAGGGTATAATACTGCCCCCCTCATAGGGAATAATGCCCCCCTCATAGGGTATAATGCTATATAGATATATAGATATAGAGTTAGTTAGATATAGATAGAAAGATAGATGTAGAAATAGATAGATATAGAGATAGATAGTAGATAATGGATAGAAAGTAGATAATGGATAGATATAGATAGAAAGATTCATAGAGATAGATAGAGATAGATAGAGATAGATAGAGATAGATATAGAAAGAAATATAGATAGATAGATAGATCGATAGGTAGATAGATATAGAGATAGATAGAAAATAGATAATGATAGATAGATAGAGAGATAGCTATAGATAGAAAGATATAGAGATAGATAGATATATAGATAGAGATAGATAATAGATATAGATATACAGATATAATAATAATAATAATATAGACATATATAGATAGATATAGAGATAAATATATATATAGATAGATGGCTATAAATAAAAATAGATATAGAGATATATATATAGAGATAGATAGATATAGAGATAATAGATATAGAGATAGATAGATAGATAGATATAGAGACAGATAGATATAGAAAGATAGATATAGAGATAGATATAGAGATAATAGCTAGATATAGAGATATGTATAGATATCGACAGATATAGAGTTAGAAAGATAGATAGATATAGAGAGAGATATAGAGATAGATAGAGATAGCTAGATAGATAGAGATAATAGAGATAATAGATAGATATAATAGATAGATATAGAGATAGATGGATAGATCAATAGATAGATAGATAAAGAGATAGAGATAGATAATGAGATATAGAGATAGATATAGAGATATAGTGTTAGATAGAAAGATAGACATAGAGATAGATAGATATAGAGATAGATAGATATAGAGATAGATAGATATAGAGATAACAGATAGATATAGAGATAGATAGATATAGAGATAGATAGATATAGAGATAATATATAGATAGATAGATAGATAGAGATAATATATAGATAGCTATAGAGATATATAGAGATAGATATAGAGAGAAACAGATGTAGATATAGAGATAGATATAGAGATAGATAGGTAGATAGATATAGAGATAATAGATAGATATAGAGATAGATAGATATAGATATAAAGATAGATAGAGATAGTAAGAGTGGTAGAGAGATAGATATAGAGAGAGATAGATACAGAGATCGATAAATAGATAGAGAGATAGATATAGATAATAGATAGTGATAGATAGATAAAGATAGATAATAAATATAGAGATAACAGATAGATATAGAGATAGAGTAAGATAGAAAGATATAGAGATAGGTAGATATAGATAATAGAGATAGCTAGATAGACATAATATATAGATATAGATATAGATAGATATAGAGATAGATAGAAAGATAGATATAGAGATAGATGTAGAGATAGAAAGATAGATATAGAGATAGAGCGATAGAGATAGATATAGATAATAGATAGATATAAATAGATAGATAGAGAAAGATAGATAGATATAGAGATAGATATAGAGATAGAAAGATAGATAGATATACAGAGAGATAGATATAGAGGTAAATAGATAGATATAGAGAGAGCTATAGAGAGAAATAGATATAGATATAGAGATAATAGATATATATAGAGATAGATAGATATAGATATAGAGAGAGATAGATACAGAGAAAAGATATAGAGATAAATAGATAGAGAAAGATAGATAGATATAGAGATAGAGCGATAGATAGATATACAGAGAGATAGATATAGAGATAGATAGAGATATATTGATAGATAGCTATAGAGAGAGATATAGAGATAGATATAGAGAGAAATAGATATAGATATAGAGATAGATATAGAGATAGATAGAGATAGATATATAGAGATAGATATATAGAGATAGATATAGATATAGAGATAGAGCGATAGATAGCGAGAGATATAGATATAGAGATAGATAGATACAGAGAAAAGATATAGAGATAGATAACGGATAGATAAATAGATAGGTATAGAGATAGATATAGATATTAGATAGAGATCTATATAGATAAAGATAGATAGATATAGATGGTAGCTAGATAGATAATAAATATAGATAGATAGAGTAAGATAGATAGACATAATAGATAGATATAGAGATATATATAGAAAGATATAGAGATAGATAGATATAGAGATAGATGTAGAGATAGAAAGATAGATATAAAGATAGAGAGATAGATAGATAGATAGATATAGAAATAGATAGATATAGATAATAGATAGAGATAGAAAGATAGATATAGAGATAGAGAGAGAGAGAGAGAGATATAGAGATAGATAGATAGAGAGAGACAGATAGAGAGAGCGAGAGAGATATAAAAAACAAAACAAAACACTAGGCTGGGGGCGGGGCCTCTGGGGGTGGAGACTGTGAAATGATATTCACTGCTTCGCAGTGAATATTCATTTCTCTTTAGCAGCGGGGACAGGGGCTCCTGCCTCCTGACACCCGCTGCTGCTCCGCTGGCAGGGGCACCCATAGCAGCTGCATGGTGTGCGACACACCACTGGCTGGGGGCCCCTGGAGCAGCGGGGGCCCTAGGCAACTGCTGGCCCTGTATGCCAGCAGGTGCCAGGGCCCACCAGATGCCAGGGCCCACCGGAGAATCCACCGGTTCTCCGGTGGGCCAGTCCGACGCTGGTGGGGCACCACACCTCAGGAGGAGGTGCAGTACCTCTGTGGTGACTGAACCCTCAGGGGCGCCACAATAGTTGGTGAGAATACTAGGCGGCTTCAGTTAGTATGTAACTAGAGTTCAGCATTCACCCTACTTCCCAAGATGGGAAACATTAATAGAGAAACAGGGTGTAGTTACAAAACTAGTCAAACCTAAGGTGTAGTCAAGCCTTGAAGACATACAAAATGGATCAACTTCCTGTACTCCCAATGTCACCCTGGGTCTGTCATTTGACTCACGGAGAGCTGGGGGAGACCTTATCCATTGACCCCTCCATTAGCACTGACTGAGAAGTCAAATTTGCTCAGGTAGTGTCTTTTCTCTCCCCTAAATTTAATGGAGCCTAAATGTTCTTTTAAAATTTTCTTAGTTCCGCTATTGGTAATCAATTTCTCCTTCTGTGGAGAATCTCAAGCCGCTTAGATATATAGAACTTGCTGAAGCATAAACCAAGGAACCCAAAAATCTCAAAACACTTTTGTTTAAACTCATTTTAAAGTGCCTTGGAAAAGTATTCGGCTCCCTGGAACTTTTCAACCTTTTCCCACATATCATGCTTCAAACATAAAGATACCAAATGTAAATTTTTGGTGAAGAATCAACAACAAGTGGACACAATTGTGAAGTTGAACGAAATTTATTGGTTATTTTAAATTTTTGTGGAAATTCAAAAACTGAAAAGTGGGGCATGCAATATTATTCGGCTCCTTTAACTTAATACTTTGCCACCTTTTGCTGTGATTACAGCTGCAAGTCTCTTGGGGTATGTCTCTATCAGTTTTGTACATCGAGAGACTGAGATTCTTGTCCATTCTTCCTTGACAAACAGCTCGAGCTCAGTGAGTTTTGATGGAGATCGTTTGTGAACAGCAGTTGTCAGCTCTTTCCACAGATTCTTGATTGGATTCAGGGCTGGAATTTGACTTGGCCATTCTAACACCTGGATACGTTTATTTGTGAACGATTCCATTGTAGATTTTGCTTTATGTTTGGGATCATTGTCTTGTTGGAAGACAAATCTCCGTCCCAGTCTCAGGTCTTTTGCAGACTCCAACAGGTTTTCTTCAAGAATGGTCCTGTATTTGGCTCCATCCATCTTCCCATCAATTTTAACCATCTTCCCTGTCCCTGCTGAAGAAAAGCAGGCCCAAACCATGATGCTGCCACCACCATGTTTGACAGTGGGGATGGTGTGTTCAGGGTGATGAGCTGTGTTGCCTTTACGCCAAACATATCGTTTGACATTGTTGCCAAAAAGTTTGATTTTGGTTTCATCTGACCAAAGCACCTTCTTCCACTTGTTTGATGTGTCTCCCAGGTGGCTGGTTGCAAACTTTAAACGACACTTTTTATGGATATCTTTGAGAAATGGCTTTTTTCTTGCCACTCTTCCATAAAGGCCAGACTTGTGCAATGTACAACTGATTGTTGTCCTATGGACAGGCTGTCCTACCTCAGCTGTAGATCTCTGCAGTTTATCCAGAGTGATCATGGGCCTCTTGGCTGCATCTCTGATCAGTCTTCTCCTTGTTTGAGATGAAAGTTTTGAGGGACAGCCGGATCTTGGTAGATTTGCAGTGGTATGATACTAGTCCCATTTCAATATGATCGCTTGCACAGTGCTCCTTGGGATGTTTAAAGTTTTGGAAATCATTTTGTATCCAAATCTGGCTTTAAACCTCTCCACAACAGTATCACGGACCTGCCTATTGTGTTCGTTAGTCTTCATGATGCTCTCTATGCTTCAAACAGAACCAAGAGACTATCACAGAGCAGGTGCATTTATACGGTGACTTGATTACACACAGGTGGATTATATTTATCATCATTAGTCATTTAGGACAACATTGGATCATTCAGAGATCCACAATGAACTTTTGGAGTGAGTTTGCTGCACTGAAAGTAAAGGGGCCGAATAATATTTCACGCTCCACTTTTCAGTTTTTGAATTTCCACAAAAATTTAAAATAACCAATATACTGTATTTCGTTCAACTTCACAATTGTGTCCCACTTGTTGTTGATTCTTCACCAAAAATTTACATTTGGTATCTTTATGTTTGAAGCATGATATGTGGGAAAAGGTTGAAAAGTTCCAGGGGGCCCAATACTTCGTATATGAGCGCCATTGATCTGCATGGTGACATATTGTATTTACTGTAAGTACGTAATTTGTCTGATCAGCATCTTTCTCCATTGTTCTGCCACTTTTTAGGCTAATTACCAGTCTGAGAACACACACCATCACACAGCAGGCCGCAGTAATGGCTCCCTTACTTCACAATGATTTTGTAAAATGTTCAAAGCCTTTGAGATTTTGTTTTATGTTTCTTGTCCCGAGAGATCACAGTGCGATATTCTGTTTCATCTAAGCTAGTTTCAAATCTTTGCAGTTATACAATACATAATATGGAAATTAATCCTTTCAGTTGGAAGAGGATGAATAGTGGAAAATATTGTACTTATGGTTCACACATGATGCAATGTCAAATGCAGAATATGGACAAAAGGGACGCTGTTTATGGAAGAAAACAGTCATGCTTTTTAATAATTTTTTTAAACTGACTGCACAGGTAGATTCTGACAGTGGCACAGACAGAGAACACATTTTGGCAGGTACCTCTGACAATCAAAGATGCCTTTGTTTTTCTATAATGTGAGGAAATGAGAGAACATAGCAAAACAAGTGTCAATAGGTAAAAGAATCAGAGAAAATGTGCATTTGTACGGGGGTGAAGAGGAAGAAGAGCCCAAAGGAGGTTACCTTTCCTGCTCCTTATCCGGAACCACTTAGCCAGACAGCAGGGTTGCCAGGGGGAAGACTTTCTGCCCTAGACGGACTGGACCATGTGACTGCTAGGGGCAGGGAGGAAGAGGAAGGGGCGGTGGACCGGAAGGTGTGCAGGCAGAGAGCACGAAAGCAGAGTGTGCCAGGCATGGAGGAGAGCACGTCAGAGACAGGGGAGAGCACTCCAGAGAGAAAGCAGGCTACAGCACCGCACTCCCAGAGAGCGAGAACTCCCGACAGAGTTCTGGGACTGAAGTATGTGACAGTGCGTGCTGTATGTGAGTACGTGGATTTGGTAGCATAAATGAGGGGAGACCTTACCCCTGATGGTGCAAAGACAGTGACCCAAGCGTGCAGTACTGGGGACCGCAGTGACAAGCCGAGGCCCCTGAGTGTGGCCAAGAGATTTCCCAGTGTGCGTAGCATCGTAACTGCAGAGAGACTGTCAGCATACCATACAGAGACTTAGAGCAGGGGAGACTCAGGTTCACAGCGTCTCCCTGCTTCCTGCTTTAACCCCTGAGGTCCCAGCTCCACCCTGGGATGAGACTGCAGAGACTTAACCCCTGAGGTTCCAGCTACATCCAGAGGAGACTACAGAGACTGCAAGCACTGCTGTTGACGGTGCCAACGTGGGAGAAAGAGACCCTGCAATCAAGCTTTCCCCAGACTGAAAAGTCATATTAATTCCAGTCGAGCCGTCTCAACTCTGCATAACTGTTTAGTAGTTTTCTTAGTCTATTTTGCCGTTTATATTGTTACTCTTACTCTTTTGATCCCCTTACTGCTCCTCCCTGCATGGAGAATCTATCCCCTGTAAATAAACCCTTTAACTCTTGATCTGTCTCTGACCCATGGTGACATCCTCAGTACCTGTAGGTTTTTACACATTCTCGCAAATACTGCGCCCATGACCAATCCTGGCTACTTTACCAAAATTTGGAAAATATCTGTGCTCCTCACTGGCATCATATTGGGTAGCCACCTTTCTCACCACTCCTTGACTTCATGGGGGGACCGACATAGAAGCTTGTTCAACCATTGGCACTCCACAACTGTGTTCGCGAGGGAGTGGGGAACAATGGGCACATGGAACATCTGGACAGTGAGGTGTAAATGCTGCTGTCAGATTGAAAACAACATTTAAAGGGTTAGCAGTTTAGTTCCAATTGTTGTTGTTGAAGGCAGATGCCAGCTGTATAACACAGCCAACATCTGCTGAGTGTGGTGCAGGCTCAGTACATTCTATGTCGGTACGAGATTAACATTATTTTGACTAGTAATAAAGGGGTGGTCTGAAACTAAATGTTATTTTACTCCTAAATCTATTGTATTTAATGTCATACTCTAATCTATTTTTAAATATACTTTAATCAAAAATTTCCTATACTCCCCTAACTACACTAACTTGTATTTTTTTTTTCTACTAGTTTGTCTTTGATTGTGCGTTGTCTAAGAATCCCACTGCATGCTGGGATACTCAAATGAGTCATCATCAGGGGTCAGAGAGTGCCATCACTGCACAGCCTCTGCTCCCTCCCCAAAATAAAGCCTCATCGGTAACTTCCGTTTCAGAGGCCAGGCTAGTCCCTGCTGTACTGAGCATGTCAATTCCGACAGATGCTCAGTAAGATATTGTCACTGTAGACTGCTCTTCTCAGTGCACAGTGACAGTGCACTCTCTCACCAGCTATGATCAAAAGTGAAGAGCTGGCAACAGAGAGCACTGTCACTGCACATACTATCTTTCGTGAGTAGACACCTGGTACATTTAAAAAATAAAAACACCCAGCACTTCTCATTCATGGTTTGCAGGAAAGGTTTAAAAAGTTATTCTTGTAGTCAGGCGTCTGACCAAAGAAGAACCTGAGATGCATCAAACTTTCTAAGTAGAAATGTTGAGGATGTACAAAGCTTCACATGTAACCTTTTGATCTGAGTAGAACAGAAAAGTTCTATGATCCAGTTTCAGTCGTCAGGAGACACCTGATAGTGAACAAATAGTCTGATTAGGTGGAGAAGGTGATTGCATTTGCAAATGCTCATCTTTTCAATCCTTTATTCGAACCCCACCATATGCAATCAGAGAGCACTTCTCCTTGATTGTTATGGGGAGGTGATAATATGAAGAAACGTTCCTGTGCCACCTGAGAAGCCCTGCCTGTTCCACCATAATATCTAAGCTTTGTCTCTTATATTTAACTAGCTATGAACCCGTTCTATGCCCGGGTGGTGAGCATTTTTGTATATGGTCTCCCATCCTGGTATGTGCTGCCCCCCTCCTATCCTGGTATGCATGGCACCCCTCATCCCTATCCTGGTATATATGGTCCCCCCCTCATCCCTATAATGGTATGTATGGCCCCCTCATCCCTATCCTGGTATGCATGGTACCCCCTCATTCCTATCCTGGTATGCATGGTCCTCTCACCCCCCTTATCCTGGTATGCATGGTCCCCTCACACCCCAATCCTGGTATGCATTCTACCCCTCACCCCCCAATCCTGGTATGCATGGTCCTCTCGCCCCCAATCCTGGTATGCATGGTCCCCTCACCCCTCTTTTCGTGGTATGCATGGTCCCCTCCCGCCCCTTTCGTGGTCTGCATGGTCCCCTGACCCCCTCTTTCGTGGTACACATGGTCCCCTGAGCCGCCTTTCGTGGTATGCATGGTCCCCTCACTCCCCTTTCGTGGTATGCATGGTCCCCTCACTCCCCTTTCGTGGTATGCATGGCTCCCTCACCCCCCTTTCGTGGTATGCGTTGTCCCCTCACCCCCCTTTCCTGGTATGCATGGTCCCCTCACCCCCCTATCCTAGTATGCGTGGTCCTCTCATCCCCCTTTCATGGTATGCGTGGTCCCCTCACCCCCCTATCCTGCTATGCGTGGTCCCCTCACCCCCCTTTCCAGGTATGCATGGTCCTCTCACTCTCCTTTTGTAGTATGCGTGATCCCCTCACCCCCCTATCCTGGTATGTGTGGTCCCTTCACTCTCCTTTTGTGGTATGCGTGATCCCCTCACCCCCCTATCCTGGTATGCGTGGTCCCCTCACCCTCCTTTCCTGGTATGCATGGTCCCCTCACCCTCCTTTTGTGGTATGCATGGTCCCCTCACCTCCCTTTCATGGTATGCGTGGTCCCCTCACCCCCCTTTCGTGGTATGCGTGGTCCCCTCACCCCCCTTTCCTGGTATGCATGGTCCCCTCACCCTCCTTTTGTGGTATGCATGGTCCCCTCACCTCCCTTTCATGGTATGTGTGGTCCCCTCAACCCCCTGTTGTGGTATGCGTGGTCCCCTCACCCCCCCTTTCGTGGTATGCGAGGTCCTCTCACCCCCCTTTCATGGTATGCGTGGTCCCCTCACCCCGCTTTCGTGGTATGTGTGGTCCCCTCACCCCCCTTCATGGTATGCATGGTCCCCTCAACCCCCTGTTGTGGTATGCGTGGTCCCCTCACCCCCCCTTTCATGGTATGCGAAGTCCTCTCACCCCCCCCATCCTGGTATGTATGTGTGACACCCCAGAGTCCGGTTGTCACGTGACATTACCTCCCTCTAATTGGTAAGGTCATGCTTGGAGGCAAAAAGGGACCCCCATGCCAGGCAGCACAGATTTAATCACAATTTCCTGCTGCTTGTCAGAAAAGGGAGATGCCTTATAAATTCTGGCCAGCAGAGGGGGTTGGTGAGTCAGCTAGAAGTCAACTGAGGGAGTTGTCATGGAAACGAGAGCAGCTGTGAGTTGAGAGAAAAATCACAAGACAGTTAAACGTGAGGTAAAAAGATCTTTCTGGAAGATCCAGTCAGTTCAAGACAAGGAGCTGATCTGTGAAGAGGGAAAGGACAAGAGCAGAGACTAAGAGACTCTAGGGAAGCTAAAATACTGCATATAGCAGACCCCTGAGTGAAGCGCTAATAAAGAGAAAAGGGACATCAGAGTCCTAGGCTGACAGGAACTGTACGCCCTGATAGCCGAATCTGAAAGTACAGGGGATTGTAAATTCCTGTGCACATTAATCACCTGAGGGCACGGCAGCGGATAAGTAGCCCAGGGCCGACGGTGAAGAGAACGGTACCAGTGGAATAGGCTCACGCTGACAGCCGTACAGGTTAGTGAAACCATCACGAATAGAGGGTCGCAGCATAGTTATATACAGAAGAGACCCACACACATAGCGCAGAAAGGAAGGTCCTAAATCCCCACCTGGCAAGGTGGATCCCCTGAATGCGTCCAGGCGAGCCGGACTCATTCCATCACCTGTATGTGGTACTCCGGACTGCAACCTATTACCAGTAAAAGGTAAAGAAACTGCACCTCTCCGTGTCCACCTCTCATTTATCTGCACCCCAATGTTTACAGCCACTTTTACTATTTATTTAACATCTTTGCCCTGGTACTACAGCCCTACCTGTGGAGGGCTACAACATCATAGCTTCGCCCAACATCCATCCCAGAGAAGCAACACCACAGCGCTGGTCACCTCCAACTAGAAAACCACAGGTGGCGACACGTATTTCACCATCTAATAACTTTATTTTCATTTTTTTACCACATAAATATCACACAACTTTCCCCTATTTTATTACTGGATGCCTCTGGGCTACGGACCGGGTCACTGCCGCTGTGACACCGTCCCCCATGGAAGTCGACAGGCCCGGTACCAGGTACCCCCAGGCCCAGCGGGACGCTCCAGCTGGTCCCCTCACCCCCCTTTCCTGGTATGCATGGTCCCCTCACCCCCTTATCCTGGTATGCGTGGTCCCCTCACTCCCCTTTCGCGGTATGCGTGGTCCCCTCACCCCCGTACCTGGTCCTCCGTGGTCCCCTCACCCACCCTTTCCTGGTATGCGTGGTCCCCTCACTCCCCTTTCGTGGTATGCATGGTCCCCTCACCCCCCTTTCGTGGTATACATGGTCCTCACACCCTCCTTTCGTGGTATGCGTGGTCCCCTCACCCTCCGTTCGTGGTATGCATGGTCCCCTCACCCCCCTTTTGTGGTATGCGTGGTCCCCTGAACCCCCTGTCGTGGTATGCGTGGTCCCCTCACCACCCTTTCGTGGTATGCATGGTCCTCTCACCCCCCTATCCTGGTATGTATGGTCCCCTCACCCACCTTTCCTGGTATGCATGGTCCCCTCACCCCCCTATCCTGGTATGCGTGGTCCCCTCAACCCCCTGTCGTGGTATGCGTGGTCCCCTCACCACCCTTTCGTGGTATGCATGGTCCCCTCACCCCCCTTTCCTGGTATGCATGGTCCCCTCACCCCCCTATCCTGGTATGCGTGGTCCCCTTACCCCTCTTTCCTGGTATGCATGGTCCCCTCACTCCCCTTTCCTGGTATGCATGGTCCCCTCACCCCCCCTATCCTGGTATGCGTGGTCCCCTCACCCTCCTTTCGTGGTATGCGTGGTCCCCTCACCCTCCTTTTGTGGTTTGCGTGGTCCCCTCATCCCCCTTTTGTGGTATGCGTGGTCCCCTCACCCCCCCTTCGTGGTTTGCGTGGTCCTCTCACCCCCCATCCTGGTATGTATGGTCCCCTCACCCTCCTTTCCTGGTATGTATGGTCCCCTCACCCCCCTATCCTGGTATGCGTGGTCCCCTCACTCCCCTTTCGTGGTATGCATGGTCCCCTCACCCCCCTTTCGTGGTATACGTGGTCCCCTCACCATACTTTCGTGGTATGCGTGGTCCCATCACCCCCCTTTCGTGGTATGCATGGTCCCCTCACCCCCCTTTCATGGTATACATGGTCCCCTCACCCTCCTTTCGTGGTATGCGTGGTCCCCTCACCCTCCTTTTGTGGTATGCGTGGTCCCCTTACCCCCTTTCGTGGTATGCATGGTCCCCTCACTCTCCTTTCGTGGTATGCGTGGTCCTCTCACCCCCTTTCATGGTATGCGTGGTCCCCTCACTCCCCTTTCGTGGTATGCGTGGTCCCCTCACCCCCCCTTTCGTGGTATGCATGGTCCCCTCACTCCCCTTTCCTGGTATGCGTGGTCCTCTCACCCCCCCTATCCTGGTATACGTGGTCCTCTCACCCCCTATCCTGGTATGTGTGGTCCCCTCACTCCCCTTTCCTGGTATGCGTGGTCCCCTCACCCCACTTTTGTGGTATGCATGGTCCCCTGTCCCCCTTTCCTGGTATGCATGGTCCCCTCACTCCCCTTTCGTGGTATGCGTGGTCCCCTCACCCCCCTGTCCTGGTATGCGTGGTCCCCTCACCCCCCTTTCCTGGTATGCGTGGTCCCCTCACCCCCTTTCGTGGTATGCGTGGTCTCCTCACTCCCCTTTCGTGGTATGCATGGTCCCCTCACTCCCCTTTCCTGGTATACGTGGTCCTCTCACCCCCCTATCCTGGTATGCGTGGTCCCCTCACTCCCCTTTCGTGGTATGCGTGGTCCCCTCACTCCCCTTTCCTGGTATGCGTGGTCCCCTCACCCCACTTTCGTGGTATGCATGGTCCCCTGTCCCCCTTTCCTGGTATGCATGATCCCCCTCACCCCTATTAATCTACACACATACAAAAAAAAATTATACTCACCCTTCTTTCCTGTGCTCCAGCGCTGCCTGTCACGTTCAGCTGGAGGCTGGGGGAGGAGTCTAGCGCTGGAGTATGCGCATGCCCATAGCACTGTCCGGCACCATATTGCTGAAGACACTGCAAATGTCTCCTGGCCCGGTCTTCGGCTGAAGAGAAGCGCCGCAGCAACGCTCCTCCCGGTCAGGTAAGTATGTAAGTATGGCGCCGGACATAGCGGTATGCAGTGTGTATGCGTACCGCCATCTCCGGCGCCATACACACTCCTCACCTCTGGCTGCCTCATTCTGTCTGGAGCCAGACTGCGCAGGCGCGTCGCGCTTGCGCAGTCTATAAAGGTTTCGGACAGAGTGATGCTTCGCCGGTTATATTATAGATATTACATTTAATTCACAACAAGATTAAAAGGCCTAAAGGCACATTGTATTACATAAGTCCCTGGCAGCAAGCGGGGTTAATATTCTCTTTTGAAAAGCAACAGTTTCCCTTTCACTTTAATTGTTTCATGCGTTAAATGCCATACAGTGGCGGGTACATGTCTGCGTAATGTTTGCAGGTATTTATTGCACTGGAGTTCTCTCCCATCATCTGTAGATTGTTATGAAGTGCTGTTTAATGTCTCTTATCAGGACAAATCAGATTTGGGGAAGTTTTGACCTTTCGAAACTAAATGTAAGACTTGATTATTTATTAACTACGTGCGCAGGCATGGGATTTCTGGTTCTGTCTTCAGCCTTCCAGGATTAAACAAAAAGAGGGATCAATTGACTGAGACGCTGTGTAATCCTGAATCAATCAATGCCTGACAGTAGAGTATTCTCAGACAGGAATCTTTATCTGGAAAGTGCGCACTAACACTGCTGAAACAATTATCTGCCAATCTTGGCTAAATCAGTTGCTGTAACTTCATAACACTAAAAGATTTATAGTTGTTTCTTTTTACCTTTGAGCACCTTCATAATACATTAAAACTTGCCCACCATTTCATTCCTGGAGCCACAGAGACAGCAGCTATGAATGCAAAAGAGCTTAGTGATGACTGTCACACGTCTTATTGTGCAAACTTTATTACTGTATCCTTCTACTCTGTTTACATATTTTTAGAATTGTATGTATAATTGTAGCCTTGCAGTCATGTCTTCATCCTGAATTTCCTGATTCTGTGAGAAAGTTTGAGTCCTGTTTCCTCTTCCCTCTTATGGACAAAGCTTTTGAGCCCTTCATTTGCCTCACATGCATAGAGAACGTCTGTGAGTCCTGCTTTCCCTGGTTCTCAGAAAGAAAGTCTGTGAGTCCTGCTTTCCCTGGTTCTCAGAGAGAAAGTCTGTGAGTCCTGCTTTTCCTGGTTCTCAGAGAGAAAGTCTGTGAGTCCTGCTTTCCCTGGTTCTCAGAAAGAAAGTCTGTGAGTCCTGCTTTCCCTGGTTCTCAGAGAGAAAGTCTGTGAGTCCTGCTTTTCCTGGTTCTCAGAGAGAAAGTCTGTGAGTCCTGCTTTTCCTGGTTCTCAGAGAGAAAGTCTGTGAGTCCTGCTTTCCCTGGTTCTCAGAAAGAAAGTCTGTGAGTCCTGCTTTCCCTGGTTCTCAGAGAGAAAGTCTGTGAGTCCTGCTTTTCCTGGTTCTCAGAGAGAAAGTCTGTGAGTCCTGCTTTTCCTGGTTCTCAGAGAGAAAGTCTGTGAGTCCTGCTTTCCCTGGTTCTCAGAGAGAAAGTCTGTGAGTCCTGCTTTCCCTGTTCTCTCAGAAAGTCTGTGAGTCCTGCTTTCCCTGGTTCTCAGAGAGAAAGTCTGTGAGTCCTGCTTTCCCTGGTTCTCAGAGAGAAAGTCTGTGAGTCCTGCTTTCCCAGAAAGTCCGTGAGTCCTGCTTTCCCTGTTCTCTCAGAAAGTCTGTGAGTCCTGCTTTCTCAGAAAGAAGACTGTGAGTCCTGCTTTCCCTGCCCCATCAAAAAGAAAGCATGTGACTCCTGCTTCCTTGCTATGTCGACTAGCGGCAGTGTCCTACGCCACGCTGCAGTTGCAGCCCTCTTTGGCGTCCGCAGTAGTGACGCCGCACGCACGGTAGGTCTAGACGGACGCAGCTCCTCTGTCTTGGGTCCTGCTCCTGTGACCAGATACCGTGTGTGTATTTACCTGAGACCTGTGACGCTAACAGGCTCAGCCTTTTGTGTTTACCTCTGCTGGCATCTCTGTGAGCAAACAGAGATTGCTTACTACACTTGGGTGACTTATAACCCGTGCGCATTTCCGCCATATTGTTAGCCTGTCGCTACTTAGCAGCGGTGTTCACATCTACTGCACGGTGGACCCCGAGCGGCAAACGCACGTTATTATTTCTTTTATTAAGTGCGATCCGCCGTTCCTAACAATGATGACCCCCCATAGACCCTATAGACTACATTATGGCTTCTATATCCCCCTAGGTACAGTATGATGGTCCAACATCCCGTATATATGTAGTATGATATCTCCATAGCTCTACTGCACACATCATGAGGTCCCCCACAGCTTCCATTATACCGTATAATGCCCTCACAGCTCCCTATATACTGTGTCTTGGTCTTCTCAGCTCACTATGTATAGCATAAGGCCCTCACAGCACCAAACTGTGTAGTAGGATGTCCCCACAGCCCCTCTATACATAGTATGGTGGTCCCCTAAACATTCCCTAATACAGTATGATGTTCCCACCACTTCCTATACACAGTATGATGGCCTCACAGTTCCTTGTATACAGTATTATGGCCCCCACAGTTAATTATATACAGCATTAAGGCCCCTACAGCCCCTTATATACAGTATTGTGTTCCATAGAGCTCCATATATACATTATGATGCCTCCCACAGCCCCTTATACACATTATTATGGCTCCCACAACCTATATACATTATGATATCCTAACCGTTCCTCTATACATAGTAGGATGGACCCCACAACTCCCGCACACACACAGCAAGATGGTGCCCACAGCTTCCTATGTACTGTGTGATGGACCCCACAGGTCCATACATATAGTGTAACACCCTAACAGATCCCAATACACAGTATGATAGCCAGCACAGCTTTCTATGTACAATCTGATCCCCCCACAGCTCCCTATATAGAGAATGATGGTTCCTACAGCTCCATATGCAAAGTATGATTGCACACACAGCTCCCTATACACAGTAGTATGATGACTCCAAAGCCCTCTTTATACAATACTAGCTGAAGAGCCCGGCGTTGCCTGGGCATAGTAACCAACTGTGGTTAGTTATAACAAATTATAATGATTATATTGCACATAAAAACATTTCACATCATATATTCAACACTACAGATTTGCAACACAAATTAGCTAAACGATTACCCAAGTATTGATAGTATTTTATTTTCAACTCATTCAAGAGCCTTTTAATAAACAACATGTGTATCTGTACCTAATCCTATCATGTGTGATACTTTCTGCTGAGCCATGTATCTTATCCTATTGTGTGTTACTGACTGCTCAGTCGTGTGTCTAATCCTCTCCTGTGTGATACTGACTGCTGAGTTGTGTATCTAATCCTCTCCTGTGTGATACTGACTGCTGAGCCATGTATCTAATCCTATCCTGTGTGATACTGACTGCTGAGCCATGTATCTAATCCTATCCTGTGTGATACTGACTGCTGAGCTGTGTATCTAATACTATCCTGTGTGATACTGACTGCTAAGCCGTGTATCTAATCTTAACGTGTGTTACTGACTACTCAGCCGTGTATCTAATCCTATTCTGTGTGATACTGACTACTCAGCCGTGTATCTAATCCTATTCTATGTGATACTGACTGCTGAGCCATGTATCTAATCCTATCCTGTGTGATACTGTCTGCTGAGCCATGTATCTAATCCTATCCTGTGTGATACTGTCTGCTGAGCCATGTATCTAATCCTATCCTGTGTGATACTGACTGCTGAGCCGTGTATCTAATCCTATCCTGTGTGATACTGACCACTGAGTCGTGTGTCTAATCCTCTCCTGTGTGATACTGACTGCTGAGCCATGTATCTAATCCTAACATGTGTGTTACTGACTACTCAGCCGTGTATCTAATCCTATCCTGTGTGATACTGACTGCTGAGCCGTGTATCTAATCCTATCATGTGTGATACTGACTGCTGAGCTGTGTATCTAATCCTATCCTGTGTGATACTGGGCTCCCCCTGCAGTCTGTGTCAGAGGGTGGTCTGTGTTGGTAATAAATTGTGTTATTTCCAGCTTTACAGAAGGACGATAACACCACAGAAATGATAAGAATAATAGGCCAAATTGTTTGGTGAATTGGAACGCGTGGGGTTAAAATTTCGCCTCACAACATAGCCTATGACGCTCTCGGGGTCCAGACGTGTGACTGTGCAAAATTTTGTGGCTGTAGCTGCGATGGTGCGGATGCCTATCCCGGACACACACATACATACAAATATTGAGCGTTATATATTAGATGAATTCACATCAGCCCCTCTTTATGTAGTATGATAGACCTCACTGCCCCCTATACACAGTATGATGGCCCCACAGATCTTCTATATACAATATGAAGCCCAACAGCTCCTTATATACAGCATGATGTCCTCCCAGGAACCTACAGTATGATGTCCCCCACAGTTCCTTATATAGAGAATGATGGTTCCCACAGCTCCATATAGAAAGTATGATGGCCCACATAGCTCCCTATAAACAGTAGTATAATGGCGTCATCACCCTCTTTATACAGTATGATTTCCCAACATCCCCTCTATATTCAGTATGATGGACCTCACTGCCCCCTATACACAGTAAGATGGCCTCTACTGATCTTCTCCATACAGTGTAAGGCCCAACAATTCTATATGTATAGCATGATGTCCTCACAGCAACCTACATTATATAAAGTATGATGTCCCCCATAGCTCCCTATAAATACTATGAGGAACCACAGCTCCCTATATAGAGTATGATGTCCCCAACAACTCCATATATATATACACTATGGGGCCACCACAGCTCCCCTATATACAGTATGATGGCCCTACAGCTTCTTATATACAGTGTGGGGCTCCCCTACAGTTGTGGCCAAAAGTATTGACACTCCTGCAATTTTGTCAGATAATACTCAGTTTCTTCCTGAAAATGAATGCAAACACAAATTCTTTGGTATTATTATCTTCATTTAATTTGTCTTAAATGAAAAAACACAAAAGAGAATGAAGCAAAAATCAAAAGATTGATCATTTCACACAAAACTCCAAAAATGGGCCAGACAAAAGTATTGGCACCCTCAGCCTAATACTTGGTTGCACAACCTTTAGCCAAAATAACTGCGACCAACCGCTTCCGGTAACCACCAATGAGTTTCTTACAATGCTCTGCTGGAATTTTACACCATTCTTCTTTGGCAAACTGCTCCAGGTCCCTGATATTAGAAGGGTGCCTTCTCCAAACTGCCATTTTTAGATCTCTCCACAGGTGTTCTATGGGATTCAGGTCTGGACTCATTGCTGGCCACCTTAGAAGTCTCCAGTGCTTTCTCTCAAACCATTTTCTAGTGTGTTTTGGGTCATTGTCCTGCTGGAAGACCCATGACCTCTGAGGGAGACCCAGCTTTTTCACACTGGGCCCTACATTATGCTGCAAAATTTGTTGGTAGTCTTCAGACTTCATAAGCCATGCACACGGTCAAGCAGTCCAGTACCAGAGGCAGCAAAGCAACACCAAAACATCAGGGAACCTCTGCCATGTTTGACTGTAGGGACCGTGTTTTTTTCTTTGAATGCCTCTTTTTTTCTCCTGTAAATTCTATGTTGATGCCTTTGCCCAAAAAGCTCTACTTTTGTCTCATCTGACCAGAGAACATGCTTCCAAAACGTTTTAGGCTTTTTCAGGTAAGTATTGGCAAACTCCAGCCTGGCTTTTTTATGTCTCGGGGTAAGAAGTGGGGTCTTCTTGGGGCTCCTACCATATAGTCCCTTTTCATTCAGACGCTGACGGATAGTACGGGTTAACACTGTTGTACCCTCGGACTGCAGGACAGCTTGAAATTGTTTGGATGTTAGTCGAGGTTCTTTATCCAACATCCGCACAATCTTGCGTTGAAATCTCTTGTCAATTTTTCTTTTCCGTCCACATCTAGGGAGGTTAGCCACAGTGCCATGGGCTTTAAACTTCTTGATGACACTGCGCACGGTAGACACAGGAACATGCAGGTCTTTGGAGATGGACTTGTAGCCTTGAGATTGCTCATGCTTCCTCACAATTTGGTTTCTCAAGTCCTCAGACAGTTCTTTGGTCTTCTTTCTTTTCTCCATGCTCAATGTGGTACACACAAGGACACAGGACAGAGGTTGTGTCAACTTTAATCCATGTCAACTGGCTGCAAGTGTGATTTAGCTATTGCCAACACCTGTTAGGTGGCACAGGTAAGTTACAGGTGCTGTTAATTACACAAATTAGAGAAGCATCACATGATTTTTCGAACAGTGCCAATACTTTTGTCCACCCTCTTTTCTATGTTTGGTGTGGAATTATATCCAATTTGGCTTTAGGACAATTCTTTTTGTGTTTTTTCATTTAAGACCAATTAAATGAAGATAATAATAACAAAGAATTTGTGTTTACAATCATTTTCATAAAGAAACTGAGTATTATCTGACAGAATTGCAGGGGTGTCAATATTTTTGGCCACAACTGTATATACAATTTGATGTCCCCCATATTTCTCTTTAAAAAGAATGGGGCAGCCACAGCTCCTTATATACAACATGGAGCCCACACAGCTCCCTATTAGAGAAGTTGTTTTTGCCATTTCCAAAGATTGGGTCTCCTTTGTTTTAAATAGGGTTCGGGTCCTGATTCAAGTTCAGGTAACGTTCTGGTATCCAAACTGAATTTTGGACTAAAGTTCAGGTCAGGTACCAGAACCCAAACGTCAACGGGTCCGCTCAACCCTACTCCCTATATACAGTATGGGAACCCACATCTCCATCTAGTTAGAATGTGGCCACTGCAGCTCCTTATATACAACATCATTTGGAGATTTAGATGGAAACCCCGATGAAAGTGCTTAAAGTAGAGCAGAGGATAAATGTGGTCCAAAATGTTATGGAAAATTTTCCCAATAAAAGCTTTAACTCAACCCACAAAAAAGCAAGTTCCTACTCAGGTCCATCATCTGTTAATGTACATACAGTGGGTACGGAAAGTATTCAGACAACTTTAAATTTTTCACTCTTTGTTTCATTGCAGCGATTTGGCAAAGTTCGTTTTGTTTCTCACTAATGTACACTCTGCACCCATCTTGACTGAAACAAACAGAAATGTAGAAATTCTTACAAATTTATTAGAAAAGAAAAACTGAAATATCACATGGTCATAAGTATTCAGACCCTTTCCTCAGACACTCATATTTAGGTCACATGCTGTCCATATCCTTGTGATCCTCCTTGAGATGGTTCTACTTCTTCATTGGAGTCCAGCTGTTTAATTAAACTGATAGGACTTGTGATACAGTGACCCCTGTGACAGCTAGGGGGCGCTGTATGGGACATGCATGCAGGCGTTCTTTCATAGTAATAGGAAAAATGGTGACCGGCAAGGTTATAAATGGCCGATATGTATCACAGGGGTGGGTGCCCTGTGATGGAAGCCAAATCTTGTTGTGATCAGATCTACTGCTAATGGTTTTTTTTTGTTTTATATGGGGCGGCTTTCAGGTGACTTGGTGAGATGGGTGGGACCAGTCACCTACAAACCCACCCAGGGGCGTGTGTCTGAACGCCCAGGATAAAGCCTGTGTGTGTGGCTGTGTGAAATAAGACCTTTAGTGAGGTCATAGCCATGTGATCACCTGTGGGAGTGGCTACGGACCATATAATGGGCCTGAGGTAGGTCACATGGAGAGAGAGTGTGTACCTGAGTGGTTCAGGGTGCAAGGTCCTGGAGGGTCAGTGTTGGGAGATTCTGCTAGAAGGATCGGATCCCTGGAGCACGTGCTGTGACCTTGGACCTGGTGAGGCCGGTGTGTTGGGAGTCCCTGGGAGTAGGGACGGATCCCTGAATAGCACCCAGTGAAGCGTGAGTGTTGGGTGTCCCTGGGAGTAGGGACGGATCCCTGAATAGCACCCAATGAGGCCCTGGACCTGGTGAGGCCGGTGTGTTGGGAGTCCCTGGGAGTAGGGACGGATCCGTGAATAGCACCCGGACAGGCCATTTGTGTTTGCAGAGTCAGTGACGGCACTGCATTGGGGGAGCTACTGTCCGTCTGTGGATCTGGACTGTCAGGTGGCCTGGTGAGCAAGACATTATCTGGGACGGTGATCCCAGTTCGGCAGCTTCCCTAGGAAAGAGAGGACTGACAAAGAGTCAGCATCTGGAGCCGGAGCTACTGCGAGATAACCCTGGACATGGGGATATGACTGTTGGTGCCTGTTGTGTTCTATGGACATTAATGAACTGTACGGTGTGCGGTCGACTACGGTAACTGGACAGTGAGGAGGTTCAGCGTGTTTAGGGACTGCAAGGAAAAGCCATATGTTGAAATGTTATGAACTATGTGTAAGCCTGTGAAGTATAGCATGCCTTACGGTACGGTTTATGATGCCATAATAAACTGCATTGGACTGTTTTAACTGAAAGTGTTCCTGTGTGACGTGAATGCGCTGTCAAGCGAGTGTCCCCAACACTAAGAATAAACGCTACCTTACAGACTTGATTTGTAAAGGCGCACACTTGTCTATATAAGACCTCATGGCTCACACTGCATGTCAGACCAAATGAGAAAAATGAGGTCAAAGGAACTGGTCAAGGAGCTCAGAGACAGAAATATGGCAAGGCACAGATCTGGCCAAGGTTACAAAAGAATTTCTGCAGTACTCAAGGTTCCTAAGAGCACAGTGGCCTCCATAATCTTTAAATGGAAGAAGTTTGGGACCACCAGAAGTCTTCCTACACCTGGTTATCCAGCTAAACTGAACAATCGTGGGAGAAGAGCCTTGGTAAGAGAGGTAAAGAAGAACCCTGAAGATCACTGTGGCTGAGTCGGGCCTTTATGGCAGAGTGGCCCGAAGGAAGCCTCTCCTCAGTGCCAGACATATGAAAGCCCACATAGAGTTTGCTAAAAACACACAAAGGACTCCCAGACTATGAGAAATAAGATTCTCTGGTCTGTTGAGACGAAGATAGAACTTTTAGTGATAATTCTAAGGGGTATGTGTGGAGAAAACCAGGCACTGCTCATCACCTGCTCAATACAATCCCAGCAGTGAAACATGGTGGCAGCATCATGCTATGGGGGTGTTTTTCAGCTGCAGGGACAGGACGACTGGTTGCAATTGAAGGAAACATGAATGCGGCCAAGTACAGAAGTATCCTGGATGAAAACTTCTTTCAGAGTGCTCTAGACCTCAGACTTGGCCGAAGGTTCATCTTCCAACAAGAAAATGACCCTAATCACACAGCTAAAATAACAAAGGAGTGGCTTCAGTACAACTCTATGACCATTCTTGACTGGCCCAGCCAGAGCCATGACCTGAAACTATTGAACATCTCTGGAGAGACCTGAAAATGACTGTCCACCAACGTTCATCATCCAACCTGACGGAACTGGAGAGAATCTGCAAGGAAGAACGGCAGAGGACCCCCAAATCCAGGTGTGAAAAATTTGCTGCATCATTGCCAAGAAGACTCATGGCTGTACTAGCTCAAAAGGTGCTTCTACTCAATTTACTGGTAACACAAAGGCTCTGGAAAAGTGAGATTTGTTCCCCCCGCAAAAGAAATACAGAGAATTCTGCACCCGAGTGTCCCCATTCCTTCTGAGCCCTAGTGTGCTTAAACTACATCTTTACAAAAATGGTGGGGGGAACAAGAGGCGCAATAGTGCCCTATCACTAGTGACACTAGAAGTATGAGCGGTATAATACAGTTCCACTCACCTATTCCAGTTGTGTAACCCACAACTGGCTTGAGAGCATATCACAGAATCAGCTGCTGCAGGACCTCCACCAACCACTCGCACGTGGAAAAACCTTCAGAAAGTTGTGGGAAGCAGGGTGTGTTGCAGTCCGCGCTGCCGAGATTCACAAATCACCTGGGATGCAAGATGTTGTAGCCAGGGGTGGATTAAGGGTAGCCAGGGCCCGGGGCAGTTCAGACTCTGTGGGCCCCCCTCGTCACGTGACGGGGGTCACGAATCGTAGAGCCACACTCTACATAGAGAATAATTGAGCCTCCAGCACCGACCTCCACCCGCAGAGCCACACTCCACATAGAGAATAATGGAGCCTCCAGCACCGACCTCCACCCGCAGAGCCACACTCCACATAGAGAATAATGGAGACTCCAGCACCGACCTCCACCCGCAGAGCCGCACTCCACATAGAGAATAATGGAGCCTCCAGCACCGACCTCCACCCGCAGAGCCGCACTCCACATAGAGAATAATGGGGCCTCCAGCACCGACCTCCACCCGCAGAGCCGCACTCCACATAGAGAATAATGGAGCCTCCAGCACCGACCTCCACCCGCAGAGCCACACTCCACATAGAGAATAATGGAGCCTCCAGCACCGACCTCCACCCGCAGAGCCACACTCCACATAGAGAATAATGGAGCCTCCAGCACCGACCTCCACCCGCAGAGCCACACTCTACATAGAGAATAATGGAGCCTCCAGCACCGACCTCCACCCGCAGAGCCGCACTCCACATAGAGAATAATGGAGCCTCCAGCACCGACCTCCACCCGCAGAGCCACACTCCACATAGAGAATAATGGAGCCTCCAGCACCGACCTCCACCCGCAGAGCCGCACTCCACATAGAGAATAATGGAGCCTCCAGCACCGACCTCCACCCGCAGAGCCACACTCCACATAGAGAATAATGGAGCCTCCAGCACCGACCTCCACCCGCAGAGCCGCACTCCACATAGAGAATAATGGGGCCTCCAGCACCGACCTCCACCCGCAGAGCCGCACTCCACATAGAGAATAATGGAGCCTCCAGCACCGACCTCCACCCGCAGAGCCGCACTCCACATAGAGAATAATGGAGCCTTCAGCACCGACCTCCACCAGCACTCCACATAGAGAATGGGGCCTCCAGCACCGACCTCCACCCGCAGAGCCGCACTCCACATAGAGAATAATGGAGTCTCCAGCACCGACCTCCACCCGCAGAGCCGCACTCTACATAGAGAATAATGGAGCCTCCAGCACCGACCTCCACCCGCAGAGCCGCACTCCACATAGAGAATAATGGAGCCTCCAGCACTGACCTCCACCTGCAGAGCCGCACTCCACATAGAGAATAATGGAGTCTCCAGCACCGACCTCCACCCGCAGAGCCGCACTCCACATAGAGAATAATGGAGCCTCCAGCACCGACCTCCACCCGCAGAGCCGCACTCCACATAGAGAATAATGGGGCCTCCAGCACCTACCTCCACCCGCAGAGCCGCTCTCCACATAGAGGATAATGGGGCCTCCAGCACCGACCTCCACCCGCAGAGCCGCACTCCACATAGAGAATAATGGAGGCTCCAGCACCGACCTCCACCCGCAGAGCCGCACTCCACATAGAGAATAATGGGGCCTCCAGCACCGACCTCCACCCGCAGAGCCGCACTCCACATAGAGAATAATGGGGCCTCCAGCACCTACCTCCACCCGCAGAGCCGCTCTCCACATAGAGGATAATGGGGCCTCCAGCACCGACCTCCACCCGCAGAGCCGCACTCCACATAGAGAATAATGGAGGCTCCAGCACCGACCTCCACCCGCAGAGCCGCACTCCACATAGAGAATAATGGGGCCTCCAGCACCGACCTCCACCCGCAGAGCCGCACTCCACATAGAGGATAATGGGGCCTCCAGCACCGACCTCCACCCGCAGAGCCGCACTCCACATAGAGAATAACGGAGCCTCCAGCACCTACCTCCACCCGCAGAGCCGCACTCCACATAGAGAATAATGGGGCCTCCAGCACCGACCTCCACCCGCAGAGCCGCACTCCACATAGAGGATAATGGGGCCTCCAGCACCGACCTCCACCCGCAGAGCCGCACTCCACATAGAGAATAATGGAGGCTCCAGCACCGACCTCCACCCACAGATTCGCACTCCACATAGAGAACAATGGGGCCTCCAGCACCGACCTCCACCCGCAGAGCCGCACTCCACATAGAGGATAATGGGGCCTCCAGCACCGACCTCCACCCGCAGAGCCGCACTCCACATAGAGAATAATGGAGGCTCCAGCACCGACCTCCACCCGCAGAGCCGCACTCCACATAGAGAATAATGGGGCCTCCAGCACCGACCTCCACCCGCAGAGCCGCACTCCACATAGAGGATAATGGGGCCTCCAGCACCGACCTCCACCCGCAGAGCCGCACTCCACATAGAGAATAATGGAGCCTCCAGCACCGACCTCCACCCGCAGAGCCGCACTCCACATAGAGAATAATGGAGCCTCCAGCACCGACCTCCACCTGCAGAGCCGCACTCCACATAGAGAATAATGGAGCCTCCAGCACCGACCTCCACCCGCAGAGCCACATAGAGAATAATGGAGCCTCCAGCACCGACCTCCACCCGCACTCCACATAGAGAATAATGGGGCCTCCAGCACCGACCTCCACCCGCAGAGCCACACTCCACATAGAGAATAATGGAGCCTCCAGCACCGACCTCCACCCGCAGAGCCGCACTCCACATAGAGGATAATGGGGCCTCCAGCACCTACCTCCACCCGCAGAGCCACACTCCACATAGAGAATAATGGAGCCTCCAGCACCGACCTCCACCCGCAGAGCCACACTCCACATAGAGAATAATGGGGCCTCCTGCACCGACCTCCACCCGCAGAGCCGCACCCCACATAGAGAATAATGGAGCCTCCAGCACCGACCTCCACCCGCACTCCACATAGAGAATAATGGAGCCTCCAGCACCGACCTCCACCCGCAGAGCCGCACTCCACATAGAGAATAATGGAGCCTCCAGCACTGACCTCCACCTGCAGAGCCGCACTCCACATAGAGAATAATGGAGTCTCCAGCACCGACCTCCACCCGCAGAGCCGCACTCCACATAGAGAATAATGGAGCCTCCAGCACCGACCTCCACCCGCAGAGCCGCACTCCACATAGAGAATAATGGGGCCTCCAGCACCTACCTCCACCCGCAGAGCCGCTCTCCACATAGAGGATAATGGGGCCTCCAGCACCGACCTCCACCCGCAGAGCCGCACTCCACAGAGAATAATGGAGGCTCCAGCACCGACCTCCACCCGCAGAGCCGCACTCCACATAGAGAATAATGGGGCCTCCAGCACCGACCTCCACCCGCAGAGCCGCACTCCACATAGAGAATAATGGGGCCTCCAGCACCTACCTCCACCCGCAGAGCCGCTCTCCACATAGAGGATAATGGGGCCTCCAGCACCGACCTCCACCCGCAGAGCCGCACTCCACATAGAGAATAATGGAGGCTCCAGCACCGACCTCCACCCGCAGAGCCGCACTCCACATAGAGAATAATGGGGCCTCCAGCACCGACCTCCACCCGCAGAGCCGCACTCCACATAGAGGATAATGGGGCCTCCAGCACCGACCTCCACCCGCAGAGCCGCACTCCACATAGAGAATAACGGAGCCTCCAGCACCTACCTCCACCCGCAGAGCCGCACTCCACATAGAGAATAATGGGGCCTCCAGCACCGACCTCCACCCGCAGAGCCGCACTCCACATAGAGGATAATGGGGCCTCCAGCACCGACCTCCACCCGCAGAGCCGCACTCCACATAGAGAATAATGGAGGCTCCAGCACCGACCTCCACCCACAGATTCGCACTCCACATAGAGAATAATGGGGCCTCCAGCACCGACCTCCACCCGCAGAGCCGCACTCCACATAGAGGATAATGGGGCCTCCAGCACCGACCTCCACCCGCAGAGCCGCACTCCACATAGAGAATAATGGAGGCTCCAGCACCGACCTCCACCCGCAGAGACGCACTCCACATAGAGAATAATGGGGCCTCCAGCACCGACCTCCACCCGCAGAGCCGCACTCCACATAGAGGATAATGGGGCCTCCAGCACCGACCTCCACCCGCAGAGCCGCACTCCACATAGAGAATAATGGAGCCTCCAGCACCGACCTCCACCCGCAGAGCCGCACTCCACATAGAGAATAATGGAGCCTCCAGCACCGACCTCCACCTGCAGAGCCGCACTCCACATAGAGAATAATGGAGCCTCCAGCACCGACCTCCACCCGCAGAGCCACATAGAGAATAATGGAGCCTCCAGCACCGACCTCCACCCGCACTCCACATAGAGAATAATGGGGCCTCCAGCACCGACCTCCACCCGCAGAGCCACACTCCACATAGAGAATAATGGAGCCTCCAGCACCGACCTCCACCCGCAGAGCCGCACTCCACATAGAGGATAATGGGGCCTCCAGCACCTACCTCCACCCGCAGAGCCACACTCCACATAGAGAATAATGGAGCCTCCAGCACCGACCTCCACCCGCAGAGCCACACTCCACATAGAGAATAATGGGGCCTCCTGCACCGACCTCCACCCGCAGAGCCGCACCCCACATAGAGAATAATGGAGCCTCCAGCACCGACCTCCACCCGCACTCCACATAGAGAATAATGGAGCCTCCAGCACCGACCTCCACCCGCAGAGCCGCACTCCACATAGAGAATAATGGAGCCTCCAGCACCGACCTCCACCCGCAGAGCCGCACTCCACATAGAGAATAATGGAGCCTCCAGCACCGACCTCCACCCACAGAGCCGCACTCCACATAGAGAATAATGGAGCCTCCAGCACCGACCTCCACCCGCAGAGCCACACTCCACATAGAGAATAATGGAGCCTCCAGCACCGACCTCCACCCGCAGAGCCGCACTCCACATAGAGAATAATGGAGCCTCCAGCACCGACCTCCACCTGCAGAGCCGCACTCCACATAGAGAATAATGGAGCCTCCAGCACCGACCTCCACCTGCAGAGCCGCACTCCACATAGAGAATAATGGAGCCTCCAGCACCGACCTCCACCTGCAGAGCCGCACTCCACATAGAGAATAATGGAGCCTCCAGCACCGACCTCCACCCGCAGAGCCGCACTCCACATAGAGAATAATGGAGCCTCCAGCACCGACCTCCACCTGCAGAGCCGCACTCCACATAGAGAATAATGGAACCTCCAGCACCGACCTCCACCCGCACTCCACATAGAGAATAATGGGGCCTCCAACACCGACCTCCACCTGCAGAGCCGCACTCTACATAGAGAATAATGGGGCCTCCAGCACCGACCTCCACCCGCAGAGCCCCACTCCACATAGAGAATAATGGGGCCTCCAGCACCGACCTCCACCCGCAGAGCCCCACTCCACATAGAGGATAATGGGGCCTCCAGCACCGACCTCCACCCGCAGAGCCGCACTCCACATAGAGAATAATGGAGCCTCCAGCACCGACCTCCACCCGCAGAGCCGCACTCCACATAGAGAATAATGGAGCCTCCAGCACCGACCTCCACCTGCAGAGCCGCACTCCACATAGAGAATAATGGAGCCTCCAGCACCGACCTCCACCCGCAGAGCCACATAGAGAATAATGGAGCCTCCAGCACCGACCTCCACCCGCACTCCACATAGAGAATAATGGGGCCTCCAGCACCGACCTCCACCCGCAGAGCCACACTCCACATAGAGAATAATGGAGCCTCCAGCACCGACCTCCACCCGCAGAGCCGCACTCCACATAGAGGATAATGGGGCCTCCAGCACCTACCTCCACCCGCAGAGCCACACTCCACATAGAGAATAATGGAGCCTCCAGCACCGACCTCCACCCGCAGAGCCACACTCCACATAGAGAATAATGGGGCCTCCTGCACCGACCTCCACCCGCAGAGCCGCACCCCACATAGAGAATAATGGAGCCTCCAGCACCGACCTCCACCCGCACTCCACATAGAGAATAATGGAGCCTCCAGCACCGACCTCCACCCGCAGAGCCGCACTCCACATAGAGAATAATGGAGCCTCCAGCACCGACCTCCACCCGCAGAGCCGCACTCCACATAGAGAATAATGGAGCCTCCAGCACCGACCTCCACCCACAGAGCCGCACTCCACATAGAGAATAATGGAGCCTCCAGCACCGACCTCCACCCGCAGAGCCACACTCCACATAGAGAATAATGGAGCCTCCAGCACCGACCTCCACCCGCAGAGCCGCACTCCACATAGAGAATAATGGAGCCTCCAGCACCGACCTCCACCTGCAGAGCCGCACTCCACATAGAGAATAATGGAGCCTCCAGCACCGACCTCCACCTGCAGAGCCGCACTCCACATAGAGAATAATGGAGCCTCCAGCACCGACCTCCACCTGCAGAGCCGCACTGCACATAGAGAATAATGGAGCCTCCAGCACCGACCTCCACCCGCAGAGCCGCACTCCACATAGAGAATAATGGAGCCTCCAGCACCGACCTCCACCTGCAGAGCCGCACTCCACATAGAGAATAATGGAACCTCCAGCACCGACCTCCACCCGCAGAGCCGCACTCCACATAGAGAATAATGGGGCCTCCAACACCGACCTCCACCCGCAGAGCCGCACTCTACATAGAGAATAATGGGGCCTCCAGCACCGACCTCCACCTGCAGAGCCGCACTCCACATAGAGAATAATGGAGCCTCCAGCACCGACCTCCACCCGCACTCCACATAGAGAATAATGGAGCCTCCAGCACCGACCTCCACCCGCAGAGCCGCACTCCACATACATGGCTGCTCTCAGTGCTCTGTGCTGTACGCACAGGACCTGTGATGAGGTCACAGGAGGGGAGGAGACAGGGGTCACATGATCGAGGGCCCTAACACCTTCCCTCCTGTGATCTCATCACAAGCCTTTGCACGCTACCAGCAGCATCAGCGTTCACGCTACTTGTAGATGCTGCTGGTAGCAGAGCACATAATGCCGCCCCCACGGTCACTCACTTTTAGGTGGGGAGAAGATGGAGTGCCATTGCAGCAGCCAGCAGGAATGTGGTGGGGGCCCCCTTAGAAGCTCTTGTGGTGGGGGCCCCGGGGCTGAAGCCCCGCCTGCCCTGCCTATAATCCGGCCCTGCGCGGTGGCGGATTATAATGGGGCAATTTACTGGCCTGGGCTGTGGGCCCCTTAACCCCACTGGGCCCGGGGCAACTGCCCAAATTGACCTCATTATAATCCGCCACTGGTTGTAGCAGTGTACTCCTTTATTTCCTCCTACGCGTTTCGGCGCCCTTCCTGGCACCTTCCTCAGGGATATCCCTGAGGAAGGTGCCAGGAAGGGCGCCGAAACGCGTAGGAGGAAATAAAGGAGTACACTGCTACAACATCTTGCATCCCAGGTGATTTGTGAATCTCGGCAGCGCGGACTGCAACACACCCTGCTTCCCACAACTTTTCTAAACTACATCTTTGGCATTTCTGTATCGAAGAGAGCCCTCTTAATTTACTGGTGCATGTCTCCAGAAGCACGAGCTGAACACAATGCAGTATACCGGGCACTACAATCGTAGATATGCAATTTTCACTCAGCAACATCTACTGATGCTTGTTTCTGGAAAACACCCTTGGAGTCAAATTCTCAAACCTATAGATAAATTCCCAAAGGGTTATAATTTCCAAAATGGGGTCACTAGAGGAAGTGTTCTTCTCTTCAGACACTTAGGCCCTCAGTATATGGACACAGGACAGATCAAATACAGGTACAGTTATAGGGTTCAGGCCTGGGTATTCAGCCCGCAGGGTGGCAGGACAAGAGAGAACCTGGCAACTCAGGAGTTGCACAAACACACTGAAAGAGAATGTTGCTCAGGTGTAAGGGAGGGACAGGACTGTAGTCGTGACCTGAATAACTGCTATATCCATGTCCAGTCCTTCCCCTACAGAAAAATGTACTCTTGTCTTCTGCATACCTGCATCTCCAGCTTCAGCTTCCTCTGGGCACTTCCCAGGCAATAACGGTTCCTCTTCCAGGCGACCCCCAGCAATGGAGACACAGTCCAAGTCATCTTTAACACTTACTTTACTGAGTCACATGTTACATCCACAGTTGGTACATCAACACATTTACTTGTTTCCTCATCTTTCCCTTTCTGGCTGTCGCTTCTGTGCAGTACACGCATGGACCGAACGGTCCTAGACCGCTCCCCAGTTCCTTCCTGGCCTGACCTCGTCATGATGATAATTCCTTCTGACTGTTTCGCCCCAGACTCGAAATCATTAGTCATGTAGTTTGGTTGCCGCTGGTAAAGCATCCAGCCGGTCTGTACCGATCTCGTCGAAGCTTCAACTTCCTTCATCTCAGCTGTCCAACCAATTCCTGCCTTAAAAGCATCGGCCCAGGCGATAAGTCGCCACATTCTTCCTTTGCTGCACTGGCCCACTGCTATGAGACACAATGGCCGTGGGTAATGTGGGTTGCAGCACTTAAATATTACTGGACTGCCAAACTGTCCGGGCCTATAGCCCATGTGGACGCTAGCACACACCGACCCCGTCTGACCTAACTTTCTAACCAACCTTCCTTTTACTACCTGGCAGCCCCTCCTACCATTAACCCTCTATAACCATCCTATAGCTAAACCTATCAGGCCCACTAGTATGCCCCCATCTAGTGGCCCTTAACAGAACTACACTTACCCGTATCTATAGAAATTATATACTAAAGTGCCCTCCTCTAATGTCCCCAAAAGGATGCACTTACTTACCCTAACTGTAAATGCACAACAGACATATAATATTATACAATAATATGATACAAGAACACAAGATAATATATTACAGCATTCTACAAAATGGTAACACATACATGTGGCAATACCATTAAAGATAAGCAATAATAGATAATTTATATGTAGCAGTATCACAGGCATTTGTAATAGACACATTTCTAAACATTAACAACCGGAAGACAATCAGAGGGAAGGGAAGCAAGAAAGACATCAAATCTCACCCCCTTACACAGGCACCTTCCAACAGGTGGAGGTGGCTTAAATACCAAGTGTCTCTCAGCAATAGGCTGGGGACACATTAGGAATGTGTGGACTGTCTCTAAGAATCAGGAAGTGCAGGGGCAGCCTGGCCTAAGCATGCAGCCAGGAAGTATGCACAGCAAACAGACACAGAGCTTACAGCATACAGCAGTCAGAGGACAAGCAACTCACTGCATGGCCTAGA
Source organism: Dendrobates tinctorius (assembly GCF_039654945.1). NCBI lineage: Eukaryota > Metazoa > Chordata > Amphibia > Anura > Dendrobatidae > Dendrobates > Dendrobates tinctorius. Next base: position 22,675,794 of record NW_027361707.1, on the reverse strand, counting down.
GCGGTGGGTAAGTCAGTGTCCCTGCATGGTGGGGGACAGAAGTACATGCATGGATGCCGGCAGCGATGTTACACTAAATACCCGTGAGCAATCTTTATTCCTTCATCCATTTATGAAACCCCTGACATGCAGTTTGCAGCCTGATCCAAAATTCAGACTTTTCTCTTGTGGGAGTATCTCTTCCAGTAATATAGGCTGGATGTAAGCTCTGTCTGTCTGCAGAGTGCTGCTGTCTTCATTAGCTCACATTCTAGCACAGATTCTATCCTGCACTTGTGTTCTCTTCATGTTCTTTCCTCCCTTTCTTTAGACTGTATTTTCTGCCCTCTCTGAGATTTTACATGCAGAATCCCCTCTCTACATAGATCTGTGTACAATGCCTCACTCTCCTTGTCTCTATCTCTAATATTGAGAAAAGGGATGGGAGAGCTGTCAGAACTGAGAAGGAGCTCTGAAGGACTTGAAACATGTATGCAAAAGAACTTAGCTATGTAAAAGACTTACACTCTCCTTCAGCCAAATAGTAGAAAGTTTTTAATGAAGACAATTTAAAAAGTTGCTTATTTTACACTTGGGAAGCAAATTAACGATAAAAAAAATCTGTGAACATTTTCCAAGCACTTTATTGTGGTATTTAGAGTTGACAGACAGTAGTCCCGATACAGATCCCTTATCTGTTAGTAGAGAGCATATACAAAGGGCATTATTTGCCTTACATCATTCATAATGAATTACTCAAACATGCCTCCGTCTCAGTATAAGCTGTGTAATACTCCATTTCCCCTGTGGTGGCGCTGTAGGAAACTGATCTTTAGCTGCTTGATTCATAGATTAAAGTTGATCAGTAGGGTCTGAAGAAGATTTAACCATACTTTTAATTTTTATTATATTTGTTTATTCATTTATTTATTAAAATAAGCAACTTTGTGATATATCTCATCAGAAAAATCTACTACTCTCTCCTAATTAATTCTCAAAATGGGTAAAATCCGTATTCAGCGGTCATTTTCTAGATTACTGAGATAAGAGATGACAGTTGGTACCGATAAGATTCTACGTAGATTGGAGGAAGGAGGAGCTCTTCTTCTGGCTCCTCCTTCTCCATAGAATCTCATCAGTACCAATTGTCATCTCTTATCTCAGTAATCTAGAAAATGAACACTGAATACGGATTTTACCCATGAATTGAGAATGAAACATCCGTCAAGGAGGAGAAAGAAGAAGATTTTTTTGATGAGCTCTATTACAAAGTTTCTTATTTTCATATATACGATTGATTTATGAGTCGAAAATTAAAACAACGATTACACTTTAAATAAAGGGTGTTGAAAGGGGTAAAGGGTGTGCATTAGACATCCAAACAAGAGAGACCATTATGTATTAAAACAAGATGCAAAATATATTTCTTGATGTAAAAAATGATTTTAAAAAACAAAAAAATAAAATATAGATGCAAATAATGTAATTACTCAGCGTGCCTCTGACACCTCTAAAAACAAATTAAAGTTTGTTAAATCAATTCCAGGTTGTCACATAATTGACAGGTAGAGTTAGCAAATGACAACTCTTAACACATGCCGTGTGATTAGAATCCCCCGCAGCGAACGTATATCTTATTTAAATGCCAAACGCTGACATTTAAAGTTTAGCATTGATTTCCAGCCTGAATCCATATGTAGAAATATTATTATTATTATTAATTACATTGAAGAAGTCATTTTAACTGGAGTTTAGACACCGCGGGAAGAAGACAGGAAGAAATGCCCGAAACACTTCTAATAAAATGACAGCCTGTATTAAGTGGGGGCGAGAGAGACTCGGTAATAGTACAAGACGGAACTGTGAAATAACAGTAGCCGTATCAAACTGGTGACATGTTGTCAGAGGATCGGAAACTATTATTTTGTGCAAAATGTAGGCAGCGTACGTCCAATTTTACTGTCAGTCCACGGTTGTCGAATGACAAGATTTGTTATAAAAAATAAGAATATTATATAATGTAGAGCTGAGCATTTAAGGGGTTGTCTCCTTCTTCCATAAATGACTAGTAGAACCGAAGGCATGACATTTCTGATATATCTTATCTGCTTTCTCCACTTATGAGCCACTTTCTCTCCTGCTTCCTGGATTCATGATTCTCTATATATAACGGCTAAAAATTTGTCCTGTGAAAAGAAAGACTGCTAGCTTACTAATAAACAAAAAAATCAGCTGCCTAGAGATGTCGCCGGAGAAGAGAGTGTCATAAATACAAGCAATCAATTATACTGGTCAGTAAAATTATAAAACTATTATTGAAGGAAAAGGACACACAAAAAATGATTAAAGGGAATCTGTCAGTAGGTTTTCACTATGTAATCTGAGATCAGCTTGATGTAGGGTCAGAGACCCTGATTCCGGTGATGTGTCACTTATTAGGCTGTATTTTGCTGTTTCAGCAGTCAGTGTTTTATCAGTAGATTATCAATACAGGACTAGGTGTCTCGTGCCTCAATATCCAACCCCGACCCACCCCTGATTTCTGTCAATATACCAAATACACAGACAACTTCCAATCAGTGATGTGGGCGGGGTTATACACAGCTCAGCATTCAGAGCTCTGCTAGATTTTCAGCAGAAAAAAAAATTTGATTTTATCACAACTGCTGCACCTAGTAAACAAAGAAATATGTCACTGGAATCAGGGCCTCAGCCCCTACCTCATGCTGCTCTCAGATTACATAGCAATGACAGATTCCCTTTAAGATGTTAAAATTACACTAAGGCTGGGTTCTTAGCGACTCACATGGCTATCCCCTTCACCACTTCTCCAAATAAATAAATAAGCCTCAAACCTCACTTTTATAAGTCTTATGTGCTCATGATGAAGACAAGATGCAGCAATGGCCTAGGAAGAGGTACATTTTCTGCGTGATAAGGTCTTTGGGAACCAAAGGCATTGGGTCCTGGTCACATAGCTATACCACTGCCTGTAGCATAGAAGAATATCTTCCAGACAATCTTCTTCTTTCTAGTTAGTGTGTATCTCATCCCAGAGATAGATTCACTGCTACACTTCTCAGTTCTGGATATTTAATGTCTTCCATGCTGCAGCTTTATAATTGGTGTGTATCTCATCCCAGAGATGGATTCACAGTTATATCTCTCACTTATGGCAAGGTTAAGTCCTCCATACTGATGCTTTCTGGTAAGTGTGTATCTCATCTTAGAAATGGATTCATATATATACTTCTCAGTTAAGTTATGAATATTTAATATTCCCCATGCTGCTGTTTTCTAGTAAGTGTGCATCTCATCCCAGACATGGATTCACAGATATACTTCTCAGTTATGGCTGTGTAATGTCTGCTATAGTTCTGCTTTCTAGTAAGTGTGTATCTCATCCCGGACATGGATTCACAGATATACTTCTCAGTTATGGCTATTTAATGTCTGCTATAGTTCTGCTTTCTAGTAAGTGTGTATCTCATCCCAGACATGGATTCACAGCAATACTTCTTAGTAATATTAGGCTATTGAATGTATTCTAAGCTTCTGCTTCTGAACATGTGCTACATAGACAGGAGAACATAACCTAGAATAAAAAGAAAATGAATAAATACCCTGCAGTTAGTAAATAGTAATATTACATGTAACAGTGTACTTAGTTGACACTCAATCTCCTATGTCATTCACATGTGCTATTACTATTTACTTACTGCAGGGTTTTTATTCATTTTGTTTTTATTCTCAGGTTTGTTTGTACAGTGTGAATGAGCATCTACACATTACACTTATACCAACATGTGTTCCAGCTCATTTCTTTGACACTGACAGGAGAGCAGGGATTTCTCACGTTATTGTATGTAGTGTTTTTACAAATGTGGCAATGGGACTGGATGGAAGATGGAAACTGAGTGATTATAAAATGTGTGTCCCAATATTTCTTTCACCCACTAGGAAATAAGGGGGTAAAGGTTCGGCATCGTGGATATTGCAGTGTGCATGAAAGACATCGACCAGTATTTCTAGGGAAAATCAGTGGTGTCTTCTCCTTCCCGACTCCTCCTTGTCAGAATATAGGGCGATCCAGAGCCCTATTATAGATGTGATGTGTATCTGCGGGAACACCTCTGGGATTATTATTTCCATTGAATGCGTGTAAGGTCGCAGCAGAGGGGAATGTGAATAGCGGAGGCTGAATCATGCTCGTCGTACATGGATTGTGGCGAGGAACAATTAATTAAGGCCATATACGTTCTGCGCTTATTTTTAGCACTGATCTATGATTTCCTCGCCCAGGGTCAGCGCTGCTACATGCTACATTTACTCTCAATTTCGGAGAATTAATGGTGACGCGGTAAGTAAATAGCAGGTGTATTCGGCACTACCACGCTGCAGGACGGAGATAAATGAAGCAGCTATAGGCTGCATATAAATGGCGTATACCACGGGCGAAACGTTATTCTGCGTCCTGCAGGCGACACATTGCCCCCAATATAAGAAGTGCCAGGAGCCATCTTGTGTAGTTGAGATGAGCTTGTTATTTGAGGCCACATACTGATGTAACAGAGATGAATTTGTCCTTTGCCCCACATTTAATATTTCGGGGACCCCTTCACAGTTTTTCTCTGCACCTCATACACTCATCTGTACAGAGACCTGTACTGCGATCCCTTCATTTTCAGGATTGTGGGGGGTCGTAGAGATCAGACCCCGACTAATTATTAAGTGCTGCTGACATAAACTTCGTAGGAAGTAATAATGCATCCTACATCAGATGTGAGTGTATAGAGCGGGCTTAGGAGCTGAGCCCGCACTTTCTCCGGCAGATGCCAGCTGTACCATACAGCCAGCACCTGTCTATTACAGCAGTGACTGGAGCTGGCTCTGATCGCAGCTGTTGAACTGTTTAGATGCCACTGGCAATCACTGACAGAAGCATTTAAATACTTTGCTTGATGGTGGCCCAGCTCCCATCGGCTGGTGCTTGATAGAAGATCATTTTTATTACATTAACGCAGTATTGTGGTATTGCAATAGATGGAAGAATCAAATGATCAAAGGTTCACAAAGAACATAAAGGGAATCTGTCACCCCATTTTTCGCCTATCAGCTGCCAGCACAGCCATCAGGGGCTTATCTACAGCATTCTGCAATGCTGTAGATAAGCCCCCGATGTAACCTTAAAGATAAGAAAAATGAGTTATATTATACTCACCGGAGGGGGCGGTCCGGGACCGATTTTGGTCCGATGGGAGTTGCAGTCCGGTCCGGCGCCTCCCATCTTCTAACGGTGATGTCCTCTTCTTTGCTGCTTGTCATGGCTCCTGCGCAGGCGCACTGCTCTGCCCTGTTGAGGGCAGAGTGACTCGCCCCCAGAGGCCGTGTGGTACTCGGTGCTGGGCCCGTTGACTACAATGGGAGATGTCACAGCGGCGGTGACCCAGTCCGTGGCCTCAGGCGGTCAATGTAATAGGGGTAGTGTGATGGGGATAAAGTTATTGAGATGAATGATTCGTGACGTCACCTGTGGTTTCTGGTCAGTTTGACCAGCGCTGCAGGGTTGCTTCTCTGGGACAGATGGTGTGGTGCAGTAATGATGTTGAAGCTCCCCACAGGTGGAGCTGTAGTCCGAGGGCAGTGTAGATGAGGTTGGTAAATGGGGAGATGGTGTAAAGTAGTAGATGTAGCAGAGCCGGGTGCAAGGCACAGGAATAAGTGAAGGACACAAGGGCATGCAGTTCCAAGGCTTTACTCACAGTCTGGTGCACACAGATGCCTGCTTCGGTGCCGTGTCCTCCAGGTCAGGGGTTCAGCCAACTCCCAGGCAAGGTAAAGTACACCTTTCCAGCACTCCTCTAACATGTGCCTTCTCTGAACGTCTCCACACTAGCGCCTAATCTGAAGTACTTGTAGTTGCGTATTAAACTCAAGTTCCTCCTTCTTGATGTTACTTAGAACTCTACTTGTACGGCAGACAGCTGTAGCCTGCTTCGGGGACTTCTTGCTATCATGTCCTGGCTCACCCACGTTGCTGTTGTGCCCCTAAGTCTTAGATGGGAATAAAGTGGTGACGACTTCTATTCCTCCGGGTACTGGTGCAGTAACATCATTATCTATACAATCTCGGAGACCGGACCCCGGCCATGCGCTTCAAACTTGAGGAAGGGCTCTGCTCTGACCTTAGTTCTCTTCTTCTCCTTACGTTCTGTAGTAAACTATCTTCCTTCTGAAGAATTAGGCTTTCTATGGCTCTTTCCTGTGCCAGCAGCTCCAGGTCACTGAAGTCTGCTGCAGCACTTCCTTCACTCCATCCCTCTCAGGGGATCTTCTCTCACAAACTGACCTTTTCCTAATATTCTCCTGCTTTCTTGTGCAGTCTAAGCTCCACCCACCTCCCAGCACTCTTCGTGTTCCAAGCAGGGAGCCACAAAGGTTGCTCTGCTACACTACTGGTGTGTGTGTGGGATGTAAGTGTTGGAGTGTGGTCAGGTGTCTCCACCTTACCTGGATAGTGGGGTACCACACCTCAGGAGGAGGTGCAGTACCTCTGTGGCGACTGAACCCTCAGGGGCGCCACAAGAGCAGAGTCCTGCATTGCACAGGCACCAGGAGAGGTCCGGCGCCTGCACACTGAAGTTTTCTGCTCTGCCCCCAACAGGGCAGAGCAGTGCGCCTGCGCAGGAGCCACGACAGGCAGCAAAGAAGAGGACGTCACCGTTAAAAGATGGGAGGCGCCGGACCGGACTGCAACACCCATTGGACCAATATCGGTCCCGGACCGCCCCCTCCGGTGAATATAACTCATTTTTCTTATCTTTCAGGTTACATCGCGGGCTTATCTACAGCATTGCAGAATGCTGTAGATAAGCCCCTGATGGCTTTGCCGGAAGCTGATAGGCGAAAAATACGGTGAAAGATTCCCTTTAAAAAAAAAAAAGCAAATAATAAAAAATAGATAAAAAGGATAGATAAAAAAATTCAAATTCTAATTATCCCTTTTACTCAGTTTAAAAACAAAAGAATAAAAAAACAAACTACTGTTTACTGTTGGGTAAACATCCTTAAAAAAAGGCATACGGTATGCCAAAATGGAAGTTTTTCAGTCTCCACATCTGCCTAAAAAAAATGCAATAAAAAAAAGTTCTATAAACAATGCCTCCTATATATCTGTTGATGGATAAATAGTTGGTGATATGAACCCCAAATAATTTTTTTCAAAGTTTTACTTTTTTCTTTTTTAGCCTTTAAAATATCTATAAAAAAAAATTATGCAAGTTTAGTTTTGCCATAATTATACCGACTGGAAGAATCATGTCATCGGGTCATTTTTATGTCACAATGATGGACGTAAAAACAAAAACTCCCAAAAAATAGCAGATTTGGGTTGTTTTTTTTTTTCACCATTTCTCCTCACTCGGAATTGTTTTTTTTTTTCCCAGCACATTGTCATTCAATATTACAATTCTTCCTGTAAAAAAAAACAAAAACAAGCCTTTATACGACTTTGTGGATAAAAATGTATGTTTTTTGGAAAAAGGAGAATAAAAAGAAAAGCAGAAAATGGAGGACAAAAAGTTGCCCTGTTATGAAAGGCTTAATGCGATCACTTACTGAGATGGAAATACCCCTTTAAATCTTTACATTTTTTTTTTGGGGGGGGGGGAGGCTATTACCTAAACTAGCCCATTATTCTATATATTACCCATGTTATTCAAGACGATGCCATCTAGCCATTGACATGTCCATCTGCGCTAAGTTCTTATTAATAAATGTATGTATCCCCCTCCGGACGCCTCGGAATATAAATTTGACGGCTCTCTGATGTAACATTAATTATAAATAACATATTTGTATGAAACGTGTCCTCGTATTTAGCCCACTCTGCTGCTACCTTGTAATTATAAGTGACAGCGTAAGAATCTGCATGGAATTAAATAGCGCGGAGGTGAGAGGACACGCGCGGACTGTGAATATTCATTTTGATGTGTCTTGTTCTGCCGGAGAACTGGCTGTGCTATAGATTGTCCAAAAAACGAGAATGTGCCCGCGTGTCCCCACCACGACGCAGCAGATCCTGGAGATTAAGGTGAAAGCTATAGTGACTAGCTGGGGAGAAATGAATTATATCTTCAAATCACACGGTGGAGACGAGAGACGCCACAGAAATAAGCATTTATCTAGGGCACTGTCTGCTCACCAAACACTTCATATCACATGGCTGATGCGGATAACATTGCTCAAACACGGGATAATGTAGGGCAGCCGCGTCTTATTAACAAACACTATATTTTCCTTTTACGTTTGGCAAGGTTAGAAATCTTGATTAAAGGGAAGCTCTACATATATTTCATATATCCTGCAATTATATTCACTTTCAATATACATTAGATCGCACATTGGTTAAGAATATATTCGTACCTTTAATAGTCCTGGTGATCTAGAGTGGTTTAGCAGCTCATGCCTTATATCTCTGGTGGTTAAGGGTAAAAAGAAAGGGGTTAAATGTGATATATATTATCCATAACCTTTAGGGTATCTATGGGTTAATATCTAATATCTCTGGTGGTCTAGAGTACATATGTGTTAATAACTGATATACCTGGTGACCTAGGGTATCTATGGGTTAGTATGTAATATCGCTGGTGGTCTAGGGTAGATATGTGTTAATAACTAATATCCCTTGTAGTCTAGGGTATCTATGGGTTAATATCTAATATTTCTGCTGGTCTAGGGTAGATATGGGTTAATAACTAATATCTCTTGTGGTGCAGGGTAGCTATGGGTTAATAGCTAATATCTCTGGTGGTCTAGGGTAGCTAAGGGTGAATAACTGAGGTCTGACCAAGAAAGAGTAGAGGGGAATAATTACTTCACGTGATCTAGACTCTATGCTTCTCTTAATACATCCTAGAACTGTGTTTGCCTTTTTGCTGCTGCATCACACTGTTGAATCAAGTGCAGTCTGTGATCTATTAGCATACCCAAGTCGTTTTCACACGTGCTGTTGCTTAGTTCTATTTCTCCTATTCTGTAGATGTAATTTTTGTTTTTCTTGCCCAGATGTAGAATCTTGCATTTCTCCCTGTTAAATACCATTCTATTATTCACTGTTCATTGTTCAAGCTTATCTAGATCCTTCTGAATCCTTTCTCTGTCTTCTCTAGTGTAAGCTATCCCTCCTAGTTTTGCATAGTCTGCAAATTTGATTAGTTTACCTTCAGTTCCCCTATGTAGACACTGGGGCCAGGACAGAGCCTTGTGATACCCCACTTGAAACACTCTTCCAATTGGATGTACAACCATTTATTATCACTCTGTGAGAACAATCACCGAGCCAGTTTTGAATCCACCTATGTAGCCTTGTCAATCCTATACTTTGCCATTTTTTCAATAAGGATAGTATGAAATACTTTATAAAATGCTTTGCTGAAGTCAAGATATACTATATCTACTGCATTTCCCTGTTCCACCAAGTCAGTGATTCCATCATAGAAGGAAATTAGATTAGGCTGGCATGACTTATTTGCTAGAAACCCATGCTGGATCTGTAATTACTGTATTCTTATTCAAGCACTTATGTTGCGCCCCCAGGAGTATGGTCGCCATACTGGCTTTGCCTTCCTCCAGGGGAGGGTAATGCCAGGCTTGGAAGCAGTGATGGGTCTCTCCAGCAGTTAACCTAATGCATGCAACACAGTTCCACTCTGGGCCACCAGGGGGAACTCTGAACCAGGATTGAGGAGCAGAGTACACTCTGAGGGTCAGGAGAAAGGAGGGGGGAGATTGTGTGAGGAGGTCCACGTGTGCAGACGTGTGGAGCGGGGTGGAGGTTGAGCTCCGGGAGGAGAGCTCCCTCACCGCTAGAGCGCAAAGACTGGAGCCTGGTCTCCATGGTGGTACGGATACCAATGGGCCTGCCACAGATACCAGAGGAGTAGGAGGCTGTAAATGCCCTGCTCTCACCAATGACTTGGGACACAACATCAACTGAATAGAGAGCCAGGACACAGGAGAGGAGTCCCCGAGAGAGGCTACAGCTGTCTGTCGTACAAGTATAGTTCTAGGAACATCTGAAGAGAGGCATTCCGGAGTAACTAAGTACTGGAGTGCTTCACACTACAAAGCGCTAGGAAGGAGACTGCACAGCCCTTCTGCTGAGAGAGAATCCTGATCTGCTTCCAGGCTAACCTGCTTCAATACCATCTGTAATCAGGACTCTGGACTGCATATACTCAGTAAAGGTACAGAAACTATAACCGCTGTGTCTTGTCTATTCCCTACGCTTTCGGCACTACTACATCCCCGTGCCAGCTACATCTACACTACCCCCTGGGACTACAGCTCCACCTGTGGGGAGCTTTACCATCTAAGCTGCACATACCATCAGTCCCAGCAGATCTGTATGCAGCGTTGGCCTAACACCATATTTGCCAAACAACACGTGTGGCGTCACGAACTATTCTACCAATAACTACATCTCCCCATTACTTAGGCACCCAGGGCCACTTTCCAGGTCATCGCTGCTGTGACACATCCCCCTGACACCGGCCCGGTACCGAGTACCCCACAGCCCTGGTAGGGCGACCCAATTTGGCGTCACAAACAGGATTACGGAGACCAGTATCCCCGGGTCCTGTGTGCCATAGACTGTGACTGTGAACTGTGTGAAATTGGCGCCAGTTGCCACCATTGCCGCGTTGCTTGGCGCGCGCTGGAAGAAAGAGGCGGGCCTTCGTGGGCGGAGCCTGACGCAGAGCGCGAAGAAGTGAAGTGCCGCGCGGGAAGAGAGGACAGCGCGCGAGAAGAGGAGGAGCTGAGGCCTACAGCCCGGAGCGTCGGGCCTGTGAAGCGGCCGCAGGTGAGCTCACACAACCTCCGGCCCTGGCCAACGTCCACTAGGGGGGGAGAAGATGTCCGCGCCAAACGGCGATGCAGCGGCAGGCGCCAGTGCCAATCACACGGTGCCCCAGGAGGAGCGCCCGCCGCAGCGGTCCCCATAATGCCGCTATCCATGCCCTACATACCGGGAGCGGCCTGGCTACCGCAGTACTAGGGTGAGTCACATACCCTGAGTGAATTTAAGGAAAGACTGTGCAGCTTGTATAAAGTTTACGCTCTGTCTGAAGACCAGAAAGTGAATATCCTGATTGGACAGCTAACGGGTGCAGCGCAGAGAGAAGTGAAAGCCTGGCAGGACACTGATAAAGAGACTGTTGCAAAGATCCTGGCCAAACTGAAGAGTACCTTTGACACTTGCACTGCAGCTGAAATCAAGATGAGGCTCTTTGGCTGTAAACAGAGGGCACAGGACAGTATCAGGGACTATGCCCTCAACCTGCAGGAGGCGCTGCAAGCAGTTAAGCAAGTTGACTCTGATAGTGTGAAAGAAGACAAATTGTTAAAGGAGCAGTTCATCGAAGGACTCCTGTCCAGTACCCACAGAGGGCAGTTACGCATCATTACCCTGCAAAACCCTGATTTGAACTTTGCTGAGTTTAAGGACAGGGCTATCCGGGTACTGCAGGAATCCTATGACAGCCGTCCAGCGCCCCCTAGGCGCCCAGCGATCACCTACCATAAGGAAGCTACATCCTTTCCTTCCATCCCTGTGGAGGCTGATGTACAGACTCTGGATAAAGATCCAACAGAGGAGCTGCGTCTTCAGGTCCAGGAGCTGACCAAAGGAATGGCTGTGTAGGGAAGGTGACCTGACGGACGGACGGACTAGTCAGAGTGAAGAAAGATAGGTTTGCACAGTGTAGGTAGGAGACAGTGATTACAGTGGGGAAACAACTAGAAAAGTGTAGTGGACGTGCAGTACCTTGGGATGACCATTAGATGGCAGGGTGGAGTGTGAGCAAAGGACTTTACAGCAGCTTAGGGCTTTAGAAACCGTTGGTCATGGGGGGCGTGGTGACAGTTAGTGACAGTTTCAAGGAACCGGGGAAGTTATAAATTCTGAGGGAGGGTTCCAGAAGGTTTCAGTCCCCAGGGGGAGCCCAGGTGACAGGAGGACTTCGCCAGTCTGTGTGTCCTGAGGAGAATCCGACCAAGGGGACTGAGGAGAGGGAAACGTCAGGGGGGTGGTCCTGACAGAAAGATACCGCAGAAGAGACGAGGCAGTGAGTGCCATATACCGTATTTGACACGACGACTGACCAGTGAAAGCGCTGTTGGTTATTGGGCCTAGGGCGGCCACAGTGGCGGACCTGGCAGGAGCGTCGAACAAGTGAAGGAGGGACAGTACGCATATGTACGTCCTTATTGTAAAAGTACGGTGTGTAAACGGCTCTGGAAACGGAGGGCCGATAAGTGAAGAAACGTGCGGTGTGCTGCGGAGGCCGTCAGGCGGACGGCAAGTAATGAAATAAACTTGGACCTGTTGCACCCAGAATCTGCCTCATCGTGTCTCTGTCATCATCTCTGCGCGGTAAGAAGTAGGACCACCCCCCCCCCAGCTCGGCACCCCACCACCGACACTACATTTGGCGTAGTCGGCAGGATCGCCGCCGCTAATACGCTATCTTCTGCGGCAGGCCTGCAACTGAAGGACTGAGGAAAACTTGGACTGCTCTATTTCGGATTATAAACACCTGTGGACTAAAAATTACTGACCTGTGGATTACAAATTGGGACGCTGTGTCGGATCTGTGTTGCTTGCAGAGGATCCAAGGCAGTAGCTGATTCTGCCCAAGATGGCGGTATTACTTCAGCGCAGAGGAGAGGTCCGGGTGTTTGCAGTTGTTCAGAATGGACTGGGACCCCCTCCAACGTACCCCAAAAGGAAGCAATATATGCCCGGAGACCGACGTTTCCATATATTGGACCCTGGCAGATGGATGGAAAGGTCTGCCAACGCCCCACCCAGCAGGAGGAGTGGCACAGAAGAAAAACTTGGCTGCGGCTGTCTGACGCCATTCGAGTGCTGCCCAACGGACGGTATGAGATGCTGCGGGTGTCGGGGCATCGGCCGCCTAGAGTGGCAATGGCGGCGAGAGATGGAGCTGCACCAGAAGTCATCTTCAGATTTACGGGCAGGCAGCGGGATGCTGAGCCGGGGAGCGGAGCCTGAGGGGAGTCAGCGAGAACGGCTGCCACCAATACCAGCAGAGGACTTCTCAGCGGAGCCCCCGAGTCCGGAGGGAAGGCCCGCAGGACAGTGGAGCAAGGAACGGAGGCTGCGGGGGAAACTGCGTGATGATGGAACGGAGGCCGCAGCGCCAGGGAAGGTGAGAGTACCCCCGGCCCTACCAGTGCCTCCGCAAGCGGCCCCCACCATTCTGCTGCAGCACGCGGCCCCCTGCGCACCGGAAGGCCTAGTTACCACGGGCCCCGTGGTGTATGCAGAGCTGAGCGAGGTCCCCGCTCATGTCCCCGAACTACCCCGCCCGGAGTCACCAGTGCAGAGCTCACCCAAAGAAGATGCTGCTGCGCTTTCCCTGCTAATAGCAGCTGCATTGTTGAAATCGGCCGTTACTCCGACTCCGTTGGAAGTAGTGGATGCGGCCTGTCCTGAGGCCGCGGTTATGCCGCTGCTGGAGTCGGCTGCGACCGATTTAGCGGGCCCTGTGATTCCAGCCCCCGAGGACCCGGTTCTCCCCATTTGCCACCTGACCCCAGCGGCTGCTGGGCCGCAGAAATCTTCGGCCGTTTCTGTCTTGCGGTCTTTTTCAGCGGAGTCCCGCCCACCGGACTCCAGGGCCCGTGCTGTTCCCTCCGTGTGGGAAGCGGAGGTGATCAGGAAGAAAAAGGCCCGGGAGCAGGAAGTGTGGAACCTGCTCCACACTCAAGGAGAGGCCGTCATGGAAAAGAAGAGGACTTGAATGGACACCCTCAGTATCCCCGTGGAGCCCTCACCTCTGTCCATTGAGAGTGGTATAGACTGTCAGGAGTTCGATGCACCGTTGTGCAGATTATAAGGACAGTTGCATTTAGAAAAAAAGTTTTGTTGTTGTTTAACTGATGCAACTATTTTCTCTCTCTCTTTCTTTCTTCTTTCTATGTTCTTTATATATGAAAATATGTTTACCTGACAGAACGGGGATACGGAAAAGTGGAGGAGTGTCCAGGTCCAAGGAAGGGGGGTAGGAAGAAAGAGGAAATGCAATGTTATGTTATATTTTGGTTTTAAAAGTAAGAGAAAATGGAAAAAAAAAATTATAAAAAAAATGGGTACTTGTGCTATTATAAAGTTGTATGATGTATAATATGCAAAGTAAAATGCAACAGGTCCGGGTAAGGGAAGGTCTGCGGGACCAAAGGAAAGTGTGAGATCCGGTAGGGATCTAAGAGTTGAGGTCTGGGAGACCGGGACGCCGACCATGACATGTAATTGAAAGAAGGAAAATGAATGGGAAGATGTGAGAAAGACAGCCGTCCTAGGTCAGGTCCCCCGACACCACGGACACCCCTGAAGAAGGAAAGGCGGGCGCCGGCAATGATCTGGTAGGTGAGTGGCCTCGATCATGGCGTACCGGATAGTGAAAGGTAACAGTAGGGGAAAGATACACGCCGTAGAGAGAATACGGGTGTACCTTGCCCAATTTGAAAGACGTTGTCATGTGGCGTGCGCGCTGGTGAGTAGCAGTAGGCTGCTCAGAGCATAGTGCTCCCAGTGTGGTTCGGCCCCCGCAGATAGTGGGTTTGGCTCAACTTCTGGTCCGACAACAGAATGTAGGTGTAGATTCAGAACGACGAAGGCAGGGATGACGATTGTCGAGGACGACAATGGACAAAGGAAGGGGGAATGTAGGGAAGGTGACCGGACGGACGGACTAGTCAGAGTGAAGAAAGATAGGTTTGCACAGTGTAGGTAGGAGACAGTGATTACAGTGGGGAAACAACTAGAAAAGTGTAGTGGACGTGCAGTACCTTGGGATGACCATTAGATGGCAGGGTGGAGTGTGAGCAAAGGACTTTACAGCAGCTTAGGGCTTTAGAAACCGTTGGTCATGGGGGGCGTGGTGACAGTTAGTGACAGTTTCAAGGAACCGGGGAAGTTATAAATTCTGAGGGAGGGTTCCAGAAGATTCCAGTCCCCAGGGGGAGCCCAGGTGACAGGAGGACTTCGCCAGTCTGTGTGTCCTGAGGAGAATCCGACCAAGGGGACTGAGGAGAGGGAAACGTCAGGGGGGTGGTCCTGACAGAAAGATACCGCAGAAGGGACGAGGCAGTGAGTGCCATATACCGTATTTGACACGACGACTGACCAGTGAAAGCGCTGTTGGTTATTGGGCCTAGGGCGGCCACAGTGGCGGACCTGGCAGGAGCGTCGAACAAGTGAAGGAGGGACAGTACGCATATGTACGTCCTTATTGTAAAAGTACGGTGTGTAAACGGCTCTGGAAACGGAGGGCCGATAAGTGAAGAAACGTGCGGTGTGCTGCGGAGGCCGTCAGGCGGACGGCAAGTAATGAAATAAACTTGGACCTGTTGCACCCAGAATCTGCCTCATCGTGTCTCTGTCATCATCTCTGCGTGGTAAGAAGTAGGACCACCCCCCCCAGCTCGGCACCCCACCACCGACACTACAGCTGCACTCACCAGAACCGTGCAGTCCCTGCAGGATTCCTCCAAAGAAAAGGTCCAGCTTGTTTCCAGTCCAGAGGGTGTCCCGTGGCTCTGGAGGAGGGGAACCCCGCCACTTTGAGGAAGGAACAACGATCGCTACGACCAGGACGGACGGCCCATCTGTCGCCGCTGTTACAAGGCAGGTCATATTGCAAGGTACTGTCGTTTAAATGAGCAACCCCTGGGGCAGAGGGCCAACCCCCAGGAGTAGGATCACCAGGCCCAAGGAACTGGAGAGCCAAGTACAGTGGGGAAAAAAAGTATTTAGTCAGTCAGCAATAGTGCAAGTTCCACCACTTAAAAAGATGAGAGGCGTCTGTAATTTACATCATAGGTAGACCTCAACTATGGGAGACAAACTGAGAAAAAAAAATCCAGAAAATCACATTGTCTGTTTTTTTTTTCATTTTATTTGCATATTATGGTGGAAAATAAGTATTTGGTCAGAAACAAGCAATCAAGATTTCTGGCTCTCACAGACCTGTAACTTCTTCTTTAAGAGTCTCCTCTTTCCTCCACTCATTACCTGTAGTAATGGCACCTGTTTAAACTTTATCAGTATAAAAAGACACCTGTGCACACCCTCAAACAGTCTGACTCCAAACTCCACTATGGTGAAGACCAAAGAGCTGTCAAAGGACACCAGAAACAAAATTGTAGCCCTGCACCAGGCTGGGAAGACTGAATCTGCAATAGCCAACCAGCTTGGAGTGAAGAAATCAACTGTGGGAGCAATAATTAGAAAATGGAAGACATACAAGACCACTGATAATCTCCCTCGATCTGGTGCTCCACGCAAAATCCCACCCCGTGGGGTCAGAATGATCACAAGAACGGTGAGCAAAAATCCCAGAACCACGCGGGGGGACCTAGTGAATGAACTGCAGAGAGCTGGGACCAATGTAACAAGGCCTACCATAAGTAACACACTACGCCACCATGGACTCAGATCCTGCAGTGCCAGACGTGTCCCACTGCTTAAGCCTGTACATGTCCGGGCCCGTCTGAAGTTTGCTAGAGAGCATTTGGATGATCCAGAGGAGTTTTGGGAGAATGTCCTATGGTCTGATGAAACCAAACTGGAACTGTTTGGTAGAAACACAACTTGTCGTGTTTGGAGGAAAAAGAATACTGAGTTGCATCCATCAAACACCATACCTACTGTAAAGCATGGTGGTGGAAACATCATGCTTTGGGGCTGTTTCTCTGCAAAGGGGCCAGGACGACTGATCCGGGTACATGAAAGAATGAATGGGGCCATGTATCGTGAGATTTTGAGTGCAAACCTCCTTCCATCAGCAAGGGCATTGAAGATGAAACGTGGCTGGGTCTTTCAACATGACAATGATCCAAAGCACACCGCCAGGGCAACGAAGGAGTGGCTTCGTAAGAAGCATTTCAAGGTCCTGGAGTGGCCTAGCCAGTCTCCAGATCTCAACCCTATAGAAAACCTTTGGAGGGAGTTGAAAGTCCGTGTTGCCAAGCGAAAAGCCAAAAACATCACTGCTCTAGAGGAGATCTGCATCGAGGAATGGGCCAACATACCAACAACAGTGTGTGGCAACCTTGTGAAGACTTACAGAAAACGTTTGACCTCTGTCATTGCCAACAAAGGATATATCACAAAGTATTGAGATTAAATTTTGTTTCTGACCAAATACTTATTTTCCACCATAATATGCAAATAAAATGAAAAAAAAAACAGACAATGTGATTTTCTGGATTTTTTTTTCTCAGTTTGTCTCCCATAGTTGAGGTCTACCTATGATGTAAATTACAGACGCCTCTCATCTTTTTAAGTGGTGGAACTTGCACTATTGCTGACTGACTAAATACTTTTTTTCCCCACTGTATGTGGGAGGGAGACCGATCCTTCCTGTGGTGATTGACGGCATCCCCATGAACGCTTTGCTGGACACTGGCTCCCAGGTGACTACTATGCCGTATATTTTGTACAAGAGGTATTGGGCTGATTGAGAACTTTTAAGATCGGCCGATCCATTCCGATCCGATACTTTGAAGTATCGGACGGTATCGCTCAACTCTACTCTTGGTACAAATGTAGTTGAAAACTGTCTGTCCGAGGTTATTGTCTTGTTGCAACAGGTGGCTGAGACTGCTGGTTCTGGTGAACAACGAGTCCTGCAGAAGGAGAACTCTCTGGCGGAGAGATTGTCAGCGTCAGAATGAGTGATGCTTTCCCCACTGCAATACCCCCCAGATGTGAAATGTTGGTTTGGTGTCAGGCAGCCATGGGCCTCAGAGGGAAGGATTACCAGGCATTGGTAGAGCCAGTATATTCAGATAGCAGGCCCACTGTCCTGACAGCCAGAGGGGTGGTTGATGTACGAAAGGGGAGAGTACCTGTACGCCTTCTGAATTATGGGGAGGAGGAAGCCACAATACCTCGGTACGCCACAGTTGCTAAACTGCTCACTGTTAATAACAACTCATTGCAGGCAGCAGAGCCTTTGGTCTCATCCGATGCGGTGGAGGACAATGGCCCTGTGAAGCAGCTAGAAGAGTGGTGCCAGCAACTGCAGGTGGGAACTGACTCTACACCTTCATACCAGAGAAATGGGGTTTACAGGGTGACACAAGAGTATGAGCGGGTATTCAGCAAACACCCACTAGATTTTGGGCAGGCAAAAGGGGTGCAACATCATATCCCCACTGGAGACCATCCACCCATAAAGGAGAGGTACAGACCTATACCCCCAACACAGTACCAATGTGTAAGAGTATGTTGAAAGAGATGAAGGAAGCTGGGGTCATTAGGGACAGTTGTAGCCAATAGTGTTTGTAAAGAAAAAGATGGTACCATGAGAATGTGTGTTGATTACAGGAAAATTAACAGTATCACACATAAAGATGCCTACCCATTGCCTAGAATTGAAGAGTCATTAGCTGCACTTAAAACTGCTAACTACTTTTCCACCTTGGATCTCACCAGTGGGTATTGGCAGGTTCCCGTGGCAGAGGCAGACAAGGAGAAACCCGCATTTACCACTCCAATGGGTCTTAGTGAGTTCAATTATATGCCATTTGGACTCTGCACAGCCCCAGGAACATTTCAGCGGCTGATGGAGTGTTGCCTGGGACACATGAACTTTGAAACAGTCCTGTTGTACTTGGATGAAGTCATTGTTTTCTCCAGGACCTATGAAGAACATCTGGAACACCTGGCTGAAGTATTTGAAGCTTTGTCCAAATTTGGCCTGAAGGTGAAGCCTTCCAAATGCCACCTCTTGAAGCCTAAGGTACATTACCTTGGTCACGTGGTCAGTGCAGAAGGTGTGGCTCCAGATCCTGACAAGGTCATGGTCATCCGGGACTGGAAGAAGAACAGCAACCTCCACGAGGTACACCAATTCCTTGGACTGGTAGGCTACTACCGGAGATTCATCAAAGGCTTTACTGAGATAGCTACCCCGATGCAAAACCTTCTAGTGGGGTAGTCCAAGAAAGGCAAGCAGAAGAATTCCACATTTGAATGGACTGAAGAGTTGGAGAGGTCTTTCACCAGATTGAAGATGGCTCTCACAGGTGACGAAGTTCTGGCCTACTCAGATTATGACAAACCCTTTGTGCTGTACACAGATGCCAGCAACGTGGGATTAGGAGCAGTACTGTCGCAGGTACAGAATGGAAAAGAGAGAGTGATCTCCTACGCCAGCAGGAAGCTGCGTCCCACTGAGAGGAACCCTGATAATTACAGTTCTTTCAAGCTGGAGTTCCTTGCCATAGTCTGGGCCAGGGCCGGCTCCAGGTTTTTGAGGGCCCCGGGCGAAAAAGTCTCAGTTGGCCCCCCCTTAACACATACCACGACTCATGCCGTGTGACATCCGTGGTGACGTCCAAAAACGGACTTCTCTCTGTGTGGATCACACGGACACGCATGTGATCCACACGGACACTCGCTCTGTGGCAAAACACGTTCATGTGATGGAGGCTACTGATTAGTAGTGTACGCATGAAAGAAAGAAGAGAGGGGAAATAAATAACAGAGAAAGGAAGAGAAAGAATGGAAGGAAGAACAGAGAAAGATACAGAGAGAGAAAGAAAGAACATAGAAAGAACGAACAGAGAAAGAAAGAAAGAAAGAACAGAGAGAAAGAAAGGAAGAACAGAGAGAGAAAGAAAAGAACAGAGAGAAAGAGAAAGAAAGAGGATAAAGAAAGAAAGAACAGATAGAGAAAGAAAGAGGGGAAAGAAAGAACAGAGAGAAAGAAGAAAGAAAGAAAAAGAAACAAAGAGAAAGAAAGAGTGGACAGAAAAAAAGAACAGAGAGAAAGAAAGAAAGAAAGAAAGAAAGAAAGAAAGAAAGAAAGAAAGAAAGGGGAATAAAGAACAGAGAGGGAGAGAAAAAAGGGGAAAGAACGGAGAGAGAAAAAGAGTTGACAGAAAAAAAGAACAGGGAGAGAGAGAAAAAGAAGAAGGGGAAAGAAAAAACAGAGAGGTAGAGAGAAAAAGAAAGAGGGGAAAGAACAGAGAGGAAGAGGGGAAAGAAAGAACAGAGAGAGAGAAAGAAAGAGAGGAAAGAGAGAACAGACAGAGAGAAAGAACAGAGACAGAAAGAAAGAAAGAGAACAGAGAGTGAAAGAACAGAGAGAGAGAAAAAAAAGATTAGAGAGAAAGAACAGAGAGAGAAAGAAACAGAGAAAGAAAAATTCTATAAAGATACTATAGCAGCCCAGCTCCCATTGTAGTGCCCACCTGAGCCTCCTGGTGCAGGACATATCATGATCCGCTCACATGGCCGACATCCCCGATTCCAAGGCGATCTCGCTGTCCGCTGTCAGAGGAGGACACGGTGATGGATCTGAAGCATTCCCTGAAGTGCCTCCATGGTTCCGTCACAATCTCCTACTGAAATGACCTAATTTCTGGTCAGCTTCCAGCACGTCACTTCCGGTAGAACGTTACATGCAAGTTTTAAATTGCTCCTTGGGGCTCCGCTGTGTACTCCTGTGTCCCGCGGGGAAAGTAAGCTCCCGGCTGGGGCAGTCTCTCTCTCAAAATAGGGACTGTCTCGCTGGATCCGGGACAGTTGGGACTCGGGAGGTATACATGCTCCCCACCATACACCTCGTACACGCACGGCTCCGCTTTGTATGCCTCGTACACACAAGACTCCGCTCCGTACACCTTGTACACACGTAGCTTCACTCCGTACACCCCCGGCTCTGCTCCGCTCCATAAACACACGGCTCAGCTCCGTACACACAACACACAGGGCTCCGTTCCGTACATCTCGTACACACACGGCTCTGCTCCATACACCTCGTACACACACGGCTTCGCTCCGTACACCTCGTACACACACAGCTCTGCTCCGTACACCTCGTACACACACGGCTCTGCTACATCCACCTTGTTAAACTCCTCCCTGACCCCACACAAGTACACACACGGCTCTGCTACATCCACCTTGTAAAACCCCTCCCTGACCCCACACAAGTACACACACGGCTCTGCTACATCCACCTTGTTAAACCCCTCCTGACCCCACACAAGTACACACACGGCTCTGCTACATCCACCTTGTAAAACCCCTCCCTGACCCCACACAAGTACACACGGCTCTGCTACATCCACCTTGTTAAACCCCTCCTGACCCCACACAAGTACACACACGGCTCTGCTACATCCACCTTGTAAACCCCTCCTGACCCCACACAAGTACACACGGCTCTGCTACATCCACCTTGTTAAACCCCTCCCTGACCCCACACAAGTACACACACGGCTCTGCTACATCCACCATGTAAAACCCCTCCTGACCCCACACAAGTACACACACGGTTCTGCTACATCCACCTTGTAAAACCCCTCCTGACCCCACACAAGTACACACACGGCTCTGCTACATCCACCTTGTTAAACCCCTCCCTGACCCCACACAAGTACACACACGGCTCTGCTACATCCACCTTGTTAAACCTCTCCCTGACCCCACACAAGTACACACACGGCTCTGCTACATCCACCTTGTAAAACCCCTCCTGACCCCACACAAGTACACACACGGCTCTGCTACATCCACCTTGTTAAACCCCTCCCTGACCCCACTGTCCCACACATAAACGTTACCTCATCCATCCAGACCAGCACCATTATGACAAGCGACCAGCACAGCAGAGTCCTGCAGCCACCCTGATCATGTGACCCGACTCCTCCCCTCCTGTGACCTCATCACAGGTCCTGTGCTGGCACCGCACACAAGATTACAGCCAAAGGAAGCGATGATCATTGCTGGCTGTAAGGGGCTGCGTCACTGCGTGGGTCCCTCGCGGAGGGCGCAGGATGGGGTCAGTACATGGGGGGCGTGGCGGCGGCCGGCGGGTATCCCAGACAGCGTGAGTGGGCCCTCCCATCTCGCCAGGGCCCCTGCACTTGCCCGGGTGCTGACGCCGGCCCTGGTCTGGGCTGTCACCAAAAGGTTCAAGCATTACCTAGCTTCTGCCAAGTTTACAATCTTCATGGACAACAATCCTTTGACCCACTTGGACACTGCAAAACTGGGTGCCCTGGAGCAGCGGTGGATGGCTCGGCTGTCTAACTACGAGTTTACTCTCAAGTACCGAGCAGGGCACAAGAATGCCAAGCGGATACGCTATCCAGGATGCCTAATTTGCCAGATGCAGGAGAAGACCCTGAGGCTCTGGAAGAGGTAGAATTGCCTCCCTTCCACCGGCCACTGGCGGCCCAACGTGCTCAAGGAGTGAGAAACAGTCGGCCTGGCTTGAAGGAAGTCAATCTGAATCCGTTGCCCCATCATGATTAGGCAGAAGTGCAAGATAATGACCCTGCAGTCCGCCTGATGAAAGAGCTGCTGACACAAGGTGACTCACGCCCAGAGTTGAATGCTCCTGAATAAACTCATCAGTTGTTGAAGAAAAGAGGTCAGCTGTTCATTTATGAAGGGAAGCTGTGTCGGAGGAGTATCAATGCCCGCACACATGAGCTGGTCTGGCAGGTGGTGGTCCCAAAGAGAGATGAATCAATGGTCCTAGGAGCATACCACAGTGGAGCTGGACACTTTGGATGAAAGAAGTTGGAAACATTGCTCCGAGAGAGGTTCTACTGGACTGGCATGCGGAAGGCCATTGAGAGGTGGTGCTGGGAGTGTGGACAGTGTAACCTGCGCAGAAAGGATCGAGACAGCCAGAGAGCTCCCTTACAGCCAATCATCACCAAACAGCCCCTGGAGTTGGTAGCCCTGGACCATGTAAAGCTGGTTCGAAGCCAGTCAGGCTACCTCTATGCCCTTACCATTGTGGACCACTATTCAAGATTCCTGGTGGTTGTGCCCGTCAAAGATCTAACTGCCAGGACAGCGGCCAGAGCATTCCAACAGCAATTCTGTAGACCACATGGTTATCCTGAGAGGGTGCTGACAGACCAAGGTCCAGCTTTTGAGGCAGAAGTGTTCCATGAATTCTGCAACTTATATGGGTGTAAGAAGATTCGGACAAAACCTTATCACCCACAGACCAACGGCATGTGCGAGAAGATGAACAGGTAGTAATTGATTTACTGAAGACATTGCCCTTGGAGGAGAGAAATCTGTGGCCAGAAAAGTTGCCCGATCTGGTGGACCTCTACAACCATATCCCAGTGAACTCTACCAACTGTACTCCAGCGTACCAAGGCCTGGTAAGCTGAATATTGACTTGGACATGGGAGTCCTGACGCCTGAAGTAACGTCACCAGATGCTGACTGGGACAAGGAGAGGCAGCAGCAGTACAGAAGGGTACAGGAGTGTGTGAAGAGTCTGGCTCAGGCAAGGCAGAAGCAGGAGAGACTTTATAACCAAAATGCACCTGCTGTTCCTTTTTCGCCGGGAGAACAAGTTCTCAGAAAAAGAAGACAGCATAAGCAGGATGATCAATGGGAAGAGGAGCCCTATACAATTCTGCCCTCGAACTTCGATAAAACAAAAGTATGTCTTGTTAGCAAAGATGGTGGAGAGACCTCAGCAGCGGTATCCAGGGATCACTTGAAGTTATGCCCTGACCAGTTGAAAGAAAAAGCGGGAGGATCAGATAACATCCCACCTACAGAGGAAGAAAAGACAGTCAGTACCGTGCTGGGAGAGTTCCCTGCGAATTGGACTAGAGTTAATGATGCAATTGTGGTGCCGGTGTTGTTATTTCCCCAAGTAGAAGCACAGGAGAATAGGACTCAAGAAGACCTTGAAGATCGAGAAAATCAGGCAACAGAGGCCACACCAGCAGTGGAGTCAGAGAACCCTCGCCCTGCCCGTGGTGAACCTGTTATGCCCATGGTGAGTCCAAGAGTTACTAGACAATCTAGAATCCCTGTGTCATGTGGAACACCCAGTAGTGTATCCAGTACATTACCCACTGAACCAGTCTTACGCAGATCTACCCACACCACACAAGGCATACTACCAGTTAGATATCGTATATAGCTAAATGTAAATGTTGAAATTGTTGAAATGTAAATATGTAACTGTTTTTCAAGTTTTGTGCCTACAGGTAACCTGTAAGAGTTTCCTTTGGAGATTTGTTTCATGGACACTGAACCACAGGACTTGTGTGTGGTCAAAAACTTTATTTGGTAATAATTTACCATTTGCCAGGAATGGACCATGGACACTGATGTTGGACTTGTCATCATAGGACCATTTTTGAGCTCTTGGTTTTTGTACATTTTTCCCTTTTTCAAATCTTGTACAAATTATTTTTGTTCAATTGTTCATATGTTATGCATGTTTTCTTTTGTTCAGTCCAGGAGTGCTGACTTGCACTAGGGGGGAATGTGGCGCCCCCAGGAGTATGGTCGCCACACTGGCTTTGCTTTCCTCCAGGGGAGGGTAATGCCAGGCTTGGAAGCAGTGATGGGTCTCTCCAGCAGTTAACGTAATGCATGCAACACAGTTCCACTCCGGGCCACCAGGGGGAACTCTGAACAGGATTGAGGAGCAGAGTGCTCTCTGAGGGTCAGGAGAAAGGAGAGGAGAGATTGTGTGAGGAGGTCCACGTGTGCAGATGTGTGAAGTGGGGTGGAGGTTGAGCTCCGGGAGGAGAGCTCCCTCACCACTAGAGCGCAAAGACTGGAGCCTGGTCTCCACGGTGGTACGGATACCGACGGTCCTGCCACAGATACCAGAGGAGTAGGAGGCTGTAACTGCCCTGCTCTCACCAATGACTTGGGACACAATAGCAACTGAATAGAGAGCCAGGACTCAGGAGAGGAGTCCCAGAGAGAGGCTACAGCTGTCTGTCATACAAGTATAGTTCTAGGAACATCTGAAGAGAGGCATTCCAGAGTAACGAAGTACTGGAGTGCTTCACACTACAAAGCGCTAGGAAGGAGACTGCACAGCCCTTCTGCTGAGAGAGAATCCTGATCTGCTTCCAGGCTAACCTGCTTCAATACCATCTGTAATCAGGACTCTGGACTGCATATACTCAGTAAAGGTACAGAAACTATAACCGCTGTGTCTTGTCTGTTCCCTACTCTTTCAGCACTACTACATCCCCGTGCCAGTTACATCTACACTACCCCTGGGACTACAGCTCCACCTGTGGGGAGCTTAACCATCTAAGCTGCACATACCATCAGTCCCAGCGGATCTGTATGCAGCGTTGGCCTAATACCATATTTGCCAAACACCACGAGTGGCGTCACAAACTATTCTACCAATAACTACATCTCCCCATTACTTGGGCGCCCAGGGCCACGGACCGGGTCATCGCTGCTCTGACACATCCCCCTGACACCGGCCCGGTACCGATTACCCCACAGCCCTGATAGGGCGACCCACTTACATACATGGTTGTTTAATAAATTGGGCAAAGTTCTTTCCTGGTACAGAAGGCTCACTGGCCTGTAATTTCCTGGCTCCATCTTCTTTCCTTTTTTGAAGATAGGGACTGTTACACCCAACAGTGGCACAAGTGGAATTGTGGACCCACTGTGCCATAGGGCCAGGCCTGCCTAGGAAGGAGTGGTTACAAGGTGTTGACTGGAGCTCCTGAAGGTGGAGACAGGCTGGACTGCAGGTAGTTTCCAGGTACCACTCCTAGGCATATTCCAGTGCTGCAGCTGCTGACATGGACTAGGGCTATATTCAGATACACCGGTCTAGGATACTGTATCACGGACTGGCCGCACAAGGACCAGGAGACAATTTTCAGGCACTGGCTGCCCCGGAACCAGGGGATTTTAGGAGTAGGACTGGCCATACCATGTCCAGAGGACTCTGGATTCAGGACTGACAACACCAGGACCCAGGGAAAACGTTCACGCACTAGCCGCACTGGGACCAAGAGATATTCAGGCACTGGCCTCACTGGGAACAGGGGATTTGGGTCAGAAAACTGACCACAACAGTACCAAGGATTTGGGTTCAGGTCACTTGCCGCACTGGGACCAGGGGACAATGTTCATGAATGGCTGCACTGGGACCAGGGGCCTTTGAGAACAGGACTGGAAACACCAAGACCAGAGGACCTCACAACTGCACTGGTAGAACACCACACTACCTAATGACTAAACTCATTGCTTGGCGACCCCCTAAGGGAGAGGGAGTCTTTTATACAAGATGAATCCCAGCAATAGGTTAATATGTGGCTCTTGCCACTACCATCAGATCCACCACCAACACCATCATTACCAGCTGCCAACCCCCGCCCAATTCCACGGCCTCTTCCACCAGCCTTCCTCATTTTTGGTAGAAATGTAGACAAAATCCAACAAACTATATAGTAATGTAAAACAAGGTAAAAGGTGTCTATAGGACAGGGGAGATTTAGAATTTCTGCACACACTTGTGGACAGTGGACACTTTTGGATTGTGTGAGGCCCACTGATATCTGAGCGCTATGTGACACGCTCGATGGCACAGCTGCCTGTGACCAAAGTGACGAGAGGATAATGGAGATTTTGAATCTCTGTGTACACTTTTGGACACTGGACACTTGTGGATTGTGTGAGGCCCACTGATATCTGAGCGCTATGTGACACGCTCGATGGCACAGCTGCCTGTGACCAAAGTGATGAGAGGATAATGGAGATTTTGAATCTCTGCGTACACTTTTGGACACTGGACACTTGTGGATTGTGTGAGGCCCACTGATATCTGAGCGCTATGTGACACGCTCGATGGCACAGCTGCCTGTGACCAAAGTGACGAGAGGATAATGGAGATTTTGAATCTCTGCATACACTTTTGGACACTGGACACTTGTGGATTGTGTGAGGCCCACTGATATCTGAGCACTATGTGACACGCTCGATGGCACAGCTGCCTGTGACCAAAGTGACGAGAGGATAATGGAGATTTTGAATCTCTGCGTACACTTTTGGACACTGGACACTTGTGGATTGTGTGAGGCCCACTGATATCTGAGCGCTATGTGACACGCTCGATGGCACAGCTGCCTGTGACCAAAGTGACGAGAGGATAATGGAGATTTTGAATCTCTGCGTACACTTTTGGACACTGGACACTTGTGGATTGTGTGAGGCCCACTGATATCTGAGCGCTATGTGACACGCTCGATGGCACAGCTGCCTGTGACCAAAGTGACGAGAGGATAATGGAGATTTTGAATCTCTGCGTACACTTTTGGACACTGGACACTTGTAGATTGTGTGAGGCCCACTGATATCTGAGCACTATGTGACACGCTTGATGGCACAGCTGCCTGTGACCAAAGTGACGAGAGGATAATGGAGATTTTGAATCTCTGCGTACACTTTTGGACACTGGACACTTGTGGATTGTGTGAGGCCCACTGATATCTGAGCGCTATGTGACACGCTCGATGGCACAGCTGCCTGTGACCAAAGTGACGAGAGGATAATGGAGATTTTGAATCTCTGCGTACACTTTTGGACACTGGACACTTGTGGATTGTGTGAGGCCCACTGATATCTGAGCGCTATGTGACACGCTCGATGGCACAGCTGCCTGTGACCAAAGTGACGAGAGGATAATGGAGATTTTGAATCTCTGCGTACACTTTTGGACACTGGACACGTGTAGATTGTGTGAGGCCCACTGATATCTGAGCGCTATGTGACACGCTCGATGGCACAGCTGCCTGTGACCAAAGTGACGAGAGGATAATGGAGATTTTGAATCTCTGCGTACACTTTTGGACACTGGACACTTGTAGATTGTGTGAGGCCCACTGATATCTGAGCGCTATGTGACACGCTCGATGGCACAGCTGCCTGTGACCAAAGTGACGAGAGGATAATGGAGATTTTGAATCTCTGCGTACACTTTTGGACACTGGACACTTGTGGATTGTGTGAGGCCCACTGATATCTGAGCGCTATGTGACACGCTCGATGGCACAGCTGCCTGTGACCAAAGTGACGAGAGGATAATGGAGATTTTGAATCTCTGCGTACACTTTTGGACACTGGACACTTGTGGATTGTGTGAGGCCCACTGATATCTGAGCGCTATGTGACACGCTCGATGGCACAGCTGCCTGTGACCAAAGTGACGAGAGGATAATGGAGATTTTGAATCTCTGCGTACACTTTTGGACACTGGAAACTTGTGGATTGTGTGAGGCCCACTGATATCTGAGCGCTATGTGACACGCTCGATGGCACAGCTGTGACCAAAGTGACTAGAGGATAAGGGAGATTGGATTGCTTTTAAAAAAGCAGTTTGCGGAGCAGTGGGTAAACAGCAATGCCAGCGTGTCAGGAAGCCTTAGAAGGCAGCCCAACAACCAACACCACTGATACACCACAATATAGCCTCCCCTTGCACTGCACACACAGTGACTTGTGTGTTGTGCATGCCAAATCGCTAGCAGCAGAAGCAGTTCTTTTGTCTTCTTCCCTGCCTAACGCTCTCCCTACAGAATCAGCAGCAACCTCTCCCTATACTAAGATCGGCAGAAGTAAGATGGCGGTCGGCGTGCACGCCCTTTTATACCCCCTCTGACGCCCACCAAAGCAAGCCAATCACTTGCATGCCCTTCTGAAAGATGGTGGTGACCCGTGCCTAGGTCATCACGTTGCCCACAGTGTCCGTGGATCCTGATTGGCTGAAAAAGAGCGCAAAACAAACTTTTGAAACGCGACTTTGGCGCGCAAGTCGCCGACCTCGTGGCCGACCTCATCCTAGGGTCGGGTTTCGTTTCATGAAACCCGACTTTGCCAAAAGTCGGCGACTTTTGAATTTTTTCGACCCGTTTCGCTCAACTCTAGTTAAGAGCCATCCAGCAGATGTACTAAGTAAACAAAATGCCTCTCAGCTACAAGCTGAGGGTATTTACTTTATGCGCGCATTGCCCCTTCAAGCTGCAGCGCGCAATACAGCAGGAAGCTGAAGCACGCCGGGGAACCACAATGCAGGGCCCCCGGGGCAATTAGTATACCCGTGTCCTTGCAAGGAGGAGGAAGGGGACACCATTCTGGGGCGCCGGCCATATTGCTACAGGGACAACATTTGCCCTTCAACAATCTTCTGGGACTTCTGCTCTCCAGGATTTTTCAAAGATTCTGGCTAGTGATTCTGCAATTTCCTCTGCTATCTCTTTCAGTACCCTAGGATGTAATTCATCTGCACCAGGAGATTTAAATTCATTTAAATTTGCCAAGTGTTGCTATTATTATTATTATTATAGATTTATATAGCGCCATTTATTCCATGGCGCTTTACATGTGAAAAGGGAAATATAGACAAGTACAATAAACATGTGCAGGACAAGGGACACACAAGTACAGAAGGAGAGAGGACCCTGACCGCGAGGGCTCATAGTCTACAGGGATGGGTGAGGAGTGTAGAGCTGGTAGTGCGGTGGTTCAGTAGACTGAGGATCATTGCAGGCTGTAGGCTTGTCGGAACAGGTGGGTCTTCAGGTTCTTCTTGAAGGTTTCCGTTGTTGGTGAGAATCTGATGTGTTGCGGCAGAGAGTGCCAGAGTATGGGGGAACCACGGAAGAAGTCTTGTATGCGGTTGTGGGAACAAGAGATGAAGGGGGGAGTAGAGGAAAAGATCTTGAGAGGATCGAAGGTTGCGTGCGGGTAGGTACCGGGAGACCATGTCACAGATGTATGGGGGAGACAGGTTGTGGATGGCTTTGTATGTCATGGTTAGGGCTTTGAACTGGAGCCTCTGGGTAATAGGAAGCCAGTGAAGGGCCTGGCATAGGGGGGAGGCTGGGGAATAGCGGGGAGACCCCTCACCACCCGAGTCCACATCAAAGGGAGAGTGTCAGACATCAGCGTAAATGTACGCCCAATGTCAGACACCCTCCCTTTGATGAGGGCTCCGGCGGTAAGCCCATATCTTTCCCGGAACATCTTTCCTGCGATCCACCCACAGCTATTAACCCATTAAATGCCGCCGTCAAACGCTGACGGTGGCATTTAACATGCGCTTACGTGATCACGGGTCACCAGTGTGTCAGCATGACAAACAGAGGTCTCCTGGAGACCTCTATGGTTGTCACTGCCGGCTTGCTGTGAGCATCACCCAGTGCTCGGCGCTGATAACAAGTGAGTAATTCTACTACATAGAGGTGATCTGATCATCGCCTGTATGTAGCAGAGCCGATCGGTTTGTGGCAGCTTCTAGTCTCCCATGGAGACTATTGAAGCATGCCAAAAGTAAAAAAAAGTTTTTAAAATATAAAAAAATAAAGTATAAAAGTTCAATAAAAATGAAAAAAGCATATACAGAATGGGAGGAATAGGGCTAAGTGACAGCACATGTGAAAAAGACTTGGGTATACTAATAGATCACAGACTGAATATGAGTCAACAGTGTGATGCAGCAGCAAAAAAGGCAAATGCAATTCTAGGATGTATTAACAGAAGCATAGTCTAGATCATGTGAAGTCATTATTTCCCTCTACTCCTCTTTGGTCAGACCTCATCTGGAATATTGTGTCCAGTTTTGGGCACCACATTTTAAAAAAGACATCAACAAACTGGAGCAAGTTCAGAAAAGAGCGACCAGAATGGTGACCGGTCTGCAAACCCTGTCTTATGAGGAAAGGTTGCAGGATTTGGGAATGTTTAGTTTGCAAAAGAGAAGACTGAGAGGAGACTTAATAGCTGTCTACAAATATCTAAAGGGCTGTCACATTGTAGAAGGATCAACTATATTCTCATTTGCACAAGGAAAGACTAGAAGCAATGGGATGAAACTGAATGGGAGGAGACACAGATTAGATATTAGAAAAAACTTTTTGACAGTTAGAGTGATCAATGAGTGGAACAGGCTGCCACGAGAAGTGGTGAGTTCTCCTTCAATGGAAGTCTTCAAACAGAGGCTGGACAGACATCTGACTGGGATGATTTAGCGAATCCTGCTTTGAGCAGGGGGCTGGACCAGATGGCCCAGGAGGTCCCTTCCAACTCTACGATTCTATGATTCTAAATCACCCCCCTTTCACCCCATTCAAAATAAAACAATAAAAAAATCAAACATAGACATATTAGGTATCACCGTGTTCAGAATCGCCCGATCTATCAATAAAAGAAAGGATTAACCCAATCGCTAAATGGTGTAGTGAGAAAAAAAAGTCAAAGTCAGAATTAAGTTTATTTGGTCGCCGGGACATTGCATTAAAGTGCAATAACGGGCGATCAAAGGATCGTATCTGCACCAAAATGGTATTATAAGAAACGTCAGCTCGGCGCGCAAAAAATAAGCCCTCACCCAACTGGAGATCTCAAAAAATGGTGACGCTACGGGTATCGGAAAATGGCACAATTTTTTTTTTTTTTTCACCAAGTTTGGAATTTTTTTCACCTCTTAGATCAAAGAGAACCTAGACATGTTTACTGTCTATGAACTCCTAATGACCTGGAGAATCATAATGGCAGATCAGTTTTAGCATTTAGTGAACCTAGTAAAAAAGCCAAACAAAAAACAAGTGTGGAATTGCACTTTTTTTTAACAATTTCACCGCACTTGGAGTTTTTTTCCCGTTTTCTAGTACATGACATGGTAAAACCAATGGTGTCGTTCAAAAGTACAACTCGTCCTGCAAAAAATAAGCTCTAACATTGACGGAAAACTAAGAAAGTTATGGCTCTGGGAAGAAGGGGAGCGAAAAATGAAAATGCAAAAACGAAAATACCTCCGGGGTTAATATCCCTAGTGATGTAACCTAACTATGGGTTAATATCTCTCTTCACTGGTGGTCTTAGGCATATATGGATAATAATTAATCTCCCTGGTGGTATAGGGTAGCTTAGGGTTAGGTGGATTAAGATAGCGGTGAGTTAATATCTAATAGCCCTGGTGGAGCAGGGTAGCTATGGATTAAAATCTAATTTTACTGGTGATCTAAAGTAGTTATGGGTTAATATCTTATATCCATTGTGGTGTGGTCAGCTTTTGGGTTAACACCTAATATTACTTGTGGTATATTGTAGCTTTGGGTTAATAGTTAATATCCCCAATGGTATTAGATAGCTATGATATAGACAGAATTTAAAGTGAGAAATAGAAAGACAAATGGAAGATAGAGCTATAGCTAGAGTATAGATATGCAGCCCTTGTCTGGCATAAAGTAAAACATAAAACAAAAAGTCCATACAATAGTGTTGGGTTAAAGTCCAGCTTTTTAGCAAAGGCACTCAATCCAGGAGATCTGCAGATCTCCAGACACACATCTGTGAGACAAACAGTTCTCATTTTACAAAGTGAACCACACCCAGGATGGGAGATGCTCATAAGCATCCGGTCATGGCCGATTAAACCCTTTTCGTCGTATATGTACTAAAGCATTACTCCAGGTTTATCTCCCATCCACTATTGTCTAATAGCCACCTTACAACAGATAGACAGAACTACATAATTGATAGATGGATAAATACATATTCAGAAAAAAATGGAACAGCAAAATGCTTACTAGTGGGTTGCAGGGCTCCTAGGCAATAAGTTCACTACTTGCCCAAATGCAGTCAAAGGTAAAAAGGTGAAGGCAGCACTCCATATTCTTTAAAGGGAATCTGTCACCTACTTTTGGCGGGCGATCAAAACGAGGTCGGTCCGGTCCGATGGGCGGTGTTCCCGATGTGTGCCGCCTCCCCATCCTTGGCCACTGTCCGCAGTGTTTTGAGGAATAGGAGGTGTCCGGCCATTTCTTGCGCGTGCGCTAAGCATTCTTGGCTAGCGCACGCGCAGTATGCTTTGCCCAACTACGGGCAAAGCTGAAATCCTAACTAAGTCCCGGAACACAGCAAAATACTTCCGGGGCTTAGTTAACCGGCGCATGCGCAGTCAGGCTTTTCGGCTTTGCCCGTAGTTGGGCAAAGCATATGCGCTTGCGCTAGCCAAGAATGCTTAGCGCACGCGCAAAAGATGGCAGACACCTACTCCTATTCCTCAGAAAACTGCAGATGGCGGCCAAGGATGAGGAGGGAGGTGGCACACATCGGGAACACCACCCATCAGACCGGACCGACCTTGTTTTCATCGTCCGCCAAAAGTAGGTGACAGATTCCCCTTAAGGTGAAAAAGGTGGACTTTATTCAGACCCACATAGCAGGGTGACGTTTCGGCTTAAGCCTCGAGAAAGGCTCAGTGTGAGCCGAAATGTCGCCCTGCTATGTGGATCTGAAAACAGTCCACCTTTTTCACCTTAAAGAATATGGAGTGCTGCCTTCACTTTTTTTTTACCTTTGACTAGATAAATACATAGAAATAATAAAATAGATGGATTTGTGTTCAAATCGGCTGAACATTTGATTTTTTTTTTTAAATAGTTTTTTGTAACCTGCATTCCAGACATGAAAAATACGAATAACTTAACAAGAAACTCTTTTTACACCGATGAAAAGAAAACGGCAAAAAAAAACCAAAGTAATAAAAAGTGAAATAAGAATATAAAAAAGGAGAAGCAGGAATTCTTATTATGATAATCACAAGAGAGACCCTGCTACAGATTAATGTCAGAAATACCAGCAAAGGGAAAATGCTATCTAGAATTGCAATCAAGTCATTCAAGTGAAAATTAGAATATTATAACTGAAGGAAAAAGATACAGAAAATTCTTAAGATGACAAAATTACACTAAGGGTACCGTTACACCTAGCGATGCACCAGCGATCCCGACCAGCGATATGACGCGGTCAGGATCGCTGGTGCATTGCTAGGTGGTCGCTAGTGAGCTGCCACACAGGCAGATCTCACCAGCGACATAGCGATGGTCGGGGATCGCTACTTACCTGTCAGACGCGGCGATCCTGACGTCCTCCCGCCCGGCTCCACGCGTCGCTCGTCGGTGCCACAGGAAGCCCTGCAGGAAGTTGCCGACGAGAAATGGTCCAGGAGCTTCTCGCGCGATCAGCGATAACCAGCGGGGGAGCCGGTCAGAGGTAAGTATCACATGCAACGATATCGCTAGCAATATCGCTGCAACGTCACAAAATCGGTGACTTTACAGCGATATTGCTAGCGAGATCGCAGTGTGTAACGGGGGCTTTAGGCTGAGTTCTTAGGTCACAATGCTACCCTTTTTACCACTCCCCAAATAAATATACTTCAAATGGGGCGTACATAGAAATCATCGGGCCCCATAGCAGAAGTTCTAATTACCCACCCCCCAACAAAACAATATATATTTGTCGGGGTCACAGAAGAGCATCTCACAATTTTCCAGCCTTTACAAAGTAATTTTCATCCTACTGGAGCCCGAGATTCCCCTTCATTGCACCCATAAAGTATAATGCCAACAGAAGTGCCCCACAAACACTGTATGATATCCCCAGAGTGAATTCCTCAACAGTACCCTCCACATGTACAGAATGATGACCCTACTGTACCCCACTTCAATTCCCTCAGAAAAGTATGGTGACCCCCACACAATATGAACTCCTAGCTGTGATCTGCAGACTGTAAGGTTTTCGGATGGTCCATGGAGCCCATTTTGCCCTCATCCAAGATGGAGTCTGGTACTTCGCCCTGTCCTTGAACTACCTGTAAGTTCTGTTATTTAAGTCCCGGTTGGGAAACCCTCCTTGCCTGAGTATTTTGTTTGCCGTTGGCTTCTGGATCTTCCTCCTGGCTTGCTTCTGGAGTTCCTGCTGCTGCTCGTTTACTCAGTACTCTGCCTCATCACTTCCATCTCTCTTCAGCCCTCTGTGCTGCTTCTTAATCCTGGCGGTGGTCACCTTTTGTCCAAACTTCTAAAGAGAGGAACTATACATCTCTGGTTCTACTGTGGTCTGTAAGAATTTCTGACATTATTACCTGAGTATTACTTCTTGGACGGTGTTTATGTGGGCTGCGGTGTTGGACTTGAGCAGGACTTTTCAGCTGAAAAAGAAGTACACTGATAAACCTTCTCCTTGCTGACAGTACCTGCATATTTCTGGACTTCCATGAAAGGTGTCGGCTCCACTGTCTGCATATTTCTGGACTACCATGTATAAGTGACAGTCGCACTCTTGCTTCATATAACTGCTGGACTTGCTTGTATTAGTGGTCACACCCCGCCATCATAGTTGCTGGACATTTTCATTTTGTGCTGTGCACTTCGCTGTAATTTCAGGATTGTCTCTGTTAGTTTGTGTTATACTCCTTGCTTTGTTAAATAGTTTGCCTCAACTTTGGTCTCAGAATTGTTTTATCACACTCAATCACATTCCAAAGTACCTTCATAATTATTACACAGACAGCCCATATAGTATAATGCAATCTATCATACTCAATATAGTATAATGCACCCCATAGTCCTATGTAGTATAACACACTCCCCATAGTCATCCTTATAGTATAATGTACTTCACCATAGTCTTCCATATAGTATAATACACCCCCTTAGTCATCAATATAATTTAATGCACCCCCATAGTCCTCCATAAAATATACTGCACCCTCCATTGTCCTCCAGATAGTGTAATCCACTCCCCACTGTCCTCTATATGGTATAATCTACTCCCCATAGTCTTCCATGTAGTATATACACTCCCCATAGTCCTCCTTATAGTATAATGCACTTCACCATACTCCTCCATATTTAATGCACACCCATAGTTCTCCATGTAGTATAATGCACCTCATAATCCTCCATATAGTATAATGCACCTCATAGTCCTTCATATAGTATAATGCACACCCATAGTCCTCCATATAGTATACTGCACTCCCCATAATCCTCCATATAATGTAATGCACTGCCCATAATCCTACATATATTGATGAGCGAACATGTTGGCATAAGGACTAAAGTGTTATATGAGCATGCTCTAGTGATAACCGAGTGTCTTCAGCCAGGTCGAATAATATGTTCAAGTCCCCACAGCTGCATGTCTCACGGCTGTTAGACAGTCACAACACATGCAGGAATTGTCTGTTTGTTAGGCAATCCGTGCATGTGTTGCGACTGTCGAACAGACCCGAGACATGCAACCGCAAAGACTCGAAAATATTATTTTGCAAACGCCAAAGACACTCGATTAGCTTGTATAACACCTTATCCAAGCATGTTCAATAATCACTAAAAGGGATCCTTCTAAAAAGCCAGGATTGTACAGAGCAGACAGTCCCCTTCCAATCAAATATGGTCAGGTCTTTGAAGGGATATTATTACACACTAGATTAAGGCCCAATGCTATCGCATCGAGAGGATAGTGACACACCTCTTGCCATGTTAACCCTCAATACACACACACCTCCTCAACACACACTCCTCTCACCTTTCACCATCTCCACTCACATCCACTCACTCTTTCACTCCACATACGACCCTTTCTCTCACTCCGTCTCTCATACTCACACTGTCATCGTCGCTGCTCCATGATCCCCGACATCATCTTCCGCCGGCGCCATCCTGGATCCCGACGTTGTCCACGCCGGCGACATGTTCTTGCGGCCATGCCATCTTGAGTATTCTGAAATCCTGCGAGTGGACATTAGTGGAGATAGTGAAAGGTGAGAGGAGTGTGTGTTGAGGAGTGGTGTGTTGAGGGTTAACATGGCAAGAGGTGTGCTGTGATGTCACCAGTTACAACTGGACGGAAGTTGTTACAACCCGGAAGCTGCTTAGCGCATTTACTATAGTAGATTAAGGCCCGATGCTATCGCATCGAGAGGATAGTGACACACCTCTTGCCATGTTAACCATCAATACACACACACCTCCTCAACACACCACACCGCCTCAACACACACTCCTCTCACCTTTCACCATCTCCACTCACGTCCATTCACTTTCACTCCACATATGACCCTTTCTCTCACTCCGTCTCTCATACTCACACCGTCATCGTCGCTGCTCCACGATCCCCGACATCATCTTCCGCCGGCGCCATCCTGGATCCCGACATTGTCCACGCCGGCGACATGTTCTTGCGGCCATGCCATCTTGAGTATTCTGAAATCCTGCGAGTGGACATTAGTGGCTCACCATTGTCATTTTGAAACACGACTGCTACTTCACTGACAGTGGGATTATTGTAGCGTCGAGGGTCTTGAGTACGATCTTGTTTAATAGCCATAGTGATGTTTGGCATGACAGTTCCGTTTTGTACATTTTTGATTTTCTTTACATCGTAAGCATTGTTCGTTTGCGGTAGTGGTATCGAGAATGTAAAGTTGGGCAAATGCGCGTTGCTGGTCATCTGAGGGATGTAGTGTTCCAGTTCTATGATAGATCTGGCCATGTATGCGGAAACTGTATGGGCCATATCCAGGAGGTGGTGAAATATTTGCACCCATGGAGGCAAAAGCAAAGGAACTGTTAATACTTCGAATATTATCCATGAAATTTTTGCTAAATTCACTTTGCCCTTTCAGCAAACGTGTAAAGACATCAGGATATTGTAGTATGGGTACATGGACTTTACCCTTCTGACAGCAGAGCGTAAAGTTGTTATCAGAAGGTATCTCTGCTACAAAATGCAAAGCTTCACAATGCTCACATACATGGGTCATGTCACCACAGCTGTGTTCGGTAATACTATTTTCATCATTAGTGAAAATGTGAGGTTGTAGTAGAAGTGCATGTCCAACCGATGGGGTGCGCCTAGTTTTGAGACCAACGTATATTTGTCTTGGTTGCACTTTCTGCGGGCTAACTGCAGCTTGTATGTGAAGAAACTGTGCGTTGGTATTGACTAATGGTGGTATTGATAGGGCAGAAACAGATTGCTGATTAGTTATGTCAGTGAACGGCATATAGGATGAAGTGTGGTAGTAACTTGTTCCACATGCTGATGTGGAAGCATCCTGTTGTGAGTCTACTAATAATGATGAGGAAGAAGCCGTCTGTTGTTGGCGGTGATGGCGTGTAGAGGCTTCTTCAGCCAATGTAATAGATTTAGAGTTAGGGGATTTGTGTGTGGGACGACGGCGTTTATAAGCCTTAATCTTCTCAAGGCGATGGTGTTTTTCCTCAGGAGTCTCATTAGCACGGCGTTGTTTTTGTCGTAGTGCTAAAGCTGCTAACCGATTCACTGGCATTGGCATACTGTGCATCGGTATTGAATGGTGGTATTGATAGGGCAGAAACAGATTGCTGATTAGTTATGTCAGTGAACGGCATATGGGATGAAGTGAAGCAGTAAATTGTTCCACATGCTGATGTGGAAGCATCCTGTTGTGAGTCTAATAATAATGATGAGGAAGAGGCCGTCTGTTGTCGGCGGTGACGGCGTGCAGAGGCTTCTTCAGCCAATCTTATGGATTTAGAGTTAGGGGATTCGTGTGTGAGGCGACGGCGTTTATAAGCCTTAATCTTCTCAAGGCAATGGTGTTTTTCCTCAGGAGTCTCATTAGCACGACGTTGTTTTTGTCGTAGTGCTAAAGCTGCTTTCCTTTCACTGGCATTGGCATACTTTTTGTTATGACTCATGTTGGCACAGGTAAAGGAGTCTATTTGGCAGTTATCTGGCAGTGAAGAAGGCGTCCTGGAGTATTGTAGAGTAAACAGATACTAATTGACCCTGTAATTGCCCAGCAGTAGTTATGAAGTGGTAGTGACAAATTGGCCCTGTAGTTAGACACCAGCAGAGGAGCAAGGCAGCAGTAGTTATGGCGGTAGAGGCAAATTGGCCCTGTAATTAGACACCGGCAGAGGAGCAAGGCAGCAGTAGTTATGGCGGTAGAGGCAAATTGGCCCTGTAATTAGACACCGGCAGAGGAGCAATGCAGCAGTAGTTATGGCGGTAGAGGCAAATTGGCCCTGTAATTAGACACAGGCAGTGAACAGTCAGAGGAGCAAGGCAGCAGTACTTATGGCGGTAGAGGCAAATTGGCCCTGTAATTAGACACCAGCAGAGGAGCAATG
Source organism: Dendrobates tinctorius (assembly GCF_039654945.1). Classification (NCBI taxonomy): domain Eukaryota; kingdom Metazoa; phylum Chordata; class Amphibia; order Anura; family Dendrobatidae; genus Dendrobates; species Dendrobates tinctorius. The sequence goes on along the minus strand of NW_027361707.1, from coordinate 22,636,983 downwards.
CAGCAGTAGTTATGGCGGTATAGGCAAATTGACCCTGTAATTAGACACCGGCAGAGGAGCAAGGCAGCAGTAGTTATGGCGGTATTGGCAAATTGGCCCTGTAATTAGACACCAGCAGAGGAGCAAGGCAGCAGTAGTTATGGCGGTAGAGGCAAATTGATCCTGTAATTAGACACCGGCAGAGGAGCAAGGCAGCAGTAGTTATGGCGGTAGAGGCAAATTAGCCCTGTAATTAGACACCGGCAGAGGAGCAAGGCAGCAGTAGTTATGGCGGTAGAGGCAAATTAGCCCTGTAATTAGACACCGGCAGAGGAGCAAGGCAGCAGTAGTTATGGCGGTAGAGGCAAATTGGCCCTGTAATTAGACACCGGCAGAGGAGCAAGGCAGCAGTAGTTATGGCGGTATAGGCAAATTGGCCCTGTAATTAGACACCGGCAGAGGAGCAAGGCAGCAGTAGTTATGGCGGTAGAGGCAAATTTGCCCTGTAATTAGACACCGGCAGAGGAGCAAGGCAGCAGTAGTTATGGCGGTATAGGCAAATTTGCCCTGTAATTAGACACCGGCAGAGGAGCAAGGCAGCAGTAGTTATGGCGGTATAGGCAAATTGGCCCTGTAATTAGACACCGGCAGAGGAGCAATGCAGTAGTTATGGCGGTAGAGGCAAATTAGCCCTGTAATTAGACACCGGCAGAGGAGCAAGGCAGCAGTAGTTATGGCGGTAGAGGCAAATTGGCCCTGTAATTAGACACTGGCAGAGGAGCAATGCAGCAGTAGTTATGGCGGTAGAGGCAAATTAGCCCTGTAATTAGACACCGGCAGAGGAGCAATGCAGCAGTAGTTATGGCGGTAGAGGCAAATTGGTCCAGTAATTAGACACCGGCAGTAAACAGGCATAGGACCAAGGCAGCAGTAGTTATGGTGGTACAGGCAATGCCAAGCGTCCGCACAGCAAGTCGGCGTGAGGTAAATGACGCAATTTCACGAATGCAAGATGGCGATTCGCCGACGTCGTTAACACCTCTTGCCATGTTAACCCTCAACACACCACACCGCCTCAACACACACTCCTCTCACCTTTCACCTCCACTCATGTCCACTCACTCTTTCACTCCACATACGTTCCTTTCTCTCACTCCGTTTCTCATACTCACACCGTCATCGTCGCTGCCCCGACATCTTCCTCCGCCGCCGCGATCCAGGATCCAGACGTTCTCCAGGCCGCCGACATGTTCTTGCGGGACGCCATCTTGGATTTCGTGAAATCCCGCGATATTCAAGATGGCGTCGCCGCAACAACATGTCGCTGGCGTGGACGACATCGGGATCCAAAAAGATGGCGTCGGCGAAATCTCGCGAGATTACGCCGACGCCATTTTGGATCCCGATGTCGCCCACGCCAGCGACATGTTCTTGCGGGACGCCATCTTGGATTTCGTGAAGTCCCGCGATATTCAAGATGGCGTCGCCGCAACAACATGTCGCTGGCATGGGCGACATCGGGATCCAAAATGGCGTCGGCGTAATCTCGCGAGATTTCGCCGACGCCATCTTTTTGGATCCCGATGTCGTCCACGCCAGCGACATGTTGTTGAGGCGACGCCTTCTTGAATATCGCGGGATTTCACGAAATCCAAGATGGCGTCCCGCAAGAACATGTCGGCGGCCTGGAGAACGTCTGGATCCTGGATCGCGGCGGCGGAGGAAGATGTCGGGGCAGCGACGATGACGGTGTGAGTATGAGAAACGGAGTGAGAGAAAGGAACGTATGTGGAGTGAGAGGACGTGAGTGGAGGTGAAAGGTGAGAGGAGTGTGTGTTGAGGCGGTGTGGTGTGTTGAGGGTTCACATGTGCGTGTGTGAGGTGACGTCACCGGTTACAACTGGACGGAAGTTGTTACAACCGGAAGCTGGTTAGGGCATTTATTATTACACATCTGTCCCTGATATCCCAGGCTCCACTTCCTTCCCCCTGGTCCACTAAGCTCTGTTGTGCTCCACTTTGGGTTTTGCAGGTTGCCCGCGGTGGATCAATGACATCTTCCTAAACCTATTTAAGACCCATTGATACACACCTCTGTCTTGGGATTGAGACTAGTGTTCTTTGTTTCAACTTGCATCCATCCTTGCTGGGTTCCACTTCATCTGTCTGCTCATGAATATCCAGTTAGTCCTAGTCCCCAAGCGTCCTCTGGTAGCTGTACAAACACCTTGGGTCCGTGTGCCCACCTGAACCAGAGTCTTAGCGGATCCACTTCACTTGGTGAACCCTCGCAGATATAAATGTCAAAAGCTTCCAAAAATGGGAAGAAATTTCACAGGTCTTTTTAAAGTTTTTGTATAAATCATCTTAACACTCATATGCGGTCACACTTCACAAACTGAAGACACAATACTGTGTTCATTCTTATCAATATTGAAGGGAACAGGAAAAAGTTTTCTCCAAAAGTTAAACTTCACACCAGAGAACATTGGTGGCTGATCCGACAAAATCAAGAGCGATGTGACGACACAAAGTAATCATCCTTCCACATCTAAGGCCAGAAATTATTTATGATGGTAACATTTGGATGAAAGTGATGAGGCAGAGGACATGTTCTCCTCAACCTCTGGAAACCAACAGGGAAGTCTATTTAATTGGAAGAGATTTGTTGAGTAGAGTGTCACCGGCGGTGACATGAGGTGGGGGGTAATCATCGCTTTCTCCTGATGGCATTGCTTTATGGATTGATGCGTATGTGGCAGAGAAAGAGACCTTCAGCCGCTTATGAATTATACATAAAGCAAGGAAGAAAAAGTTTCTGACAGCTGAAAGATCATGAATATATTTCTTGTTTCCAAAAAACATTGGTCTTGACGACATGGAAAGAACAGGCATGGTATAGATTTCTTCAAGGAGAAAAGATCTTCCTTAAAGGACTTTTGAGACGGTTTGATTAAAAATTTAATCAAACAGTCCCAATAAAAGAAAGGTCAATAGGGATGAGCGTATCGGTCTACGGCAAAGCTAAGCTTCCTGAAACTTGCAGGTCCTGGTGAATTCAAAGAATTTGTGATTTAATTTGCGAGGATTGCAAAGAAGAAAAAAATATGACCGGCACCACGTTACACAATGCTGAAGATTGAATCAGCCAGAGAGCTGGCCAATGACAAAAGGCATAGATGTGCGAGCTACCCCATAATGCCTTGAATCAATCATATTACATGGTCTAGATGCCAATAGTGGAGAATGGGTTAATCCTGTGCTTTCTGGACGGGAGCCGTTTGGTATGACTGAGCCTTAACACTGATATGTAAGAAAACTTGGCACTCAGAATAGATGAGATTAAATAAATGATTTAATATGTAATCCAACAATAAAGGTTAACCAACGTTCCGGTCTACATTAGGTCAACCTGACCACGGAGGTTGGCACAAAAAAATTATGCAATGGTGCCCTCACCCTATATGTCCTCATCACACCCTCAACTATACACAGAGTGTAACCCAAAACCACAGCAACAGAATGTGGTGCGCATAGACATGGGACTAAAGACGTGCTCACACTGTCATACATGAAAAAAATCGAAGGAAAAGAAACCTAAAAAGAACTTTGGTATACGTGAAAACCCCCAGACCCTAAATGTATTAAAATTGGAAAAGAACTTAGAAGGGGAATACGCAAACAAACCGCTGTAGAAGCAATAGAGAAAACAATAGCAAGATAATCCTTCACTGGGGAGCTGGGACTCCAAACATCCATCTAACATATCTTGGAATATAGCCAGCAAGGACTGCATGTGCCAGAAGGGTATAAATAGTCCTTCTTAAGATGTGATTGAACAAACCAAAGAAGAGAAAACACCTGCACAGAAGCAACACAGCAAAGGCAAGAGCACAATCAGCAGTTGGACAGAGACAAAACAGGCTGTGGTCCAACAGAGATGGAAACCGACCCCCAGCCAGAGATCACTGGATCGAGTCCTGGAGTCGAGCCATGATGCCGTTGAATAGACTAAGTATGTTTAAGTTGTATGGTAAATGAAAAGGTGGCACTGGGAACAGAAGTGGTAATGAGAGAAAAAAATAAAATGGCAAAAAATTGTGGGAGTTATTAGCAGCAAAAACACTGGCACTGCTGGATCCAGCTGTCTCTCCAGTATTAGTAGTAGTACCAAACACAGGTCACAATTGCCCTACTCTGCCCCTGGCAAGTATATATAGTGTAGAGGAAATAAAGGGTGTAAAAGAACATATGACATCATTTACTTCAGCAGGATGATGTTACCTCTGACGGTAACACAATCAGTTTCAGCCAGTGTTCTATAAAGTCAATCTCAGCTGCAAAAACATCTAATTCTTAAAACAGCATATTTTCTATTCTATCAGTTAAACTTCTATCCATTCAGACCTTTAGTCCCCCTAGCCAATAGCATCCGGGTGCTCTGGAAGATATTTTACAAGAACTTCTATATGTTGATGTACTGGATGAGATGAAAAGTCAGACTTCATACTCAAATGACATTGGGTAAGAAATTAAGGAGACAAACGATATGCCTGTGTTGCGGTCTCTGGCACCTGTCATGGTAGACGTATTTCGAGTCAGGGCAAATCTCAATGTGTGAATCAGAAAGGGTCAATAAGCTCTAAACATTTCCAACATTGCCTCGTCATGGATAATAATGATGATTAGGAACCAAATCGGGGGCCGAGGATGTTAAGTCATCATAGGGCGGAGGCAGGCAGAGTCGACGTTAAAGAGCAGAGCCAATGTTCCACCAGATCTGCTTTTTCTGCAAGAAGCTCGTTAACAGGTGATGTTGGTATGTGAGCATCAACAGTACCTGAAGCTCTGTGGGTGGTCGTGACCAGTCCTATGTGCGAGTGTGTGGGAGTAGCAAACTGACCTTTTTCTCCACACAATCATCTTTGTGGTTACCAGTCCACACCGGCAAGTAGTGCCTTGTTGTGGTCATCAGCTTCCTCCTCCTACCTATACATTGCATAACTTCACATTTTCTGTGCACCAGAACATGCGTTCAGGTATCAGTCTGTGTGGAAACTGAACTCTCCCATGTCCATGCTCACTATAATCGAGGCCAAATCACCTGGATTGTACTGCGTTTTACTAAAGAATTATGAATGTTTAGCCTGAATGCAAGATACCTAGCTATTAGGTCTAAGGAGTAACATTTCTCCTTGTGGAGAGTGACATATGGGCTCTGGCTTATTCATCGTGGAATGCTTTTTAATATGCAAATTACCTCTTCAAAGAGGAAGAGAACTTGAACTATATAGCGCCACCTGCTGGAAGCAGCAATCCTTCAAGTCACTATTGACCCTTTAATGAGCCATGAAATGTGACTTAAAACAAAAGCCAAATCAGAATCTCAATTTGCAGGCAGTGTTTCAGGGTATTTCCCCTCATCAGTGCAAAGTATAAGAACTGATTTGGCTAGGTGAGAGGCTCTGGAGTGAAGTCTAAGGGGTAGCATTTCTCCTTGTGGAGTGACATACCAGCTCTTCTTGCCGCTGTGCCACCGATCCAACTTGCTTCCAACAGATGGCGTTATAGAGTCCTCTGAAGAGGCAATTTGTATATTAAATTTCCCAAAGGAGCCTTGCACGACAAATAAGCCTCCTTAACTTGGCATGCCAGAGCCGATGTCACTCTCCACAAGGAGAAATATTACCCCTTAGACCTCAGTCCAGAGCCTCTCATCTAGCCAAATCAGTTCTCATGCTTTGCACTGACGAGGGGCAATACCCCGAAACACTGTGTCTGAAATCGAGATTCTGACTTGGCTCTTGTCCTAGCTCGTTAAAGAGTCAATTAGTGATTTGTAGGATTGCTGCTTCCAACACGTGGGCGCTATAGGGTTCAAATCCTCTTCCTCCCTGAAGAGGCAATTTGCATAGCTATCATTATTAATTAAAAAAGGCCGCCCTTGCCAGGTCTAGAAGTGAAATGCAAACATTTTTCAAAACAAGTCATGGTGTTCTGTGATCAAATTTTTGTTTTGGCTCAGCTTCCTTGTAATTTTTGAATTGTGCGTTGGCATCTGTGGTGAATTTGAAATCTGATTTAAAATCATCAGGGTGATCATCTACATACAAACATCATCGGCTTCGGCATACAATGGTCCTTTTTCAGATTATCAATGTTTAAGGACGGACGCTATTGATTAGGTAAAGAGTTTTCAACTAAGTAATACACGTCCAGGAGGAATAACAGAGGACAATCAGAATTCTGAAAACTAGCTCCTTATTGAAAAGTAAATGCTTTGCAGGATGGTTATTGCATAGAACTTGCCTAGTAACATAAATAAAACCAATCCGAGGTATAAAAAGACATCCCGACTTGAATATCTGGAAGAGCTCACGTAAAATGTACAGAACGCGCGTCGGTGCGACGTGAAGGTTAAATGCTCAGATTGTTCCAGTGTTCTAGTCACTAGCATAATTATTTAAACGCGGCTTCTCGCAGGGTTCAGTAGGCTATAATTCACCCCGCACCTCTTTGTTCTTCGAGAATAGACATAATATCTGTCACTTTATCCTCATACTTCTACCAAAAACAATTGTAACATAAGATCCTAATTATAAAAAAAAATCAAAAACTCAAGATAAAAAGCGGACGGCACCGCTGTTACCGTGTATCTTCAAATGATGTGCTGCATGCAGAAGCCCAACAGCTGGGAATCTCGGGTGCCAGACCTGGAAACAGTCAATCCTGGGAATCCATGCAAAGAGAAAAGGTCGCACTTATCGAGACGAAAGTTTCACTGGTTTATTGACATATCATGAACATGTCAAGTCGGGGGAGTGACATAAGGAGTGCAAGGAAGGCTGACAACGGCCGTTTCGCGCTGCTCGAGCGCTTCAACGGGTCCATTGAAGCGCTCAAGCAGCGCGAAACGGCCGTTGTCAGCCTTCCTTGCACTCCTTATGTCACTCCCCCGACTTGACATGTTCATGATATGTCAATAAACCAGTGAAACTTTCGCCTCGATGAGTGCGACCTTTTCTCTTTGCATGGATAAAAAAAAAAAATCAAGTTCATTCACTTCTATTGAGTTCCGACAGAAAAAAAAGCAAAAAAAAACCAAAAAGTAAAAAACAGAAAATAAATTACAGCAATAGACAAATGATCAGAACATTTCATTAAAAAAAAAAAAATGGTGGAATTTAAAAAGGTGGAATGTCATTGTCTATGTTTTTTGGGTAAACAAGACGGCCGCAGTTCTTCAGTTCCATGTGCGTAAGGGCAATGGATGGCGGCACGCGGGCAGCCATCGGGATGGTTGATATAGAACCAGCAGAGTCGCGTCTTTAAGGCGTCGGCTGAGAGTTTGCGTTTGGCTTCTGTCCTGCGCTTATCGGAAGCGGTTTGTGTCTCTTGGGTCCAATCTCGAATGGAAACCATTGAATTCATCACTGAGGGGAAAAAAAAAAAAAAGTCATCAACACCCCCAGAGACCAACATTCAGCAAGGAAAAGGATTCAGTAGATGATAATCTTAAGCGTTATGGACACCTGAGGGGTAGATATTTTTCCTAAATTTATAAATTTGGGGTTAAAAGCAATTTTTGCAATTAGGTTATATTAAAAAATGTTGCACCATGTTGCTTCTACAGAGACTCTTCTCTGCACATTGCTGGCTGCAGAATGAGTTAACCGAAAATCCGCCAGTGAGATCACTTGAAAAAAGCAGTGTGCAACTCTTTTGTTTTTTTTTTTAAAAGGAGTTTCATCCGAGGATGACTGTTCAAACCAAGCATAGACGCTCAGTGCACCCTTGGCATAGCCAAACAGTTCAGAGCACCATCCCACCTACTGGTTTTCCCTCTGTCTTTGCCCCTTTATTTCGATTGACAGCTCTGAACTGTTTGGCATCTGGACTTGGTTTGAACAGTCATTCTATACTGACAAACTCCCTTTAACGCTTCTCAGCCGACTTATGACCACATGATCTTTCAGCTCAACTTTCTTGTGGTCTGTGATGACAACTCAGTTAAGAGAACCTTAAAAAAACACAGGTAACATTTATATGCTCTCCTTTCAGAAGGAGCTCACTGACAGATTCTTTGCTAACTCATTCAGAATCCAGCAATATGCAGGGACAGAAAAAGGCTTGCAAATGGATGGATAAATGATAATGTGTATCATTAGAATGTCCAGGCTGTATTCAGACAAGAGATGTTGGTGGAAAGGAAGGCACCAGACTGGTTTCTGCTGATGGAAGATAAGCCACCACCCCAGGTCTGTCTGGTACAGGCTAGTTTTGCTCTCCCGACTAAAACACAAGAACATTCAGCATGCACGAGTATGGGGGGAGGTGATGAGGAACAGAAAGATAGTGAAATAGTAACTATTTTTTTAATTCAATTATTGATCATCTTTTGAAAAGATGTGAATCTTTGCAATGACCTTCATTGCCAAATACCATGTTGAAAGTACTATTTTATCTGCCTAGATCATACTCCTTTAGTAGCAGCTTTGACCTGCAGCTCAAGCAAGCACACGCAGTCAGACATCATTTACAAACACTCTCACTGTTTAATCACGAGGCGGGGCGCACAGACGCTCACACATTGAGAGGGTTTGTAAATCGTGTGAGTGCGGACTGTCGCCAGAGCAGCAGTTCAGTGCAGCTACTAACAGCACTTCAGGACGGTGTTTGGGAGAGAATCGAGCAAAATAAAGCAATGCAGTATATTACAAAGATTCATAACTTTGTAATGCCTAGTGGCAGGGCTGGTACTGTTTAGAGCTGTGGGGGGAGTACGGAGCCAACCGTTTCCTGGAGGCCAGTGCCACACAGGGGACATCGGTCTGCAAGATAACGTCACAGCATCGTGCTGCCTACATCCACTGCATAACAGGATAGAAGAAGACAGGGCGGTGAATGAAGAGACTGGATTAGGGGAATATAAATATTTCTTTTTGTAGGCCATGGTGACTATAATAGTATATGGAAGGACCACCAGACTATATGAGGGACTCGGGTGGCCAGCATACTGTGTGGTGGGGCTCGGGTGGCCAGCACTGTGTGGTGGGGCTCGGGTGGCCAGCATACTGTGTGGTGGGGCTCGGGTGGCCAGCATACTGTGTGGTGGGGCTCGGGTGGCCAGCATACTGTGTGGTGGGGCTCGGGTGGCCAGCATACTGTGTGGTGGGGCTCGGGTGGCCAGCATACTGTGTGGTGGGGCTCGGGTGGCCAGCATACTGTGTGGTGGGGCTCGGGTGGCCAGCATACTGTGTGGTGGGGCTCGGGTGGCCAGCATACTGTGTGGTGGGACACGGGTGGCCAGCATACTGTGTGGTGGGACACGGGTGGCCAGCATACTGTGTGGTGGGACACGGGTGGCCAGCATACTGTGTGGTGGGGCTCGGGTGGCCAGCATACTGTGTGGTGGGGCTCGGGGGGCCATCATACTGTGTGGTGGGGCTCGGGGGGCCATCATACTGTGTGGTGGGGCTCGGGTGGCCAGCATACTGTGTGGTGGGGCTCGGGTGGCCAGCATACTGTGTTGTGGGGCTCGGGTGGCCAGCATACTGTGTGGTGGGACACGGGTGGCCAGCATACTGTGTGGTGGGACACGGGTGGCCAGCATACTGTGTGGTGGGACACGGGTGGCCAGCATACTGTGTGGTGGGACACGGGTGGCCAGCATACTGTGTGGTGGGGCTCGGGTGGCCATCATACTGTGTGGTGGGGCTCGGGTGGCCATCATACTGTGTGGTGGGGCTCGGGTGGCCATCATACTGTGTGGTGGGGCTCGGGTGGCCATCATACTGTGTGGTGGGGCTCGGGTGGCCATCATACTGTGTGGTGGGGCTCGGGTGGCCATCATACTGTGTGGTGGGGCTCGGGTGGCCATCATACTGTGTGGTGGGGCTCGGGTGGCCATCATACTGTGGTGGGTGGGGGGAGAGGGAGTTGGGTTGACCACCATACTGTGGCACACAACTTAATATGTGGTTGCACACCTTTTGGAATAAATAACTGATCAATCACTTCCTATAATCATCAACAAGCTTCTTACACTTCTTAACTGGAATTTTGGACCACTCTTCTTTTGCAAACTGCTCCTGGTCTCATATTTGAAGGCGCCTTCTTGCAGTAACAGCAATTTGGACCCCTTCACGACCTATGACTTATAGGTACATCATAGGTCATGTATCCCCCTTGGAAGTGGGCACAGGCGCTGAGCCCACATCTTTTCCGGCACATGACCGCTGATCTGATCAAATCACTCCCCATTCACCTCAGTCAAAATAGAACAATAAAAAAAATACACATTTGGTATCTCTGTGCTCAGAAATATGCGATCTATCAAAATATAAAAACAATCCGATCGGTAAACGGCGTAACGATAAAAAAAAGAAAAGAATTACGATTTTTTTGGTCGCGGCAACATTGTAATAAAATCTAATAATGGGCGATCAAAAGATCGTATCTGCCTCAAAATATCATTAAAAATGTCTGTTTGGTGTGCAAAAAAATAAGCCCTCACAAAGCCACAGATCAGGAAAAATGGAGACGCCAAGGGTCTCGAAAATGGCGCAAATTTTCTTTTCTTTTTTAAAAAATGGAGATTCTATGGGTCTCGAAAATGGGTTTTTTTTTTTGTTTTTTTTTAATACAAACTTTGGAATTTTTTTCACCACTTCAAGAACCTACCGTATACATGTTTGGAATCTGCAAACTTGTAATGACCTGGATCCTCATAATGGCAGGTCAGTTTAGCATTTATTGACCATGGTAAAAAAAAAAAAAAAAAAAAAAAAAAAAAAGGAAAAGAAAAATAATTATGGCATTGGACATGTTTTGTTTTGCAATTTCACCGCACTTGAAATTTTTTTCATGTTTTCCAGTACAGTACATGGTAAAATCAAGGGTGATGTTCATAAAAAAAACAAAAAAAAAAAAAAAACAACCAACAACAACAAGCCCTCACATGGCCATTTTGACTGAAGAATAAAAAAAAAAAAGTTATGGCTCTGGGAAGAAGGGGAGCAAAAAACAAACTCTAAAACAGAAAATTCCAAGGTCGTTAAAGGGAACCTGTCAGCAGGATTGTGCACAGTAACCTACACAGTGTCAGGTCGGCGCCATTATACTGATTACAATGATACCTGGTGATGAAATCCGTCCTGTGGCTGTTTCTTAATCTTTATTTTCAGTTTTGTGTTAATGAGATTCTCGTGTCCTAAGGCCGGGCTGGTACATGTAGTGCTCTGATTAGGTAATCATAATGCAGACTGCTGACAGGTCACTGCTATCTCACTGACCTGCCCCCTAGTTTACACAATGAATACTTGCTGAATATAAAAAAATTAAAAAAAAAACAACAAACTTCTGCACTTCTAGGTTACTGTGTACAATCCTGCTGACAGTTTCCCTTTAAGGGGGTTAACATTTCTCCACAGGGGATCAATAGAATATAGATCCGGACTCCTTACTGGCCAGTTCAGAACTCTTCAGTGCTTTGCTTCCATTAGTTTCTGGGGGCTTCTTGAACTATGTTTGCAATCATTATCCTGCTGGAAGACCCGTGACCTAGGATGCAAACCCAGCTTTCTGACACTGGGCACTACATTACGACCCAAAATCCTTTGTTAATCTACAGATTTCAAGATGCTTTGCACATAGTCAAGGCACTCAGAGGCAGCAAAAGAACCCCATAACATCTTTGAACCTCCACCATATTTGGCTGTAGGTAAGTGCTTTACTAGAAACCTGTATCTTGGTCACATCTGTCCACAAGACACTTTCCCAGAAAGATTTTGGCTTACTCACAAACATTTCGGCAAACTGTAGACTAGCTTTTTTTTTTTTTTTTTTTTAAGGTCTCTGGTGTCAGCAGTTGGGTCCACCTGGGTCTCGTGCCATAGTGTTTCATTTCATTAAAATGGTGACGGATAGTTTGCACTGACACTGATGCATCCTGAGCCTGAAGGATATCTTGAATTTCTTTGGAACTTTATTGGCGCTGCTTATCCACCATCCAGGTTATCCTACGATGCAAGCTTTCACAAATTTTCCTCTGCTGACCACATCCAGAGAGATTCCTCCCACACTCCAAAGACAATACTGATAGGGAATTTAGATTGTGAGCCCCATCAGGGACAGTGATGAAAATGTGTGCAAAACTGTAAAGCGCTGCGGAATATGTTAGCGCTATATAAAAATAAAGATTATTATTATTATTATTATTCTTCTGTCAGATAATACTCAGTTTCTTCCTGAAAATGATTGCAAACACAAATTCTTTGGTATTATTATCTTCATTTAATTTGTCTTAAATGAAAAAACACAAAAGAGAAGCAAAAAGCAAAACATTGATCATTTCACACAAAACTCCAAAAATGGGCCACACAAAAGTATTGGCACCCTCAGCCTAATACTTGGTTGCACAACCTTTAGCCAAAATAACTGCGACCAACCGCTTCCGGTAACCATCAATGAGTTTCTTACAATGCTCTGCTGGAATTTTAGACCATTCTTCTTTGGCAAACTGCTCCAGGTCCCTGATATTAGAAGGGTGCCTTCTCCAAACTGCCATTTTTAGATCTCTCCACAGGTGTTCTATGGGATTCAGGTCTGGACTCATTGCTGGCCACCTTAGAAGTCTCCAGTGCTTTCTCTCAAACCATTTTCTAGTGCTTTTTGAAGTGTGTTTTGGGTCATTGTCCTGCTGGAAGACCCATGGCCTCTGAAGGAGACCCAGCTTTCTCACACTGGGCCCTACATTATGCTGCAAAATTTGTTGGTAGTCTTCAGACTTCATAATGCCATGCACACGGTCAAGCAGTCCAGTGCCAGAGGCAGCAAAGCAACCCCAAAACATCAGGAAACCTCCGCCATGTTTGACTGTAGGGACCGTGTTCTTTTCTTTGAATGCCTCTTTTTTCCTCCTGTAAACTCTATGTTGATGCCTTTGCCCAAAAAGCTCTACTTTTATCTCATCTGACCAGAGAACATTCTTCCAAAACGTTTTAGGCTTTTTCAGGTAAGTTTTGGAAAACTCCAGCCTGGCTTTTTTATGTCTCGGGTTAAGAAGTGGGGTCTTCCTGGGTCTCCTACCATACAGTCCCTTTTCATTCAGACGCCGACGGATAGTACGGGTTGACACTGTTGTACCCTCGGACTGCAGGGCAGCTTGAACTTGTTTGGATGTTAGTCGAGGTTCTTTATCCAACATCCGCACAATCTTGCGTTGAAATCTCTTGTCAATTTTTCTTTTCCATCCACATCTAGGGAGGTTAGCCACAGTGCCATGGGCTTTAAACTTCTTGATGACACTGCGCACGGTAGACACTGGAACATTCTGGTCTTTGGAGATGGACTTGTAGCCTTGAGATTGCTCATGCTTCCTCACAATTTGGTTTCTCAAGTCCTCAGACAGTTCTTTGGTCTTCTTTCTTTTCTCCATGCTCAATGTGGTACACACAAGGACACAGGACAGAGGTTGAGTCGACTTTAATCCATGTCAACTGGCTGCAAGTGTGATTTAGCTATTGCCAACACCTATTAGGTGCCACAGGTAAGTTACAGGTGCTGTTAATTACACAAATTAGAGAAGCATCACATGATTTTTCGAACAGTGCCAATACTTTTGTCCACCCTCTTTTTTCTGTTTGGTGTGGAATTATATCCAATTTGGCTTTAGGACAATTCATTTTGTGTTTTTTCATTTAAGACAAATTAAATGAAGATAATAATACCAAAGAATTTGTGTTTGCAATCATTTTCAGGAAGAAACTGAGTATTATCTGACAGAATTGCAGGGGTGTCAATACTTTTGGCCACAACTGTAGGTTTATATTACATTCCCTGGTGGATTAGGGTAGACTATAGGTTTATATTACATTCCCTGGTGGATTAGGGTAGACTATAGGTTTATATTACATTCCCTGGTTGATTAGGGTAGACTATAGGTTTATATTATGTTCCCTGGTGGACTAGGGTAGTCTATAGGTTAATATGTTCCCTGGTAGTCTAGAGTAGACTATAGGTTTATATTATACTTCATGGTAGTGTGGGGGTAGACTACAGATTTAAATTATATTCCCTGGTGGACTACAGTAGACTATAGATTTATTTTATGTTCACTGGTGGTCTAGGTTAGACTATGGGTTTATTTTATGTTCCGTGGTGGTCTAGCGTAGACTATAGGTTTATATTATATTCCCTGGTGGACTAGGGTAGACTATATGCTTATATTATGTTCCCCGGTGGTCTATGGTAGAAGTAGTGTTATTATTGCATTCTTTGGCAGACTAGGGAAGTGGAGGGGGTAATACTGTATTCCATACAATGGGATAAGATAGAAGGGTTACACTGTGTTCTGTTGTAGTGTAGGGTAGAGGAAGGAGGTTAATACCTGGTGATGCTGTGGTCTTTACTCATGTCTCCTGCTTGGTCCTGTCTCTGACTTTATGCATATAGGCACAGTCAGCCTTCCATGTTGCGCTGGGCTCAATGACTGGCTGCAGCGCTGTCAACTTGACATCAACATTGCAGGCAGCAGAAACGGGGGCAGCGGCAGAGACAACTTTCGACCCGTGGGTAAAGGGACGCCAGCCCCTGGCTATGGGACGCCGCCACTGCCAAGGGTCAACAGGTGCTGCCATAGCCTGTGGGTGACATACAGGGCAGTGGCGTTCTAAAGACACCTTTCCCCGTGTGTGTCAGGAGCACTTAGGACATTATGGACGTAGCCCTAGAGGTGGTAACGTATTAATGTTACCTTGAAAGACCTGATGATTGTTCCGGAGCAGGGTCTGCAGACCTCCACACTCATTCTTCAGTCTCTGTAATGTCGCCTTTTCAAGGACTTCAGCTACTTCTCGCAATGGAAGACTTCCTATAATGGAAATGAAAAACATCAAAACAGGCATCCTGGTGCCCCAAGTAATAGACATGCCTGTCCTGTACACGAGCCGCGCTGCTGCCATGTGCTAAAGCATACACCCAAAAGCAGGAACCCAAGAAGCTAGTCCTGTCCTGAGGAAATGAACTGCGCAATCATCCTTTTTGTGGCCCTATATAACAGGGCTTAATTTACAGGGTAGTAATCTAGGTCGAATGTTTCCCAAGGAGCCTCAAAGAAATGTAACCCCCAGATGCAACTTTAATACCAACGCCTCGCCTGTACACCATTACTATTTCGCATCATGTGACCGTATTAGGCTACTTTCACACATCCGTTTTTTTAAATCCGGCACGATGCAGCGAAAATTGTGAAAATCGGATTCGGAATTGGATCCGTTTTTTTCACATAGAATGTAATGATCGCCGCACCGTGCCGGATGGACATGCGGCGCCTCCGGGTTTTGCCGGATACGGCAAACATGCGCCGTCTGGCGTCTGCAAAAAACGTTGGCTGCAACTTTTTTTGCAGCGCCGGACCGGCTTTTTCAACAGAGCATGCCTGGGCACTGTGAGTTTTAACCCCACAAGTGCCCGGCGCGCATCTCTCTCTCTCTCCATACCCTTCTTTGGCTGGCTCTCTCGTCCCCCGCTGTCTCTCTGGCTGCTCTCTCGTCCACCGCTGTCTCTCTGGCTGCTCTCTCGTCCACCGCTGTCTCTCTGGCTGCTCTCTCGTCCACCGCTGTCTCGCTGGCTGGCTCTCTCGTCCACCGCTGTCTCGCTGGCTGGCTCTCTCGTCCCCCGATGCTGCGGCTCCTTTAAATGTCCTCCAAGCCGCATCAGGCGCCGCATGTACATCCGGTGTCACCGCTGCAGGCCGGATCCGGCGGCCCGGCTTTTCGCCGCACGCCGCCGGACCCCTGACACCGGATGTGTGAAAAAGGCCTTAGGCTCCACTTACAACATCTTAGAGCCCTATATTTGGTCTTTACACTAGAAAAAGCCTGTAATAACGTCCCCCGCTCCTGGCTCCTTCCTGTAATAACGTCCCCCGCTCCTGGCTCCTTCCTGTAATAACGAACCCCGCTCCTGGCTCCTTCCTGTAATAACGTCCCCCGCTCCTGGCTCCTTCCTGTAATAACGTCCCCCGCTCCTGGCTCCTTCCTGTAATAACGTCCCCCGCTCCGGGCTCCCTCCTGTAATAACGTCCCCCGCTCCGGGTTCCCTCCTGTAATAACGTCCCCCGCTCCGGGCTCCCTCCTGTAATAACGTCCCCCGCTCCGGGCTCCTTCCTGTTATAACGTCCCCCGCTCCGGGCTCCTTCCTGTTATAACGTCCCCCGCTCCGGGCTCCTTCCTGTTATAACGTCCCCCGCTCCGGGCTCCTTCCTGTAATAACGTCCCCCGCTCCGGGCTCCTTCCTATAATAATGTCCCCCTTCCTGGGCTCCTTCTTGTAATAATCCCCCCTTCCTGGGCTCCTCCCTATAATAATGTCCCCCTTCCTGGGCTCCATCCTGTAATAATGCCCCCCTTCCTGGGCTCCTTCCTATAATAATGTCCCCCGTTCTCGGCTCCTTCCCGTTTTAATGTCAAATATCCGGTGTTTTCACAGGTCTAAGAAAATTAGGAACTATTCTTGAGCTAGGTCAGTATCAGATCGGTGCAGTGCAGGCTACCCCCTTAGTGGCCGGAACTAGAAATCTACGTGGACTGGACACCAGAGCTTCAACACCATGTAGTGTCTGATCTCAGGTACTGCAGCTCACACATTCACTTCAGAAGAGAGCTAAACTTCAGGCCCGAGGATCGGTCACTATGCACGTATGGTCCTATGGTGAACTGTTCTGGCTCCATACACCGCTATGTTCAGCTACAGTATTTTTAGGATTACAAGACGCATTTTTTAACATTAAAAACTCATTAAAAAGTGTGTGCGTATTATGGTCCGGAGTCAACTTCCTGTAATGGAGGAGAACGCTGACACCACGTCCTCCCCGATCACTAAGAACTGGCCTCTGTCCTCCTGTCTGACAAGGTGTAAAGCAGGAGAGGAAGCTGCAGGCACTGAATGGAGGCTGCAGGAGCTGGGCAGCTGAAAGACCTTCAGCACCAATAATTCCAGGACTTTCCAGGTCATGTGCTAGAGTTAATCAAGCAGAAGGTCGTGCAAATGCTCAACTCCTGAAGCCTCCATACAGGTCCTGATCAGGAACTGCAGGATGTGGTAATGTATAGCGTGTGCATGCGTATGTATACAGTTGTGGCCAAAAGTATTGACACCCCTGCAATTCTGTCAGATAATACTCAGTTTCTTCCTGAAAATGATTGCAAACACAAATTCTTTGGTATTATTATCTTCATTTAATTTGTCTTAAATGAAAAAACACAAAAGAGAATGAAGCAAAAAGCAAAACATTGATCATTTCACACACAACTCCAAAAATGGGCCAGACAAAAGTATTGGCACCCTCAGCCTAATACTTGGTTGCACAACCTTTAGACAAAATAACTGTGACCAACCGCTTCCGGTAACCATCAATGAGTTTCTTACAATGCTCTGCTGGAATTTTAGACCATTCTTCTTTGGCAAACTGCTCCAGGTCCCTGATATTAGAAGGGTGCCTTCTCCAAACTGCCATTTTTAGATCTCTCCACAGGTGTTCTATGGGATTCAGGTCTGGACTCATTGCTGGCCACCTTAGAAGTCTCCAGTGCTTTCTCTCAAACCATTTTCTAGTGATTTTTGAAGTGTGTTTTGGGTCATTGTCCTGCTGGAAGACCCATGACCTCTGAGGGAGACCCAACTTTCTCACACTGGGCCCTACATGCTGCAAAATTTGTTGGTAGTCTTCAAACTTCATAATGCCATGCACACGGTCAAGCAATCCAGTGCCAGAAGCAGCAGCAAAACAACCCCAAAACATCAGGGAACCTCCGCCATGTTTGACTGTAGGGACCGTGTTCTTTTCTTTGAATGCCTCTTTTTTTCTCCTGTAAACTCTATGTTGATGCCTTTGCCCAAAAAGCTCTACTTTTGTCTCATCTGACCAGAGAACATTCTTCCAAAATGTTTTAGGCTTTTTCAGGTAAATTTTGGCAAACTCCAGCCTGGCTTTTTTATGTCTTGGGGTGGGGTAAGAAGTGGGGTCTTCCTAGGTCTCCTACCATACAGTCCCTTTTCATTCAGACGCCGACGGATAGTACGGGTTGACACTGTTGTACCCTTGGACTGCAGGGCAGCTTGAACTTGTTTGGATGTTAGTCGAGGTTCTTTATCCAACATCCGCACAATCTTGCGCTGAAATCTCTTGTCAATTTTTCCTTTCCGTCCACATCTAGGGAGGTTAGTCACAGTGCCATGGGCTTTAAACTTCTTGATGACACTGCGCACGGTAGACACAGGAACATTCAGGTCTTTGGAGATGGACTTGTAGCCTTGAGATTGCTCATGCTTCCTCACAATTTGGTTTCTCAAGTCCTCAGACAGTTCTTTGGTCTTCTTTCTTTTCTCCATGCTCAATGTGGTACACACAAGGACACAGGACAGAGGTTGAGTCAACTTTAATCCATGTCAACTGGCTGCAAGTGTGATTTAGTTATTGCCAACACCTGTTAGGTGCCACAGGCAAGTTACAGGTGCTGTTAATTACACAAATTAGAGAAGCATCACATGATTTTTCGAACAGTGCCAATACTTTTGTCCACCCTCTTTTTCTGTTTGGTGTGGAATTATATCCAATTTGGCTTTAGGACAATTCTTTTTGTGTTTTTTTCCATTTAAGACAAATTAAATGAACATAATAATACCAAAGAATTTGTGTTTGCAATCATTTTCAGGAAGAAACTGAGTATTATCTGACAGAATTGCTGGGGTGTCAATACTTTTGGCCACAACTGTAAGTACATGTAGCAGAGCTACGTGCATGCTGCAGAGTTGCGTGCAAGCGCATGCAACAGAGCTGTGTGTATTTAAATGTGCATGCAGCAGAGCTGTGTATTTATATATATGTGCATGCAGCAGAGCTGTGTATTTATATATATGTGCATGCAGCAGAGCTGTGTGTACGTAAATATAGCAGAGCTGTGGGGTGTATGTGCATGCAGCAGAGCTGTGTGTACGTAAATATAGCAGAGCTGTGGGGTGTATGTGCATGCAGCAGAGCTGTGTGTATGTAAATATAGCAGAGGTGTGTGTATGTATGCAGAAGAACTGTGTGCGTGTATATGTGCATGCAGCAGACCTGTGTGTACGGAAATATAGCAGAGCTGTGTGTATGTATAGGTGCATGTAGCAGAGCTGTGTGTATGTATATGTGCAGGTGCAGCAGGGCTGTGTTGTGTGTATAACAATGCAGAGACACTAACAATAGATTTATTATCTTCCTATTTTACCCTAGTACATTAACATTCGTGATAGTGACCTCTGCACTTTACACCGCCAGGGACAATCAATAGGAAAAAGTGTTTTTCCTCTTTTCTGCTGTCTAATCCTGGGGTGCATCTTGTGGTAAGATGTGTCTCATAGTCCAAAAAACATGGATCTAAAAGAAAGATGATGATACTTGCGTCCATTGTTCCAGGTTTGCTCGGCTCCTCCGTCTGTAGAGCGTTTGTCCTTCTCTTCTAGTAATAACTGTGCGACCTGCAGCACCACCTTATCAGTGAAGTCTCTGGGGAGTAAGGCGCAGTTCCTGACTTGTTCCACTTTGTCTCTGGGCCTGAACCCGAATATCCAGTCAGCAGGTTCTTTCTGTAAGCAATGCTTAGTGCTGTTCAAGGTAAAGGCATCGTGTGCAGAGTCCGTGTTATGTTCACAGGTCCCAGAAGCTGCTGCATGTGTTACAGAGTCAGCTGCATGACTGGAGATGTACCGAGACCTCCGGGCATCGGCCTGTGGCTCCTCTGCAGGAGAGTAACCCCGCGACTTCCCTATAAGGCACACCTGGAATTAGGTGAACAGAAAGGAAATTGCATTTCATTATTTACCTTGTACCGTTACATCCTGTATTATACTCCAGAGCTGCACTCACTATTCAGCTGGTGCAGTCACTGTGTACATATATTACATTACTGATCCTGAGTTACATCCTGTGTTATACCCCAGAGCTGCACTCACTATTCTGCTGGTGCAGTCACTGTGTGTGTACATACATTACATTACTGATCCTGAGTTACATCCTGTATTATACTCCGGAGCTGCACTCACTATTCAGCTGGTGCAGTCACTGTGTACATATATTACATTACTGATCCCGAGTTACATCCTGTGTTATACCCCAGAGCTGCACTCACTATTCTGCTGGTGCAGTCACTGTGTACATACATTACACTACTGATCCTGAGTTACATCTTGTATTATACCCCAGAGCTGCACTCACTATTCTGCTGGTGCAGTCACTGTGTATATACATTACTGATCCTGAGTTACATCCTGTGTTATACCCCAGAGCTGCACTCACTATTCTGCTGGTGCAGTCACTGTGTACATACATTACACTACTGATCCTGAGTTACATCTTGTATTATACCCCAGAGCTGCACTCACTATTCTGCTGGTGCAGTCACTGTGTATATACATTACTGATCCTGAGTTACATCCTGTGTTATACCCCAGAGCTGCACTCACTATTCTGCTGGTGCAGTCACTGTGTACATACATTACACTACTGATCCTGAGTTACATCTTGTATTATACCCCAGAGCTGCACTCACTATTCTGCTGGTGCAGTCACTGTGTATATACATAACTGATCCTGAGTTACATCCTGTGTTATACCCCAGAGCTGCGCTCATTATTCTGCTGGTGCAGTCACTGTGTATATACATTACTGATCCTGAGTTACATCCTGTATTATACTCCGGAGCTGCACTCACTGTTCTGCTGGTGCAGTCACTGTGTACATACATTACATTACTGATCCTGAGTTACATCCAGAGCTGCACTCACTATTCTGCTGGTGCAGTCTCTTTGTGCATACATTACTGATCCTGAGTTACAGCCTGTATTATACTCCAGAGCTCCACTCACTATTCTGCTGGTGCATTCACTGTGTACATACATTACTGATCCTGAGTTACATCTTGTATTATACCCCAGAGCTGCACTCACTATTCTGCTGGTGCAGTCACTGTGTATATACATTACTGATCCTGAGTTACATCCTGTGTTATACCCCAGAGCTGCGCTCATTATTCTGCTGGTGCAGTCACTGTGTACATACATTACATTACTGATCCTGAGTTACATCCTGTATTATACTCCGGAGCTGCACTCACTGTTCTGCTGGTGCAGTCACTGTGTACATACATTACATTACTGATCCTGAGTTACATCCAGAGCTGCACTCACTATTCTGCTGGTGCAGTCCCTTTGTGCATACATTACATTACTGATCCTGAGTTACAGCCTGTATTATACTCCAGAGCTCCACTCACTATTCTGCTGGTGCAGTCACTGTGTACATACATTACATTACTGATCCTGAGTTACATCCTGTATTATACCCCAGAGCTCCACTCACTATTCTGCTGGTGCAGTCACTGTGTGCATACATTACATTACTGATCCTGAGATACATCCTGTATTATACCCCAGAGCTGCACTCATAATTCTGCTGGTGCAGTCCCTTTGTGCATACATTACTGATCCTGAGTTACAGCCCGTATTATACTCCAGAGCTGCACTCACTATTCTGCCGATGCAGTCACTGAGTGTCACGTCGCCGTCAGACTCGGGGCCTGCTGTCCCAGCCTCGGCCACTAGGAGGCGCCGAAATGTCACGTCGCCGTCAGACTCGGGGCCTGCTGTCCCGGCCTCGGCCACTAGGAGGCGCCGGACTGTCACATCACCGTCAGACTCGGGGCCTGCTGTCCCAGCCTCGGCCACTAGGAGGCGCCGGACTGTCACGTCGCCGTCAGACTCGGGGCCTGCTGTCCCGGCCTCGGCCACTAGGAGGCGCCGGACTGTCACATCACCGTCAGACTCGGGGCCTGCTGTTCCTGCCTCAGCCACCGGGAGGCGCAGTGGTTCGCCCCCGAGTGATGGCGGCGACAGAGAAGGGGCTCCTGCGCAGGCATCAGGTGGACGCAGGCTCCGCTCCTCAGTCGGTCATGGAGGGGTTGGTGCATCACCATCTGGCCTGGTCCTGGGGGCGGTCCAGATGACATCATCAGTCCGGGAGCCTGTGAGGGATGACCTGATCCCTCAAATACCTTGGGACTGGTCTTGCAAGCCGCCGGATATATTCTTGGTTCCCCTGTGTGTTACTGTGTGATTTGCTATTGTTTGACTCTGACCTCAGCCTGGATTTCTGACCCCTCTACTGCCTGACGATTTTATACCTCTGCTCGTCTCCCGTTTTGTGACCTTGGCCTGGACTCTCGACTCTGCCACTGCCTGCCGTTTCTGTACCTTCGCTGCTCGCCTGGTTTATGACTACGTTTTTTGGCTCCCTGCCTTCTTCCCTATTGGTGACCGTCCTGCTCTGGCGCACTGCTTCTAGACAGCCACCCCCTGGGCCTTGCTACAATTCCAGATCCAATTCCAGTTAAGGGTCTCGGGGTGCTGTCCCTACTGCAGTCTAGATCCGCGGACGGACGTCACACTGAGTACATACATTCAGGATCAGTAATGTATGTACACAGTGACGGCACCAGCAGAATAGTGAGTGCAGCTCTGGGGTATAATACAGGATGTAACTCAGGATCAGTAATGTAATGTATGTACACAGTGACTGCACCAGCAGAATAGTGAGTGCAGCTCTGGGGTATAATACAGGATGTAACTCAGGATCAGTAATGTAATGTATGTACACAGTGACTGCACCAGCAGAATAGAGAGTGCAGCTCTGGAGTATAACACAGGATGTAACTCAGGATCAGTACAGGATCAGTAATGTAATGTATGTACACAGTGACTGCACCAGCAGAATAGAGAGTGCAGCTCTGGAGTATAACACAGGATGTAACTCAGGATCAGTAATGTAATGTATGTACACAATGACTGCACCAGCAGAATAGTGAGTGCAGCTCTGGAGGATAATACAGGATGTAACTCAGGATCAGTAATGTAATGTATGTACACAGTGACTGCACCAGCAGAATAGTGAGTGCAGCTCTGGAGTATAATACAGGATGTAACTCAGGATCAGTAATGTAATGTATGCAGGGCTGTGGAGTCGGTAAGCCAAACCTGCGACTCCGACTCCTCAATTTCCCTTACACCGACTCCGACTCCCACACATATTGCTTATATTTAAGTGAAAAATTTATTGTAGTACAATGTGAACCTCAGACATTTAATCATTTTTATGATCCAATAATCAAGATATTTAGATAGAACAGAATATATATTGGTGTACTACCCGGTTTTCATTCTTTTTGGTACAGATATGATATGGATAGACAGATATGGATATATAGATAGATAGAGTAGATTTCTAATCTGCTTTTACTATTGAAAACATTATCTATGAGCTCAAAAACCTTTCAGGTGATGCAGTTTTTTAAAAAGCTGATCTGCTTTTGCAGCTGAAAAACGTATCCTCAAAAAACACAGGAAAAACGCTGTGTGTGAATGTAGCCTTAGATCAGGAATATAACAGCCATTTATAGGACATTTCATAACTTTCCCAAACTCCTATGAAAAAATATTCTGCACATTCTGCATTGAATTACTGTACCCAATTTATTATATATTTTAGGAGTCGGAGTCGGTCCATTTTATACCGACTCCAACTCCGACTCCACCAAAATGAGCACCGACTCCGACTCCACGACTCCGACTCCACAGCCCTGAATGTATGTACACAGTGACTGCACCAGCAGAATAGTGAGTGCAGCTCTGGGGTATAATACAGGATGTTACTCAGGATCAGTACAGGATCAGTAATGTAATGTATGTACACAGTGACTTTACCAGCAGAATAGTGAGTGCAGCTCTGGAGTATAATACAGGATGTAACTCAGGATCAGTAATGTAATGTATATACACAGTGACTGCACCAGCAGAATAGTGAGTGCAGCTCTGGGGTATAATACAGGATGTAACTCAGGATCAGTACAGGATCAGTAATGTAATGTATGTACACAGTGACTGCACCAGCAGAATAGTGAGTGCAGCTCTGGAGTATAATACAGGATGTAACTCAGGATCAGTAATGTAATGTATGTACACAGTGACTGCACCAGCAGAATAGTGAGTGCAGCTCTGGGGTATAATAGAGGATGTAACTCAGGATCAGTAATGTAATGTAATGTATGTACACAGTGACTGCACCAGCAGAATAGTCAGTGCAGCTCTGGGGTATAATACAGGATGTAACTCAGAATCAGTAATGTAATGTATGTACACAGTGACGGCACCAGCAGAATAGTGAGTGCAGCTCTGGAGTATAATACAGGATGTAACTCAGGATCAGTACAGGATCAGTAATGTAATGTATGTACACAGTGACTGCACCAGCAGAATAGTGATTGCAGCTCTGGGGTATAATGCAGGATGTAACTCAGGATCAGTAATATAATGTATGTACACAGTGACTGCACCAGCAGAATAGTGAGTGCAGCTCTGGGGTATAATGCAGGATGTAACTCAGGATCAGTAATGTAATGTATGTAAACAGTGACGGAACCAGAAGAATAGTGAGTGCAGCTCTGGGGTATAATACCGGATCGGTATGGAATATGCTAAAATATCAGACAGAAGAGGGCGTCACTCACTCTTTTAGTTGAGGGGATTCTCAGACAATCCTCTTCCACAATGAATCCGCACTGAACGCCGACTTCAGTGACATAATCCAGGTATTCTCTGTACTGAGGCTTCTTACTGGATTTCCTGTTGTATTTTCCATAGAAGTTGAAGAAGCAGCATGGCAGCACGAAGAAGCTGCAGGAGTAAGATGACCTGGAGGAGAAGATGTGGATCACGGCAAGAAACAAGCGGCGGCCTGTCCGCTGGAGGAGACCTGCACAGTCCTCAGCCAGCGAGCGGCTCCTCGCACAGGAACCGAGAGCAAATCTAAGTTCACGTACAGTGTGCGCCGTCCTCGGGGACACTTATAGAGGCTGTGCAATAAATGAGTACACCCACTTAAGATTCTAATCAATAACTCCCTAAAAACAACAATTTCATAACTTTCACAAGACTGAGCTCCATGGAGCATTTTTTAACCCCCGACATGAAGGTAAGGCCAATGATATAACTTTCATTGCAAAATCTTCAGTTGTACGCACATTAGCTGATGCAAAAATGAGTACACCCCACATCAAAGAGCACTACATCTAGCATCTTTTATGACCTCCATGATTGTAAAGATCACCACCGAGTCTTTTATGCACAAATGAAAGCTGCTTTATTTAACCCCTTCACCCCGGGGCGAGTTTTCTTTATTTCCTCCCCTTCTTCCCAGAGCCATCACTTTTTTCTTTAACTTTTTTTTTTTTTTATCAATATGGCCATGTGAGGGCTTGTTTTTTTTTTTTTTGCGGGACGATCTGTACTTTTGAATGACACCATTGTTTTTAGCTGCTAGCATTCGTCCCCATGCATATCTAAGTGTAAATTACCTCTGTCTGGTTGTTGTGATGCCACTTTCCTGGCAATTTTAAAAAAACAGAAGCAAATGTTTGTCAAATAGCAGGATGAAAATTGTGTTTGACATTGTTTTATCCCTTTATGTGTTAGTTTTCAACATGTACTTGGCCAAATGTTTTGCACATTTTTATATGGATAGTCAAATTTTGCCTAAAATTTAGTATTTTTTGTGTTTGTGTGTGTTTTCGGTTAAACATGGCAAAGACAAAGACAAATTTAATCACCAGATATCAGGAAGCTTATTATTCTGAGAGTGAAGTCAAGCGAAAGCCAAAAAGAGGAATTCAGCTGCTCTCAGAGTTAAGTGTCACATACAATAAAGAAAAAAGGCTATGGAACAGCTGACACCTAGTAGTGGACGACCACGGGAAACTTCCTCCAAAGTTGATCAGATTATTAAGGAAAAGTCGGTATCTGATGTCCATGAAAGTGCTGTACAGATACAACCCGAAAATAATGAAGAATATGGGGTCAAAGTGATTCTATGGTGTGACTGCCAAGAGCAGTAGGGTTGAATGCACGAGATCCAGTCAAGAAGACTTTCATCTTTGCAAAGAACCGGAAGGTCCGACTTGTGTTGGTCAAAGAACACAGCCAATGGAATGAGACAGATGAATCCAAGTTCAATCTGTGTGGCAGTGATGACATGCATTATATATACCGCCCAATTGGAAAGCGTAATGATGTAAGGTACCAAACAAATACCTACAGTGAAACATGGTGGTAGCAATGTCATGGTTTGGGGCTACTTTTCTGCATCTGGCATTGGCCCTCTGCATAGAATTGATGGGAATATGAGTGCTACCATGTACATGGATATACTGGAGAATATAAAGCTGCCACATGGTAAAACCACAGTAGGCCGGGGGCTGGAAATTGCAGCAAGACAATGATCCTAAGCACACATCCAATTTAGTTAAAAATTGGTTAGCATAGAAATATGTTCGCTTGTTGCAATGGCCGAGCCAATCACCTTATGTAAACCCTATAGAGCACCTTTGGGATGAGTTGGGGCCCGTACCCATAGCAATAAAGATTGTTTGTAGATTTGAAAGTGGAATGGAGCAAGATCCCTCAGAATGTCTTGAATATCCGAGTGGCTTCAATTCTCTGTCAGTGTGGTTCAGTAATTAAAGCAAGAAGTTATGCCCCAAAACACTAAGTTATGGCAGTGTAAGCATTGAATTACTCTCTTTGTTGTGATCACCTGTTAGAGTTATGGTTTGTTCCCCATCATTGTTAGGAAAGGTCATGTGATGCAAATTTCCCAGCTTTATAAAAACCCAGCCTCCTCTAACCTTGTGCCAAAAAACAGCAGCCACGAGTTCTTCTAAGCAGCTGCCTAGCACTCTGAAAATGAAAATAGTGGAGGCCCACAAAGCAGGAGAAGGCTATAAGAAGATAGCAAATCGTTTTCAAGTTGCCCTTTTCTCAGTTCAAAATGTAATTAAGACATGGCAGTTAACAGGAACAACAGAGGTCAAGATAAGGTCTGGAAGACCAAGCAACATTTCAGAGAGCTGCTCATGGGATTGCTGGAGAGGCAAATCAGAACCCCCGCTTGACTGCAAAAGACCTTCAAAATGATTTAGGAGAAAAAACAGAGTATTAGGCATGGGGGTGGATCAATCATGTTTTGGGGTTGTGTTGTAGCCAATGAAACGGTGAACATTTCATGGGTAGAGGGAAGAATGGATTCAATGACATTTCAAGAAATTCTTGATACAAACATACAGTAACACCATCTGTAAAAAAGCTGAAGTTGAAAAGAGGATGGCTTCTACAAATGGATCATGATCCCAAACACACATGTCAAAATCCACAATAGATGATGTCAAAAGGCGCAAGCTGAAGGTTTTACAATGGCCCTCACAGTCCCCTGATATGAACACCATTGAAAATCTGTGGCTAGACCTCAAAATAGCAGAGCATGCAAGACGACCCAGTAACCCAGGAATCTCAGAGAACTGGAAACATTTTCCAAGGGAAGAATGGATGAAAATTCCTCAAACAAGTATTGAAAGACTCTTGTCTGGCTACAAAAGGTGTTTACAAGCTGTGATACTTGCAAAAGGGGGCGCTACTAGGTACTAACCATGCAGGGTGCCCAAACTTTTGCATCTGCCCATTTTCTTTTTATAATTTTTAAAATGTAAATGATGAGACTGTTATGTTGCCTAAACTACTAAGGAAATGTGTCATCTTTAACGTTAGGCCTCTTAGAGATCATTTCATCTTCAACTTGCCTAACTGTTCACAACAGCAACTATGACCAAGGGTGCCCAAACTTTTACATGCCACTGTATATATACAGACAGATACACATATATATTTTTTCCATTTTTAAACTAGTCCTAATAGTACAATGCACTGTTATAATGAAGTATTGCAGGGGATTTTATGACGATCTTCTAGACAGCCTAAGACAAGCGATGGACTCCACGATCATGACACAGGCGGGCCGACAGATACAACGCCCACCATGCTTACTACTTTTCCAATTCTGATTGGCAGGGAGATTAAGGTGTTGGGATTGGCACTACTTCTGGTTGCAGCAGTTACAGCTGGGTGCCTGCTGTGCCGCACTGCCGACAGCTATGCTGTGCAGGGCAGGCTCAGCTCTCGAGCCCAATCCATACAAGCAATATCTACATCTACTGTACATAAACGACACATGCCAACAAGGTTTTAAAGATGTACATCAAGGTCACCCAGAATCTCTGAGGCCCATAAAGTCAGGTATGAATGGCTGGTTACAGAGAACAGTAGCTGTAACCCAGCCAGTAGGACAACTAGTAGGACATGACGCTAGTTTCATTACCGAGCAGCGATGACAGGAAGCCACGGCGTGAGCTCATCGGAATGGTTACCGATTATCCAATCCGTATCAGGAAATAAGTAATTATCACTGGGCGTAATAGCGGATTCCTGAGGAAAGTAGTAAAAAAAGAAAAAAACATATTGGAAAAAACACAAAGCAATAATCCAATTGTGGCACGAGGCCATGTTCACACAATGCTGCTTTCATATGGTGCATTAGCAAAGAGGATGAGAGTTCTAGATAACATATCCCCTCTGAGTGTTGTAAGCCACAAACTGCCCTTTTTTAATAATTTTTTTTCCACTGGAAGCTTTTACGAGAAGCGCGAAAAAAAAGAGCAAAAAAAAAAAAAAAAAGAGCAAAAAAGCACGTGTAAAAATCGCAACTGCAGTTTTAAATCCAGAATCGCTGTCTTCTACACTAAGACTAATGCATTACAAAAGCAGCAAAACTGCGTTTAAAAAGCAAGAGAAATCAAATAAAGAAGGAGGACGCAATAAAAAGTAAACTGGTAATGAGTATGACGATGGGGACACCTGCGGTATCGGGTTCTGTATCCAGTCTGCAGTGACTGTGGACACCAGGGGAGTCAGTCATGGAGGAAAAGAAGTATGGATAACGCGACAAACATTTTAGTGGGCTGAGAGTAATACTGATGGTTTTGGAATGATTAAAACACGCTAATGGTCGCAGTCAGAGGTACATCTCATCTCCGCCTTTTAACATAATCAACAGCCCCAAAAAAAGCAAAGAGGAAATAAATCTGAAAAAGAAGGCTATGATCCTCAAGACGAAAACTGGCCTGTCCCGCAAAGGGTTAAATGGATTTTCCTTTGAAAGCAAATATCCATTAAAATAATAATACATTGTGTGTGCGAGAGAGAAGCGGGCGTTTTCTCATGCGTTGGCGAATGTGAAGTTTCCCCGCCATTGTGTGCCTACTCCTCACCCCGCCCCGCGGCCCGCCATCGGCATCACCGGGGTCCACCGCTAATTGCTGAACGGTAAAAGGTTTTGCAGAGGTAAATGTAATTGATGTAAAGGCTCTCGCCGGAGACAAACGTCACTAATCTATCGGGGAGCGGGTCTTGGGAGAATAAATTAGCCAGAGGTAAATTAAAAAGGGGAAAATGAGAAGCGGCGCTCTTCTAGGCAACAAGAGATTAATAAGCAGCGCACACCTCGTGCATAAATGTCTCATCGAGCAGATACTGCTTACCTCCAGAACGGTCTGTGGCCCGTACATATCCCAGATTTTTCTCCTGCGGACATCTATGCCTCGACCTGGGTACTTTTTTTTGCAAAAATATAATATAAAAGACAAAAGAAAAAAAAATTATGATTTAATTCCATGAAACGATTTACATTGCTACAGTTCCTGTGTTTAGTACATTGACATTTATCTATGACTAAGGGCGCAGTTAGAGCGGTTTCTGGACCACTATTCACACATGGACTTTTAAATATCTGGATT
This sequence comes from Dendrobates tinctorius, assembly GCF_039654945.1. Classification (NCBI taxonomy): domain Eukaryota; kingdom Metazoa; phylum Chordata; class Amphibia; order Anura; family Dendrobatidae; genus Dendrobates; species Dendrobates tinctorius. The sequence continues at coordinate 22,607,237 of NW_027361707.1, read as the reverse complement.
TGTAATAAAGCTTGAAGATTTTTTATCTTTGGATGTGCCTATCCACTGTTTTCTCAATACACTGACATTCCAGTGACGGAGTTTTTCAGTGAAATATCGAAACTCCACAATATGCCCACTTCTCCTTTAAAGCAAATCTGTCACCAGATTACAATTTGTGTCCCTCCTCCCTGCTGCTGTAGACTTTCCACCTGTCCTGCATAACTGACTGCTCGATCAGTGTCCCTCGTCAATGCTGCTGCTGAATCTCCACCTGCTAGCCTTGTTTACAGCTCCTCAGTGTCCCTCCTCCCTGTTGCTGCTGAATCTCCACCTGCTAGCCTTGCTTACAGCTCCTCAGTGTCCCTCCTCCCTGCTGCAGAACCTCCAGCTGCTAGCCTTGTTTACAGCTCCTCAGTGTCCCTCTTCATTGCAGCTGCTGAATCTCCAACTGCGTGTGCCTCCTCCCTGCTGCAGAACCTCCAGCTGCTAGCCTTGTTTACAGCTCCTCAGTGTCCCTCCTCCCTGCTGCTGCAGAACCTCCAATTGCTAGCCTTGTTTACAGCTCCTCAGTGTCCCTCCTCCCTGCTGCGGCAGAACCTCCAGCTGCTAGCCTTGTATACAGCTCCTCAGTGTCCCTCCTCCCTGCTGCTGCAGAACCTCCAGCTGCTAGCCTTGTTTACAGCTCGGGGATGGTGACAGGTAGGAGGCAGCTCAGAGGGTTCCCACCTGGCATCCATAGAATACTGATGCAGTCACAGAACTGGGATCCGGAGAATCAATTTGATTATCTCCATTAGTCCAATTTTTAATAACCAAGTTTCATTCTTCAGTCTTCATTCCGTCATTCATACTCAGGCCTCTCAATATAAGGATTGCAGACGGATCCAAATTTCAGATTTTTCTCTTGTGGGATTGTCTCTCCTAGTAATATAGGCTGGACGAGAGAGCTGTGTGCTTCTAACTTCAATGCTTATACCAGCACAGCTTCTATCCTGCACTTATTTCCTCTTCATGTGCTTTCCTCCCTTTCTATAGTCTGTTTTCGCTACATTTTCTGAAACTATACATGCTTTCATTTCTCAACACGAGAGATATGTCTAGTCCTCTCCTTGCTGCTTTCTCTAGCACGGAGAGAAGGGAAGATGATGAGGGTAGAAAAGGGCGTCAGAACCAGGACCACTGATGGATTTGCATCTTTTTTGCAGATCACTCAGCTGAAGAAAGGACTTACAGATGCTGAGCAGAAGCAAAATGGTAGAACATTTTTAACGAACACTATATAGAAAGTTGCTTAATTTTACAATTAGGAAGCAAAACAAAAAATTCTGTATAAAAGCGTACATAGCCTTCAAAGCTCAAAACTTCCTCCTTCTTCGCCATGTTATACATACATTTAAGTCCATACTTTTGCTAAAGAATAACACGAGTACTGGGTAACTCCCAAAAAATCATCAAAATATGGGGTCAACTCTTCATAACGACCTTCAATAATTAACAATACAAGATATAACAACATTTACAATAAGAGACAAAAAATGGTGATGTGGAACGAGAGACCTAATACCCACAAAATCAGAAGGAACACAAGTACGGTATTTGTATTTACCCCTTCATTGCTTAAAATATGCACCAGGAGCCCATTTCCACATCCCAGGTCCACAAAGGATTGCTTGTCAGTAAGGCCTTTTTGTAATCGCTCTTCCTCCCAAAGAACCTAAAATCAGCAGTTACAAAAATTTTTTTTAAAACAACTCTTTGCTAGAAAAACGTAAAAAAAAAATTAGATTATAAACTTTCAAATTGCATAACACCAACCTCTGAAGAAAAGTTTGTATGAGTATCCCAATGTGCTTTCCTCCTTGTCTACAACCTGTTTTCTCTGCCTTCCCTGACACTGTACAAGCTTTCTTCCCTCTTCACCAGAGATCTATGTACAACCCTCTCTAGGCTATTATCCCTAACACTGAGAGAAGGGAAATTGAAGGCAGAGAGTGTCAGAACCAGGACCCAAAGTCGTTGATGGAGAAAAAGAGGCCTTCGGTTCGGGAATATACTACAGAAGACTGGGTGGTCCACTGAACACAGGCATAATACAGTGAGCAGAAAGCTCGCACACTTCCCCTAGTGGTGGAGGTAGTCTCTTTTTTTTTTTTTTAAGAACATATTTATTTGTCCCGCAAACTATTTTTTAATATCTATGTCCCCGTAGTTTTTTTTAAGCTTATATCTCGATTCCTAGTTTTAGCAGGAGGTATTTTTTTAAAATATGTATCAGTTTCCCCTAATGGTAAGGGGAGTTGGGTTTTGCTTAAAAATATCTATCTCCCCCTAGTGGTGGCAGAACATTTTTGAATACATATTTATTTCCCCCTAATGGTGGCTGGAGGTATTGTTTTCAATATGTACCTATTCCCCCTAGTGGTGGCTGCAGGTATTTATTTTTCTTAATACATATTTATTGCCCCCTAGTGGTGGCTGGAAGCATTATTTTTAAAATATACTCATTTCCCCCATTTAAAGCTAACGTGATTCTGGTAGATATAAAAGACGGGAGTTTTATTTGTGCAATTTCAAAAGACTTACCAACAAGTATGTTGCAATGGCGACATCTTCATATACAAACTTCTCTGGATCGGTCACTTCAGGCCAGACCTTCGAATGGAAGAAAAAAAAAAAAGATATATTAATTAAAAACTGATTTTCTAGCTCCTTCCCTGACAAATAGACAGAAATCCATCGGCTGTGCACAGCTGGAGATGGGGAGCGTGACAGAGCATGTGTGGCCACCGGCGCTCGGCTCGTTAGGTGGACGTGCACCATGGTACACATTATGAACAGTAGGTGGCGCCGTGCTATGTAAGAAAAAGTAATAATTCACCACAGGATCGTTTTTTTTTTTTTTTTAATCGCATAAAAATGGATCATTTTTTATAATCTATACACTGAAAATGATATTTAATGGAGGCACAGACCCTCTAAGTCTTCGAGGAGGAGCAGATCCTAATGGCATTAGAAGTCATGAAGGTTACCGGATTACAGACCGATATCCTTACCAGAAGTCCGTTATTGCACCCCGGCCCGGATGACTCCATTTCTCTACCATTTAGGCTGCGTTCAAGTGTTGTGACCGCTATATGTATTTTTTATTTATTTTTTTTGCCACAGTCGCAGATGGCTGCTGTGATGTTGGAAAAAATTGTTGCAAAATTTACCGTACTGCTGCGTTTGAGAATAAAAATTAAATAATGGAAAAAAGAAAAAAAAAAAAAAAACACTCCCACCGACAGAATGATCCCAAATCTATCTGTTGTCCTGTGTGGTATGAAAATTATTCTAGATATCCCCTTTGGCCAATCAGAGGTGGCTAAAGAGATCACATGGTATGAAGTTCTGCCCACGAGGATCCGGACAGAAGCAGATGTAAATAAAATATGGGCCAGGGTAGTAAGGAGTGGGAGAAAGTCTGCCCCACGTTACCAGTAACTGTAGCAGAGATGGTTTTGACAGTAATGTAGGATTTTCTAGGGCATATAATGCCGGAATGTGAGGTCAGGAAACAATTCACTGTTCTGATTAGATTTTATTGTGTGTCGCGACAGTGATGGATGAGCGCTGGCTACCTTCACCATATCTCTGTACTTCTCCTTCAGGCTCTGATACTGCTTGCTATATTTATCCACGGCAATGAGGGATAGGGTGCTCTTAAAGTCGCTCTTCTTGTCCTCCGTGGACCACTTCGCCAGCCGAGACAGCAGCTCATTTTTCATCCAGGAGATTTTAGGGTATATAACGCCATCAGACTCCCAGCCGTCCGCGTATACAGTGAGCAGGGAGAGTGACCTGGAAAACAGGGACTGGACCAATTAGGCAGCAAAAAGGCTTTGGAGGTTCTCTGGCACTTTAATCCCTTAATGATACGGCCAATTTTAATTTCTGCAATTCTTTTTCTTTGGCTTCTTGCAAGAGCCAACATTTGTTCTAATGGCAATGCAGTAAGAATGACTGATTCTGTAGGGAAAGATAGCTGCAGTAATAAACTTGTACAATAATAATATTATCATCATCAGTTTTATATATAGTCATGGCCGAAAGTGTTGGCACCCTTGAAATTGTTCCAGAAAATGAAGTATTTCTCACAGAAAATTATTGCAATTACACGTTTATTTCCTTTGTATGCACTGGGACAACAAAAAAAAAAAAAGAAAGAGAAAAAAGGGCAAATTGAACATCATTTCACACAACCGCAAAAATGATCCGGACAAAATTGTTGGCACCTTTCAAAAATCGTGGGTCAACAGCTTCGCTTCAAGCATGTGATGCTCGTTCAAACTCACCTGTGGCAAGTAATAGGTGTGGACAATATGAAAATCAGACCAGAAACCAGATAAAAAAGGGGAGAAGTTAACTCAATCTTTGCATAGTGTGCCACACTAAGCATTGAGAACAGAGAGAGAAGAAGAGAACAGTCTGAGGACTTAAGAACCAAAATTATTGAACAATCTCCAGATAGCTTGATGTTCCTTTTTCCACAGTGCGCAACATAAAGAAGTTTACAACCCATGGCACTGTAGCTAATCTCCCTAGACGCCGATGGCAGAAAAAAAAAAATTGATGAAAAGGTTAGAAACACAATAGTCTGGATGGATGGTGGATAAGCAGACAGAATCAAGCTCCAAAGAAATTCAAGCTGTCCTTCAGAATCAGGGTGCATCAGTGTCAGAGCAAACTGTTCCTCGACATTTGAATGAAATGAATCGCTATGGCAGGGGACCTAGGAGGACCCCATTGCTGACACAGAAATATAAAAAAGCTAGACTGCAATTTTTAAAAATGTACGCAAGTAAGCCAAAATCCTACTGGCAACGCGTCTTGTGGACAGAAGAGACCAAGATATAGGGATTTTTGTGTACTCACCGTAAAATCTTTTTCTCCGAGCCAATCATTGGGGGACACAGAGACAGTGGGTGTTATGCTGCTGGCCACTAGGTGGACACTAATTAAGCCAGAAAAAAAAGTTAGCTCCAGGGCCCCGGAGTTCTGGTGGTATATCGGGCCCTGCGAGTGTAGATCCATGCAATCTGAAAGCTGCCAGGGCACGTCTCCAACTAGTTGTATTAGTTCTACATACCATGCTCGGCGCGGCCAATCTGGCGCGACAAGGATCACTGGTCCTGCCTCTGCTCTGATCTTCTTAATGACCCTCGGAAGCAAGGGAAGAGGAGGGAAGATGTACGGGAGCAGGAATCGGTGCCATGGCAGAACTAGGGCGTCCACTGCGATGGCGCATGGATCACGCGATCGGGAAATGAACCGAGGAACCTTGTTGTTTAGTCTTGAGGCCATGAGATCCACATCCGGAGTCCCCCAACGATGACAAATCTGTTGATAGACTTCCGGATGAAGAGACCACTTCCCCGAGGCAATGCCTTGGCGACTGAAAAAATCTGCCGGCCAATTTTCTATGCTCGGCCCAATGGAGGATGTGACTCGCTTCATGCATCGCCATCCTGCTCCGGGTACCTCCCTGGGGGTTGATATACGCTACAGCCGTGGTGTTGTCGGATTGGAACTTAATGAGACCTGTGAGGAGAAGGTGGAAACTCCGTAGAGCTAAACTGATCGCTTGCATCTCCAAAATGTTGATGGGGAGGCTGACTCTCGGGTTGACCAATGACCCTGTTCCGTGTGGCGACGAAAGACCGCTCCCCAGCTGAGGAGACTTGCGTCGGTGGTTACTACCAACCATCTTACTGAGAGAAAAGACCTCCCTTGATTCAGGGAGGACCTCAGTGTCCACCACCTGAGGAATTGCCTGACCCGCAGGGACAGAGGGATCCAACGGTCCAGGGAGAACGGATACTTGTTCTAAGCTTTTAGCAACGCGTGTTGTAAGGGACAGAGGTAGAACTGTGCAAATGGAACTGCTTCCATCGCTGACACCAACTTTCCTAGAACTCTCATGCCGAAACTATTAGAGTGAGAAAACAGTCGCGCTGCCTGTTGTAAGGCTTGGGTCTCTCCTGGAGGGAGAATGACCAATCCGCGGGAAGTGTCCAAGATCATCCCTAAAAGGGAAATCTGAGCCGGTTTTGGGAAAGACTTTTCAAAGTTTATCTTCCACCCCAGGCGAGAAAGTGTATTTACTGTTATCCATGGATTCCTCGCAGGCTGGAAGGGACGGACCCTTGATGAGCAGGTCGTCCGGATACGGTAACACCACCACTCCCCGTGAGTGGAGAATGGCCATGACAGCCGCCATGACCTTGGTAAAGACCCTGGGGGCGGTGGAGAGTTGGAGAGTCCGAAGGGCAAGGCAACGAACTGGATGTGTTCCTTGTGTATTGCAAAACACAGAAACTGCTGGAGGGACGGGCAGATCGGAATGTGAAGGTAAGCGTCCTTGATGTCGATGGATGCTCATGCTAGGAACTCTCCTTTTTCCATGGAAGCGACAACTGATCGGAGAAATTCCATTCGGAATCGCCGTACCCTGACAAACTGATTTAACAGTTTGAGATCCAGAATGGGTGACATCGTCCTATGCTTTTTTGGAAACACAAAAAGGTTTGAATATAATCCTCTGAACCTTTCGTGATGAGGGACCGAAATGATGACTCCGACCCTTAAAAGAGCCTGAACAGCCCGAAGGAAGGCTCTTGTCTTTTTCCTGGGGGGAGAGGAAAGGAAAAACAGAGTTGGAGGGGGAGAAGAAAATTCTCTCTCTAGTATCCGGAGGACACCAGCTCCCTGACCCACTTGTCGTCATTGGGTAGATCTATGAGATCTGGCTCCCCTAGATCTAGAAGCCCTAGGTCTGGGTTTCCAAGAACGGATAGGTCTGTATGAGATCTGGGAGCCTGTGTCTCCGCGCGGAGACCGATCTGATCCGAAAGAGAAGGTAGAGGAGGACCAACCGGAATTGTTGCGAGAAGATCGAAAATGCGTTGGCTGTTGGTTGCGAAACGGCTGAACAGCCCTTTGTTGAGGAAGGAATTTACTTTTTCCCCTCCGGTAGTATCAGAAATGAGCTGGTCCAGTCTCTCTCCAAAAAAACGACCCGCTTGAAAAGGGGGGGGGGAGAAGTCATCAATCTTTTAGATGTGGCATGCGCCCACCAGCCGCAGCGCCCTGGGGCTCTTCTAATTCATCGCATGAGCGCCAGCTTGAGCCGTGCAATTGGCGGCATCAATAGAAGTGTCTACTACAAAGTAAGCATCTAGCTGGCGACAGTGGTTGTCTCCAGAGGAAGATTGGTACCCAGGAAGGAAGTAATCAGGACTTCTGTCCAAGCGGCCATGCCTTAGTGACCTAAACTGCCGCGAAGGAAGAAAAAAAAAAAAACGCCGCTTCTGAAGCGTCCAAAAAATTGAGAAGGGCAGGGTAGCCAATTTGACGATTGGAGGGGTTTCTGACTGAGGAACCCTCAGAAACAGATAGGAGCGTTGTAGAAGCAGGACGCGGTACAGGAGGGTCCACCGGAGGGAATTGTAATTGACCGTTCATTAGGTCTGGATCAAAAGGGTATTTAGCTAGAGTAAACTTTTGCCCAGTGAACCACTTATGTGGCCGATCCCTATCTTACTGGACGGCTGGTAAATAACCAGCGCACACGCTTGTTCCTTAAATGAGATAGGGAGTGTTGGAGCGGGAATATTTTCCTCATCCAACTTCAGAATCCTGTTGACTGATTCTATAAGAGAATCAAGCAACTTTTGATTAGATAGGGGATTCTGAAGGCTGACACGACAGATACGAATTCAGAGTCATGCTTGCTGTGAACCTCAGGAGAGGGTGAGCGAGAGACAGGAGTCGCTGATGCTGAGGCGCGAACGCAACTGGGGGGCGCGCCATTGGTCCGCTTTTCCAGAGACAGTGCTCCCGTAGGGAGAATATAGCCTGGGTCAGAGACTCAACCGACCGTGACAGGGGCGCAGCCCACTCAGCAGTACCAGACGCAGGAGGCCCGTCAGCAGCGGCTGCAAGGGGTGTTGGAGCGCTGGTCGGGGCGCAGGCCTGGTCGCGGTCCGTGCATAACGGATTAGTTCGTGCACTGGGTAAGGCCGACCTGCAAGTGGTACACACGGGAGAAAAAACGCAGTGTGCTTCTTAGCAGCCCGTTTAGCCTCCTTAGAGTGAGGCATAGCGCTCCAGAAAGGGTTAATGGCAGAGTCTGACTGCAGCTGCAGGGAATGTGCCGGGAAGGGGTTAAGCTTTAATCTGAGTGCAGATGCAGCTTACCCACAGTCCTGTGTTATGTCCCCCGGGAGGAAAAAACGGTGGCCCTGTGGCGTCACCCGGTATTCGGCTGCTCCTGAAAGGGTTAACTGCAGCAGAGGTAACAGACGTGGCCCCCGAGATTAGAACTGCGCGTCTCGTTGAGTATGAGAGGCGCCAAGAGGAGGGGGCAGTGACGTTAGCGTGGGCGGCGCTATTCAAATTGCGGCCTAGCAGGCCGGAAAAGCCGGGGACTAAATTTTTGGCCTACCCGCGGTAAGCGCCGGGCGGGCGGGGGGGGGCCGCGACCGGGCGCCAGTGCACCGCCGCTGACGCTAAGTCAGCGCTTCTCCCGGGGACAAGGACCAGACCCCATACCTCCACTCCTGTGTTCAGTCAGATCGTCGCTGTCCGGGGTCTTTCTCATCCTCCAGGAGATGTAGCAGAGCTGAAGGAGGTTTTACAGGGGGGTATTGCTCAATCGATCCTCCCTCTGGGCAGGGGGACGGAGAGCTCTGGGGCTGATTCAGGGCATCCGAAAAAGCGCTGTTCAGGTCTTTCTCCATGCACTCCTGTTGCGCTTGCCCTCGTATCCGTGGAACCATCGTCAGAGGAATCAGCCCCATTCGTCGCAGGAAAGTGTACGTGAAGGGTTACTCCACGTGCTTGCCTGTTGTTGGTTCGGGGGAGAGCGGGCCGTAGAAAGGAACCGTCGCCCCCTTCACTCCGTTAATTAAAAAATAAAAATTTACAGAAAATTCAAAAATAAAATAAAAACGGTGGGGACTGAACCAGACCCAAGTGCCTCCTATAGACACTATGTAAGAACTGGGGAAATCTCAGCCAGCGAGAGGGTGTATACTGCAGGGGAGGAGCTAACTTTTTTTCTGGTTTACTTAGTGTCCTCCTAGTGGCCAGCAGCATAACACCCACTGTCTCTGTGTCCCCCAATGAGGCGTAGGAGAAAGAGCTTTTTGGTAAAGCACATGATTCTACTTTTTACCAAAAACAGAATAATGCCTACAAAGGAAAGAACACAGTACACACAGTCAAATATGGTGGAGATTCAAAGATGTTTTGGGGTTATCATGAAATCTGAAAATTAGCAAAGGATTTTGGGTCACAATATAGTGCCCAGTGTCACAATGCAAACTCAGCTTTTTAGGTTTGTTCCCTGCAGGACAATGACCCCAAATATATATTTCATGAAACCCTAAGAAATGGATGGAAACAAAGTACTGGAGAGTTCTGCAGTGGCCAGGAATGAGTCCGGATCTAAATCCCATTGAACACAAAAGGAGATAAACATGCGTGATTGAAATAATTTTCTGGGAGAAATCCTATATTTTATAGAACAATTTCAAGGGTGCCAACACTTTCGGCTATGACTGTATGTATATTTATATTGCAAAGGCTTAATCACAGTTGATGGGGCAGTGAGGGCTTGTGTTTTGTGTTACAAACCATAGTTAGAGGCGACGATGCTGAATACTATTATTTTTAATTTAATTTTTGGTTTTAATTATTTTTTATGTTCACTTTAACTTGTGGATCGTTTGACTACTTGCACTATAAGGACCTTCAGCAGGCAACACATTGTCACCGCGCAAAAGCTTTTATTATATTGTGGCACTTAAATACCATAGTCTGAGATTGACAGCAGCGACCAGCGTTTACTCCGACCGCTGCTGTTACAGGACAGGTTGTGTCTGTATAAAACAGTCAGCACCTCCATTGTATGGAGCAGGCTTAGCTGCAGCATGATCTGTAGCATCTCCACCCTCCACAGGATGTGCTATTAACTCCTCAGAAAAAAAAGGGGTGAATGATCACCTATCCTTAGGATAGGACATGCATATTAGATCAGTGGCGGTCTTGACTCCCAGCACCGTTGCCGATCAGCTCTTGTATGGACCAGTGATTGCCGACTCCTCTTCATTGTTTACCATACACAGCGCCATACATTCTGTAGTGGTTGTTGCGGGTACTGCAGCTCATTGCAACTCCGTTCCATTCAAACATAACTGGGCCGCAGTACCACAAATAGCCACTACAAAACGCTGTGCCTAGTAAGCAATGAAAGGACCTCAGAGCTAGCTACGCCCCCCGTTGCCCCTCTTTCAGTTCATCAGCAGAGGTGCAAGGCGGCAGCCGTCCATCAATGTGATTTTGATGACCCTCACAATTTCAACGACCCAGAAAACAAATTTAAGAAGTCCCATATCCCAGGCATATCCGAATCAGGGGCAAAGTACCCCTTTGTCCTAACACGGGAGGAGGCCGAATTCCCATCTGAGACATTTACAGCATTTTCACAGGATGTCAGAACTTGAAGGGGCGACCTCGGGGGACGTTCTCCAACCACTGTCCCGCCCATGAGGAAGGAAATGATAGAAGGGGAGGTGCACAGGTGTGCGGCGCGCAATATTCAGTTCTATGGGAGTTACAGAAAGCACTTGCAGTGGGACCTGCATATATCAGACACTTACAGAAAATGTTACCGCTTAACAAGACAAATGAATTCTGGAATAATTTGGGCAAATGGGAGGGGCTAACCAGAAAAGGGGTGTGGCCTGATGCTTCTGATGATTGACAGTTTGGATCAGCGGAATGACTTCTCTGCCGGTCTGAACTGAGCGCTCCCTGAAGAGACCAGAGGCAGCTTCATCTCTAACACCAGGGGAGTGCAGGGGCACAAAAGCCGGCAGGACCCGGTGATCCAAGTGCTTGGCAATTTCAGAAGATGGAGGGGGATGAGACATCACTGCCTTATACAGCTCTGGTACTGGCTGGAAGTACCCCGCGTTCACCGCCGAGTCTGCACAGCTCTGTGCGCTGTACAGTGGCCATCCTTGGACTACTCTTTAAAGGGGTTGTCCACCTTTGGGGACTTTTTTTTTTTTTTTTTAATAACTCGACAACCCCTTTTACTAGATTTTGAAAAGTTTCACACAGAAGGTTGGAAGGAAATCAGGGCGGCGATCAGCTGTAAATCTACAGCAGACGCGATTCGATAGCTGCCGCATCGATTTGCGCCGTCACTTGCTATTTAACCGGCGACAGAAGTCCTGACCGCACGGCTCTGTGTCGACAAAGGGCATCTGATACAAGGTGGAATCCATCTTGTAGAACACATCTAGGGGGTTAATAGAAGAAGAAAAAGCACAAGCTGTCTGGCAGCGCCTTATTAATCAACTGACGGGAAGTAATAGAGGACATGCAGAGAATTAGCAATGCCCCTGTCGACACCGCCGCGCGTGGAGCAGAATAAAGAGCCCACAGACTTAAGCAGGCAAGATAAAATATGGAGGCGGGAGCCGGAACAAAAGAACGTCAAGGTCATTTATATTTTAACAAACTGAGGAGAAGCCTCAGACTAATGTGTCCAGGAGATAAGCGAGCAAAGAGGGGGAAACCGGCGGCAGCGGTCACCAGGAATGGTAGAGTCTAGGGGCTTCCTACAAGTGGTCTCATCAAAGAGACCGCGCCAGGACCGCCGGTACGCAGGGAGAAGTCAGTGCTGAAGCCCCTTCATTATTAGATCTGGTGGGGTCCCAAAAATCATGTCATATCCAGCGCTGCCAGATCCCGACCCACAACATCCCCAACCTTCCCTGAGGACTGATTTACCAAGAAATTGATTTTTTTGGGGTGGTGGGGGTGGAAATGCTCTTTAACCCCTTCTTGCTCCACAGAGAGGGCTCAGTTAGTAAGTGCGCTACAGGCCAGGCCGCTGTTATTTAGCCGCCTGTCAATCCCCGACTGTGGCATTTCATAGGTGCGATGACGGCTGCTGAAATCATTGGCCATCACCATCTTAGCGGATTGGAGTGTAGGATACCTCAAGTCCAATATGGGGACTAAATAAAAAGTTACAAGTTTTTCAAACTATATATAAAAAAAAAAAAAAGATATATATATATATATATATATATATATATATATATATATATAGTTTAAATCTACATAATTAAACCCATCCAAATATCAAGAAATAAAATAAATACTGTAAATAAATTAAAAAAAAAAAGAAAAAGTTCACCAAAAATAGCAGCAGCATTAATTGGATCATAGGGGGATTTGTTAGATTTCAGCAAACACCGAGGGTGGATCTTCCCCCGATTTAGAAATAGGAATATAGTTTAACACCCGGATACCAAATGTCTCCTGATAAAGGCGCGATCCGTGGGCACCACTAGGAATCACATGCCACGTGCCGAGCATCGCGGGGGCACAAAAACCAATGCAGAATAAGAAGATAACAGGAGGCTAAATGACGACGTGGATGCGGAGAAGTGAGCGCCGCCGGATCGCCTGCAGAATAAACCAGCGCCATTAATAAGTGAGAGGGTCTCCCCGGCCCCCGGAGCCGTACATCACCACCGATGCGGCGGCGCAGGAAACTGCTCACCATTCGTCACCCTCCACGTGGGCCAGGCGGATTTGATAAATGTTGTTTCTTCGGACCTGGAAGCGTCCGCGGCTCGGCTCCTCCAGAGGCACGAACGTCACAGCGCTACCGGAGACGTCTGCAGAGGGAGGGAGGAAACGTGGAACGTTACTCGTCTGTCGTCGCTGAGCACAACATTATCACTTTTTCTATTAATCTCCATAAGACTCAGCGGCGGTCACGTGAGGGTGCGTTAGTCCTGCTGTGTGTGTGATGGATGTGTATGTGCAGTCATCACTCTGGAAGGAGACGTTACATCTTTTATATACTGTATGTGTCTTTGTTATTGTCATGCCATATTAGAGCACGCCGGAGACACTGGGTTAGCGCCAGAGCATGCTCAGATAACACCTTATCTATCTTGTAAGGTCGGAACGTTGTTGTCTCCCTGTATTGTGCGATGTATTAATAAAGAAGATACTCTGTGCTGTGACGCTGTTGTTGCGCTCTTCACCTTTGGATCTCATGGAGGATTGGGATAATCCTCTTTTTGGCTTTCTTGCACCCGCTACCAACATATCAATTTATTTGTGATGAGGTGCTGCCCTACACTTGTTTTTTTTTCTAAATGTGCTCCCATGGCTGCTGTCAGGAAAAGGACTTTTGTTTCCAGTTCCAGTTAGGAACTTGCACCTCTCTGGAGCTCCCCTTACCCTCAGATCAGTCAGGGAACTGCACGTAGTCGCCGGAAGGGCTGCCCTGTCACGTGCTGGCTATCGGGCACTCTGCAGTGAGGGCGGTATGTATATCAACAGTCCCCGGCCGGGAAGACACACACAAACCTCCGATCCGTCACTGCCAGGATCCCCCAATGACACCAGAACGCTACGCTGCCACCAGTTCCTCATTTCATACAAGGAAGGTCCGTTACCAAAGTCTATATCGGGTTAGAAACCTACCCCAGGTAGCGGGAATTTGGGCAGAGTACGTGTAGGTTCAATCATAGAGCAAAAAGAACGAAGCTAGTAAATGTATAGGTTTACTCCAGAAAATATTGGCAGTACCATTCTTTTGAGACCAAACAGAGCATTTCTGCGTGTTACTGGGGATGGGGGGGGCAGAAATTCATTTCCCAGGTTTCTGAAGGTCCTAAAGGCCACAAAACCCTGCCATGTGTAGCCCTATGTGTCCGAATCCTGGAAATCCAATTTTCCCGTTTCTAGGATTACTGGGAGTTATTAAATTTGACTGAGTATTTTGGGACAGGAAAAAAAGAATCTCTGGCAGGAAAACCTTCTTACTAGAGGCAATAACCTTGCATTCCCAAGGGAGGGGGGAGAGCAGAATTTCACAGAGTGAGACAGAGAGGGCTCTCAGCAGCGAGGGGGATGTAGCAGGGTTTTGGTTGTGCAGAAACCAATGGGGGGGGGGGGAAGGGCAGTAAGTCAACTTTGGTTGTGTAACCCGGACAAGGGGAAATGATTCATATTTTCCTGACAACTGAACTTTCTCCAGACTTGTCTCCCATCGAGCACATCTGGGTCATCACTGAATGAAAATTGCGTAGGAGCTGCCAGCAGCGGATCTTGATGATTTATCCAAATGCAAATGAACTGCCAGCAGAGGATCTTGATGATTTATCCAAATGCAAAGGATCTGCCAGCAGAGGATCTTGCTGACTCACCCAAATGCACAGGGAGCTGCCAGCAGCAGATCTTGATGATTAACCCAAGTGCATTCAGTGCGGCAGAACGTTCCTCAAACAACCATTAATAACCTCACTGATAGCAGCCAAGGCTGTAAGTGCAGAGATTTCTGCACATGGTGCTCATACCACAAACATCAAGATGTTTTGAAAAAGTTGTTTCTATTTTTTAATTTTTTATCACTTGAAGATCAGTGACGTCTCCATCTTGTGATTTCCATAATTCTATCACTTTTCCTTCTTGGTGTTACAATCAGGGCTGTGGAGTCGGTAAGCCAAACCTGCGACTCCGACTCCTCAATTTCCCTTACACTGACTCCAACTCCGACTCCGACACATTGCTTATATTTAAGTGAAAAATTTATTGTAGTACAATGTGAACCTCAGACATTTAATCATTTTTATGATCCAATAATCAAGATATTTAGATAGAACAGAATATATATTGGTGTACTACCCGGTTTTCATTCTTTTTGGTACAGATACGATATGGATAGACAGATATGGATAAATGGATATATAGATAGAGCAGATTTCTAATCTGCTTTTGCTATTGAGAACATTATCTATGAGCTCAAAAACCTTTCAGGTGATGCGGTTTTTTAAAAAGATGATCAGCTTTTGTAGCTGAAAAACGTATCCTCAAAAAACACAGGAAAAACGCTGTGTGTGAATGTAGCCTTAGATCAGGAATAGAACAGCCATTTATAGGACATTTCATAACTTTCCCAAACTCCTATGAAAAAATATTCAGCACATCCTGCATTGAATTACTGTACCCAATTTATTATATATTTTAGGAGTCGGAGTCGGTCCATTTTATACCGACTCCAACTCCACCAAAATGAGCACCGACTACGACTCCGACTCCACGACTCCGACTCCACAGCCCTGGTTACAATGTCAATGTTGAGGAGTGTATACAAAACCAAGCCCCCCATCCAGTGAGCTAATGATAAGGAGGGCAGCCCCCCTGAGGATTACTCTTCACATCTTACACTAGTCTTGCTCCTCGCTACGTACACAGGATCTGTAGACAGCTCAGCCCATCAGTCCGCTCATAAAGCAGAAATTACTGCAACACAAGAAAGGCAAAGCGCCCTTCTATGGATTGTAAAGGGAATCTGTCAGCAGGTGTTTGCTATGTAATCTGAGAGCAGAGAGCCTGATTCCAGGGATGTGTCACATATTAGGCTTTGTGCTGCTGTTTCAATACAATCACTGTTTTATCAGCAGGAGATTATCATTAGGACTGTGTGTCATGTGCAGGCCAGTCAAGCTAATCTGTATAACTCTACCCTCACACAGATCGGCAGCTTGCTGCCTATGCACAGTGTACACAGGAAGCTGCCAATTAGTGATGTTGGCAGGGATATACAGGGCTCAGCATTTTGAGCTCTGTTAGATCTGCAGCAGAGTACACAGGGGAGTTCATTAAAATTGCAAGCAAGCAGCCCATTAAGTGGCATCGCTGGAATCAGGGTCTCTGCTCCTACATCATGAAGCTCTTAGATTACTGTACATGGCAAAAACCTGCTGACAGATGATCACTGGTTTAAAGAGAATCTATATAACACTGGAATATTCAGTCTACTGTATAATTACCGATCACCTATAATGCCAAGTTACAGGTGATCAAACATGACAGACATGGGGGCCGTGGCATCCCATCAGCCCACTGCGTCGCAGGTGAGGAGACCTTAAAAGAACCCCCCGTTCCTGACCACTTAAACGCTACTCTCACAACTGAAAGTGGCATCTAACAGGTTACACTGCTGCGATCAGCGCTAACTCCAGTAACTGTTAGGTGCCAGCTGTATAACACCACCAGCACCCACTCCATCCAGTGATGGGGTCATTCTGCTGCACCCGGGGCACAACTGAGGGACAGATTTGTAAACTAAAGATGTGATTTTACAGATCTGAGTAAGAGGTTACTTTTAAAATGGGAAATTTGGCGGCTCAGTGGTTAGCATTGTGCTATATACTGGACAGCACGGCGGCTCAGTGGTTAGCACTGATATATATTAGGCAGCACGGCGGCCCAGTGGTTATTACTGTGCTATATATAGTTCAGTACGGTGGCTCAGTGGTTAGCACTGTGCTATATATAGGGCAGCATAACGGCTTAGTGGTTAGCACTATGCTATATATAGGGCAGCACGGTGGCTCAGTGGTTAGCACTGTGCTATATATAGGGCAGCACGGTGGCTCAGTGGTTAGCACTGTGCTATATATAGGGGAGCACGGCGGCTCAGTGGTTAGCACTGTGCTATATATATATGGTAGCACGGCGACTCAGTGGTTAGCACTGTGCTATATATAGGGCAGCATAACGGCTTAGTGGTTAGCACTATGCCATATATAGGGCGGCACGGTGGCTCAGTGGTTAGCACTGTGCTATATATAGGGCAGCATAACGGCTTAGTGGTTAGCACTGTGCTATATATAGGGCGGCACGGTGGCTCAGTGGTTAGCACTGTGCTATATATAGGGCAGCACGGTGGCTCAGTGGTTAGCACTGTGCTATATATAGGGCAGCACGGCGGCTCAGTGGTTAGCACTTTGCTATATATATATGGTAGCACGGCGACTCAGTGGTTAGCACTGTGCTATAAATATATAGGGCAGCACGGTAGCTCAGTTGTTAGCACTGTGCTATATAAATAGGGCAGCATGGTGGCTCAGTGGTTAGCAATTTGCTATATATATAGGGCAGCATGGCGGCTGAGTGGTTAGCACTACGCTATATATATATATATATATACAGGGCAGCACGGCGGCTCAGTGGTTAGCACTGTGCTATATACAGGGCAGCATGGTCTCAATAGTTAGCACTGTGCTATATATAGGGCAGCACGGCGGCTCAGTGGTTAGTGCTGTGCTATATATAGGGCAGCATGGCGGCTCAGTGGTTAGTACTGCTATATATAGGGCAGCACGGCGGCTCAGTGGTTAGTACTGCTATACACAGGGCAGCACTGCAGCTCAGTGGTTAGCACTGTGCTATATATAGGGCTGCACAGTGGATCAGTGGTTAGCTCTGTAAAATAGGGCAGCATGGTGGCTCAGTAGTTATCACTGTACTATAGGGCAGAACAGTGAGTATATAAGTGAGAAAAATAAATACAATGTGTTTTGAGCAGGGCTGTGGAGTTGGTAAGCTAAAACCTCGGACTCCGACTCCCCAATTTCCATGACACCAACTCCACCAAAATGGGCTCCGACCCCACAGTCCTGGTTTTGAGGTTGACGGGAGGAGTGTAAGTGATGTAAAACAGGACGTCGCCTTTTATAGGGTGCCGACCATTGCTGAAACTTTTGCGCCTTTATTTTAGTTGTCAGTGGGAGTCTCAGCACACAGACACTAAAGAACAAGGCTGTGTTCACACGTTGGGTTTTTTTTTTCGCGGATTTACAAAAAAAATCTTCTTAAAAGAAGCATCCCACTCATTTTAATGCATTTTGCACTTTTTGTGCATGTTGATGCGTTTTTTTCAGCGAAAAATACGCCTCGCTGTAAAAACGCAGCATGCTCATTAATTTTGCGGAAAATTCCGCATTTCTTGCTATCTTCTGTGTGTCTGGGGACGCGCGGAAAAAGAACGCATAAAAAACGCGTGTTTTCTGGGAAGGAGTCCTGTTTTTATGCAGAAATTTCCGGCATACGTGTGCACATAGCCTAAGACTCCAATACTGAGCCAAGAGCTTCATAGAAGGAAAGCGCTGCAAGAAACGCACCTGTGCGCTCAGGTCTGTGTTAGGCCACGTTCACACGCTCAGTATTCGGTCAGTATTTGACAACAGTATTTGTAGCCAAAACCGGGAGAGGAACAATCAGAGGGAAAGTATAATAGAAACCCGTCACCACTTCTGCATTTATCACCCGCTCCTGGTTTTGGCTTACAGATACTGATGTGAAATACTGACCGAATACTGAACGTGGCCTAAACTGTACACCTTTTTACCTTACATTATTTTGGCAATATATTTAAAAGAATATATAATTAGTAAACTTGCAATTTTCACATTGGGGCTTTCTTTTACACTCACATTTCATGTTTTTTTCATGAAGTTTTCAGCAGGCTCCTTATCATCAGAGGCAGGGCGACACTTCTGTAAACCGCTGATAACGCAGGATCCACCAATCACAAGAGGCGATGTCACAGCTCCCCCTCCCTTCCTACCATCACTGGACACGCTCATTTGATGCTTCAAAGATAGGGTGCGAGTCTGATCATTGCGACCAATGCAATTGTGTCAATAAGTGTCTAATGCGTGCGTACAGGCGTTATTGTGAAGGCTGAGAGTGATTGGTGGATCCCGTGTACAGAGGTGTTACAGGTCTGTGATGATAATGAGCCTGCTGAAAAGTCTTCCAGAGAGGACTAGAGTCTAAACAAGCCTCACTTGCTGTAGTGAAAATGATAAGATTTATAACAAATATTGTACAATGGGAAAAATGCTACAAAGGATACAGGAAAGCCCAACTCCTGCTGTCACCCAGGCCCGCGGGGGCGTTCCCTGCAATGCCACGTGATCACCTGTGAGGAGCAGCTCGGTGCCGGCCTCGCCGCTCTTGGGGAAGATGCTCCGCAGTGTGACCGCGCCGTCCTCACAGCCCCGGATCCGGGCCAGCACCTCCTCATCTCCTCCCGGGCACTGCAGCTCTGCCAGCAGCTTCCGCACCGCGGCCTCCTCCTCTTGGCCCCTCTTCACACAGGATCCGCTCAGTCTCTTATTCAGCACCTGCGGTCTCTCCACCCACACCGCCACCGCCGCCCAGAACCCCGAGGGCAGCGCAGAGCCCGGAGCCCGCACACAGATCCTCCCCAGCTCCGGCATCTTACCGCTACCACTTGTGCGCGGCGCCCGGTGATGACGTCACCATCACAGCTGTCAAACTGTCCCCTTCTCAACGCGTGAGACTATTCCCTCTATCTCCCAATGCTATCAGTCTTCATAAAAATGGCGACCAAAGGGATCCGCTGATTTATCCTCTAGATTCAGTGTTTCCATAAATCCGTGAGGCGCATGATGATGACACATCACGGTGCCAGTACTAGCCGCCATATTGCTTACTGGCAGTGCGTGACTAGTATAGGTAATACAGTGATGTCTTATTAATATTCTTAACGGCGGCCATCTTGGTTGTGGGCAAACAGTGAGATTCGGCTTATAAATGACTAAAGTGTTATAGTCAGGATATTACATGCTCGTTCCCACCTTTCCCCAGATTAATGTATGCTGTGTGTACCCCGCACCACACGTCTCCTCGGATTCAAAAATCTTCAATAATACATTTTGCCCATAAGAAAGATGGCGGAAAAGACATCCTCTTCCTATGACTGGAGCTGTGCCTCCTGGGAGTGGGGCCAGTTTCTGGCTGTCAGTTGTGGACTCTGGCTCTGTACAATCTGGGAGGTCGTGGCTGGTAAAGGTGAGCTGTTGAGGGGCTTATTATGGCTGCAAAGGGGCTTTCACCAATGCATTGAGTTCTGTCGTGAGCATCTGTGGTTGTACCACAAGTCTCAGCATGTCACTGGTGCAGAAGAAAACAAGGAAGCAACCAATCGCTGCACAGCTTTCAGTTTATCGACTGATGTTGAAAAATGAAAGCTGGAGCTTGGTTGCTATGGGCGACAAGGCCAGCCTTACCCTCAGACTGGTGTGATGCATGTGGGTCAGTGTCACAGAACATAGTGGGGTAGGGGCTGAGAAATGATTGGAGAGAGCGGGGGACGCCTGATGGCGGATTACAGGAGCAGCCGCAAACGGGATCCAGGGATGGGGGCGAAACGGTGCGCTGCGTATCCTGGTGACACCCAGGGTGCACCAGCGCCCTTCATTGAGGCAATGATCAGCTGCAGCGATTTTACTTGCATTTTTTGCATTCGTTTGAATGGGTGAAAAACTCTGGAAGAATTGACAAGCTGTGGATTTAAAAAAAAAGACGCAGCAGCTCCAAACACCGCCAGAAAAAAAATGCAGCGTGTGAATGATATTTTTGAAATCGCATTCACCTTGCTAGTACTGTAAGACACAGAATTTTATTTTGATGTTTAGAAAAATGTACTGAAAAAACGGCATGTGTGAGCAAGGTGTGATTTAAAAAAAAAAAAAATGTATATGACCTATACAATGGCATGTAAAAGTTTGGGCACCCTTGGTCAAAGTTGCTGTTGTGAACAGTTAAGCAAGTTGAAGATTTAGGCTGCGGATTTTTCCGTGCGGATCCGCAGGGAAAACCGCAGGTAAAGTGATTGGCCAGCAGTTTTCCCCTGCGTTTTGACACCTGGACAATGGAACAGGTGTCAAACCGCAGCGGAATCCGCAGAAAAAAACGCAGCTTTTGCACTGCGGATTTGAAATCCCATTGGCTAACATGGTACTGTACACTGTCTGCGGAACTGCTGCGGATCCGCAGGACCAAATCCACTGCTGATCCACAGCAGAATCCGCAGCGTGTGCACACACCCGAAATGATCTCTAAAAAGCCTAAAATTACAGATGACACATTTCCTTTGTGTTTTAGGCAAAAATATAGTTATATTTTACATTTTAAAAATTGCAAAAAGGAAAATCAGGTGCGCACTGTCTGGATTCTTCGACCATGGGAGAAAGCGGGCACGTGACTACTGGTATGCGATTTGCATACATGCAGTCATGTGGCGACTAAACGTGTATTATTATTATTATTTATTTTTATAGCGCCATTTATTCCATGGTGCCTTACTTGTGAGGAGGGGTATACAGAATACAAACAAATACAGTATTCTTAACTACTCCGCATCAAAGCCGGGACATGTCAGCTGTTTTGAACAGCTGACATGTGGTTGCAATAGGCGCAGGTGGAATCGCGATCCTCCTGCGCCTATTAACTAGTTAAATGCTGCTAACAGCGGCATTTAACCGGCGCCTCCGACCCCCATCACGTGATCGGGGGTCAGCTATTCGTTGGCATAACAACCTGAGGTCTCCTGGAGACCTCTATGGTTGTTGATGAGGCATTGCTCTGAGTGCCAACCGGTGGTCGGCACTTATAGCAATGCAGTCATTCATCTACATATAGGCGATCTGCTCAAGCATGCCAAAATTAAAAAATATATATTTTAAAAAATATGAAAAAAAAATTAAAAAATATAAACGTTTAAATCACCCCCCTTTCGCCTCATTGAAAATAAGACAATTAACAAAAAAAATCCCACATACACATATTAGGTATCGCCGTGTTTAGAATCGCCCGATCTATCAATAATCGCTAAACGGCGTAACGTAATTTCCACAAAAATTTAAAATAACCAATAAATTTCCTTCAACTTCACAATTGTGTCCCACTTGTTGTTGATTCTTCACCAAAAATTTACATTTGGTATCTTTATGTTTGAAGCATGATATGTGGGAAAAGGTTGAAAAGTTCCAGGGGGCCGAATACTTTCGCAAGGCACTGTGTGTGTGTGTGTGTGTGTGTGTATATGTGTAATATATATATATATATATATATATATATATATATATATACAATTTTTTTTTTCTGGTCACTCCTTGGGTTCCTGACTTTCTTTTCCTGTTCTTGTGGTGCCTGCATTACATTGATTGTATTGAAATGGATGATTTTGTCTGTGTAACACAGTAGCAGTTCTCCACAGCAGGAGACCTGAAAGAACCGTGCGATAAACTTTAATACACAAGCAATATGTCCACAGACTGCACAACCTTTACAATCAGACTAAACAACAGTCCTCTGCAAAATCACCCCTGGCCTTCACCCACGGTCAGGAAACATTCAGGAATTGCTGCGGATTGGACGCTGCGTCCTGCCACAGTGTTTAATCTGCAGCGTCCAGATGTTCCAGCATAGTGGAGGGGATTTTATGAAATCCCGTCTCCACTATGCGTGCAGGGACGCGGGTGACACACCCGCGTAATCGGACATGCAGCACGTCTTTTTAGACCGCAGCATGTCGGTTTACCTTGCGGAGACGCTCAGTCTCCACAAGGTAAACCGCCTACTCTATGGCTACGCTGCGGCGATTCCAGATGTGTTCACTGAGCACATCCGGAATCACCGCGCGGCCAGAAGGGGGCGGGGCTTTGGGCAGAGCGGGTTTTCCCCTCTGTCCAAAGCGCAGCAAGAACGGTACGTGGAAACATACCCTTATAGTCCGCTGACAGCTGACACATTGTATTTCTTGCTGGCTCAGTGCACGCATACTTACTGGAAATTTGTAGATTTTTTTTTTTTTTTTTTAGTATGTTGCTGTACCCTGATCTGCGGGGTTTACACAGATGTATCCGGCGCCACCGTCGTAATGGGAAGCATGGTATGTCAGTAGTGTTAAGTTGTGCAGTGTGTATGCGCAGCCATTGTGCAGCGTGTGCGTGCAGCCATTGTGCAGCGTGTGCGCGCAGCCATTGTGCAGCGTGTGCGCCCAGCCATTGTGCAGCGTGTGCGCGCAGCCATTGTGCAGCGTGTGCGCGCAGCCATTGTGCTGCGTGTGCGCGCAGCCATTGTGCAGCGTGTGCGCGCTGCCATTGTGCAGCGTGTGCGCGTTGCCATTGTGCAGCGTGTGCGCGCAGCCATTGTGCAGCGTGTGCGCGCAGCCATTGTGCAGCGTGTGCGCGCAGCCATTGTGCAGCGTGTGCGCGCAGCCATTGTGCAGCGTGTGCGCGCAGCCATTGTGCAGCGTGTGCGCGCAGCCATGAGCGACACACCCTCGGCGAGTTATGCTGATAGCTGATGATGGCTGCCACTCTTGTTAGATTTGCTCAGATACACCCTATATAATTCTCCCAAATTCTGTTTGTTCGAAACTGGCCTTAAAGGGATTGTCTACTTTACACCAATTGATAACTTACCGATTGGTGGTGGTCTGACTGCAGGTACCCACACCGACTGGCAGAACGGCAAATTTTTATCCCAGCCGAGGACATTTGATTCCCATTATCAAGTCTAGCAGCAGCTGAGATGTATTTTTTCATTCTCTATGGGGCAGATGTAAAAAGCCATCAATTTCTAGTTAATTTTTTTTCAAATGAAATGGAAAAATGTCCATTAATCACCTTGTGATCTGTGCCCTATGTTCTTTTGTGAATAAAATACGGCTATAGGCGATTTACAAACCATAGCGGTCTTCTTTTCTCTACATTCTATTCTGCGTCCCAACTTTTTTGGAATCGAGGTTCTAGGTATAGCAAAAAATATACAGTGTGTGTGTGTGTGTGTATATATATATGTCAAAGTGGACGACCCCTCTAAAATCCACCGTGTTACCCTAAACCTGATGTATACATTGCTCCCTGAGTGTCACAGCCCAAGGTACGATAGGACAAGACAGAGAAGGACTTTCATACCTCCGCACTGCAGAGTCCCAAGTCCGGCTATCTTATCGATGCAATCAGGGTCAGCAAATAATACCGTAGTAATGTATTACAGCGCTGCGGGGACATAAGATCCTAGCTGGAGACGTCGCCTCATCCATAATCTGCTGCTCGTAGTCTGCGGGGTCCGGACTCCTCTCCTCTTATTAGTAAGTGTGATGCTACCCGTAGCTAAGGGTTGGAATGGTTTTCGTATGTATAAGAAAAGTGGAAACCCGCGACTTTTTGAGCCTTTGGAGATTTCTTTAAAAAGCTGTCCACTGACATATGGATAGACAAAACATGGACAATCAAAGACCCTCCCAAACCCCTGCAGTAGACTGAATAAGACTCCGTTGACAGACTCTGTTACATCTTAGCAACAGAGAGATGAGAGTCATGCCAGGGATTGATACAGGAAAGATGTATATCTTTGTACCGTGTTGGCCAGTAGATACAGTTGTGGCCAAAAGTATTGACACCCCTGCAATTCTGTCAGATAATACTCAGTTTCTTCCTGAAAATTATTGCAAACACAAATTCTTTGGTATTATTATCTTCATTTAATTTGTCTTAAATGAAAAAACACAAAAGAGAATGAAGCAAAAAGCAAAACATTGATCATTTCACACAAAACTCCAAAAATGGGCCAGACAAAAGTATTGGCACCCTCAGCCTAATACTTGGTTGCACAACCTTTAGCCAAAATAACTGCGACCAACCGCTTCCGGTAACCATCAATGAGTTTCTTACAATGCTCTGCTGGAATTTTAGACCATTCTCCTTTGGCAAACTGCTCCAGGTCCCTGATATTAGAAGGGTGCCTTCTCCAAACTGCCATTTTTAGATCTCTCCACAGGTGTTCTATGGGATTCAGGTCTGGACTCATTGCTGACCATCTTAGAAGTCTCCAGTGCTTTCTCTCAAACCATTTTCTAGTGCTTTTTGAAGTGTGTTTTGGGTCATTGTCCTGCTGGAAGACCCATGACCTCTGAGGGAGACCCAGCTTTCTCACACTGGCCCCTACATTATGCTGCAAAATTTGTTGGTAGTCTTCTGACTTCATAATGCCATGCACACAGTCAAGCAGTCCAGTGCCAGAGGCAGCAAAGCAACACCAAAACATCAGGGAACCTCCGCCATGTTTGACTGTAAGGACCGTGTTCTTTTCTTTGAATGCCTCTTTTTTTTCTCCTGTAAACTCTATGTTGACGCCTTTGCCCAAAAAGCTCTACTTTTGTCTCATCTGACCAGAGAACATTCTTCCAAAACGTTTTAGGCTTTTTCAGGTAAGGCCGGTTTCACATTTGCGTTTAGGGCCGTAGCGTCGGCCTGCTCACGGCTGCCGCTAAGCCCCG
The DNA here is from genome assembly GCF_039654945.1 of Dendrobates tinctorius. NCBI lineage: Eukaryota > Metazoa > Chordata > Amphibia > Anura > Dendrobatidae > Dendrobates > Dendrobates tinctorius. The sequence goes on along the minus strand of NW_027361707.1, from coordinate 22,582,228 downwards.
CCCCCTGCCGCGCCTCCTCCGGTAGCTCCGCCTCTGGGCGCATGACGCTGCATGCGTCCCCTATTTTTATCACTGAGGACGCAGGCCATGCACAGTATGCGTTTGGCGGCGCCTGCGTCCTTTTGACGGTGTGCCTACCCGTGCCAAACGCAACCTGTTACAATTTGGTTGAGCTCGGCGCACCGTCAAAAGGACACAGGCGCCGCCAAACGCATACTGCGCATGGCCTGCGTCCTCAGTGATAAAGATAGGGGACGCATGCAGCGTCATGCGCCCGGCTGCGGAGCTACCGGAGGAGGCGCGTCAGGGGGCGGGGCTTAGCGGCGGCCATGCGCAGGCCGACGCTGCAGCCCTAAACACAAATGTGAAACCGGCCTAAGTTTTGGCAAACTCCAGCCTGGCTTTTTTATGTCTCGGGGTAAGAAGTGGGGTCTTCCTGGGTCTCCTACCATACAGTCCCTTTTCATTCAGACGCCGACGGATAGTACGGGTTGACACTGTTGTACCCTCGGACTGCAGGGCAGCTTGAACTTGTTTGGATGTTAGTCGAGGTTCTTTATCCAACATCCGCGCAATCTTGCGTTGAAATCTCTTGTCAATTTTTCTTTTCCGTCCACATCTAGGGAGGTTAGCCACAGTGCCATGGGCTTTAAACTTCTTGATGACACTGCGCACGGTAGACACAGGAACATTCAGGTCTTTGGAGATGGACTTGTAGCCTTGAGATTGCTCATGCTTCCTCACTATTTGGTTTCTCAAGTCCTCAGACAGTTCTTTGGTCTTCTTTCTTTTCTCCATGCTCAATGTGGTACACACAAGGACACAGGACAGAGGTTGAGTCAACTTTAATCCATGTCAACTGGCTGCAAGTGTGATTTAGTTATTGCCAACACCTGTTAGGTGCCAGAGGTAAGTTACAGGTGCTGTTAATTACACAAATTAGAGAAGCATCACATGATTTTTCGAACAGTGCCAATACTTTTGTCCACCCTCTTTTTTATGTTTGGTGTGGAATTATATCCAATTTGGCTTTAGGGCAATTTTTTTTGTGTTTTTTCATTTAAGACAAATTAAATGAAGATAATAATAACAAAGAATTTGTGTTTGCAATAATTTTCAGGAAGAAACTGAGTATTATCTGACAGAATTGCAGGGGTGTCAATACTTTTGGCCTCAACTGTAGAAGAATATTCAGAATTGAGAGTTCTCAGTGGTTGATACCTTTTAATGGCTAACTGAAAAGATGGTAACACACTGCAAGCTTTCGAGACTACTCGGGTCTCTTCATGAGGCATTGACTAATACAAAATCTGAAGAATCGCATATTTATACACAACATGACACAGGAATAATGCAATAGATATGACAAGTGACAGGAAGCGGAACTATCATTATGGGAGAGGGCTAAACAGTTGTGTCCATAAATATCAGAACAGTTCTTAGATAAGGAGTGTGAAAGTTTTACTGTCCTGTGATTGAGTTCTGGTCCATGGTTGTGACGCCCCCACAAGGTCTGAGGAGCACATTCCTTAGTAGATGTAAAAAGACATAACTCTATGCGACACATTCATTCCTGCACTGAGTGTGTCAAAGGTTTTCATGAGTTTTAGACTCCTAAATGTTGTGACTTCTTAAATCACATGTAAGTTGCCTCATTAGAGAAGAAAGACTTGAACTCTAGCATCATCCATTGGAAGTAACATTCAATATCGACCCTTTAATGAGCCTTGCCACATAACTTGAGATCAAAGCCAAACCAGAATTTCAGTTTGCAGTCACATGTTTGGGGGTTGTTGCCTCTGATCAGCGCAAAGCTTGAGATCTGATTTGGCTGTATGAGAGGCTTCTAGGATGGAAGGGGAAACGTCTGTCTTTAGAACTTTTTAAGAAAGATTTGAATCCGAGTACAAGAGGTAACGTTTCTCCTGTGGAGAGTGACATGTCTGACATGCCAGCGTAAGGAGGCTTATAGGCCATGCAATGCGCCTGTAATGTAAGAGAGAAATTGGAACTTGTATTATTACTGATCACTGCACTGTGCAATGTCACTGCGGCCAGCTGGAGACCTGAGATTTCTTGGGGGTGTTCCCATTTTCTAAAATGATGATGTGCCATCACTCTATGGTCAATGTAGTCTGACTTCTTGATCCCCGGTGATCCTGAGAAAATGGAAATTCAGCAGTAATTTAGCCTTGTACCCCCTTCACTCTTATTTCCCTGCCCAGTGGTGTTCATGCAGGGTACACAGCAAACAGGACGCAGCATATAATCTCACTACTGATTGGGTCTTTGGGGTCGGCCCCCAACAATCTGCTGGTCGGATACCAGCTGGAACGAGTGATTAGGTGACCCCCTCTTCTGGAGATAGATGAGGGTCCCATCTCTGGGACCCAAGCGCCTCAAACATTTATGGCATATATGATGTAGTGGGGTGAGACAGGTCTCTTGTGAGACTACCCCTTAAACTGCATGGTCATAATGGATCATGTGAATGTACCCAAAGGTGGCTGAGAATTTTCGGTCATCTTCACATTATACCCAGATACTGTTTTTTAGGTGTGACCAGAGACTGAGATGAATATGGGCGTTAAAGCTATTTTTTTAGATTTATGTCTCCATGATTGAGGCAGGTAGTCATTATTGTGGCTCCGAAATAAATATGAGCCGGACACAGACAGAATTTCTGATATTCTAACATCTGATTACAGATTAAGGGAGTTTTACTGCATTGTTAGCCGTCCTCTGGATTGGGGCACGGCCGGTGACAACAGACGCGTTTGCTCAGCTTTTCTTTCGTATTCCTCCATGGTATGATATATGGTTTTATCCAGCAGATTGAGTACGATCACTGCCAAGATGACTGATGCCAAAGAGGCCGCATCCCAGGGTGAACTGCTGCCCGACTTACCCAATGGACCACTTACTGAATACCGCAGGAAGGCTTCCTTCTGCTGGAAGGACATGGCAATATTTCTGGATGACGAAGACATCGTAGCTTTTAAGGTACGAGTGCTATGTACAAAAGCAGCGGCCTCCGAGCTGTGAGGCTTCAGAGATACCGGCTGAGGAACCTTGTAAATGAATGTGTAGTCAAGCTGGCTCCTGGCCAGAAATGGTTCGTCAGGTCAAGGATGAGCCTGTATGTCTGCACCGGGTACACGAAAGAGGACCCTGCAGCAGGATATTCCACTCCTCGCTAAAGGCACGAATCTAAAGCACCTTCAATGCTTATTACACTTTGATAATAAAATTTCATTGGGGAATTCTTGAGACATCGACTCTTGACGTTTTATTCTCAAGTGCATCAGGGCAGGCGCCTCATTCCCCAGCTCTGTAATTCACCGGCAGCCTCTGATCGTTGATCGACAGGTCACCCTTCCCTCGGTGACCTGTCTTCTCTGTGCAGGCACCGTCATTGCCCAGGTTTGTTTCATCAGAAGAGGCAGCGCCTGTGTAGTGAGCTCCTGTTGACGTTGGGAGATCAATGTACCGGCTCCCGCGACGTCATTGGCAGCAATGATGGCGCCTTTCAATCAACAACCGGTGGTGAGGAGCGAAGTACCTGCCCCGATGCAATTGAGAATAAAACTTTAGGAGTAGATTTCTCAAAAAAGCCCCAGAGAAATTCTACAAGCAAGGAATAAATGGAATAAAAATCTTAGAGGCTTTACACTCATTTTACTTAGGGGTTAAATGTCCTGATGACAGGTCCTGTTTTTTTCAAGCTGTAAAAAATCATAAAATTGAATTATTCGATTTCTATCTTGTTATTTGACTTCATCCCGTTTTATTGGGTCTTGCTTATATAAAGGGGATATTCCCATCTTATAAAGTGATGTCATATTGGTTGTATGGGCCTTTTCCTTGTCATCAGTGAATGGTCTCATCTGTGGGATCCGCACAACCGTGAAAAAAGAGAAGCTGCAGCAGTTTTTAGCGCTGCGCCTCCTTCAGCGCACAGTGACGCCTACTACCTGGCGTTGCGACCTGTTCTGGTGAATGGAGCTGGTTGTAGTTTACCCATACTCAAAGGTCCAGTGGTAGATATATAAGGAATTTATGACCGCCTTTTCATTTTATTAATTTTTTATTTAATTTTTATTCTGCTTCAGAAAAAGATCTTCACCACACTTGAGAATGATCCGCTGTTCTACCGCCAACCCGGGGAAGATCTGCCCCTGGAAAAGTACAGAGAGCGGACGTTTCTACGGTGCAAGAAGATATTTGAATACGACTTCCTGACTTTTGACGCGACCATGGAAAAGCCTCAGAAGCTACTAATCCTTATTAACTGCCTGGGCATGTATGACTGGTCTCTGGCTGCTAAATATTTCCTGAACACACAGGTGAGTCCAAAGGCTCCTCCACTAAATGCAAAGAGGTAAGGAAAGGTTATGGACAATGTAAAGCCAACGTACACACTTTGACATTTTTCACTTCCTGGTGATAACCTGGCCATTTATTGTCTCCCAATCCCCCAATATCATGGCTCCTCTGCTTCATTAAGTTCTGTTTCCATTTTTGAACTAGTCACAAAAGTAGTTACTCGGCTCCTCATCTCTTCTCTTCCTACTACCTGCACCACTGACCCTATTCTCGCTCATCTCCTTCATACCTTCTCCTCTGCTGTCACCATCCACCTAACTAAAATATTTACCCTCTCTCATTCATCTATTTTCTTTCTGTCCTTCTTCAAACACCACTATTGAAAGGAAAAAAAAGCATCCGTCAACCAGAACTGTTCCACTAACTTCAGACCTGTCTCTAATATTTCCATTATCTCTACACTCCTGGGACTCTTGGTCCACTCCTGTCTAATCCAAAATTAGGGAGTATGCTGGTTTCAGCCAGGTATTGCTTGACCATCTTTAAAAACTTTTCCCTCCTTGTCAAAAATACCCGGTCATCAGGGCCTGGCCGCTGGGAGGGTGCATTAATTTGGCCCAGGCCTTTGACAGTGTACCCCTTCCTCTGCTGTATCTGGTGTGTGTCTCCTTCGCCTCTCCTGCTTGGTTGGGCAAGGAAGCTTGCTCCCTGCCGCTAGCGTTGTCTAATGGGAATTTTTTCAACATATTTCCACAATGACCTTCTGGTATAGCACCATTTTTGTATTTTTTGGCCAAGATTGGTATAACGTGAGGGTCACAGGAATGGCAACGGTACATAAAGTCTGCCATATGTGCCAAGCTCCCTACAGCCAACACTTCCCTGTCTGCACCATAATGATGACTCTCCAGCTTCTCCCTTTCTTCCTCCTCATTCCACCTTCTCAGCCCATTCACGAGCCAAAGCTTGTGTGGGTACTAGCCTCTGTTGCGCTTGCAACCAGCTCCTGTTCCTCCTCCTCCACCTTCTCATTGTTACTCAGTCCACTCTGAGCAGATGAGATGAGGCTGGACTCGGTAGTGTCTCCCTGTTGGTTGGTGTCTTCCTCCATCCTCACCTGGTCTGCATGCAAAGCTTCATATTTAATTGTCAGCATCGACTGTTTGAGTAGGCACAGAAGCATAGTTTGATGCGCTGATTATATCGTTATCACCACTCACTATCTTTGTGGAATCCTCAATGCTTTGGAGAACCGCACACATGTCAGACAACCACGATCACTCTTCAGTTGTTATGTGCGAAGGCTTACCAGAATACCGACGGCATGTTGCAGCTGGTATTCAACAACTGACCTCTGCTGCTCTCAAAGCCTTGCCAGCATGTGCAGTTTGAAGTTTCAGTGCTTGGTGACATTGCATACCAGTCGGTGAGATGGCACTTGCATGCGCTCTTGCAGCAGTGCCAGAGCGCCGGCAGCTGTAGCCGACTTGTGAAAACGGGTACTGATGCAGAGTACCTTGACCAGAAGCTCTGGAAACTGAGTAGGTTTTCAGAAACTGCTGAACTACCAAGATGAGCACATCGACCAAGCATGGTTAGGTGTGTGAACTTGCCAAGCTCCACAACTGCCACCAGGTTACGGCTATTATCACAAACGACAATGCCTGCTTGTAGGTTCAGCGGAGTGAACCACAGATCTGTCTGGTCTGTTATTCCTTTCAATATTTTTCACAGTGTACTGTTTGTCTTCTAGAAAAATTAGCTTCAGCAGAGCCTGTTTTCGCTTTGCTGAGGCAGTTCTGCAGAGCTTCCAGCTGATGTGGACAACGTGCTCTGAGATACCACATCGGAGATGGAGGATGAGGAGGAGAAGGAAGGGCTGCAGGAAATGATTTAGGGAGGTAGAGCAAACCCTGGTAGAAGTAGGACCAGCAATCCTCGGCATCGGTAGCACATGTGCCGTGCCAGGGTGGGACTCTGCCCGGGCCTCCACAATGTTCATGCAGTGTGACGTCAGGGAAGTGTAGCCTTCATGGCCTGGCCAGTAGCGCTGTCCATGTGTCTGTTATTAAGTGGACAATCCCATTAACCGCGTTGGTAAGGTCATGGGTGATGTTCCTGGACACATGCTGGTACAAGTTGCAGACGTCACACCAGGAGAAATAGTGGCGGCTGTGGACCGAGTACCGAGGGACAGCTGCCGCCTTAAGTCGGGCGAAATCCTGCTAAACAGGTACCAGCATGGAAATGTGCCTATTCAGCGTTTGGACCTGTTGGTTGGTGGCGTTTCTCTTTAGTTCCAAGGCCTGGAGTAGGCTCAGCTGACTGCTGGGCTGGGACAAAGATTTGAAAGTAACTGATGATGGTGCCTCAGAATGTGTAATGACAGGTGCAGGGCAGTCTCATCATCATCTATCCCCTTAGGAAAATTTGCCGTTCCCCACCGTCATCATCTTGAGGCTGTGGCTACTCTAAGTTTTGTACATCACTAAACAGCATGTCCTCCTGTTCCTCTTGGAACATGCAGGGTGAGAGACCACAATCAAGTTATGATGAGGTAAAAAGCTCCTCGGAGTGTCCTAGTGTGGGATTACAGGTCTCCTGGGACTCAACATGGTAGGAGGAAGGAGAATCAGGGTGAGGATTAAGTGATCCAGAATTTGGGTGGTGAGACTCAACCATGTGGAAGACTGGGTGGTACTGGCAATATTTGCTATCCAACCAACTACCTGTTTGCACTGGTGTGACTTCAGAAGTGGCGTCCCGTGCCTCCCTGCAAAGTGGAACAGGAATCTTGTTGTGGATGTGTGTGTTGCTTGTGCTCCAGTCAGGGCTGTGGAGTCGGTAAGCCAAACCTGCGACTCCGACTCCTCAATTTCCCTTCCACCGACTCCCACATATATTGCTTATATTTAAGTGAAAAATTTATTGTAGTACAATGTGAACATCAGACTTTTAATCATTTCTATGATACAATAATCAAGATATTTAGATAGAACATAATATATATTTATTGGAATACAACTTTAGAACACAAAAAACTGTAATAAATTGTATATATGTAATACACTATGTAATATCGATTTTATATATATATATATATATATATATATATATATATCACTATATAATAAACTATGCAAGTGGCAAAAAAACAGTTTTCAACAAAAACATACTAAATAACATTTGTGCAGTCTATGAATTTGTTCTAGGAAATAGAATTGCCTCCATCAGATCCTCCTTCATAGATGACCTCACATCTGACCTAATAATTTTAAGGCTAGAGAACAACCTCTCTACACTAACTTGGGTTGGAGGCAAAGCCGTAACCACATGGGCAGCATCTCTAACAATTTCCGGGTATAAAGGAATTGCCTCATGCACAGTCAGTTTTGATGAATGGTTGAATTTTTCTATTTCTTTGAGAGCAAGTGAAACATTTTGCTGAAATATGGTCAATCTGTTTGCTATAGGAGACGGAGTGAAATCTTTTTCCTTGCGGCAACGCTTTGGTTGCTCCATGTCATCCAAATACTTGTCAAAGTCAAACTCCTCATCTGATGAGGATGAAGATATGGCAGCAGTAGCACTGTCAGGACCCAAGTCCTCTTGCGCCTGGCAGTCCTCCTGTAGGCCACTCATCCTAACTGCTACCTCAGTCAGAGCTTCTTTTCCTTTAGTAAGCTGTTGATCATCAAGCAATATACGATGACTTGGGTCCACATAAACAGCTGCCAGAAAAATTTTATTTTCCAATAGCTGTGTGTCTCTCCGTTTCATTGAAGCAGAAATGCCATCTGCGATTAAATCTCCTCTTTGGGACAGGCAAAATAGCAAGTTCTTCCACTCCCTTATGAAAATGCCAGGAGTTAAATCCTCAGCTTGTAATTTTTTAGTCACGGTAAAAAGGTGATTAAGCAATTCCTTCAATTCAGCGACCTGTGTCCATTGACCTTCATTTAGGGTTACCTGAGGGTTCGCCATATCTATAAGAAATGGTTTTAGCCAGGATCAAAATTAGGGGGGGCAGAACCTCATACTGTTCCGCAGAATCTCATAGTGCACACCTCAGCTGCTGCAGAACCTTATACTGCACACCCCTACACTTGAAAATAAAGCCTGCACCTTAAGATGTGGTGAATGTAGTCTATTTATTCCAACTATCAATTGATGTTGATGTGTTACTGAAGACGAGCAATGCCTGTCCTGGGCGTCCTTTTGGGCAGCTATGAGGTGTACCTGACTGGTGCTAAAAAAAAAAAGAGTGTTCGTCTGTGTGCTACCCGGCTTTCATTCTTTTTGGTACAGATAAGATATGGACAGACAGATATGGATAAATGGATATATAGATAGAGCACATTTCTAATCTGCTTTTGCTATTGAAAACATTATCTATGAGCTCAAAAACCTTTCAGGTGATGCGGTTTTTTAAAAAGCTGATCTGCTTTTGCAGCTTAAAAAACGTATCTCAAAAAACACAGGAAAAACGCTGTGTGTGAATGTAGCCTTAGATCAGGAATAGAACAGCCATTTATAGGGCATTTCATAACTTTCCCAAATTCCTATGAAAAAAATATTCAGCACATTCTGCATTGAACTACTGTACCCAATTTATTATATATTTTAGGAGTCGGACCATTTTATTCCGACTCCACCAAAATGAGCTCCGACTCCGACTCCACAGCCCTGGCTCCAGTGACGGGCAGAGTTGCACCTGCCCCACGTCCTCAGCGTCTGGGTTCACCATCATCAGCACTTCCCCATCCCGTATTTATTTTCCATTATGCACGCCTTATGCATTTTCTAATTGCTAGGTCTCTGGAAAACAAGTTTGTTTGATTTATTAAAACTAAATTTTTTTAATAAAAAAGAACTAAAATTTGGTCACCTGTTACAGGCCAAGCGGTTTAAAAAAAAAAAATAGGTGACCTGCAGCAGCTGTATATTTAGCAATGGACTACAAAGCCCTAAGCCCTGCCTAGAGGCTGTATTCAGCCACTCTCCTTGCTCCAGCAGTGGTCCCTAGGCTAAATGCAGAATGTATCGCATAGAAACAGTAAAGCACAAGGTTAGCCCTAAGAAGGACTTTTAGTAAGATGGCTCAGCAAAGTATCACCACTAGAGGACTCTGATTCCTAAAACTGTGGACACATAGGCCTAGATAACTGCTCTTTCCCGCCAATAAGAAATGTCCCTGAGCAGTGCAATGGCATCGGTGAGTCGAGCGTGTCAGTGCCAGACCTTTAACCCCTTCCCGACCTGTGACACAGCGTATGCGTCATGAAAGTCGGTGCCAATCCGACCTATGACGCATACCCTGTGTCATGAATTCAAAGCCCCCCTGCGGGTCGGGTGACCGGGGTCAATGAAAGGTCACCTGACCCGCAGATACAGGGGGCTTTGTAATTCACCACAGGGGGCGTGGCTTCGCCCCCACGTGGCTACGATCGCTCTGATTGGCTGTTAAAAGTGAAACAGCCAATCAGAGCGATAGTAATATTTCATCAATGAAAATTGATGAAATATTACAATCCAGCCATGGCCGATGCTGCAGTAGCATCGGACATGGCTGGAGACACCGATTCGACCCCCCCCACCGGCGATCGCCCCCCCGCAACTGAATGACAGCGGCGATCTGCCGCCGCTGTCATCATCTGCCCTCCCTCCCATTCCCTCCGCTCCCCGCCAGCTTCCGATAACCCCCTCACCCACTCTCACCGCCCCCGGCACCTTCTAAGTTCCCCCGTCGCTCCCGGTGTCCGGCGGGTCCGGTTCATGGGCGCCGCCATATTTTGAAAATGGCGGGCGCATGCGCAGTGCGCCCGCCCGAATCTGCCGGCTGCAGATTCCATTATTTCATTTTGATCACTCTCACAGTGATCAAAATGAAATAAAAAGTAAATGAACCCCCCGATTATCACCCCCATAGGTAGGCATAACCAATAAAATAAAGAAAATATTTTTATTTTTTTTTTCCATTAGGGTTAGGGTTAGAAAGAGGGTTAGGGTTAGAAAGAGGGTTAGGGTTAGAAAGAGGGTTAGGGTTGGAAAGAGGGTTAGGGTTGGAAAGAGGGTTAGGGTTGGAAAGAGGGTTAGGGTTGGAAAGAGGGTTAGGGTTAGGGTTGGAAAGAGGGTTAGGGTTGGAATTAGGGTTAGGGTTGGAATTAGGGTTCGGGTTAGAATTAGGGTTAGGCTTGTGGTTAGTGTTATGGTTAGTGTTGGGGTGAGGGGTGTGTTGGGGTTAGGTTTATGGTTAGGGTTGGGATTAGGGTTAGGGATGTGTTGGGGTTAGGGTTGTAGTTAGGGGTGTGTTGGGGTTAGGGTTGGAGTTAGAATTGAGGGGTTTCCACTGTTTAGGCACATCAGGGGGTCTCCAAACGCGACATGGTGCAACCATTGATTCCAGCCAATTTTGCGTTCAAAAAGTCAACGGTGATCCCTCCCTTCCAAGCCCCGACGTGTGCCCAAACAGTGGTTTACCCCCACATATGGGGTGTCAGCGTACTCAGGAAAAATTGCACAACAACTTTTGGGGACTAATTTCTCCTATTACCCTTGGGAAAATAAAAAAAATTGGGGGCTAAAAAATTATTTTTGTGGAAAAAAAATGTTTTTTTCATTTTCACGTCTCTGCATTATAAACTTCTGTGAAGCACTTGGGGGTTGAAAGTGCTCACCATACATCTACATAAGTTCCTTGGAAGGTCTAGTTTCCAAAATGGGGTCACTTGTGGGGGGTTTCCACTGTTTAGGCACATCAGGGGCTCTGCAAACGTAATGACGACCGCAGACTATTCCATCAAAGTCTGCATTTCAAAACGTCACTGCTTCCATTCCGAGCCCTGACGTGTGCCCAAACAATGGTCCCTCCCCACATATTGGGTACCAGCGTACTCAGGACAAACTGGACAACAGCTTTTGGGGTCCAATTTATCCTGCTACCCTTGTGAAGAAAAAAATTGCGGGCTAAAAAAATCATTTTTTGAGGAAAAAAAAAGATTTTTTATTTTCACGGTTCTGCGTTATAAACTTCTGTGAAGCACTTGGGGGTTCAAAGTGCTGCTCACCACACATCTAGATAAATTCCTTGGGTGGTCTAGTTTCCAAAATGGGGTCACTTGTGGGGGGTTTCCACTGTTTAGGCACATCAGAGGCTCTGCAAACGTAACATGATGCCCGCAGACCATTCAATCAAGTCGGTATTTCAAAACGTCACTACTTCCCTTCCAAGCCCTGACGTGTGCCCAAACAGTGGTCCCTCCCCACATATGGGGTATCAGCGTACTCAGGACAAACTGGACAACAACTTTTGGGGTCCAATTTCTCCTGTTACCCTTGTGAAAATAAAAAATTGCGAACTAAAAATTCCTTTTTTGAGGAAAAAAAGATTTTTTATTTTCATGGCTCTGCGTTACAATCTTCTGTGAAGCACTTCGGGGTTCAAGGTGCTCACCACACATCTAGGCAAGTTCCTTATGGGGTCTAGTTTCCAAAATGGGGTCACTTGTGGGGGGTTTCCACAGTTTAGGTACATCAAGGGCTCTGCAAATGTAACATGATGCCCGCAGACCATTCCATCAAAGTCTGCATACCAAAACGTCACTACTTCCCTTTCGAGCCCTGACGTGTGCCCATACAGTGGTCATCCCCCACATATGGGGTATCAGCGTACTCAGGACAAACTGGACAACAACTTTTGGGGTCCAATTTATCCTGTTACCCTTGTGAAAAAAAAAATTGCGTGCTAAAAATCATTTTTTTTGAGGGGAAAAAAATGATTTTTTATTTTCATGGCTCTGCGTTATAAACTTCTGTGAAGCACTTGGGGGTTCAAGGTGCTCACCACACATCTAGATAAGTTCCTTGGGGGGTCTAGTTTCCAAAATGGGGTCACTTGTGGGGGGTTTCTACTGTTTAGGCACACAGGGGCTCAGCAAATGTAACATGACACCCGCAGACCATTCCATCAAAGTCAGCATTTCAAAATGTCACTACCTCCCTGCTGAGCCCTGACGTGTGCCCAAACAGTGGTTCCCCCCCACATATGGGGTACCAGCGTACTCAGGATAAACTGGACAACAACTTTTGGGGTCCAATTTATCCTAGTACCCTTGTGAAAATAAAAAATTGCCAACTAAAAAAAATTTTTTTTAGGAAAAAAAAGATTTTTTATTTTCACTGCTCTGCATTATAAACTTCTGTGAATCACCTGGGGGTTCAAAGTGCTCACTATGCATCTAGATAAGTTCCTTAGGGGGTCTAGTTTCCAAAATGGGGTCATTTGTGGGGGAGCTCCAAAGTTTAGGCACACTGGGGCTCTCCAAACACGACATGGTGTCCGCTAACGATTGGAGCTAATTTTCATTTCAAAAAGTCAAATGGCGCTCATTCCCTTCTGCGCCCTGCCGTGCACCCAAACAGTGCCCCCCCCCACATATGGGGTACCAGCGTACTCAGGACAATCTGGACAACAACTTTTGTGGTCCAATTTCTCCTGTTACCCTTGTGAAAATAAAAAATAGCGTGCTAAAAAATGATTTTTGAGGAAAAAAAAATGATTTTTTATTTTCACTGCTCTATGTTATAAACTTTTGTGAAGCACTTGGGGGTTCAAAGTGCTCACTACACATCTAGATAAGTTCCTTAAGGGGTCTAGTTTCCAAAATGGTATCACTTGTGGGGGAGCTCCAATGTTTAGGCACACAGGGGCTCTCCAAACGCGACATGGTGTCCGATAACGATTGGAGCTAATTTTCCATTCAAAAAGTCAAATGGCGCTCCTTCCCTTCCGGGCCCTGCCGTGCACCCAAACAGTGGTTTATGACCACATATGAGGTATCTGTGCACTCAGGAGAAATTGCCCAACAAATTTTAGGATCCATTTTATCCTGTTACCCATGTGAAAATGAAAAAACTGAGGCCAAATATAATTTTTGTGAAAAAAAAGTACTTTTTTTTTTTTTTACAGATCAATTTGAGAAGCACCTGGGGGTTCAAAGTGATCACTATGCATCTAGATAAGTTCCTTGGGGTCTAGTTTCCAAAATGGGGTCACTTGTGGGGGAGCTCCAGTGTTTAGGCACGCAGCGACTCTCCAAACACGACATGGCAAGCGCTAAATATTCCAGCATATTTTCCATTCAAAAAGTCAAATGGCGCTCCTTCCCTTCTGAGCCCTGCCGTGCGCCCAAACAGTGGTTTATGACCACATATGAGGTATCGGTGTACTCAGGGGAAATTGCCCAACAAATTTTAGGATCCATTTTATCCTGTTGCCCATGTGAAAATGAAAAAATTGATGCTGAAAGAAAATTTGTGTTGGAAAAATTAAAATGTCCATTTTTTCCTTTCACATTGCTTTAGCTGCTGTGAAGCACCTAAAGGGTTAATAATCTTCTTGAATATGGTTTTGAGTAGCTTGAGGGGTTCAGTTTTTAGAATGGTGTCACTTTTGGGTATTTTCTGCCATATAGACCCCTCAAAGTGACTTCAAATGTGAGGTGGTCCCTAAAAAAAAATGGTTTTGCAAATTTTGTTGTAAAAATGAGAAATCACTGGTCAACTTTTAACCCTTATAACTTCCAAACAAAAAAATATTTTGCTTCCAAAATTGTGCCGATGTAAAGTAGACATGTGGGAAATGTTATTTAGTAACTATTTTGTGTCACATAACTCTCTAGTTTAACAGAATAAAAATTCAAAATTTGAAAATTGCAAAATTTTCAAAATTTTCACCAAATTTCTGATTTTTTCACAAATAAACACAAAAATTTACCACTAACATGGAGCCCAATATGTCACGAAAAAACAATCTCAGAATCGCTAGGATGCGTTGAAGCGTTCCAGAGTTATTACCTCATAAAGGGACACTGGTCAGAATTGCAAAAAATGGCCAGGTCATTAAGGTCAAAATAGGCTGGGTCATGAAGGGGTTAATAACCTCTGAGCTCATGCGGCCAGCCAATCACAGTAATGCCACTACCAAGATGGCTGCGGTGTTAGGGTACTGTCACACTTAGCGATGCACCAGCGATCCCGACTAGCGATATGACGCGGTCAGGATCGCTGGTGAATCGCTAGGTGGTCGCTAGTGAGCTGCCACACAGGCAGATCTCACCAGCGACATCGCTGGGGACGGGGGTCGCTACTTACCTGTCAGACGCGGCGATCCTGTGTCCTCCCGCCCGGCTCAACGCGTCGCTCGTCGTCACAGCAGGAAGCGCCGCAGGAAGTGGCCAACGAGGAATGGTCCAGGAGCTTCTCGCGCGATCAGCGATAACCAGCGGGGGAGCCGGTCGGAGGTAAGTATCACATGCAGCGATATCGCTAGTAATATCGCTGTAACGTCACAAAATCGGTGACTTTGCAGCGATATTGCTAGCGATATCGCAGTGTGTAACGGGGGCTTTACAGTGATTGGCAGGCAATCCCTGCATGGTTATAGGCTGGGTAACAGGCACCAAACATGCAAGGCTGGGATTCGAGAATTCAGTCCAAACACCAGCCAATGCTCGGCGCGTGCCGAGCAGCCACGTACTCGAGTATCACCCATCACTTTCGCTCATCACTGCTGTCTATCCCATGTGCTCCCTACTTAATGTTCCCACATCCGCCATGCACTGAATATTCAGATTCTGGCAGGTGACTGACTCTTACAGCTTTACTTGAATTCTCTTATTTATGACCATACGCCACAAGCATTTTTTTACCTTTTTTGTGTCCCCCCTATTTCTTCACAGATTGTAAGCTTATGATCAGGACCCTCACCCTTCTTGAATTGTTGATTAATATCTTCTATTCTCTGTACATGTCCTCTGATTTGTAAAGTGTCTGCGGAATATACTGGCGCTATAAAAAGAAATGATTATTACCTTACACCTTTCACTGCCATGATATTATGTCCAAAACTGTGCAAATGAATTCATGCGAGGCTTGCAGGACTGTAGCGTGCTACGTGGCTAAGACCCCTGCCGCAAAACTGCCTGTGATTTCATGGTACCAGCGAAGTAAAGTCCAATACTTCTACAGTCACGCTCTGTCTGACCCAGAAGAAAAAAGTCTTCCAGCACTTTCTTGTGGCTCACATGGAAAGAGACCTGATGCCACTCCGCCATTGAGAAAGCCAGGAGACCGTCAGAGAGCACCGGCGGCAGGAGAGAATAGCGGCAGAGGATTGTTAGGTTTGATAGCTGTTTTTTCCATGTTGCAAGTATGTAATTTGCGTACATGCGGTCACATGCCGACTAGACGTGCATAGCTTGGAAGTATGCAAATCACATACTTGCAGTTACACTTGCACTGTGAGGATTCACATTGAGTGACTTCAGACTTGTACCCTAAGGTTGAACACCCCCTTTAATGGTTTATCCATATGGTAAGATTAGTAGGGCTCCAATACTCGGCACCCCCAACAATCAGCTGTTATCAGCTCCGGGGGCAGCCGGTTGTAAACGTTATACAGCTCCCGTCACGTTGTAGTGGCTTCTACAGCTCAGATCCTTTTGACTTCTATGGGAGCTCACCTGCAGTCTGATCGGTGGGTGTGCCGGGTGTCGGACCCCCACCAATATGCGCATGCGTAGGTCATCAGTAATGCAGTCCTGGACCGCCACTTTAATAGGGTCTAAGTTCTTACCCTTTTATGTTTTAACCATGGCAAGTCATCGCCTCTCATGCACAAAGGAAGAGGAAATTAGCCTGAAAAGTAGAAGGGTTGTGAACATGAGGCAATTCAGCAAAGTATCAGCGATAGAATCCAGCTGTAATGTGCTTAGAAGGGTGTTCTGTAATAAGATGGTAGAAGTGCGCATGGTGCCTGTGTGCGGTATATGGGCGATGCCCGGAGCCAGGCCCTAACGTTCCTTGGTACATTACTCCGGTCGTGTGTCGGAGGCTGTTATGTGTATATATAGCTTCGCAGTTCTGCTCCTATCACCACATAATTGTTTTTTCCATTTCCCAGGTCTTCGCCGGTGCTGTTGGAAATGCGGGCTCGGAGAGGCACGAGACGTTTCTAAGTCAGACGCGAAGCATGGAGGTAGGTCGGCGATATGTGACCGGTCATAGGAAATCGCTCACATTATGGACCTCACTATCTAATGTCCCCACAATAGATTTATAGAAAGTGTAGAGGGAGGCTGCTCCAAGTTCCTCTTGCTGTGCGAGGCCGAACGTATCGCAATTACTATTATACCTTTACTTTATCGGGTACCATGGAGTGCACCGAAAGAGGCTGCCGAATTTACCGACGCCGGGTCACAATATTAATGCACAGAGATAAGGCACATAGTGCTCCGCAGATTACAAATGATCGCTAAGGTTTCCAAGAGCAGAACGACCTGCGATCGTCTTAAAGCAGATCAGTCGCCAGATTTCACCATGCATCATTACATAGATTTCTTCGACCTGATGAAGCTGGTGGACTTATTTAGAAAATTAACAGCAGAATTGGCTGTACAGTAGTGATGAGCGAGCGTGCTGGGATAAGGTGTTATCTGAGCATGCTCTTCGGCGTGCTCGAAAAATATGTTTGAGTCCCCAAGCAGCATTGCAGTGAAAGGCTAAAGTTCTAAAACAAAACTATATAAGTGGCCGTACAATCCTTCTAAATGTGAGATCTCTGCAGCTACTGATGTCGGGTTACCTTTACAGATCACTTTACATTTCACTTGATTTGTAAATGCAGGACAACGTACACCGGTAAATGTACACTTAGGTCCGTGATCGCCTCTCGCTTTGGGCACCTCGGTTGGCGTCTCGTGCTCTGTTACAATGTCGTTTTCTTTCTCTAGATTTTCGGCTGCTTTGCACTCACAGAACTAAGTCACGGCAGTAATACAAAGGCGATCCGGACAACTGCGACCTTCGATGCTTCCACTAAGGTAAGAAGAGAGCGGACGGAGAGAGCGGACGGCATCCGATTACCGCAGTTCTGTTCTGTGTGGAGTTTAAGAAAAGTCTGTATCTTTTTCCAGTAAAACCGAAGATTTCTAGTGTCTGATATCGAAATTAGCCAAGTTAGTTTCAGACTCCACAACTAATAGGATCTGGTAACACAGGCCGACTAAGCCTTGCTCGTACACTTCCCATCATAGGACGTACCCGTACACACAGTGTCAAATCACCTTCCTTGATGCTGGCTCAGGAGTTGATCCTGCGCCATTCTCGGCAGATGATGGATCTGTTACATAGCCGTCATCTGCCTCTAATTGCAGCAAATGCAGCTGAACTCTGCCTGCTGCTGTTAACCACTTACATGCTGTTGTCATTCTTTGAAAGAAGCATTTAAAGCCTTCG
The DNA here is from genome assembly GCF_039654945.1 of Dendrobates tinctorius. Taxonomy (NCBI): domain Eukaryota; kingdom Metazoa; phylum Chordata; class Amphibia; order Anura; family Dendrobatidae; genus Dendrobates; species Dendrobates tinctorius. The sequence goes on along the minus strand of NW_027361707.1, from coordinate 22,564,606 downwards.
GATAGGGGGGCCATGATTTGATAACGGTGTACAGATGGTTTACAGTGCTCTTGTTAAGCCCAGCTTGTGGCTGGTGTTGATAAGAGACTATGATTTTTACTATATATGACAAACTATGCTATTGCAGTATATACTATAAGCGATCAGATGATCGCAGGTTCCCAAAAAAAAGCAGTAAGAAGCAATCAAACTATTGTACCAGTCCCAAAATGCTGTCGGTACAAAAAAAATCTTGCTGCACAAAAAGCAGACCATCAACCAGCTTTATCAACGTAGAAATGAAAGCATTACAGGTCTCAGAAAATTGGCAACACAAACAACATTTTTTTTTTTTTTACCAATTTCTACATTTTCTTTCACCATTTAAAAAAAAAATAAAAAAAAAAAAAATATATATATATATATATATATATATATATATATATATATATATAAAAATGTACACGTTTGGTAGCTCTGTAATCATACTGACCTCGAGGATCAGGTTATCGGGTCATTTTTGATGCACTTTGAACATCATATAAAAAAATAAAACCATTGCGGAATTGCATTTTTTGCACAGTTTTTTTTTTTTTTACTGTTTTCCAGTAAATTCTATGCAAAAATGAATGGTACTATTCAAAACTACATTTTATCCCACAAATAACAGCCTTCATGCGGCTATGTTAATGGAAACATATAAAAGTTACGGCTCTTAGAAGAAAGGTTAAAAAAAAAAAAAAATATGCAAATTGTCTCTTCTGGAAGATAGAGAACTAGAACTCTAGCGCCACCTATTGGAAGTAGCAGTCCTAAAAGTCAATGTCGACCCTTTAACGAGCCTTGTTACATGACTTGGGATAAAAGCCAAACCAGAATCTCAATTTGCAGACACTGTGTTTCGGGGTGTTTCCCCTCATCAGTGCAAAGTGTTTGGCTGTATGAGAGGCTCCCAATCAGGATTCAAGGGGTAATGTTTCTACTTGCAGAGAGTGACATGTCAAGCCTGCCATGCCGAGGTGAGGAGACTTTTAAGCCACAATGTTCCACTGGGAAATTAAATACCGCACATACTCGCATATAAGCCGAGATTTTCAGCCCATTTTTTTGGGCTGAAAGTCCCCCTCTTGGCTTATACATGAGTCATGTACGCCAGGGGGTCGGCGGGGGAGGGAGAGCGGAGATGTCAGATCATACCCCCCCCCCGGCGTGTCTCTGCAGCCCCCCTGCTTCTCCCACAGTCTCCGGCTCCTTCCTTCAGCGGTCACGTGGTACCGCTCATTAAAGTCATGAATATGCGCATATTCATGACTTTAATGAGCGGTACCACATGATCGTTGAACGAAGGCACCGGAGACCGTGGGAAAAGCGGGGTTGCAGAGACCGCGCCAGGAGGGGGTAAGTATATGCGATATTCACCTGCCCCCGTTCCACCGCTGCACTCCGCTCTGTCTTCCACATCCTCTGTCTGTGCCATTCAGGTCAGAGAGCGCAATGACGTGGTTAGTCCACACCGCGCCCTCTGCCTGAACAGTCCCTGACAGAGGGACTCGGAAGACAGAACGGCGCGCGGCGGTGGAACGCGGACAGGTGAATATCTCAGGTGCTGGGGCCTGAGCCAGCGGTGACACCGGCACCTGTCCCACATAGCGCACGGGTGTCCCCTGCTCAGGACACGGGCCCCTGGCCCCCAGCAACTAGAGGTGAGTATGTCATTTTTTTTTTTATTCGCAGCAGCAGCATATGGAGCATCTTATGGGGCCATAACCTTTATGAAGCAGCATATGGGGCATATTATTCTATGGAGCATCTTATTGGGCCATTATTAACCTTTGTGCAGCATTATATGGGGGTGTATTTTGTATGGAGCATCTTATGGGGCCATCATGAACTGTATGGAGCATTATATGGGACTCCTAATTCAATATGGGTATTCAAAAACATTTAACCTTGTGATGTCTCAATTAATTTTACTTTTATTGGTATCTATTTTTATTTTTGAAATTTACCAATAGCTGCTGCATTTTTCACCCTAGGCTTATACTCGAGTCAATAAGTTTTCCCAGTTTTTTGTGGCAAAATTAGGGAGGTCGGCTTATACTCGGGTCAGCTTATACACGAGTATATACGGTATGCAAATTCTCTCTTCAGAGAGGAAGAGGACTAGAACTCTAGTGCCACCTATTGGGACTAGCAATCCTAAAAGTCAATTTCGACCCTTAACCCCTTACCTACATTGGACTTACTATTCCGTATCAGACATGATCGCAGTGAACCGGGGACAATCGCTTCCCTAAGACCCCCTGAGCGACGCGATGTGCTGAGTCGCTCCGTGGGTCTCCTCCCTCCAGGCCCCTGGTTCCAATATGGCCGGCAGCACATGTTTGGTCGCTGATCTGACACTACATAGTAATGTCCCCCCTGGGACAATGTAAAAAAAAAAAAAAAAAAAAAACACTTCTAAAAAATGTTTTTCTAAATAGAAAACAAAAATAAAACAAAATTACACATATTTAATATCGACCTACAAAACTGTCCCACTAGTTAACCCCTTTAGTGAACCCCTTAAAAGAAAAATAAAAAGGCAAAAAACAATGCTTTATCATCATACCGTCAAACAAAAAGTGCAATAACGTGCGGTCCAAAAGACAGATATAAATAACCATGGTACCGCTGAAAGCGTCATCTTGTCCTGCAAAAAACGAGCCGCCATACAGCATCATCAGCGAAAAGATAAAAAAGTTATAACTCGCAGAATAAAGCGATGCAAAAATAATTATTTTTTATATAAAATTGTTTTTATTGTATATAAGTGCCAAAACATAAAAAAAAGATAAATGAGGTATCGCTGTAATCGTACTGACCCGAAGAATAAAACCGATTTATCAATTTTATCACACATAAGAAATTCATGAATTGCTGGTCTTTGTTCATTCTGCGTCCCAAAAATCAGAATAAAAAGTAATAAAAAAATGTCACGTGCCCAAAAATGGTACTAATAAAAACGTCAACTCGTCCCGCAAAAAATAAGACCTCACATGACTCGGTGGGTCAAAATACGGAAAAATTATAGCTCTCAAAATGTGGTAATGCAAAAACTATTTTTACAATAAAAAGCGTCTTTTAGCGTGTGACAGCTGCCAAAAATAAAAACCCGCCATAAATAGTAAATCAAACCCCCCGTTATCACCCCCATAGTTAGGGAAAATAATAAAATTTAAAAAAATGTATTTATTTCCATTTTCCCATTAGGGTTAGGGCTGAGATTAGGGTTAAGGGTGTTTTGGAGTTAGAATTGGGGGGTTTCCACTGTTTGGGCACATCAGGTGCTCTCCAAACACAATATGGTGTCTGATCTCAATTCCAGCCAATTCTGCTTTGAAAAAGTCAAATGGTGCTCCTTCCCTTCCGAGCTCTGCCATGCACCCAAACAGTGGTTTACCCCCACATATAGGGTATCAGCCTACTCAGGACAAATTGCAAAACAACTTTTGGGGTCCAATTTCTCCTGTTACCCTTGGGAAAATAAAAAATTTGGGGCAAAAATATTGTTTTTGTGGAAAAAAATATATATTTTTTTATTTGTATGGCTCTGTTATAAACTTCTGTGAAGCACTTGGGGGTTCAAAGTGCTCACCAGACATCTACATAAGTTTCTTAGGGGGTCTAGTTTCCAAAATGGGGTCACTTGTGGGAGGTTTCCACTGTTTAGGCCAGGGCTGTGGAGTCGGAGTCGTGGAGTCGGAGTCGGTGCTCATTTTGGTGGAGTTTGAGTTGGAGTCGGTATAAAATGGACCGACTCCGACTCCTAAAATATATAATAAATTGGGTACAGTAATTCAATGCAGGATGTGCTGAATATTTTTTCATAGGAGTTTGGGAAAGTTATGAAATGTCCTATAAATGGCTGTTATATTCCTGATCTAAGGCTACATTCACACACAGCGTTTTTCCTGTGTTTTTTGAGGATACGTTTTTCAGCTGCAAAAGCAGATCATCTTTTTAAAAAACTGCATCACCTGAAAGGTTTTTGAGCTCATAGATAATGTTTTCAATAGCAAAAGCAGATTAGAAATCTGCTCTATCTATCCATTTATCCATATCTGTCTATCCATATCGTATCTGTACCAAAAAGAATGAAAACCGGGTAGTACACCAATATATATTCTGTTCTATCTAAATATCTTGATTATTGGATCATAAAAATGATTAAATGTCTGAGGTTCACATTGTACTACAATACATTTTTCACTTAAATATAAGCAATATGTGTGGGAGTCGGAGTCGTGGAGTCGGAGTTGGAGTCGGTGTAAGGGAAATTGAGGAGTCGGAGTCGCAGGTTTGGCTTACCGACTCCACAGCCCTGGTTTAGGCACATCAGGGACTCTCCAAATGCGACATCACACCCGCAGACCATTCCATCAAAGTCTGCATTCCAAAACGTCACTACTTCCCTTCCGAGCCCCGACGTGTGCCCATACAGTAGTTTTCTCCCACATATGGGGTATCAGCGTACTCAGGACAAATTGGGCAATAACTTTTGTAGTCCAATTTCTACTGTTACCCTTGGGAAAATAAAAAAAAAAATTGGGGACTAAAAGGTCATGCTTGTGGAAAAAATATGATTTTTTTTTTTTATTCTCACGCCTGGGAGTTATAAAGTTCTGTGAATCACTTGGAGGTTCAAAGTGCTCACTACACATCTAGATAAGTTCATTTGTGGGTCTAGTTTCCAAAATGGGGTCACTTGTGGGAGGTTTCCACTGTTTAGGCACATCAGGGACTCTCTAAATGCAACACGGCGTCCGATCTTAATTCTAGCCAATAAAGTCAAATGGCGCTCCTTCCCTTCTGAGCTCTGCCATGCGCCCAAATAGTGGTTTACCCCCACAGATCAGGTATCAGTGTATTCAGGACAAATTGCACAATAACTTTTGCAGTCCAATTTCTCCTGTTACCCTTTGTAAAATAAAAAAATTGGACCTGAAGTAATTTTTTTTTTGTGAAATAAAGTTAAATGTTTATTTTTTTTCTTTATCGCCTTATTGGGGGACACAGATTACCATGGGTGTATGCTGCTGCTGCTAGGAGGCTGACACTATGCAAAACAAGAAAATTAGCTCCTCCCCGGCAGTGTACACCCTCCGACAGGCACCAAGCACCTCAGTTTGTGCTTAGTGTCTGTAGGAGGCGGACCGGGATCTCCCCAGATCTGCAGTTACTAATCCATTTTTTTTTTTTTTTCTTTTAGGGTTTAGAACGAACCTTTTAATCTTTTCTCTTTTATCTTTCAGGTTTTTTTCCGTCGGGAAACAGGGTATAGTTATAACCCTGATTTCCCATATCATGCGGCTGAGCGAGCAGTGTGGTGCCACCCGCATCGCAACTCTCAGTACCGCAGGCAGGACTTTTTCCTTACCACCTTCTGGTGATAAGGGTTGTGGACAGGTGGCTGGTCCTTGCCGAATCCCCCTCCTCACCCCTTTCTCGGGACAGGGCTGAGAGGAAGACGGCGATCGCAGGAGGTTCAAGCCGTCTTCTGCAGGATGCGGGTACAGAGGACCCCCCCCCCCAGCGGCCTGCCGTTTCTCCGTGGGCCCCTGTGGTCATCCTCTTCAGGGACGTCCGGTAAGTGCCTGTACGTTCCCTCCGGCCCCGCATAAGCTCCGTGAATGGCAGAAGTTGGACCTTTGTGATTTCAGGTCCACAATTATTTGAATTTCCCGCCCTCTCTGCCTGCCGTGCGCTCACGCCGCTTGATTCTCACTCCCAGGGAGACACTGGGGATTCCTCACTCACCACACAGCGTCACAACCAGGGGAGGCAGACTTCCCAGGGCCACTGTCAGATCAGCTCCGTTATGTCGGCGCTGGCATGGGGCTGCGGCGTCTTCACTTTCACTTTCACTTTCCCTCACAGTCTCCTCATCGCTGTGCTCCCTCCTCCCTTCCTGAGCGCGCTCTTTTCAGCGCGCCTTTACTAGCCCATCACAGGGCTCCTTTTCGTTTGATATGCCAGCCTCCTCCTTCGGCCATGCCCTCTCCTTCGCTGTTAACCAGTCACGGAGCAGCCGCTAAGCTCCGCCCCCAGCCTCCAGCACAAGGATTTCCTGGATTTTCACTCCTTCCTGCGCTGTTTGGGGGACACTTCAGCGTTTTCTGCTGCTCACAGAATCTCGGTAGGCTCTGCTCTGAGGCAAAGATTAGCTCTCCTCGGCAGTTATTCCTTAATTCCTGCGGCCATTCAGGCCCAACCCTTCAGGGGATCTCTGCTTCAGGCCCACCGCTATCTATTACGCCTGTGCGCGCTGTAAAAAGAAGTGGGCATCGGGTCAGTCATCTCCATTCTGCCCCTCCTGCAGTCCTTCAACTATGTCAGCATCTCAGGAGCGCACAGAGTCCCGGGCTGAGGGCACTCTCCCCTCCTCTCTCCCCCCGGAGTGGGCCGTTGTAATGTCTCAGTCTGTATCTGACTTGACGAAAGTATCACAGTCGCTGGTCCAGGTCTTAGAGCGATTACCTCAGCTATCTACAGCCACCTGTGCCCCGACCGCCTCTCAGGGTGAGTCGTCCGCACCTGACCGCGACCTTCAGAGAGACAGACAGGGCAGGACTTCTAGGAAGCGGGCTCTGTCTACTTCGTCCTCTAGCTCGCAGGGCCCTTCTGCTTCCCCCAGAGCATCCTCGGATGACGACCTTCAGTCGGGCGATGACTCTCAATCAGAAGCTAGTTCGGAAGGGAACAGCGTTTCTAAAACACGGGACATGGTCGATAGTCTTATTGCAGCTATCTTCCAAACGCTAAAGATTAAGCAGGATAAGACTCCACCTCAGGAATGTTCTGTTCTCCTTAAACGAGCAAGACCTCCATCTCGAACCTTTCCCAATCACAAAGATTTCGATACTACCTTATCCAAACACTGGGAGCGCCCTGAGCAACGTTTCTCAGGCCGCAAGTACTTAGACGTACTGTACCCCTTTGACGCAGACCTGCTCACAAAGTGGTCCAAGGCTCCCGAGGTGGATCCTCCAGTTTCCCGGATAGCCTCAAAAACGGTGCTCTCTCTGCCAGATGGGGCATCGCTTAAAGATCCTACTGACAGGCAGATTGAATCTCTGGCTAAGTCTATCTTTGAGGCATCTGGCGCCTCTCTCTGCCCTATTTTCGCATCCGCCTGGGTGGAGAAAGTCATTTCCGCTTGGGCTAAACTTCTTAGCATCAGCTCCTCAAGATGAGTTGGCAGATCTTGCAGATCAGGTTAACCATGCGGGAAAATACCTTTTGGCCGCCTCCTTGGACACGGCCGGCTGCGTAGCAAGGGCTAACAGCAACATAGTAGCTGTACGCCGAGTCCTCTGGCTAAAGTCATGGAATGCGGACACTACTTCAAAAAAGTCGCTTACCAATCTGCCATTCCATGGCTCTAGACTCTTTGGTGCAAAGCTGGATCAGATAATTTCTGATGCCACTGGTGGTAAAAGCACTTCGCTTCCCCAGTCTCGACCAAAACGTTTTTTCAACAGAAATGGTTTTCGTCCATTCAGGCCCTTTCGTCCCTTCTCTGCCACGGAGAGATCTGCTCAACAAGATCGGCCGCCCTCCACCAGGGAGCGGGATCAGAGGAAACCTTCCTTCAAACCCGCTCCTCGCTGGAGATCTAGAGGACAATATTCCAGATCTTCAGGCGCCAATTCCGGCAGATTTTCTTCTAAGTGACGGGTCACCCCCACCTGGAATTTCTTCCAGGGTGGGAGGCAGACTTTCCGTTTTCGTGGATGCTTGGCTGTCCGTTGTCGAAGACGCTTGGGTCAGAGAAATTGTCGCATCCGGATACAAGATCGAATTTGCTTCTCCCCCGAACAGACGTTTTTTCCGGTCTCGGCCTCCGCGACAGCGGTCCCAGATCCCGGGTTTTCTGCAGGCCATTTCCTCCCTTCTTTCCGCCGGAGTCATTGTTCCCGTTCCCTCAAACGAACGGTTTTCCGGGTTCTACTCCAATCTCTTTGTAGTCCCGAAGAAAGACGGCTCTCTTTGTCCAATTCTGGACCTCAAATTGCTCAATCGCCACGTGAAGATTCTTCATTTCAAAATGGAGTCTCTTCGGTCGGTGATTGCTTCCATGGAACCCGGGGAATTCCTCTGCTCGGTGGACATTCGGGATGCCTATCTGCACATTCCGGTTTGTGTGCAGCATCAGAAGTATCTTCGATTTGCGTTTCAGGGAGACCACATTCAGTTCACGGCCCTTCCCTTCGGCCTAGCTTCAGCGCCCCGTGTTTTCACGAAGGTGATGGTGACCGTCATGGCCATCCTTCGCTGCAGAGGGATCCTCATCATCCCTTATCTGGACGATCTTTTGATCAAGGGTTCGTCTCGCCAGGACTGTCTCCAGAGTCTGCAGATAACCCTGGACACTCTCGGCCGCCTCGGTTGGCTAGTCAACAAGGAGAAGTCCATTCTGACTCCCACCCAGCGACTGACCTTTCTGGGCATGGAATTCGACACGAATCTAGCCCGTGTTTTTCTTCCAAGGGAAAAATTTGCGACCCTTTCCAAGGGCATCAGAACTCTCAAGAGGCCTACTCCCATTCCAATTCGGTCCTGCATGAAGGTCCTGGGGAAGATGGTGGCTTCCATGGAAGCAGTACCTTTTGCGCAGTTTCATCTTCGCCCCCTCCAGCTGTCTCTGCTTTCAGCCTGGGACAAGACCACGATGTCCTTGGACCGTCCTATTCGGCTCCCTCTCAGAGCGAGGCAATCTCTCACTTGGTGGCTACGGCCGGCGTCACTTCTCCAAGGGAGGTCCTTACTTCCGCCTCAGTGGCAAGTCGTCACCACCGATGCGAGCCTTCTAGGATGGGGAGCCGTGTTCCATCAGAAAGCGGCCCAAGGACGCTGGAATCCACAGGAGTCGCTCCTCCCAATCAATCTTCTGGAGATCAGAGCAATCTTCCTGGCCCTTCTTCATTGGCAGCCTCTCCTCTCCGGCAAGCCGGTCCGTATTCAGTCGGACAACGCCACGGCCGTGGCGTACATAAACCATCAGGGGGGCACGCGCAGCAAGCAAGTAATGTCAGAAGTGGCCAAGATATTCCGCTGGGCGGAACGTTACGTTCCGGCAATCTCCGCCGTCCATATTCCAGGGGTGGAAAATTGGGCAGCCGACTTTCTGAGTCGCCAGGGCCTAGCGTCCGGCGAATGGTCCCTGCACCCCACAGTCTTCAATCAGTTGGGGCACCCCGGATGTCAACCTCATGGCATCTCGGATGAACCACAAGGTGCCTCAGTTCGTAGCCAGGTCCAGGGACCCTCTAGCCGTCGCATGCGACACGCTGGTGACTCCGCGGTCCCAGTTTCAACTTCCTTATCTGTTCCCGCCTCTGGCCCTAATTCCACGAGTGGTCAAGAAGATAAAATCGGAAGGCGTACCAGTGATTCTAGTCGCTCCAGATTGGCCAAGACGGCCTTGGTACGCGGAACTAGTCAACATGCTCGCGGACGTCCCCTGGAGGCTTCCAGACCGTCCAGACCTTCTCTCGCAAGGCCCCCTTTACCACGAGAATTCTCAGTCTCTGAGTTTGACGGCATGGCTGTTGAGACCACAATATTGAAGGAATCAGGTCTGTCCAGTCAGGTTATTCAAACTATGATCAGAGCCAGGAAACCAGCCTCTTCCCTCATTTACCACAGGTACTGGAAGGCTTTTTTCCGTTGGTGCGATGATAAAAAAGTCTTTCCAATGTCCTTTTCTATCCCATCTATCCTTGGGTTTCTTCAGTCTGGATTAGAAGCCTCAGTACGCTCAAGGGCCAGGTTTCCGCTCTCTCTATCCTCTTCCAAAGAGAGCTAGCTTCCCTACCGCAGGTAAAAACCTTTCTCCAAGGGGTTTCCCATGTGGCTCCTCCTCATCATTCGCCAATAGATCCGTGGGATCTCAACCTCGTTCTTAGCGCTCTCCAGAAGGCGCCGTTCGAGCCTCTTCAGGACATTCCTTTGTCTCTTCTCTCGTGGAAGGTCACCTTTTTGATTGCCATTTCATCCATCAGAAGAGTTTCTGAATTGGCGGCCTTGTCATGTCGTTCCCCTTACCTGATTCTCCATCAGGACAAAGCCGTCCTCAGGCCCGTTCCTTCTTTTCTTCCAAAGGTGGTTTCCTCTTTCCATATCAATGAGGATATCGTTCTTCCTTCTTTTTGTTCGGCTCCCTCTCATCCGCTTGAGAAGTCTCTCCACAAACTGGACGTAGTTAGAGCCCTGCGTGTCTATCTCGCCAGGACTTCTTCCTTTCGTCTGTCCAATTCCTTGCTGGTCATCTCTGAAGGTCGCCAGAAGGGCCTTCCGGCTTCCAAATCCACGATCGCTCGCTGGATTCATTCTACCATTCTGGAAGCGTATCGTCTTCAGGAAAAACGACCCCTTCCGGGAGTAAGAGCTCATTCCACCCGGGCTGTGGCGGCTTCGTGGGCTGTTCGTCACCAGGCTTCGGCCATGCAAATTTGCAAGGCCGCGACCTGGTCGTCTTTGCATACCTTTACGAGGTTCTACAGGGTTCATACCCAGGCCTCGTCTGATGCTGTTGTTGGTAGGAAGGTTCTGCAGGCGGCGGTGGCTCACCGGCCGACTTAAGCCCTTCCGTTTCTTTTGTTCCTTATTGCTGTTCCCACCCTTGGGCCTGCTTTGGAACGTCCCATGGTAATCTGTGTCCCCCAATAAGGCGATAAAGAAAGATGGATTTTTGGTTCTTACCGTAAAATCTCTTTCTTGGAGCCTTCATTGGGGGACACAGCACCCTCCCTGTTTAAGTTGTACCGTGTTGGGTCTTAGAGTCCCTTGTTGGGTTGGTACATATGTTTAGAGTTTTCTCGTTGCTTCTCCTACTGCTTTTTTCACCAACTGAGGTGCTTGGTGCCTGTCGGTGGGTGTATACTGCCGGGGAGGAGCTAATTTTCTTGTTTTGCATAGTGTCAGCCTCCTAGCAGCAGCAGCATACACCCATGGTAATCTGTGTCCCCCAATGAAGGCTCCAAGAAAGAGATTTTACGGTAAGAACCAAAAATCCATCTTTTTTAAACATTCAAAAAATTCCTTATCTGATCGAAAAACACTGAAGCAGAAAAATATGTGAAAACCAAAATTTACGGCCGTGTCAAAACTTCTGAGCCAATCGCTTAACACTGCTGTAAATTACACCTGGTGTATACAACAGCTGCAGGCTTGTGCTACAAGCTCCGCGCCAGTGTCAGAGTGCTGAAATCTGCAGCGTCCTCTCCTAGGCGGCGGGTGTAGACCGTAGCCACTGTAATGAGATTTGTACGTTTTATTTCCAGGATTTCATCCTCAACTCGCCAGACTTCGAGGCCGCAAAGTTCTGGGTGGGAAACATGGGAAAAAACGCCACCCACGCCGTCGTGTACGCCCAGCTGTACACGACGGACGGACGGTGTCACGGACTGCACTCCTTTGTGGTACAGGTAAGAAATAGAAATCGTGAAAAAAAAAAATAATAAAAATAATAAAACAAAGCATTAATTTATTTATTATACGGCAAGTTCCACACTGACATTGTTTCCTAGTCATTCCTTCAATTGAAAATGTATCTTTGAGAGATATATATATATATATATATATATATATATATATATATATATATATATATAATCTGTAAAAGATTTAGTAATATTTTACACTAAATAAAAAAAAAAAATATTTAAAATAAATAATAAATAAGCTAATAATATTTTTTCATTAGTTATTTCCACAACTGACTCACTAGCTAAAGTATTACAGGAAGACAGTGGGGAAAAAAAGTCTCATTACTTCATCCTTGATATGTATTTTATAACTTGATACTTTGAGGAAATCGTAGTGATCAAGTAAAAAAGATCATTAGATGTCTATAATGTTTCACCCTTCCATTAGGAATGACATTTTTTACTCCAATTTCTAACATATATTGTCATTATTATTATTTTTTTTTTTTAATTAGATTCGGAATCCCAAAACTCTGCTTCCCATGCCCGGAGTGATGGTGGGTGACATCGGCAAGAAACTTGGCCAGAATGGCCTAGATAATGGGTGAGTGGCATCTTACATATGTTTGTTAAAGGGACAAACTACTTGTTGGAAAGCGTCATGCAATCGTCTAATTTTTAGAGGTTTTTATCATCTTGATGGGGTTAGCACCCGAGCATGCTCAGATAACACCTTATCCGTGCGCATTCTCTCATTACTAATTTTTGACTATAGTTTACTGCTCCTGTCTTAGGAAAACAGCACAACCTCTTTTCTTTGGTCGCCCGGCGCTCCTCCAATGCAGCAGAGATAAAGCTTCCTCTGCAACATCGGAGAGTGCACCTTTTGGACCAGCAGCACACAACCATCTGAACTGTCAATCTTCAGAAAAAAGATTAGAAAATGCCTGTGTACGCAGGACAGGACATTATTCCACTGTTCTGCTTGATTCTACTCTTTTTTTTTTTTTGCCTACTATTTCATCATATGTATATGAAGTTCAGCCACCCGGCGGCGATAACGCATCATAGCATAGCCAACGGGATTTTTGTGCTCTCCAGCAATTCACACTTGCTGCTTTTAAATGGACCCATCAGCAGGTTTTTCCAAATACAGTTGTGGCCAAAAGTGTTTGCACCCTTGAAATTGTTCCAGAAAATGAATTATTTTCTCCCAGAAAATTATTGCAATCATGAGGTTTGTTATACACATGTTTATTTCCTTTGTGTGTATTGAAAAACCCAAAAAACAGAGAAAAAAGTGCAGATTGGATAGAAGTTCACACACAACCGCAAATATCAGCGAGATCAAATTGTTGGCACCATTCCCAAATTGTGGATAAACACTTTAGTTTCAAGCATGTGATGCTCATTCCAACTCACCAGTAGCAAGTAACAGGTGTGGTCAATATGAAACTCACACCTGAAACCAGATATAAAGGTGAGAAATTGACTTAGTCTTTGCATAGTGTGTATTCGACACTAAGCATGGAGAACAGAAAGAGGACGTGAGAACCAAAATTGTTGAATAATAACAATCTCGAGGTGACAAGTCAATCTTCAGAAATATTGATGTTCCTTTGTACATTGTGCGCAACATAATCAAGGAGTTTACAATCAGTGGCGGAGTAGCTGCCGGCATTGCTCAGTATACGGCTATAAGCACTCCCTGGTAGTCTGACGGCTCACTCTGTACGGCATCGTTGTAGAGGGAGCGCTTCTGTCAGGCGTGCGTACAGCCGCCGCTCACAGTGCTGTGAGCGACGACTGTAGCCACTCCAGGCACATGACATCACAGGTTCACTTTAAGGAGAACAGATGTGAATGGAGTCGAAAAACATGCAAATTAGCGATTGGAAAACAATCTCGCTAAATGCGGAGGTGAGCAAGAAACTTTTTATTTCCCGTTTTTGCGTCATTTATTTTGTTTTTTTGGTTTTTTTGACACATTACACTTTGTTGGACAAGGGGCTTTTGTGATCTGGATCCATAACTGACTTAAGGTTTGTTCACATACTGTGCTCCTTTTTTTTCCATGCGTTTTTGCTACAGAAAAAAAAGTTTTACAGTGCCTGCAAAGCGAGTAAGATTTCTGAAATCTCATGCACACACTGTTAATTACCATATATACTCGAGTATAAGTTGACCCGAATATAAACCGAGGCACCTAATTTTGCCACAAAAAACTGGGAAAACTTATTGACTCAGGTAGAAGCCAAGCATGCATTGTCCCCCCATCCCTGTCCTTGTATGCATGGCTCGCCCGTCCCTGTCCTTGTATGCATGGCTCGCCCGTCCCTGTCCTTGTATGCATGGCTCGCCCGTCCCTGTCCTTGTATGCATGGCTCGCCCGTCCCTGTCCTTGTATGCATGGCTCGCCCGTCCCTGTCCTTGTATGCATGGCTCGCCCGTCCCTGTCCTTGTATGCATGGCTCGCCCGTCCCTGTCCTTGTATGCATGGTTCCTATAAAAAAACACATTCTACTTACCTACACTGTGCGCCCTCGCTGCGTCTCGTTTGGCGCCAGCAGTTCTTACGGCCGAGCGATGACGTGGCCTCGTTCATTAAGGGAATGAATATTCAATCCACCTTAATGAGCAAAGCCACGTGATCACTCAGCTGGAAGAGCTACTGGCGCCAGAACGAATGAGATGCAGCGAGGGCGCGCAGAGAAAGTAAGTAGGATGTGTTCTGGAAGCCGGTGGCTGCGGCTGTAACTGCGTGCTATAAGTGAAATGAATATTCATTGCCAGCGTAGTGAATATTCATTTCTCTTTAGCAGCGGGCACAGTTACAGCCGCAGCCATCGGCTCCTGCCTCTGTGACCCGCTGCTCCGCCACTCCCCCTCCCCCTGCCCTCTTTCTGGGACAATGACTTTTGTATAAGCTGAGGGGTGCGTTTTCAGCACAAAAAAAATGTGCTAAAAAACTTATACACGAGTATACACGCTATTTCTTTGCAGATTTGAAGCATCAGAGCAGTGTTTCAAATCAGCTCTCAGCATTTTTGCAGCAGTTTTCACTCTGTCAAATAATTGGGGCAAAAGGGAATGCAAAAATACACGTATCTTGTTCAATGTGCGTACATAGCCTTACTAGTGTAAAAAAAAAACTCTAAAGTCAAGTGTTCTGTTTTTGCCCAAATTCTGGCTTAAAACCACTTTAAATTTTGCTAAATTCTTCGCACATTTTGAAGCCGCACAAAAATGTAGCGACTTGTCATTTCTACATTGTCTCAGCTAACCTCTCCAACTTTTAGAAAAGTTTGAGGCGTTAGGGGAGGATAGAACTTTGCAAAAGCGCTTCTGAAAATGATCGTCTCCGCTACAAGGTAGCGTAAGGTTACAAAGGAAAGGTGCTCCAGCCCCTGACTTACATTGCTGGCGGAGGTGCACGGCGGTCCAACGGTGCACCAGGTTCATTAAAGAGGCGCAAGCCTCGACGAATTCGGCACATTTTACTCCAGTGCTGACACCGTTAAGACTGACTTACAAAAGACAAGTCCTCGTGAGTCGGGGCTCGATGTGTTTATAAAAATACTCAAGTGTTCTTGTAGGGCAGCACATACCGTAAATCTGCACACGGTGAAACCTCACAATGTCCCGATAAACAGAAGAAGACGTCTGAATCTTCTGTGGCTTATTTGCATTCCATGGAGCTGAACCTTTCCACACCCGTTCATTGGATACGCCAAGTGTATGGGAACGTGCCCCGCAGTTGTCGCACGGTATTGTTTTAATTATCTGCTTGTTACTTCATCTGAAATACACCCAGAATATTTTAAGACCTGTTATGTCAGATGGAGCAGGTTAAGAGGGTTGCACGTAATGATTTCAGCATTATACACAAAGCATAATCCTAAAAAATTCACTGTCTAGTTACATGATCACCATTGAACCAACAGAGTTTGCATAAATCAATAATACTAGCGAACATAAGGGACTTCGTAATAAATCTAATCCGAAAAATCAGCTTCTTTATCCACTTATGAGCCATTTCCCTCCACCTCCTTAACTCCTCATTCACTCTAAAATACTCCTATAATCTGTCTTTAGAGAGGAGAAATGTTTCTCCTTGTGGAGACTGACATACCGTCTCTGGCCTGCCAAGGTGAGGCTTATTCGCCGTGCAATGTTCCTCTGCAAAATTTAATATGCAAATTTCCTCTTCAGAAAGAAGAGGGCTAGAACTTTGCATATTTTAGAGAGGACACGATTTTTCAAATCACTGAAGGATCACATTACAGCCTATCTGTAGAGATGGGGAAGGAGCTTATAAAGAAAGATGGTGGTTCTGTGGCTGTCTAGTAGGTGTTAATTTCACCCCCAGTCCTGGTTTTGTAGCTACTGCAAGAAAGTCCTTATGAGCTGAAAGGTCCGAGAAGACACTGCAGATAATCCTTCTGTAAAGCAGGTATTGAGGTTTGTTAGAGAAGCGCAACAGAGCAAACACAGACGACAGTGAGCTGAAGCACGCAAACACAACTGAGGGTGATTTGGCAACGTTCTGGCCCCCGACAGCAATAGCACAAAAAGACCCCTGATAGTGCATTTGTTTAGAGGCCTGGGCAGGTAGGCACCTCTGCCTTTTTTGTTGTGTTTTTGAATTTTTAGTTCAATTCCTCCTATTCTATATCTGTAATCTTTGTTTTTCTTGCCCAGATGTAGAATCTTGTATTTCTACTTGTTAGATATCACTATTAGTCACTGCCCATTGTTCAAGCTTATCTAGAGCCTTCTGAATCCTTTCTCTGTCTTTTCTAGTGTTAGCTATCCCTCCTAGCTTTGCATGTCTGCACATTTGATTAGCTTACCTTCAGTTCTCTTATCTAGATCATTTCTAAAAATGTTGAACAACACTGGGGCCAGGACAGAGCCTTGTGGTACCTACCCCACTTGAAACACTTTTCCGATTGGATGTGCAACCATTTAATACATCTCTTTTGAGTACGATCACTGAGCCAGTTATGAATGTACCTAACCGTAGCCTTGTCAATCCCATACTTGGTTATTTTTTTCAATAAGGATAGTATGAGATACTTTATCAAATGCTTTGTTGAAGTCGAGATACACTATATATACCTCGTTTCCATGATCCACCCAGTCAGTGATTCCATCATAGAAGGAAATTACATTAGTCTGGCATGACTTGTTTGCTACAAACCCATGCTGGCTCTGGTTAATTACTGTATTCTTATCCAAGTACTTACATAGATGCTGTTTAATAATTTGTTCAAATATCTTTCCTGGTATAGAAGTAAGGCCCACTGGCCTGTAATTTCCTGGCTCTGTCTTCTTTCCTTTTTTGAAAATCGGGACAACATTTGCCCTTCTCCAATCTTCTGGGCCTTGTCCTGTTTTCCAGGATTTTTCAAAGATTCTGGTTAGTTGTTCTGCAATGTCCTCTGCTAACTCTTTCAGTAACCTTTGATACAAATCATCTAGACCAGGAGATTTAAATTCATTTAAATTAGCTAAGTGTTCCCTCACCAACTCTCTGTTTATGGATAGAGTGGATTCTTTTATTCCTTCCATGGTACCGTGAAGATCAGTTGATGTTAAAGTTGCTTTCTTATAGAACACAGATGCAAAATAGGAATTTAAAAGTTCGGCCTTCTCAACATTATTTTTGACCACTTCACCCTTTTCATCCTGTACAAACCCTACAGCAAAATCTGTCCTTTAGAACATCCAGCCATTGGACCTTTCCTACCCTCTTTCCGAGTCCATTAAAATCTGCCTTTCTGTAGTCCATCCTTAACGACTGAGTCCTCACTGGCCTTCCTTCTCCTGTAATCCAAAATTTGAGGCTAGCATGATCGTTGTCTCGTAAATTCCGAGCCACCTTTAGTTCCTCAACCATTTCCTCCCTGTTGGTAAGAATTAGGTCCAAGGTTGCAGATCCTTTTGTTTTCTCTTCTACCTTATGAAAGATAAAGGTAGAAGGCATGACCTCCCTATATACAGTATGAGCCCCCAAATAGCCTCCTATATATAGTATGAGCATCCACATAGCCTCCTATATATAGTATGAGCATCCACATAGCCTCCTATACATGCAAACATTCCATACACATATGAAAAAAAGAACAGCACATACTCGCCTCTTTCCCATTCCCGTGACGCACTGCTTCTGTCTCCGGTTCCCTGACTGTCCGTACAGCAGACGCGATGTAATGACGTCATTGTTTCTGCTGTCTCTATAACTGATTGGTGGAAGATGAATCCGGCAGCTCCTTCCTCCACTAATCATGTATTCACCACTGTCTGCATCCTGAGGGTGCGGATAACAGTGACATTGGGAAGTGGGTGGCGGCGGCGGACATCGGATGTCTCGGGCCATACTTTGCCAGCTCTGCAATAAAGTGCTGTTTCCATCTGTTTTTCTCTTTCATCCCATGATTGTGCCACGTAAAGACGTTTGTTCATATACAATGTCTGCAACGTTCTGAGAAGACCCTCTCACCTGGGGACTGTTCCTCAGTGTATAGATTCAGCAGTCCTAAAATAAATGTTTATCGAACCCCAACCGATCAGGGAGTGATCAACCTTTCCTTTAAGGCTGTACATCTGTGGAGGGAATTTGTGGCTCTTCTCCTCTACATTTACGCCAAGTGTTAGATTGGCATGTTTTGTGCAAGAAATTTGCGCCAAAATGGTTGACAGTGTCACGTGTTAGACCACAGTGAGGCCGGGATGCCAGGAGGAAGGCGGAGGTTTTCAGAGTTCCAATCCACAAGTCGCAGTTATTGACTTGGCCGATGGACCCAACTTTTCTTCTAGATGTCTTCTTCTAACACCCAAACTAACACCATAGAAGCGCATGACATAGAGCTGTAATGACTTCACAGCTTTGAACGGTTTCTGGATAAAGCAGTCCTCTTTTTCTCACCTTAGACAGTCTTTGACAAGTACTTGCACTATTCTATATGACTAGAGTTGGATTCATCAACACTAGCGCCCGAGTCCACTGGAGAAAGATGACCTACATTTATGAAGAAGGGAAGTACCTCTTGATAAATTTGGTTCATCTTTTGACCTTCTGTGCATCATAGACAGAATTATACTATAGTCATGGAATAGAATAAATAATTGTTGGTCTGTTTGGCAGAGCTTGTGCAAAACCACAAAAATTTGCTAAATGTTTGAGCCTTGTACAAAAATTGTGGAAAACTCTCCAAACTCTTTGACGAATCTAAGGTTTTAGTATTAAAGAGGTGACCTTAAGATATTCCATCAATGTCTAATCAGTCAAGGTCCGACGCCCTGCGATCAGCTGTTCTCGGTGTTGGCGGCGGCGGTTTCCGGCTGGAGATGCTCAATTGCGGAGCTGCTCCGTCTTCTGATAGTGGTCACGGCCGGGTACCACACATCTGCCTCCTACTGATTTGAATAGGGGGCGGATTTGCAGTACCCGGCCGTGATCAGAAGACAGAGCAGCTCACGGGGTATGAATACTTCTTCAAGACACTGTACATAATGGGAAAATTATGTTAATGTAATCAGTTGTTTTTACAGTCTGACATGTTGTAAGGTGTTAGTCGTGTATCTTATAGAGTCCCGTATACAGGTCAGGAATGAGTGCAGGGTTTTGGGCGGTTCAATTAATTAATCGCAATTTTGCTTGCCTTTGTTTATAGGAACTTTGGTTTCGGCTTCGTTGTGTGATAGATCTCTGCCCGGGTGGTTACACATAATGTATCCAAGCTTTCATTCATTTTGCTGCTCACATAAATATTTATGGCAGCAGTAAATATTCGGCAGAGTTTAGTAACACACCAACGGCAAGATAAAACAAACCTTCAGCTTTTACTAGAAACGAGAGCTCAAAATAAATCCCAGAAACTTTGCCAACTTTTTTTTTTGTACTGTGCAATACTTTTCTCGTACACGCCTGGCTGTCGGACTTCTCCTTTATATAAATAACGTTTTGTCTTGTTGGAAAGAGAAGCTTGGAGACCTTACTGAGAAAATCTTTACAGACTATGGATACATTTCACATGGAAAAAAAAATCTTATTTTACATCTATTACTGCTTACCTTTAATTAATGCAATTACACTGTGTTTGTCTGCCAGGTTCATTCTTCCAAGTTTCAGATTTTTCTCTTGTGGGAGTGTCTCTCACTGTAGTATAGGCTGAATCTGAGCTCTGTGTGTATCCAGCTTCTATCCTGCACTGATTTCTTCCTGATCTGTAGCCTTTAATCTTTGCCCTCCCTGAAAAACTGAGCATGTTCTCTTCTCCCCTTGCCAAGCTTTAGATCTGTGTGCTACCCCTTCCTCCTGCTATCTCTAACAGTGAGAAAAGGGAGAGGGAGCAGAAAGAACCAAAAGGATGGATTTGTATTAGTTTTGCAAAAGCACCACCCTAGATGCAGGAATGGTAGACAAGTTGTAATAAAAACTATTTAGGCTACATTCACATTAGCGTTCAGCACTCAAAAATAGGAACAGAATAATGGAATGTCGGAAAAGAAACGCATTCTTTTTATGATGAATGCAAATGATACCAGACGGACCACATTCTCTATAATGTAATCAGCTTTCTCCATGTATGAGGCACTTATTCTCCTCCCCCTGCCTCCTAAAGTCATTTACACCGTTTCCCTTGGGACTCTGGAGAGTTGATCCGCTTTCTAACTTTGTTCAATCACTTCCCCCCAGGCCTTTCAATAATGACAACAAAGCGACCTTTTAAACCGCGTGTTCGGACATGGAACCTTTATGACATACTTTGTTTTTCTCCTTATTGACTGAACCCCCCCCCCCCCCCCGACCAACCTGCTACTCATTTTCAAACTCGATGGGAAGGAGACTTGGGTATATCTCTATCCAAGGATCAATGGAGGCGTATTTTTACCATATCACATAAATCATCCATTTGCTCTCGTTTCCATGAGGCCAGGTTATAATCTACTGTTGCGGTGGTATAGGGTTCCAACTCGCCTACGCTCCATCTTCCCAGATGCCAATCCTATGTGAGAGAGATGCGGGAAGAGCAAGGGGACATGCTACATATTTTTTTTCGGTAAACGTCTCTCCCCTTTTTTTTGGGAAACCGTGCAGCGAGTGATACATAAGATCATGTTTTCTCTGCCCTCCCTCAGACCATACATGCTTTCTCCACTACTTTATTTTTGGGGATTGTTTTACATCATTGTAGATGTGGCATCTGACTTGAATCCAGCTCTCATCCTTCTCATCACTGTGACGTCCCTCTAAAAATGTAGAGGCATTCTATTTTGATTTACCTGATTGTGACAGCTCGTGCTTGGTTTCCCTGGCTTTGGAAAGAGAACTCTGACCACTAGTTCCCTCTGGTTTTCTAAAATGAATGAAGCAATGCTGATGGAGGAACTCTTTTCTACTGTCAGTAATTGCTATGAGCGTTTTTATAAGACTTATCGGGAATTTAGAACCTTTTATGAATATCGAGCCCTAATTGGGATAAGTGGAGTCCGTGGATCTAATGCTCCTAGACCGAGTAATTCCCACCGCTCCCCACGCCCTCTCCTACCTTACTTTTTTCCTTTTCTACCTCTTACTCGGTTTGTCCATCACATCCCTCCCCCTTCTTCCTTTAATTTCTCTTTTTTTTTTTTCTCTCTTATTTTTTGTTATTAGGGAAATGTTCATCCAGCACTACAGTGTACTTTTAGCTTTTGTGTTATGGAAGGATTTCATGTTTTCAATGCTCAAGCAATACTTTGTGTTCTGTATGACTATCTTTATTGGTGTATTTCTCCTTTTGTTCCTGTTTCTACTGTTCCACAGCAGCACGTGTGCCTTATGACTGTTATTATTCCTTAAAATTTTTCTTGAAAAATAAAGATCAATTTATACAAAGAAAAAAATGGTGCAGTTGCTCACTAGTAAGTATTTATCTCACCACAGAGCTGGAGACACAGCTATATTGTTCAATACTGCTATAAAATGTCTTCCTTTCTGTCACTGGTTCTGAAAATGTGCTACATAAAATAGGAGCCCAGGAACCACCTGTTGCTCCAAATGGGAGACACTGCAGCACTTGTGTGCCTTATGACTGTTATTATTCCTTAAAAAAAGTTTGAAAAATAAAGATCAATTTATAAAAAGAAAGAAATGGCGCAGTTGCTCACTAGTAAGTATCTCTCCACAGAACTGGAATCCCAGCTACACTGTTCAGTACTGCTGTAAAATGTCTTCCTTTCTGTCACTGGTTCTGAAAATGTGCTACATAAGACAACAGCGCAGGAATCTCCTCCTTCTCCAAGTGGGAGACAACATAGCAGCTATTCTTTCCCCCCAGTAGCTCAAAGACGACTGAAAATTAGAAAGAAAGATGGGATAAGGGATAACGGGTGAAAAATGCAGAACACAATTCATATAATGGTCAGAAATAGTATTTTTCCTCACGCACACACGGCTGCCTATTCGGAAGTCACATGAAACAGCAGGTATGCTTTTAGCTTTATGGTTGCATAGTGTAGGCAGTATATGTTTATTTTTTTCCTGTTTTATGTATTCGCAGATTTGCAATGTTTCACAATGTTCGGATTCCCCATGAAAACCTTTTAAACCGTACTGGCGATATTTCCTCCAGTGGAAACTACACAAGCGTATACAAGGTGCTATACACATCTTTTTATATATGTTTATTTTAGATTGTTATTGACCTTTATTTTTGGGACTTATTTATCTGTTAGTGAATCCTTATATTTTGCATGAAATAACAATGCTGAAGCATCTTTTTCTAGGACTCTGCATGGCGCGTTTCTCGGTCCTTCTTAGAACTTTATGGATGACTTGACAGAATTTGTGGGGACACCTCATTGACGGGAAGAATGGTAACGCCCATTGTGTTCATACATCTCCGAGAGGAATAACAGAGGTGTCAAGATGCTCCAGAATTGTTATTTTAGGAAGGACTCCATTCTCTTAAACAGACTTTGAACTGAAAGCAGTAGAATTACAATAGGGAGCAGGGATGTGGTATTTCTTTTTCTAGGGGGTCCTGGACTCCTAGGTGGCATAACCTGTGTTAGGTACCCAAAGAAAATGTATTTATTGTTTTTAAAAAAATTTTCAATTTTTGTCTTAACAGCTTTTACTTAGAAAACTAACTCCAAAAAATAAACGACTATCATTGTAGATTACAAACTGATTCGAGTTTCAAACTTTGTTTTTGTGGGAGTGCTTCTCCCAGCAATATAGGCTGGATGGGCGGTCTGTGTGTATCCAGAGCGCTGCTGTCTTCATTAACTTGTACATCTTCCCAGCTTCTGTGCTTTGCTACAGCATGTTTTCTCTGCCTTCCCTCAGACCATACATGCTTTCTCAGTCACCACATTGATGCTGAGGAAAGAAGACCCCTGACCCACATAGCACTGGGTGCTGTGGCGCACACCTGTAATCCTAGCTACTATGTGAGGCTTGGGCTGTGGGATCACTTGAGCTTGTCAGTTCTGGTCCATCCAGTGCTATGGGGGTCAGGGGTCTTCTTTCCTCAGTATCAATGTGGTGACTGAGCCAGCTGCTGGGAGACACTACGTTGATAGAGAATGGGACATACATGCTTTCTCCACTGCTTTATTTTTGAAGATTATTTTATATCATTGTAGATCTTTCCTGTGGCTTATGCATATTGTTTTTTGAGGGAGTTTGTTTTCCCTCTAGGACCCAAAGCAGCGTCTTGGTGCTTCTCTCGGCACTCTGTCCAGCGGGAGGGTTTCAATCATTGGCATGGTAGTCACAAACTTGAAGCTCGCCATCACTATTGCTATCCGTTTCTCTGCTACACGCCGTCAGTTTGGACCTACTGAAAAAGAAGAAATCCCAGTTCTTGAATATCAGCTGCAGGTACATGTAGTCTCTGTTTTATAAGCTTACGATATCCTGACCATCAGCACTTGTATCCTCGTTCACTTCTTGAGTATTTCAAGTTGTATAGTGATCTTATTCTGCTACATTACAATTGTTGGTTTAAAGCCAAGCAATGAATAACTAAGTAAAGCGTATAACTAAGGCTGGTTTCACACTAGCGTTTTTTTGCGCTGTGTGCGCATACATGCGCATGCGCAATGGGTAACATGGGTGCGCATTGTCTAGTGTTTGTAAGCGTTTGTATGCGCATGCTTTTTTTTTCCGTGTGTGCCGGACACACCCTGTTGCATTTTTTAGTGCGCCCAACCTGTGTCAAAAAAACGCATGCGCACGGAATGCGCAAAAAAACCACTATGGGAACACTGGCTTGTGCATGGACATGCGCACGTCAGCATTTAAAATCGCATGCGTTTTAAGAGTCAAACTGGTTAAACCGCATGCGCATAAAATAAGCAAACGCATGCAAAACGCTTGATGCGTTTTTTGTATGCGTTTGGACTGCGCACGCAGCGCAAAAAAACACTAGTGTGAATATAGCCTAAGCGTATAACCATATAACTAAGCGTATAACTAAGCGCCAGAGTGGTTTATATAAGCATAGCCTATTACATTTGGGTGGAGGTGTTCCTGACAGCTCCTAAATATTTATGTAATTTGCCATGTGTCACATCACTCACAAATGGTATTTTTCAAATTTATGAATCCTTAACTATCTCCCGTTCGATTTTATGCCTTAAAATAATGAGGATGACCTTTAGACAAGAGGGAAAACCAATACTGATGGTGGAAAAACACGGATCAAGTTTATGCAGCGATTCAAATTGTCTAATTTTACTGCATGATTGAGCGAAGACATCAATTTCCTGAAAGTTGGGATTATACCAGAAATGAGATTCGATTGCACGAGAATTTACAGCCAAAAATGAAGTCAGTCAGCTGTGATAAAGGCGTACATAAAAAAGTAATGCTGCGTATACTGTACAGACCAAAAGTTTGGACAAACCCCATTCAAAGAGTTTTCTTTATTTTCATGACTATGAAAATTGTAGATTCACTCTGAAGGCATCAAAACTATGAATTAACACATGTGGAATTATATAATTAAAAAAAAGTGTGAAACAGCTGAAAATATGTCTTATATTCTAGGTTCTTCAAAGTAGCCACCTTTTGCTTTGATTACTGCTTTGCACATTCTTGGCATTCTCGATGAGCTTCAAGAGGTAGTCACTGGAAATGGTCTTCCAACTGTCTTGCAATTGATGAATCATCAGAAAACACCAAACCCAGTCCACCATGGCTAACATTTGAAAAATAAAAATTTAAGAAATAAAATACCAAAAAAAAGTGCAAATGCAATAATGAATCAGGCCTCAAGTTTCAGTCTTCAATCCTTATTTCTTCATTTATTTTCTGAACTCCTGATATACAGTTTGCAGACTATTATTATGATTTATTATTATAGCACCATTTATTCCACGGCGCTTTACATGTGAGGAGGGGTATACATAATACATACAAGTACAGTAATCATAAACAATACAACTCACGACTGGTGCAGGCGGAGAGAGGACCCTGCCCGCGAGGGCTCACAATCTACAACGGGATTGGTGAGGATACAGTAGGCGAGGGTAGAGCTGGTCGTGCATCGGTTTGGTGGATCGGTGGTTACTGCAGGTTGTAGGCTTGTCGGAAGAGGTAGGTCTTCAGGTTCTTTATGAAGGTTTCCATGGTAGGCGAGAGTCTGATATGTTGTGGTAGAGAGATCCAGAGTAGGGGTGATGTGCAGGAGAAATCTTGTATGCGATTGTGGGAAGAGGAGATAAGAGGGGAGTACAGAAGGTGATCTTGTGAGGATCGGAGGTTTCGTGCAGGTAAGTACCAGGAGACGAGGTCACAGATGTACGGAGGTTGTGGATGGCTTTGTATGTCATGGTTAGGGTTTTGAACTGGAGTCTTTGGGTAATGGGGAGCCAGTGCAGGGATTGACAGAGGGGAGAGGCCGGGGAATAGCGGGGGGACAGGTGGATTAGTCAGGCAGCAGAGTTTAGAATAAATTGGAGAGGTGCGAGAGTGTTAGAGGGGAGGCCACAGAGCAGGAGGTTGCCGTAGTCAAGGCGGGAGATGATGAGGGCATGGACTAGGGTTTTTGCAGATTCTTGGTTGAGAAATGTACGGATCCGTGAAATATTTTTGAGTTGAAGTCGGCAGGAAGTGGAAAGGGCTTGAATATGTGGTTTGAAAGAGAGATCAGTGCCAAGGATAACCCCAAGGCAGCGAACTTGTGGGACTGGGGAGCGTGGGCAGCCGTTTAGTTTAATGGATAGGTCTGTTGGGGGGGGGGGTCATGTGAGATGTACGAAAGATTATTAATTCTGTTTTGTCCATATTAAGTTTTAGAAATCTAGCGGAACCAAGTCTCCAATTTTTCACTTACAGAAGTGTCACTCCCAGTAATACAGGCTGGATGTGAGCTCTGTGTTTATCCAGGGTGCTGCTGTCTTCATTAGCTCATATATCAGTCCAACTTCTATTCTGTACATAACTTCCCCCTGTGCATTTCTGCCCTTCCTGAGACTTTATATGCTTTCTATCCTTTCCACACTGTGGAGATCGGTATACAGTCCATTTCCCTGCTGCTATCTCTAACGCTGAGGAAAGGAAAGGGGAGAACAGAAGGAGCTTTGATGGATTTTTTACATTTTTGCAAATCATTCAGCTAGATAATGAACTTATGGAAGCTTTGCATCAATATGGTAGAATTTTTTTATGAAGATTATTCAGAAAATTGCATCTTAACATTTAAGACTCCAATGAAAAAAATAATTCTCTGTGAAATTGTACATAGCCTTTATTGTTGAGGGTCACACGCTGTATATAGTCATTATGTTATGTAACTACATGCTGGATGTGTGTGTGTTTTTCATTGTTTCTTTAACCATTTTTTTTTTGTTTTGTTTTCCCCCCTTTTCAGCAATGGAGGCTGATTCCTTATCTAGCCGCAGCTTACGTTTTGGACTACTTCTCCAAGAGCTTCTTTTTAAACTTGGTCGAACTCCAGATTGGGATTCTTATGAAGGATCGGAGCCCTAGACAGGTGCGTGCTGCTATTAAAAAGGTCGTTAAAATTGTGATGGCATGTTCCCACTATCTGCCGGAGAAGTGACCTTCCCCGAAATCCTTCCTACCGCCGCTAATTGTTCCCGTTTGCACTTTCATGTTTTCCTCAAAGAGTCAACTTTCTTATTCCTCCTTTGTTTTAGCCATACAATTGCTTGATTTTTGCGGGAATCTACAGTGGTTTAGAATACCATTAATTTTACCATACAATGGAAAAAAAAATAAGGTTACTTTTATGATTTTTTTTTGTTTGTTTTTTCTTTCACAATATTCTGAGAGTCGTACCCTTTTATTTTTTGTTTCCATTGATGGAGCTGTGTGAGGGCTTGTTTTTTGCCTGGCAAGCTGATGTTTTTATTAGTACTATTTTGGCGTATTGGTGATCTATATGTCACTGTCTCACCCCATCGAGAAAACACATGAACACTCAATGGAGCTGATCACTCATGTATGGTGGAGTAGGGAGAGATAATGTTCGGCAAAAAATGTTTCTCGTGCAAGACCGGCTAAGGATTTTTATAGACTTTTTGCACTTTTGTACTGAGTCAACTATTACTACATCATGTCACAGAGAGTTTTATAATCTCACTGCTCTTACAGTAAAGAATCCATAGTCTAACTGCTCACACAGTACAGAATTCATTCTCACTGCTTGTATACAAAACCTACAAAAGCCAAAATGAAAAAAAACCTGATATAATTAAATAAGTAAAAAGCAAAAGTGCATTTAAATCATACAGAGTTCTTAGTAATACTGTATTTGATCAAACATAGCATAAAAGCCGTCCCACCATCGACAAGGTGACTCTGTGGTCGGGGCGATCCTACACTGTCTAGTATTAATAACCTTATCATGTGTCAAAGTTGACGTCTGTGTGAATAAGGGCAGACAAGGACCGGGTCCCAACTAGTGGACACCAGTCAGGGGAAGCTTCTAAATACAATTTCCAGCTCAGGAGAGGGAGGCCACACCCCAGCTTGCACAGAATGCAAAAATACAAAGAAAAAACAAAACAAAAAAAGCACTGCTTTTATAGTAAAGAATCCATTAGTTTTAATGCTCTTACAACAAAATATCCATAGACTCTGCCATATGATGTTGTAATGAGTGATTCCCTACTAAAATTTAAGAAGGGACTGGATGCCTTTCTTGGAAAGTATAATATTACAGGGTATATACACTAGTTACCTTAATATTGCGTTGATCCAGGGAGCTAGTCTGATTGCCGTATGTGGAGTCGGGAAGGAATTTTTTTCCCCAATGTGAAGCTTACTGTTGCCACATGGGTTTTTTTTGCCTTCCTCTGGATCAACATGTTAGGGCAAGTTAGGATAGGATATGGGTTGAACTAGATGGACTTAAAGTCTCCTTTCAACCTTAATAACTATGTTACTATGTTTACAGTGTGAGCAGACAGTCTATGGATTCTTTACTGTGTGAGCAGTGAGTCTATGGATTCTTTACTGTGTGAGCAGCAAGTCTGGATTTTTTTACTGTATGAGCACAGTAAAGAATCCATAGACTCACTGCTCACACAGTAAAGAATCCATAGACTCACTGCTCACACAGTAAAGAATCCATAGACTCACTGCTCGCACAGTAAAGAATCCATAGACTGTCTGCTCACACTGTAAAGAATCCATAGACTCACTGCTCGCAGTATGAATCAGTAGACTCACTGCTCGCACAGTAAAGAATCCACAGACTCACTGCTCGCACAGTAAAAAATCCATAGACTCACTGCTCGCACAGTAAAGAATCCATAGACTCACTGCTGACACAGTAAAGAATCCATAAACTCACTGCTCGCACAGTAAAGAATCCATAGACTCACTGCTTGCACAGTAAAGAATCCATAGACTCACTGCTCGCACAGTAAAGAATCCATAGACTCACTGCTCACATAGTAAAGAATCCATAGACTCACTGCTCGCACAGTAAAGAATCCATAGACTCACTGCTCGCATAGTAAAGAATCCATAGACTCACTGCTCGCACAGTAAAGAATCCATAGACTCACTGCTCGCATAGTAAAGAATCCATAGACTCACTGCTCGCACAGTAAAGAATCCATGGACTCACTGCTTGCACTGTAAAGATTCCAAAGACTTAATGCTCTAAAATCGTGAATGTGTGGTTTGTTTGGCTATTTTCTTGCTGAAGGGAGCAAGTTTACCTTTCAAATGGTGTATAATTTGTGTGTGTGGGTGCAGTATGAACGGGGATACAAAGGAATCACCGAAAAACAGTGTTAAGAAGTAATAGAATAGATTAGTTAGACAGCATGGAAATAAGCAGACTTGCACTTGACATTCTTATTCTATCTGCTGTCTTTCTCCTACACTGAGAGCATTTTTTCTTTCATAGTGCTCAGCTGGTGTCCATGGAGCTCATCCACTAGTGCAGTGATAGCGAACCTTTCTGAGACTGAGTGCAACCTAAGGCTATGTGCACACGTTGCGGATTCTGCTGCGTTTCCGCAGCGGTTTTGGCCCTGCGGAAACGCAGCAGTTCCGCAGACATGGTACAGTACAGTACCATGTTACCCTATGGACTTTCAAAACTGCTGTGCTCACGCTGCGTTTTTTTCTGCGCGGTTTTGCTGCGGTTTACAAACATGTCAATTCTTTGTGCGGATTCCGCAGCGGTTTCACACCTTTAACATAGAGGTGTGAAACCGCAGGGCAAAACCGCAGGCTAATCCGCAGGAAAACCGCAGGTGAATCCTCAACGTGTGCACATAGCCTAAAATCCAATTATTATTCATGACGAAGTGCCAACACGTGCCAAATGCCCCATCATGATCCCCTTCATGTAGAAATATGCCCCATCATGATACCCTTAATGCAGAAATATGACCCATCATGATCCCCTTCATGCAGAAATATGCCCCATCATGATCCCCTTCATGAAGAAATATGCCCCATCATGATACCCTTAATGCAGAAATATGACCCATCATGATCCCCTTCATGCAGAAATATGCCCCATCATGATCCCCTTCATGCAGAAATATCCCCCATCATGATCCCCTTCATGCAGAAATATCCCCCATCATGATCTCCTTCATGTAGAAATATGCCCCATCATGATCCCCTTCATGTAGAAATATGCCCCATCATGATACCCTTAATGCAGAAATATGACCCATCATGATCCCCTTCATGCAGAAATATGCCCCATCATGATCCCCTTCATGCAGAAATATCCCCCATCATGATCTCCTTCATGTAGAAATATGCCCCATCATGATCTCCTTCATGTAGAAATATGTCCCATCATGACCCCCTTTATGCAGAAATATGTCCCATCATGATCCCCTTCATGTAGAAATGCCCCAACATGATCCCCTTCATGTAGAAATATGCCCCATCATGATCCCCTTCATGTAGAAATGCCCCATCATGATCCCCTTCATGCAGAAATATGTCCCATCATGATCCCCTTCATGTAGAAATATGCCCCATCATGATCCCCTTCATGTAGAAATATGTCCCATCATGATCCCCTTCATGTAGAAATATGCCCCATCATGATCCCCTTCATGTAGAAATGCCCCATCATGATCCCCTTCATGCAGAAATATGTCCCATCATGATCCCCTTCATGTAGAAATATGTCCCATCATGATCCCCTTCATGTAGAAATATGCCCCATCATGATCCCCTTCATGTAGAAATGCCCCATCATGATCCCCTTCATGCAGAAATATGTCCCATCATGATTACCTTCATGTAGAAATATGCGCCATCATGATCACCTTCATGTAGAAATTGCCCAATCACCACCTCCATCATTTCCTCCTCCCCATCACCCCATCATTGCCCTCTCCCCATCATCCCCATCACTGGCCCTCTCCCCATCATTGACACACACACCACATACACACACCACAGCGGCCAGACTCACCGCCTCACTCACCACACTGGCCACACTCACCGCACACACACACACACACACACACACACACACCACAGTGACCACACTCGCGCCACACACACACACCACAGCGGCCACACTCACATCACACACACCACACTGGCCACATTCACCACACACACACCACAGTGGCCACACTCACCTCTCCGCACGCCGGCAGCTTCCTCAGCTCTCACCTTCTCTCACACATTGAGAGACGCGGCGGCGGCTGGATGACATCATCATTCAGCTCCGTGGCCGCGCCGCTCAATGTGTGTGAGGTTGCCAGGAAGCTGCAGCTCCGGAACAGTGAGGCGAGGCCACGTGCCAGCTGAGAGGGCACGAGTGCCATAGGTTTACCATCACTGCACTAGTGCCTTCCTGGACCTTGGCTGAAAGTGCCCAATAGTTACATTCCAGGACAGGGGTTAACTCCTAGCATTCCAGTCACCTCTCTCCTTGATGTCTATACAACAGATAGCGGTTCACCTCTCTCTCAGCTCCTGAAGAGCTGCTATTAGGCTATGTGCACACGCTGCGGTTTTTGCTGCGGTTCCGCTACGGTTTTGGCCCTGCGGAACCGCAGCAGTTCCGCAGACATGGTACAGTACCATGTAACCCTATGGGTTTAAACCAGAGTGCTCACGCTGCGGGTTTTTTCCGCGCGGTTTTGCTGCGGTTTTTTTTCCGCAGCATGTCAATTATTTCTGCGGATTCCGCTGCGGTTTCACACCTTTAACATAGTAGAGGTGTAAAACCGCAGGTCACTTTACCTGCGGTTCCGTGGGAAAAAACCCTGCAAGGGAAACCGCAGTGTGTGCACATAGCCTAATAGATGTTGCAAAATCCACAGCTTACAGCTTTTAGGCCTGTTTCACATTTCATTTTTTTTACATCAGTCAAAATCCGCCAGAATGTGAAAAAAACGGATCCGTTTCCGTTTTGCCACAAACTGATGACACAGGATCCGTTTTTAGCTGATTTTTTTCCTTCTCCTGGAGGCTGACACTAAGTGAAAAAAAAAAGGTTAGCTCCTCCTCCGCCGTATACACCCTCGCCCTGATTGCGGGCGGAAACCAGTTAATGCTTAGTGTCCGTTGGAGGCACACGTCTGTTTCTCCAGACTTCTTTTTTTTTTTTCTTTTTCCTTTTTTCTATGAAGATGAGACAGGGGCGACGGACCCTATTGAAAGGGTCCGATCTCCCCAAACCAACAACGGGCGAGCACGTGTGAGTATCGCCTCCACGTATCCTCTCCCGCAACGAGGGACATGTCTGGTCTTTTTTTCCCAGACTTTTTTATTTTTACCTTCCATGAAGATGAGACAGGGGCAACGGATCCTATTGAAAGGGTCCAATTTCCCCAAACCTACAACGGGCGAGCACGTGCAAGTGTCGCCTCCACGTATCCTCTCCCGCAACGTGGGACATGATGCCGGACTTAGACCTGACCACCCCTAGGTATTGAAACCATGGGCTGTACAGAGGCACAAGCATAGTTCCTGCGGCCCCCACTGCTCCACCAATGCTACACTGTGGTGCTGCAAGGCGGCGGACAGTCCCTCTCCTCATCCCTTGAAGGGGTTAGATGGAGCTAGAGTGCCTGCACCATCCTATATGCGGCCCCCTCCCCTCTACCTGAGCTGGGAAGCTGAAGCATCGTCACGTAGGGGATGGCCTGGGAGGGCTCCTGCAGCAGCGTCAACAGGGCTGGAGCCCTTAGCCTTGCCTTGTCGGGCAAAGGTAGTCACCCCCGTCGCTCATGGCGGCGTGTCCTGGTGTCCGGCCAGGTATCTTCGGCTGGTGGTCATAGAATCATAAAATCGTAGAGTTGGAAGGGACCTCCTGGGCCATCTAGTCCAACCCCCTGCTCAAAGCAGGATTCGCTAAATCATCCCAGACAGATGTCTTTCCAGCCTCTGTTTGAAGACTTCTATTGAAGGAGAACTCACCACCTCTCGTGGCAGCCTGTTCCACTCATTGATCACCCTAACTGTCAAAAAGTTTTTTCTAATATCTAATCTGTGTCTCCTCCCATTCAGTTTCATCCCACTGCTTCTAGTCTTTCCTTGTGCAAATGAGAATAAAGTTGATCCTTCTACAATGTGACAGCCCTTGAGATATTTGTAGACAGCTATTAAGTCTCCTCTCAGTCTTCTCTTTTGCAAACTAAACATTCCCAAATCCTGCAACCTTTCCTCATAAGACAGGGTTTGCAGACCGGTCACCATTCTGGTCGCTCTTTTCTGAACTTGCTCTAGTTTGTTGATGTCTTTTTTAAAATGTGGCGCCCAAAACTGGACACAGTATTCCAGATGAGGTCTGACCAAAGAGAAGTAGATGGCAATAATGACTTCACGTGATCTAGACTGTATGCTTCTGTTAATACATCCTAGAATTGCATTTGCCTTTTTTGCTGCTACATCACACTGTTGACTCATATTCAGTCTGTGATCTATTAGTATACCCAAGTCTTTTTCACATGTGCTGTTGCTTAGCCCTATTCCTCCCATTCTGTATATGCTTTTCATTTTTATTGCCCAGATGTAGTACTTTGCATTTTTCCCTGTTAAAAACCATTCTGTTAGTTCCTGCCCACTGCTCCAGTTTATTTATATCTTCTTGAATCTTCTCTCTCTTCTCTAGTATTAGCTATCCCTCCTAGCTTTGTGTCATCAGCAAATTTAATCCTTTTACCATCAATTCCTTCATCTAAATCGTTGATAAAGATGTTGAACAATACAGGGCCCAGGACAGAGCCCTGTGGTACCCGACTTGAGACATTCTTCCAACTGGTGTGCAGCCATTTACGACTACTCTTTGGGTCCGATCACTAAGCCAGTTATGAATCCACCTAACAGTTGCCTTGTCCATTCCATACCTAGTCATTTTTTCAATAAGGATTGTGTGAGATACTTTGTCAAATGCTTTGCTGAAGTCAAGATATACTATATCTACAGCATTTCCCTGATCCACCCTGTCAGTGATTCTGTCATAGAAGGACATTAAGTTAGCCTGACATGACTTATTAGTTACAAACCCATGCTGACTCTGTTTAATCACTTCATTCTTATCCAGGTACTGAAATACATGTTGTTTAATAATTTGTTCAAAGATCTTTCCTGGTATAGAAGTCAGACTCACCGGCCTATAGTTGCCTGGGTCCACCTTCTTCCCCTTTTTGAAGATAGGAACAACATTTGCTCTTCTCCAGTCTTCTGGGACTTCTGTTCTCCACGAATTTTCAAAGATTATGGAGAGAGGTAAAAAAATTTCTTCTGCTATCTCCTTCAATACTCTGGGGTGTAATTCATCTGGACCTGGAGACTTGAATTCATTTAGGTTAGCGAAGTGTTTCCTCACTATATTTCTGTTTATAGATATCCTGGATTCTTCTATTCCCTTAATAGGACGGTGAAGAATAGTTGATGTTACATTTCCTTTCTGAGAGAAAACAGATGCAAAATAGGAATTTAAAAGTTCGGCCTTCTCAACATTCTGTCTTACCATTTCATCATTTTCATCCTGCAAAAATCCTATAGCGTCTTTGACATTTCTTTTACTTTTGACATATCCCTAAAATCCTTTTTTTATTGCTTTTGACGTCTCTTGCAAGCCTCAATTCATTGTCAGCTTTAGATAATTTGATTCGTGTTCTGCAGGCAGCATTATATTCTTCTTTAGATATCTCCCTCTTTCCATTTTATAAACATTTCTTTCTTCCTTTGTTATGAATGGGTCACCGTGGAGGGAAAACCTAAACAAGCTAAGCCCCAGAAAAACCAGAGAGGTTGATAACTATGCAAATTGCAGATCCCTGATCCTAACCACACAACTAGCAGCAGCCGTGGAGCGTACCTACGATGAACGTAGACGCCTCGTCACGGCCGGACGACTAAATAAACCTAAAGCAAGAAAAGGGAAAACTAACTGCCCCAGAGCAGATCCCAAAGGAATAGACAGCCCCCACATAAGTATTGACGGTGAAACAAGATGAAAACACAAACATAGGCAGGAAAATAGGCTGAGCAAACGATGGGGCCCAAACTAACTAGAAAGGATAGGAAAGGAAAGACACTGTCTGCAATCTGCCAAAAACCCTACAAAAATAATATCCAACACTTCTGATAACAAAATTAACCCTGAAGTCACTAGACTTCTCCCACTATATCAGCACTCTGAATTATTCTGAGGCAGCGCAAAAAGAGACCAATCTAATAAGGGACAAAAAGCAAATTGGCAAATACAGATAAGTAAGAGTGGAAATTCACAGCCCCAGCCGGGGCTGGCTGACCACACAAAAGACTGAATAGACCAACAAAATCAAGTGTGAACATTAGCAGAAAAACTTAACTTGAGCTGACTGGAACAGAGCTGAGAACCAAGACCTGACAAGCAGAAGGAATCACCAGCACCAGAATATGGCGTCGGCTGTCTTAAATCCAGTCTGAGATTCCTGAGGTCCAATCGTCATCCTCCTTATCAGGTGGCAAATCTCTACTGATTAAATCAGCCTCACTACCTCCTGTTACCACCAGAGGGAGCCCGGAAGGAGAGCTCACAACTGGTAGACCAGAAAATGAACCCACAACAGTACCCCCCCCCTTGAGGAGGGGTCACCGAACCCTCATCCACACCACCAGGCCGATCAGGATGGGCCCGGTGAAAAGCACGAACCAATCTATTAGCATGAATATCGGAGGCAGAGACCCAAGAATTATCCTCCTGGCCATAACCCTTCCATGACCAAATACTGGAGTCTCCGTCTAACTAAACAAGAATCCAATATTTTCTCTACCTCATATTCCACATTGCCTTCAACCAACACAGGGTCAGGGGGTGCTGCCATAGGAACCACTGGCTCAACAAACCTCTTCAACAGGGATTTGTGAACTACATTATGGATCTTGAACGTAACTGGAAGAGCCAATTGAAAAGAAACAGGAGGATTAAGAATCTCCAAAATCTTATAAGGTCCAATAAATCTTGGCTTAAATTTTGGAGATGCAACCTTCATAGGAATATTCTTAGACAACAACCAAACCATATCACCCACTTTAAACCGGGGACCAATGGTCCTATGCCGGTTGGAAAATCGCTGGGCCTTTTCCTGAGCGAGTGACAACTTATCCACCACTTGGTCCCATATCTGCTGCATTCTCTCAACCACAGTGTCCACACCGGGGGAGGAGGAAGATTCCACTTGCCCTGAAGAGAATCGAGGATGAAACCCAAAATGACAGAAAAAGGGTGACATCAAAGTGGCAGAACTAGCTCTATTATTTAGCGCGAATTCGGCCAAGGGCAAAAATGAGACCCAATTATCCTGATCAGCAGATATAAAACATCTTAAATAAGACTCCAAGGTCTGGTTTGTTCTCTCAGTCTGTCCATTGGTCTGGGGATGAAACGCGGAGGAGAAGGACCACTGAATTCCCAGATTGGAACAAAAGGCTCTCCAAAATCTGGAAACAAACTGGACTCCTCTGTCGGACACAATGTTCTCAGGAATCCCATGTAACCAAACCACCTGTTGTAAAAACAAGGGCATCAACTCAGCGGAAGATGGCAACTTTGGGAGTGGTACAAGATGAACCATCTTCGAAAATCTATCACAAATCACCCAGATAACAGTCATTCTCTGACAGACAGGAAGATCAGAAATAAAATCCATTGAGATATGGGTCCATGGCCACTTGTGCAGCGGCAGGGGCATCAGCAACCCACTAGAACAAGGTTTAGACCAAGAACAAGTCCCACAGGACTGTACAAAATTACTGACATTACGAGATAAGGCAGGCCACCAAAAAGACCGACTCACCAAATCTCTGGTACCAAAAATACCTGGATGACCAGCCAATGCGGAGCAATGAATTTCAGACATCACTCTCTTTCTCCACTGGTCAGTAACATACAATTTTCCCATAGGGCAACGCTCAGGTTTATCCTCCTGAAATTCCTCCAGGGCATGTCTCAAATCGGCCGAAAAGGCAGAAAGAACTACCCCCTCACCTAGGATGGTAGTAGGCTCGGTCACATTAAGAGAATCGGCAAAGAAACTCCTAGAAAGGGCGTCTGCCTTAACATTCTTAGTGCCCGGAAGAAAAGAGACCACAAAATTAAAACGCGTGAAAAACAAGGGCCATCTAGCCTGTCCAGGATTCAAGCGTTTGGCCGACTCCAGTTAAATCAAATTCTTGTGATCGGTGAGGACCACAACTTGATGTCTAGCTCCCTCCAACCAGTGTCTCCACTCCTCAAATGCCCACTTCATGGCCAACAATTCCCAATTCCCCACATCATAGTTGCGATCAGATGGGGAGAACTTTCGAGAAAAGAAGGCACAGGGATTCATCTTAGAAGTCACAGGGTCTTTTTGGGACAAAACATCTCCTGCACCAATCTCAGAAGCATCTACCTCCACCTGAAATGGAAGTGAGACATCAGGTTGCCGTAAAACTGTAGCTGAAGTAAATCTCTGCTTAAGCTCCTGAAATGCTGAGAAAGCCTCAGGAGACCAATTCAGCACATCAGCGCCCTTCTTGGTCAGATCAGTCAGTGGTTTGACAATACCAGAAAAATTACCTATAAATTTACGATAGAAATTAGCAAAACCCAAAAACTTCTGGAGGGCCTTCAAAGAAGTAGGCTGAACCCAATCATAAATGCCTGTACCTTGGCTGGGTCCATTTCAATAGTCGATGGAGACAAGATAAATCCCAAAAATGAAATCTTCTGTACACCAAAGAGGCATTTCGATCCCTTAACAAACAGGGAATTCTCCCTCAAAATCCGGAGCACAGTCCGGACGTGTTCCACATGAGAATCCCAATCACTAGAAAACATCAGAATATCATCCAGATAGATTATCAAAAACTTATCCACAAAGTCACGGAAAATATTCATAAAGGACTGGAATACAGAAGGGGCATTAGTGAGCCCAAAAGGCATCACCAGGTACTCAAAATGTCCCTCCGGAGTATTAAACGCTGTCTTCCATTCATCCCCGTGCTTGATGCGAATAAGATTATACGCCCCCCTGAGGTCAAGCTTAGTAAACCAGCAGGCACTCTTAACTCTGGAGAATAAATCAGACATCAGAGGTAACGGGTACTGATATTTAACCGTCATCTTGTTAAGGGAACGATAATCAATACACGGTCTTAATGAACCATCTTTCTTGGCCACAAAAAAAAAAACAGCAACTAAAGGTGACGAGGATGGTCTAATATAACCCTTCTCCAACGACTACTTAATATAGGATCGCATAGCATCATGTTCGGGTACAGATAAGTTGAAAAGCCGACCCTTGGGAAATTTTCACCCAGACATCAACTCAATTGCACAGTCATAACTCCTATGAGGAGGCAAAGACGCAGAATTACTCTCACTAAATACATCAGAAAAATCGGCCAGATAATCAGGAATATCATGAGACTGAGGAGAGGTGGAGGAAACAGGAGCGTCCCTAAGAACACACTGACAACCCCAACTCACCACAGACCCAGATTTCCAATCCAAAACTGGATTATGAGTTTGCAACCAGGGGAACCCCAGAACAATAGTATCATGCAAATTATGCAGCACCAAAAATTTTACAATTTTCTTGGTGGTCTGGGGCAACTCGCATTATCACCTGGGTCCAAAACTGAGGTTTATTCTCCGCCAAAGGAGTAGCATCAATACCCCTCAAAGGAATAGGCGTCCGCAGAGGCGTCATAGAAAAACCACAACGTTTAGCAAAGTCCAAATCCATCAGATTCAACGCTGCTCCTGAATCCACAAAAGCCTTCGTGGAAAACGTGGATAAGGAGCAGATCAGAGTAATTGCCAAAAGAAACGTAGGTTGTATACTGCCCACAGCAAATGTGTGTGCAAAACGTTTCTCTCGTTTTGAGAGACAGAAATAATATGAGAGGCATCTCCACAGAAAAATCACAGCTTATTACGCCTTCTAAACTCCTGACGTTGCGCCCTAGACAAAACCCCATCACATTGCATAGGTTCAGACGTTTGTTCAAAAGGTGGCAGCGCCTCCCGTGTAGTCTTACGTTCACGTAAACGCCGATAAACTTGAATGGCTAATGACATAGAATCATCCAGACCAGAGGGAACAGGAAATCCCACCATAACATCTTTTATGGTCTCTGATAAAACCTTCCGAAAGAGAGCTGCCAATGCACTATAATTCCATGTAGTAAGGACCGCCCACTTTCGGAATTTTTGACAGTATAACTCTGCAGAATCCTGACCCTGGTTTAATGCCAACAGGGTTCTCTCAGCTTGATCAACAGCATTAGGTTCATCATACAACAACCCCAAGGCTTGAAAAAATGCATCCACATTAGTCAGAATGGGATTTTCAAGTGTCAGAGAAAAAGCCCAATCCTGGGGATCGCCGCGCAGCAAGGAGATGACAAATTTAACCTGCTGCGCAGAGCTCCCCAATGAGTTAGGCTTCAAGGCGAGAAATAATTTACAATTATTCTTAAAATTCAGAAATGTAGACCGATCCCCAGAAAACACATCAGGAGTAGGGATCTTGGGTTCAGCAGCATGTGACTGAATGACGTAGGTGGAAATTCCCTGCACTTCAGCAGCAAGTTGCTCCACACGATCAGACAATTGCTTAATCTCCATTAGGGGAAAAAAAAATCC
This sequence comes from Dendrobates tinctorius, assembly GCF_039654945.1. NCBI lineage: Eukaryota > Metazoa > Chordata > Amphibia > Anura > Dendrobatidae > Dendrobates > Dendrobates tinctorius. The sequence continues at coordinate 22,525,560 of NW_027361707.1, read as the reverse complement.
TCCTACGGCCCCAGAGAAAAAGAGGAAAAAATACATTAAAAAAAAAAAATTTTGACACTTTTTTTTTCCTTTTTTAACAACTTTTTCCTGCTTTTGAGTACCCTAGAATCTGCAGTATGGCTGGTGATTCTGTTATGAATGGGTCACTGTGGAGGAAAAACCTAAACAAGCTAAGTCACAGAAAACCAGAGAGGTTGGTAACTATGCAGATTGCAGATCCCTGATCCTAACCACACAACTAGCAGCAGCCGTGGAACGTTCCTACGATGAACCTAGACGCTTCGTCACAGCCGGAGGACTAAAGCCTAAAGCAAGAAAAGGGGAAAACTAACTGCCCCAGAGCAGACCCCAAAGGAATAGACAGCCCCCACACATGTATTGACGGTGAAACAAGATGAAAACAAGCATAAGCAGGAAAATAGGCTGAGCAAACGATGGGGCCCAAACTAACTAGAAAGGATAGGAAAGGAAAGACACTGTCTGCAATCTGCCAAAAACCCTACAAAAATAATTTCCAACACTTCTGATAACAAAATTAACCCTGAAGTCACTAGACTTCTCCCACTATATCAGCACTCTGAAATATTCTGAGGCAGAGCAAAAAGAGGCCAATCTAATAAGGGACAAAAAGCAAATTGGCAAATACAGATAAGTAAGAGTGGAAATTCAGCACAGCCCCAGCCGGGGCTGGCTGACCACACAAAAGACTGAATAGACCAACAAAATCAAGTGTGAACATTAGCAGGAAAACTTAGCTTGAGCTGACTGGAACAGAGCTGAGAACCAACACTTGACAAGCCAGAAGGAATCACCAGCACCAGAATAGGGCGTCGGCTGTCTTAAATCCAGTCTGAGATTCCTGAGGTCCAATTGTCATCCTCCTTATCAGGTGGCAAATCTCTACTGATTAAATCAGCCTCACTACCTCCTGTTACCACCAGAGGGAGCCTGGAAGGAGAACTCACAAATGGTAGACCAGAAAATGAACTCACAACATCCTTTTTAGCATGTGCTTAATTTCTGTGTTCAGTGGCATCGGTGGCGTCCCCCCCCCCCCCCCTCGCGGGTAGACGCTGAAAATCCAGCCCGCGGCTTCGGCCGGCTCTGGGCCGCAGACGGAAGTCCCGTCTCCCTTCTTCGCTTCACTTCCGGCGGCCTGCCCCCCCACCCCCCCCCCCCCCCGTTGCCTGGGCGGGCGCCGAAAAAATTGAGCTCCCGGCTTCGGACCAGCGCTAGGAATCAACCGGAAGTACCGCCCAGGATGCTTCTTCTGACAGCCTGCCTGCAGCTCAGGCGCGCGCTTCTTTGAGTGGAGCAACGCCCGGCACTTCCAGGACACGTGGGGGGCACAGGACTGGGGTAAGTGCTGCACCCCAACCCGAGAGGCCATGTTACGGGTAGACGAAGAGTGTTCCTCCACCCCCCCAGCAGGCTGCAGTACTGATGCCTGGCAGGTGCAGCATCTCCGGAAAAGCGAAGACGCACACGTTCCTATGCGCTGCATGCATCTCTTGTCGGTCCGCTTTCCCGCGAGCGCAGAGCAAGTTTCCAAGTTGAAAGTAAAAATAAAATCTGAAAATATACAGTAAATAGAAACCAGTAACTAAGTATGATCTTATATAAATTTTTCTAGGTTTTATTTTAAGTTTATTTTACATTTTTTTTCCAGACTTAACAAAAACATATATTTTTGTTCTAGTTGACTTCAGGCTTTGTTCACACCAAAATAATCGGGAGCCATCAATGATACTCCTTCTACAATGGTCCGTGATCAAGGATAACTCTGATCCCAACCATTAAACCCCTGAAATGCTACGGTCAGAAGCAAACACGGCATCTAAGAGGTTAGGGGGTCCTTGTGCTAACCTGTGCTCCCTATGGCGTGATTGCGAGGTGCCGAGGGATTGTTCCAGTTGTTTGGAGACTATCAATGGCCTTTAAGTCTGATGGGCAAAAATTCAATGTCTCCTCCCATTCAGTTTCATCCCATTGCTTCATGTCTGTCCTTGTGCAAATGAGAAAAAAGATGATCCTTCTACAATGTGACAGCCCTTGAGATATTTGTAGACAGCTATTAAGTCTCCTCTCAGTCTTCTCTTCAGCAAGCTAAACATTCCCAAATCCTGCAACCTTTCCTCATAGGACATTGTTTGCATACTGGTCACCATTCTGGTCGCTCTTTTCTGAACTTGCTCCAGTTTGTTGATGTCTTTTTTAAAATGTGGCGCCCAAAACTGAACACAGTATTCCAGATGAGGTCTGACCAAAGAGGAGTAGAGGGCAATAATGACTTCACGTGATCTAGACTGTATGCTTCTGTTAATACAGCCTAGAATTGTATTTGCCTTTTTTGCTGCTGCATCACACTGTTGACTCATGTTCATTCTGTGATCTGTTAGTATACCCAAGTCTTTTTCACATGTGCTGTTGCTTAGCCCTATTCCTCCCATTCTGTATATGCTTGTTTTCATTTTTATTGCCCAGATGTAGTACTTTGCATTTTTCCCTGTTAAAAACCATTCTGTTAGTTGCTGCCCACTGCTCCAGTTTAATTATATCTTTTTGAATACTCTTTTCTCTAGTATTAGCTATCGCTCCTAGCTTTGTGTCATCAGCAAATTTAATCAGTTAACCCTCAATTCCTTCATCTAAATCATTGATAAAAATGTTGAATAATACAGGGTCCAGGACAGAAACCTGTGGTACCCCACTTGAGACATTCTTCCAACTGGATGTGTAGCCATTTACGACCACTCTTTGGTCGTAAGCCACTTATGAATCCACCTAACAGTTGCCTTGTTCATTCCATACTTAGTCATTTTTTCAGTAAGGATGGTGTGAGATACTTGTCAAATGCTTTGCTGAAGTCAAGATCTACTGTATCTACAGCATTTCCCTGATCCACCCAGTCAGTGATTCTGTCATAGAAGGAAATTAAGTTAGTCTGACATGACTTATTATGTACAAACCCATGCTGACTCTGGTTAATCACTTCATTCTTATCCAGGTACTGACATACTGTACATGTTGTTTAATAATTTATTCAAAGATCTTTCCTGGTATAGAAGTCAAACTCTCTGGCCTATAGTTTCCTGGGTCCCCCTTATTTCCCTTTTTGAAGATAGGAACAACATTTGCTCTTCTCCAGTCTTCTGGGACTTCTCCTGATCTCCAAGAATTTTCAAAGATTATGGAGAGTGGTTCAAAAGTTTCTTCTGCTATCTCCTTCATCTGGACCTGGAGACTTGAATTCATTTATGTTAGCTAAGTGTTTCCTCACTATCTTTCTCTTTATAGATATCCTGGATTCTTCTATTCCTTTAATAGGACAGTGAAGATCAGTTGATATTACATTTCCTTTCTGAGAGAAAACAGATGCAAAATAGGAATTTAAAAGTTCAGCCTTCTCAGCAATCCTGTCTTACAATTTCATCATTTTCATCTTGTAGAAATCATATAGCATTTTTGACGTTTCTTTTACTTTTGACATATCCCCAAAATCCTTTTTTTATCCATAATGTCTTTTTTTTTTTTTTTTAAATACCTTTTAGGACTGAAAATCATTTTTGCAATTGGGTTTTATTAAAAATATTGCATCCTTTAACTTTTACAGGTTCTTTGTTTGCCTATAGATTCAACTTTGTCATAAATCAGCAGAGAGTAGATAAGAGTTACAAACTTTTCTGTCAGAATGAGCTCGCTGCCAGATTCTTCGTTAACTCATTCTGCAGCCAGCAACAGAAAAAAGCTTATAGAAAGCAAACAGTGAAACATTTTTAACGAAACCTAATTGCAAAAATGATTTTTAGCCCCAAATACATGCATTTAGGTAGCGTCCTTTCCTGCCTTATGTCTATAAAAAATGTATATATATTTTTTTATGTTGTTTTTTTTTCAGGCTGAACTTGGCAAAGAAATCCATGCTTTGTCCAGTGCCGGTAAACCACTAGCCTCCTGGACTGCACAGCACGGAGCTCAGGAATGCCGAGAAGCATGTGGGGGTCATGGTTTTCTTGCCAGTAAGTGACCAGAAAGTGAATTACTGTCATAAGAGCGGACATGATTAGATCTTGGGATGGGGGGGTTATTACGCCTCACAGATTATCAGTCATAGTTCTGAAAAATTCCAAGATGTAATTGGGGATTACTGGATGCGTCTGTTCCTGACAGGCAGGTGATGCCGACTGCAGACTGATAAGACACGGGCTTTGTCTGAACAAAGTCACATCCAATTACAAGCTCGAGCTGCAGGGAAGGCTCCGATAAACTCGCTCTTTATAACTCTGTTTTCACTTCAACTCTTGATCAAAAACTTTCACCTGAACTTTGAATATAAAATATATCTTGGTCGTAACTTTAAAGAGTAACCGTCATTTTCATTTTTATGTCATAAATCAATAGTACACCTGAAAATAAGAAACTTTGTAATATGTTTTATCGGAGAAATCTGCCTCTTTCTCCCCCTGGACTCATCTTTCACTCTCAATTCAGAGTTAAAGCCTGAATTCAGTGAAGAGAGACCTTCCCTTACTGAGCTAGAAGATGACAGTTGGTGCTTATAGAATTCTATGTAAGGCGGGAGGAGCTAGAGGCCGACTCTTCTCCGTAGAACTTTATGAGCACCAACTGTCGTCTCCTATCTCCGTAATGGGAAAAATCTGTATTTATTTCAAACACATTATACCCATGAATTGGGAATTTTTGAGAATGAAAGATCAGTCCTGAGAAAGAAGCAGATTTGTCTGATAAGATATATTACAAAGTTTTGTATTTTCAGGCGTATTATTGATTTAGGAAAAAAAAAGTAAAGCAACCGTTTCTCTTTTAATAAGATCGAATGTCCGTCCCAAGAATTGTCAGTAACATTAAACAGGTTTTTTGACCAGCATGGCAGTGATGAGTGTTAATATCTGATCGGTGGGGGTCCAGCACCTTCACCGATCAGAAGCATTCGGATGTAATACCACCGCTCCATCACACCATTTAATGACCACTTGGGACACTTCTACAATCATTCTATGATTTAATGTATCTGATGTGCCCAATATAAAAGCGAGACAACTATCATCTGACTACATAAAGTTTGTTTGTAGTCTGTAACCACGGAGACACAGTGGTCTGCCTCCATAACCGTGCGTTTTTCTGTTTGAAGTGAATCGTTTAGGTGACATCCGCAATGACAACGATCCAAACTGCACGTACGAAGGAGACAATAATGTCCTACTTCAACAAACCAGCAACTATCTACTGGGTATCGTCCACTCTATACACGAAGGTCAGTGTCCACATCACATCCCAGTGCATCCACGACGCCGCACCAAAGCATTTCACAATTTCAGCACTGCTACATCCTTATACCTGTTTTCTTTGTATAAAGGGAGTATGTCAGCCCCCAATTAGCTACGCAGACATATGGGGGACGTAAATTATCAAAAATCATAAGTAAATCATTATTAAATCATGTTTCAAGTTTGGGCCCTTGGTGCCCCTGGGACTAGAAAAACGGCTCCGTGCATTGTCCTACCCCAAGATTTTGCATGCCTTCGCCGCCTTTCTTTATGTTGATTGACAGCGTTTGCTCACCCAGAGCAAGCTCGCTCGGAAGACAAAACATTGTGCGTGTGCTCCCAGTTTCCCTGTATAGCGGAGTTCACACCCACAACCTTCTCTCAGCTGCTCACTACAAAGGAGAAGCGCACACAATGCCCTCTCATCTCCACTGCGGCCGTCTGGAGCAATGGAGTGCAGTGCACACAACTCACAGCTGCTCGCTGTACAGAAGTAGCGCACAAACCTTGTTTCATCTTCACTGCGGTTGTCCACTGCAATAGAGTGTAGCGCACACAACTTTGTTGCAGCTTCTCATTACATTGGAGTGCTGTACACAGCTCTTTGTTGCAGCCGCTCTCTACACTGGGGTGGCGCACTCAGCTCTTTATTGCAGCCACTCTCTACACTGGAGTGATGCACACAATTCTTTGTCGGAGCCGCTCTCTACACTGGAGTGGCGCACACAGCTCTTTATTGCAGCCGCTCTCTACACCGGAGTGGTGCACAAAGCTCTTTGTTGCATCCGCTCTCTACACCGGAGTGGCGCACACAGCTCTTTGTTGCAGCCGCTCTCTACACTGCAGTGATGCACACAACTCTTTGTTTCAGCTGCTGTCTACATTGGAGTGATGCACACAACTCTTTATTGCAGCCGCTCTCTACGCTGGGGTGGCGAACACAACTCTTTATTGCAGCCGCTCTCTATGCTGGGGTGGCGAACACAGCTCTTTATTGCAGCAGCTCCCTACGCTGGGGTGGCGAACACAGCTCTTTATTGCAGCCGCTCTCTACATTGGAGTGATGCACACAACTATTTGTTGCAACGGCTCACTACACTGTAGTAGCGCACAACTCTTTGTTGCAGCTGCACTCTACATTGGAGTAATGCACACAATTTTGTTGCAGCCCCTCTCTACACTGGAGTGGCGCACACAGCTCTTTGTTGCAGCCGCTCTCTACACTGGAGTAGTGCACACAGCTCTTTGTTGCAGCCACTCTCTACACTGGAGTAGCGCACACAGCTCTTTGTTGCAGCCACTCTCTACACCGGAGTGGCACACACAGCTCTTTGTTGCAGCCGCTCTCTACACTGTAGTAGCACACAGCTCTTTGTTGCAGCCGCTCTCTACACTGTAGTAGCGCACACAGCTCTTTGTTGCAGCCGCTCTCTACACTGTAGTAGCGCACACAGCTCTTTGTTGCAGCCGCTCTCTACACTGTAGTAGCGCACACAGCTCTTTGTTGCAGCCGCTCTCTACACTGGAGTAGCGCACAGCTCTTTGTTGCAGCCGCTTTCTACACTGTAGTAGCGCACACAGCTCTTTGTTGCAGCCGCTCTCTACACTGTAGTAGCGCACAGCTCTTTGTTGCAGCCACTCTTTACACTGTAGTAGCGCACAGCTCTTTGTTGCAGCCGCTCTCTACACTGTAGTAGCGCACAGCTCTTTGTTGCAGCCACTCTCTACACTGTAGTAGCGCACACAGCTCTTTGTTGCAGCCGCTCTCTACACTGTAGTAGCGCACACAGCTCTTTGTTGCAGCCGCTCTCTACACTGTAGTAGCGCACACAGCTCTTTGTTGCAGCCGCTCTCTACACTGTAGTAGCGCACAGCTCTTTGTTGCAGCCACTCTCTACACTGTAGTAGCGCACACAGCTCTTTGTTGCAGCCGCTCTCTACACTGTAGTAGCGCACACAGCTCTTTGTTGCAGCCGCTCTCTACACTGTAGTAGCGCACAGCTCTTTGTTGCAGCCACTCTCTACACTGTAGTAGCGCACACAGCTCTTTGTTGCAGCCGCTCTCTACACTGTAGTAGCGCACACAGCTCTTTGTTGCAGCCGCTCTCTACACTGTAGTAGCGCACACAGCTCTTTGTTGCAGCCGCTCTCTACACTGTAGTAGCGCACACAGCTCTTTGTTGCAGCCGCTCTCTACACTGGAGTAGCGCACAGCTCTTTGTTGCAGCCGCTTTCTACACTGTAGTAGCGCACACAGCTCTTTGTTGCAGCCGCTCTCTACACTGTAGTAGCGCACACAGCTCTTTGTTGCAGCCGCTCTCTACAGTAGTAGCGCACAGCTCTTTGTTGCAGCCACTCTTTACACTGTAGTAGCGCACAGCTCTTTGTTGCAGCCACTCTCTACACTGTAGTAGCGCACACAGCTCTTTGTTGCAGCCGCTCTCTACACTGTAGTAGCGCACACAGCTCTTTGTTGCAGCCGCTCTCTACACTGTAGTAGCGCACACAGCTCTTTGTTGCAGCCGCTCTCTACACTGTAGTAGCGCACACAGCTCTTTGTTGCAGCCGCTCTCTACACTGGAGTAGCGCACAGCTCTTTGTTGCAGCCGCTTTCTACACTGTAGTAGCGCACACAGCTCTTTGTTGCAGCCGCTCTCTACACTGTAGTAGCGCACACAGCTCTTTGTTGCAGCCGCTCTCTACAGTAGTAGCGCACAGCTCTTTGTTGCAGCCACTCTTTACACTGTAGTAGCGCACAGCTTTGTTGCAGCCGCTCTCTACACTGTAGTAGCGCACAGCTCTTTGTTGCAGCCGCTCTCTACACTGTAGTAGCGCACAAAGCTCTTTGTTGCAGCTGCTCTCTACACTGGAGTAGTGCACACAGCTCTTTGTTGCAGCCGCTCTCTACACTGTAGTAGCGCACACAGCTCTTTGTTGCAGCCGCTCTCTACACTGGAGTAGTGCACACAGCTCTTTGTTGCAGCCGCTCTCTACACTGTAGTAGCGCACACAGCTCTTTGTTGCAGCCGCTCTCTACACTGTAGTAGCGCACACAGCTCTTTGTTGCAGCCACTCTCTACAGTAGTAGCGCACAGCTCTTTGTTGCAGCCACTCTTTACACTGTAGTAGCGCACAGCTCTTTGTTGCAGCCGCTCTCTACACTGGAGTGGCGCACACAGCTCTTTGTTGCAGCCGCTCTCTACACTGTAGTAGCGCACACAGCTCTTTGTTGCAGCCACTCTCTACACTGTAGTAGCGCACAGCTCTTTGTTGCAGCCGCTCTCTACACTGTAGTAGCGCACACAGCTCTTTGTTGCAGCCGCTCTCTACACTGGAGTGGCGCACACAGCTCTTTGTTGCAGCCGCTCTCTACACTGTAGTAGCGCACAGCTCTTTGTTGCAGCCGCTCTCTACACTGTAGTAGCGCACAGCTCTTTGTTGCAGCCGCTCTCTACACTGTAGTAGCGCACACAGCTCTTTGTTGCAGCCTCTCTCTACACTGGAGTGGCGCACACAGCCCTCTCTTTGCTGTGGCCACTCATTATACAGGAGCTGTGTACACAGACCACTCTCATGACAGCGCTCTAACAAGCGGCCTCTGCAGAAATGAGAAAGCTCTATGTGCACCTCGCTCCGGTGTACAATAGACATGACAGAGGCCTGTGGGTGTTTGCTCGCTCATGCACTGATTCGCATCAATAGTTGGCGTACGTACAGTCTTCTCTCCAGAAAGCACTTGTAATGGGCACACCAGCACTGTCACTGTAATGACAGAGAGGAATCTGCGATCCTTATGGGCTAAAGTCATTTTGTCTTCTCTAGTGGTACACGTTGTGGATTCCATACTTCACAGCTAGGTTTAGTCTCTAATTATTGATTTATTTTTCTTAGCAGATATTGTCCCTTGTGAATCTCCTCTGGGCTCCATACATTTCCTCAATGATTACAAGACCATCATGAAACAGAAGTTTACTGCAAGCACCATCAGAGAGTGCCTGGACTCTGCAGGTAATGGGGAGGTGAAAGATTTGGATAAAGGGGATTAAAACGGGTCAGATCTGTAGATTACTACAAGGTTATTGGAATGTCACATGAGAGAAGTCAGACTCATTAACTTACAAATGTAGTTGTCCTAACCCTGTTGTCAGGTGTAATCGGCCTCTAGTAGCAGAGATGCAGACTGATTACAGGATCTGGGGCCAGTCTTTGTCTCTCTGCTTCTATTCTCTGTCAGATTGTATATGGCCCAATAGGGAGGCTGGCTTTCAGTTTGGGACAGAAAAGCTATTGGACAATGGCAGGAGTCATTATGAAGGAAAGGTTGTTCCAGCTCCTATAGTGTTGGCAGAATGCTACTGAATAGTAACCACCCACTATAGAGTATATGGCAAGTTACAGAGCATAAGAGTTGGGACAGGTCCTGGACATACTAGACTGCGTAGTATCACCTTGTTGTAGGGCATGAGCAAAATCATTCTTATCTGCAGGTTATGTATGAAAAGGTTGTCTAGTTTGGCACGTAAGTCTGCAGTCACTCTGTCACTGCACACTTGTGAATCCTCACATCACGCACAATGCACACTGTCAGAATTCTCCAGTTAAGGCGCTGAGATTGAGCAGTCATGTGACCACAGGTATGCGATATGCATACTTCCGGCCACAGTCCAACTACACATGCCCACATCTAGTCGGAATGTGACCATGATAGTGCATATCACAAATTTGTTGTCACACTTCATGCTGACACCAAAGGAATCCTGACAGCATGCACCGTGTGCAATGTGAGCATTCACAAGTCTGCAGTCTCATGCCAAACATGGACAATTGCTTTAAAGGGGCGTTCCAACAAGTGACAATTGCAGCACACTTTTGATTAAGTGAGTTGCTCTCTAACTTCTGACTCTCTGGAATTGTAAGTATTTTATACATTCCTCAAAAATGAAATTCCAACTACAAGAAAGAAATGTCCTGGAATAATGGAAATCACAGGGTGGATAGACATGTTACTGATCTGCAGATTACAAAAAAATGGAAGCAACGTTTTCAAAACATTTTAATTTATTCAGTACGGAGTATGTGCGACACGTGCAGAAGTCCCCGCACCTACAGACTCGGCTGCTATCAGTGAGGTTATTAATGGTCATCTGAGGAATATTCTGCTGCGCTGAATGCACTTGGTCAAATCATCAAGATCCGCTGCTGGCAGCTCCTTTGTGGTTGCCAATCAACGATGTCCAAGATTTGTTAGATGGAATACAAGTCCGGAATTTAGACATTCTGCCACCCCACGCCATAATCTCGGGAGTAGGGCCGGTGTAACGTTCCCCCGTAAAGGCCTATTCATTGATCTCACATCACTGCACTCAAAAGCTGTTGTGGTCCAGAGAAAGACAGCAATGGAAACTGGAATGGAGGTCTATTCCCATCAGCAATGACTCCAGCTTTTGTCTTAGACACAGCAATAGCTGGAGATTGGTCTGGAGACCACATGGGCAACACCAAGTAGACACCTTCACAAGGGAACATCACACTGGTGCTAGTCCTGGGATTATGGTGTAGAGTAGCATAATGTACGGTAGGTGGACCACTCTAGTTTTCATCCCACATACACTAACAGCTCAGCGTTACACTGATTTGGTGGTAGAACCAGTGGTACACCCATTTCTCACAGTGTCCCAGGAGCCATTTTTTAACATGGTATCACCAGGCCTCATGTTACTCCTGCTACTGTGAGCAGCCCGCGTGGCCTAAATTTGCTACTGTGGTCTGCAGCGTCTCCAGACTTGTCTCCCATCGAGCACATCTGGGATTTCATTGGTCATTAATCGTACAGGGAGTTGCCAGCAGAGTATTTTGATGATTTGCCCAAGTGCATTCAGTGCTGCAGAACATTCCTCAGAGAACAATCAGTTACTTAAGTGCTGGGTTTTTCTGCACGTCTCGCTCATCATCCATATGGAATAAATAGAGGATTTTAAAAATGTTGTTTCCATTTTTTCATCATTTGCAGATCAGCAACATGTCTGTCCATCCTGTGATTTCCATGATTCCTTGGCTTTTCTTTCTTGGTGACTATTCCTTTTTCATGCTCTAGTTTGCTATGATACCCCCTGGTATGGTGATCGGCCTCGCCGGCACATGGAGGATCGCTGTATATGTCCTGGTCAGGAGTCAGGCGTCCTGTATTCCCCTTGCCGTGATATCACTAGAAGTGTCTCTAGAATCTGGGTCATGTTCTATGAGAATTCTCTGGGGTTTTTATAAACTCCACACCCTGATCGTCTGCAGAATTAGGGGCTCGCCGATATGTTTCGCCCACTATCTCCACAGCTGGTGCTGCAGTTACTTCTCGTGCCTGTCCTCTGTTGTGCAGCAAAACAAACAGATTTATAAAATTAGATTACCCTATATTGTTACTGTAATTGCAGCGTTCTTGGAGAAGTCTTCATGATCTCATAAGATAATGTCTATAGAGCCCTCGGCTCTTCCATGGTAATTCTCGGAGAAGACGCTGTCGTTCCACTGCAGGGTTTGTGATTTCACATGCAGTTGATTAAACTCAAGGACCGAGTATGTAATGCATGATCATGCCGACTAGAAATAGAGGAGTGACGCTGTATGACAGCCATTTGCATTTGTGCACTTGGACATATATGCATTTGATGGGACTTCCCTGGATTGCAGGGAAATTAAATAAAAAATGTATATTAAAGGGGAATCTGTCACCTATTTTTGGCCTATAAGATGCGGCCACCGCCATCAGGGGCTTATCTACAGCATTCTGTAATGCTGTAGATAAGCCCCAATGTAACCTGAAAGATAAGAAAAACAAGTTAAATTATACTCACCGGAGGGTGGGGGCGCACCACACACACTCACACACTCGGTCACACTCATACACTCACACACTCACTCTCACACTCATACACTCACTCTCTCACACACTCACGAAGCCTCTTGCGCGGTACCACCAGCGGAACATCGTCGCACTGCACCTGCACGAATTCCGTGCAGGCGCTGTCAATCATTCGGCTGATCCAGCTGGCAGATGTGCGACGTGTCTACAGGCAGAGGAAGCCGGACACATTAAAGGGGTTTTCCCGCAAACGAAAGTTAATTTTAAAAATTGTCTGTGACTGACCGTGTACGGAGCATACCACATCTCCTGGGCAGGGGAGGAAGCAAAAGACAATACTGACATTACAGCAGGGGATCACTGACTGTTTTTAAACAATATTTTACCTCACAAAATGTATCCTCTGCGATCTCCTGCTGTAATGTCAGTATTGTTTTTTGCTTCCTCCCCTGCCCAGGAGCTGTGGTATGTTCTGTACACGGTCAGACACCAAGGGTGAGAGAGGCAGAGCACAGGGGGGAGACAGCTCAAATGGGACAGCACAAGAGGGGAGAACACGGCACAGGAAGGAGAGAGACAGCAGACAAGGGGGATAGCACATGGGGTAGACAGATCAAAGAAGAGAGCACAGATGGGAGAAGTCAGCACATGGGGAAAGAGAGAGTGGATAGGTGGGTGAGCACATGGGGGGGAGATACTCAACGCTGCAAAGCCTGCCCCCATCATGACATTACCGCCCTTCCGATACGATAGCATCGAGCCTCCATCTAGTTAATGAGAAAAAAATAACTTTTTTGAATTTATCAAATGGCTGCAATGAAACAAAGAGTGAAAAATTTAAAGGGGTCTGAATACTTTCCGTACCCACTGTATATAAGGCACAGCAGCATTTACCATGATAACCGCCCTTTTACTTTTATAGTGATTATCTCCCTAGACAAAAAGAGTGTGACTTACTAATTAATGGTACTTGGTAATTTATTTATAAAGACATTTCATTTAGTTTATTTTTTTCTTCCATTCCCAAAAAACGTCTTTCTTCTTCAATAAAGGTCACAGGACCCTCCAAGGTGAGGCGTCCATGAGGTATTACCCCCAGCTATTAAACACCTATGAACTATTCTATGGATACCCCATAAATAATGAATACTATTCTAAAGTGCAGTGTCCTCTTCCCCCCGACATGTCACACACATGCCTGTATCACGGCTGCACGCATAGCTTTGTGCCGGGTCTTCGGCAGTAGAACAGACATTTTTTTTTGTCTTGTTTTCCATATGGATCTAAATGCACAATGATGATATTGTTATTTTGGAATTTTCTCTTTTAAGACTGAATATCGGATGATGCATGTACAATCATGTTATGCGGCATGTGCATTAGATGCAATCAATATACAGCAAGTAGCTGATACTGTATACGGAGGCCCCAATATTCCAGCCAGTTTGGGACTAGCTACCATTCACTAATGGAAAACATGGTAATACTTAATTTATATTTCTCCAGACTAAGATGCTGGATAATAAGTTGCAGGGAGACCCCGTCTTACATAACTTTCATCCCTAGGGAGCCGTACTATCGTCTATTACCGTTCCAAGCATTGTTACGGTCTGGTCCCTCCTTCTACATGATGTCTGCCCAGATTTCCCAATATTTGCCGTCATCGCCCCTATGATATAAATAAGGGCCGTCTGCGTTCTACATGAGACCCTTTAATGGTCGCCCATTTTCCGCCCCGGCACGCTGCGGAGACACAGCGATAAACGCTTTCTTGCAGCACTTGGGAAGATTACACAACACATCACTTTGAGGCAAACAATGGAAGTGAAGCGGAGAACAGCTGTGATGAGTCATGGGAACCAGGACCGTACAGACCGCCAGATGCTCCTTATCTCCCTCCCGGGTCAATGTTTGGGTGTTTTTCTTTCTTTTCCTGGAATTTCTTCCTATTCTTGCTGCAGTTTGCAGTGTAGAAGGCTTGGTTTTCCCACCTTCTCCCATATATAAGCATCTTTGTGATGCTCCGTGTTGTTAAGAGTTTTCGTTTGTGCTATTCAATTGTGTTTCTTTTATAGCCAAATGCTACTCAAAAAAATGCACACTAGGGGGCAGTCTACTACACATCCTCTCCAAAATCAGTAGGGCCGCCAATCTATTTCCCAATTCTTTGGGCAAGAAGCTGCTGCACGATTGACCTGAGTACTCTCCCATTATATGGACACCATTGCCATCACTATTTTCTTTTGCTCCTCCCCCCCGCTATCTCCACTATCCTGACTGCCCTTAGTTCATCAGGGTTTCCATTAATAACTGTACCTTTTGATTGCGTTTTTTGGTCCCTACCCCCCCCCCCCCCCCCTTCTATAGATATTCAGAAGGCTGAGCAGTGTATGACCCCGCACGCAGTTCTGATTGGCCTCTTTTTGTGTATGCAGTACAGTACATTGTCATCAAGCTTGCCAATCATTGACGGGGCTGTAGTTAAACAGATGATCTGGACATAGTAACATAGTTTTGAAGGCTGAAGGAAGACCTTATGTCCATCTAGTTCAGCCTATTTTTAGTGCAGCTGTTCTGCATTGTTGATCCTGGGGAAGACAAAAAACCCACAGAGTAGAAGCTTGGCACGTGACATCTAGTTCTGCAATGATAATCTCCTGCTCACAAAACACTGATTGTAAGGAAGCTGTTGAGCAAGTGACGCATTATTGGAATCGAGCTCTCTGCCCCTACATCATGCTGCTCTCATTACATAGAGGGAATGCCTACTGACAGTGTGACGGAGGTGGGTGTGGACCCACTACGCCATTGGTCAGGCTTACCGTGGAGGGGCGGGACTAAGTGACTACCTTGTTTTCACTGGAGCCTCTGATGGTGAGGATAGGCTTGGGCAAATAGGGTAGACACCAGTTGCCACTTCAAGGCAGTGCCTGTTCCTGTAGCAGCTAACCAGTGGGTCAAGGTAGAAATGTGAGGCACAACGGATGGAGACAGAGAAATGGCAAGACAGCCAGAGGTTGGCGCGGGCAGCACAGGTTCAGAATACAAAGCCGGGGTCAGAAGCGGAGAGATCAGACAAAACTAGCAAACTAGCCGCGTCGGTAACAGGAGAGTCAAAATGAACATGCACCTAGACAGATTACAAGAGATGAACTGACACTAGGAACCTACTGTATTTTTCCGACTATAAGACGCATCGGACCATAAGGCGCACCTAGGTTTTAGAGGAAAATAGAAATGAAAATTGAAGTAAAATGTGATCATGGCGCTATGTTATGGGGGTAATGTCCCTCAATTCTGTACTAATATCCCTCATCCTGGTATATATAATATATATGTCCCCATCCTATCCTTGTATATATGCCCACCCCATCCAGATATATATAATCCCCATCCTGTTATATATGTCCACATCCAGATATATATGGCCCCCAATCCAGGTATATATGACCTCCCATCCAGGTGTATATGGCCCCCTCCAATCCAGGTATACATGACCTCCAATCTAGATATACATAACCCCCAATCCTGGTATACATGGCACTCCATCCTGGTATGCTTGGCCCCCTCAGCCCCATCATGATATACATGGCCCACCCATCCAGATACACATGGCCCTCATTACACTGCACAAAAAAATAAACGATTCTACTTAACTTCTCTCTGCTCCCTTGCAGCGCAGCGTCCTGTTCTGATTTAAGCATGTAAGCAGCGCATGACGTCACTGCCATTCGCCCCCACATGCCGAGGTCAGCTGCTGGAATATTAACTGCTCCCCATGCCCAGGACTATGGGAGTGGAGAGCAGTGAATGTTCATTTTCTTTAATAGCGGGTACACATGATCTCCCAGCAGCTGCAGAAACCGTCGGCTGCAGATAACAGTGTGCCTGCTATTAAAGAAAATGAATATTTGCTGCTCTCCACTCCCATAGTCTCTCCCTCCTCTATGCACTAAAGCCAGCACCAAGAGGTGGGAGGGACTATGGGCGTGGGGAGCATTGAATATTTTTTTTTCTCCAGGCCCTGCCTCCTGTGACCCATTCCTCCAACCACCTCCTGTGACCCATTCCTCCAACCACAGTTGGACTATAAGATAAGGTACATCTGGACTATTAGACGCACCTCACACTTTCCTCCTAAGTTTTGCAGGAAAACAACTGCTTCTTATATTCCAAAAAATACATTAAATTCAAGCAAGGTTTGGAGGGACGGGCTGCCTAATATATCCCTTGCTGGATAGGCCAGAAAACCAAAACTCTGCAGGAAACTGTTGGTTAAATACCTGCAGAATATGACTGTGCCTCCCTATAGCCAGGTGGAGATTCTTCAGCCACATGAAGATTTAGTGTTGTTGGGAGTGCTGCAAGAGGCAGTTCAGTGCAGTGGCCTGATACTAGGAGGAGCAGAGCGGTGAACGCAGTGAGTAGGACGACGCTGAGAATGCATGCACGTTACCGGTGTAACAGACAGATTTCCTTTACAGACGTACTGCTGCCTGTAAAGATGGTGGAGTCCAAATAATAGAAAGGGAACCATGTCATCCCTTCTTCAGAGCTTATGGAAACCCATCTATGCTCCTGCTGTCGCACAAGCTCCTCGTGGATACAAGGTTTGGCTGATTCTAAAGGATGAATAGATGTAAGAGAACAACCTGACCAAAAACACCCCCCTCCCTAGATGTGTTGTAGGGAATCTCATAAGGGCACTGCACCCTGAGAAATCCGGTGATTAAGTGTAAAGTGACTGAGCAGTGAAGACCTAAAAGTAAAGAGCCCATTACTGCCTAATGTCTGGAGGTGCAGATACCCTGAAAATGCTAGTTAAAGAGGTTGTCCATTCAGGACCCCCACTGTCACGGTGCCCCAATTGTCGTAGTCCGATCGTAAAGCTGCTGCAGAGAGAAGGTTTTGCTCTTTAGGTCTTAACTCCGTCATATTCCAAAAGGACATCTGATGATTTCCATGAGCTCCATGTATGTTATGTTACATTGGGGTACATTCACAAGTGTCTGTATTTTCAGTGGGATCAAAATCCAAAGCATATTACAGTAACAGCAAAGCTTCGGTAAATTCTCATCCACATGCTGTAGACTATGACGGGGCGGATTTTGAATGCAATTTATAAGACCAAATCATTATGTATCACTTGCAGGTTTTTTGTTTGTTTTTTTTTTAGCCAAAATTAATAAGGATTTTCTGCACACCTGCCAAAATCCACATAACAGCAGAAAATATTTTCTATTAAAGGGGTTTATTCAGGATTTGCATAAGGATAACAAGGGGCCTAATCCCCCATTTCTCATCATTTTCACGCTCCACATGCTGTCTGCATCCATCTTTGTCCATTCCATAGACAATGATGAGCGTAGCAGCGAACATGTACAGTGCCTTGCAAAAGTATTGCCCCCCCCCCTGGAACTTTTCAACCTTTTCCCACATATCATGCTTCAAACATAAAGATACCAAATGTAAATTTTTGATGAAGAATCAACAAGTGGGACACAATTGTGAAGTTGAACGAAATTTATTGGTTATTTTAAAATTTGTGGAAATTCAAAAAATTAAAAAGTGGGGCGTGCAATATTATTCAGCCCCTTTACTTTCAGTGCAGCAAACTCACTCCAGAAGTTCATTGTGGATCTCTGAATGATCCAATGTTGTCCTAAATGACTAATGATGATAAATATAATCCACCTGTGTGTAATCAAGTCTCCGTATAAATGCACCTGCTCTGTGATAGTCTCAGGGTTCTGTTTGAAGCAGAGAGAGCATCATGAAGACCAAGGAACACAACAGGCAGGTCCGTGATACTGTTGTGGAGGAGTTTAAAGCCGGATTTGGATACAAAATGATTTCCAAAACTTTAAACATCCCAAGGAGCACTGTGCAAGTGATCATATGGAAATGGAAGGAGTATCATACCACTGCAAATCTACCAAGACCCGGCCGTCCCTCTAAACTTTCATCTCAAGCAAGGAGAAGACTGATCAGAGATGCAGCCAAGAGGCCCATTATCACTCTGGATGAACTGCAGAGATCTACAGCTGAGGTGGGACAGTCTGTCCATAGGACAACACTGCACAAATCTGGCTTTATGGAAGAGTGGCAAGAAGACAGCCATTTCTCAAAGATATCCATAAAAAGTGTCGACGAGACACACCAAACATGTGGAAGAAGGTGCTCTGGTCAGATGAAACCAAAATTGATCTCGTAAAGGCAACACAGCTCATCACCCTGAACACACCATCCCCACTGTCAAACATGGTGGTAGCAGCCTCATGGTTTGGGCCTGTTTTTCTTCAGCAGGGACAGGGAAGATGGTTAAAATTGATGGAAAGATGGATGGAGCCAAATATCGGACCATTCTTGAAGAAAACCTGTTGGAGTCTGCAAAAGACCTGAGACTGGGATGAAGAGTTGTCTTCCAACAAGACAATGATCCCAAACATAAAGCAAAATCTACAATGGAATGGTTCACAAATAAACGTATCCAGGTGTTAGAATGGCCAAGTCAAAGTCCAGATCCAATCCAATCGAGAATCTGTGGAAAGAGCTGAAAACTGCTGTTCACAAACGATCTCCATCAAACCTCACTGAGCTCGAGCTGTTTGCCATGGAAGAATGGGCAAGAATTTCAGTCTCTCGATGTACAAAACGGATAGAGACATACCCCAAGCGACTTGCAACTGTAATCGCAGCAAAAGGTGGCGCAACAAAGTATTAAGTTAAAGGGGCCGAATAATCTTGCACGCCCCATTTTTCAGTTTTTGAATTTCCACAAAAATTTGAAATAACCAATAAATTTCGTTCAACTTCACAATTGTGTCCCACTTGTTGATTCTTCACCAAAAATTTACATTTGGTATATTTATGTTTGAAGCATGATATGTGGGAAAAGGTTGAAAAGTTCCAGGGGGCCGAATACTTTCGCAAGACACTGTATAATCAGAGCTTCATTCAGTCCAGAGTGTGGAGGTGAAATTTGGGGGCTCTGGAACTCCTTTTTGATGTGATCATTGGTGGGGTTGGGGGCACAGCAGTGGTACCCCCAGAGACCACACATTTTTTACCTATCTGTTTTTTTTTCCTTTTGCTTGGGAAAATCTTTTTTTTTTTTTTTTTTTTTTTTACCAGGGTGTCCAGCTCAAAACTGGGGAAGGCTGTGTTACAAAGGAGTCCCTTTTTCTTTATAAAACTAGGAGCCCCTTTTCTAAATATTAAGCAACGATAACAAACGACAGAAATCTCCTCTCGCTTGTTTTATGTCAATAGCTGGGATGTAAGAATGTCATTCCCGTATACAGTGCTCAGTCATTGTAAGAAAACAACATCGAGGCCGGTGACGCTGAGCCCCATCTATCACACTTTGGCAGGTCAGAGTCTTTTTTTTTTTTTTGCTCCGTTTAGTCATCCTTTCTTCTTGTGGATTTCGATGACTGGATCGTGTCTTTCAAGGAGTGTAATAGCACGGCTGCCATGAGCCATAGTGAAAAAATGTGACTATGTGCAGGAAAAGTTTTTTCTTTGTACGTTATAGTCCCTTGTGTCTATATATTGAGGCCCGAGGCCAATTTATCTCTGCGGTAAGTCTAGTTTTTATGCTTTTAATGGTACTGTTAATGGAAGAGGTCATTCTGGGGCCTCTATGGGTCGGAGATATACATGGTGAGCATATGCTATTGAATACAGAGAAGGCTGAAACTGCATGATGTGCATTTTTAGCAGTGGTCCACTGTATATGAAAGCCTAGTTTGCTGTCCAACTATTCACATACCACCCCGAAAGTGGCCAAAAAGTACAACGCATCCTTTACTTATTTTTGATGGATGCCCTTTGTATGAATTAGTTTTGAAAAAGAAAAGCTATACTGAAGTATACTGACCCAACAGATGCCAAGAGAACACTTTTACCATATTTTGGGTAAAATGGGCTTTATAGATATGAGCAGTTGGGAGACTAAGGTGACCATTGCTCTATTTACGTTTCAGGTACAGAACGTGGAAAGTCGAGGCAATTAATCCGTTCGCTGGAATAGCTAATTCATTTTACTACACTAGGACAGGAGTCTCCAACTCTTGTCTTGCAGCCCGCTCATGTGTGGCTCGCAGCCCGCTCATGTGTGGCTCGCAGCCCGCTCGTGTGTGGCTCGCAGCCCCCTCGTGTGTGGCTCGCAGCCCCCTCGTGTGTGGCTCGCAGCCCCCTCGTGTGTGGCTCGCAGCCCCCTCGTGTGTGGCTCGCAGCCCCCTCGTGTGTGGCTCGCTGCCCGCTCGTGTGTGGCTCGCTGCCCGCTCGTGTGTGGCTCGCTGCCCGCTCGTGTGTGGCTCGCTGCCCCCTCGTGTGTGGCTCGCAGGCCCCTCGTGTGTGGCTCTCAGCCCGCTCGTGTGTGGCTCTCAGCCCGCTCGTGTGTGGCTCTCAGCCCTCGTGTGTGGCTCGCAGCCCTCTCGTGTGTGGCTCGCAGCCCTCTCGTGTGTGGCTCGCAGCCCTCTCGTGTGTAGCTCGCTGCCCGCTCTTGTGTGGCTCGCTGCCCGCTCGTGTGTGGCTCTCAGCCCCCTCGTGTGTGGCTCTCAGCCCCCTCGTGTGTGGCTCGCAGCCCCCTCGTGTGTGGCTCGCTGCCCGCTCGTGTGTGGCTCGCTGCCCGCTCGTGTGTGGCTCGCTGCCCGCTCGTGTGTGACTCGCAGCCCCCTCGTGTGTGACTCGCAGCCCCCTCGTGTGTGGCTCGCAGCCCCCTCGTGTGTGGCTCTCAGCCCGCTCGTGTGTGGCTCTCAGCCCGCTCGTGTGTGGCTCTCAGCCCTCTCGTGTGTGGCTCGCAGCCCTCTCGTGTGTGGCTCGCAGCCCTCTCGTGTGTGGCTCGCAGCCCTCTCGTGTGTGGCTCGCAGCCCTCTCGTGTGTGGCTCGCAGCCCTCTCGTGTGTGGCTCGCTGCCCGCTCGTGTGTGGCTCGCTGCCCGCTCGTGTGTGACTCGCAGCCCCCTCGTGTGTGACTCGCAGCCCCCTCGTGTGTGGCTCGCAGCCCCCTCGTGTGTGGCTCTCAGCCCGCTCGTGTGTGGCTCTCAGCCCGCTCGTGTGTGGCTCTCAGCCCTCTCGTGTGTGGCTCGCAGCCCTCTCGTGTGTGGCTCGCAGCCCTCTCGTGTGTGGCTCGCAGCCCTCTCGTGTGTGGCTCGCAGCCCTCTCGTGTGTGGCTCGCAGCCCCCTCGTGTGTGGCTCGCAGCCCCCTCGTGTGTGGCTCGCAGCCCTCTCGTGTGTGTCTTTCAGCCTCCTGATGTATGGCTTGCTGCTTTCTGACAACTCATTGCATTGTTATCAGAACTAGCGACTATATTTTATTTCGATACCCGAAGGAAAGATAGGTCAACACTCACTAAGAGTACAGGGTGGATTAGGAGGAGCCATGAAAAGGCTGGTGTGCCGCTGCGGCTGCCTCCTCTTCTTAGCTGGTGGCACCATCTAGTCAATTTTTCCAGCTCTATTGTCTCTCCCAGCCGCTGTCCTCTTCCTAGATTCCTGCTTTTCGCTGCTCACTTCTCATTACTCCTAAGCTCCCAAAAAATTTCCTTCAGATATCACTCATTTGTCACATCCTTATGTGTTACAGGTTGAGCTCTCATCATACACAGAGGTGCCAGCTGTTTTACACAGTCGGAACCTGGAGGCAGCTGTTGGGACAAGACAGGACTCGAATATTGACTGGCAGAAAATATATGGCGCCACATTTTACACTGAACTGTCAAGTACTGCACTACGAAATTTTAGAGCCTTTTTCAGTTTTCTTATTTTTCTCGATCCTATGGCTTCTACATTTTGTTTGCACAGAATGTGAACAATGACCGTCTTAGCTGAATGTCACTCTCAATGCTAGAACGTTGAGGACCACTGCACTAATGGTCCCCATACACATTAGCCTATATCAGTGGAGCCTGTCTATGGTCAGATGCCGACCGACTGACGGTTGAGAGAGCTGGTGATTGGACATATCTGAATTCGCACTGCCGATCGCGTTCTTTAGGAGATGAGCCGTTGGCCAACACGTCAGTCGATGGGTTTCTCATAGAAAACACAGGAGCGCTCAGCACAACAAGTTCTCCTTTGTAATGGAGAAGCGGCCTAGATGGCTGTCGGCTGAGCGATCGGCATCTAATGTGTATGACCGGATTAAGACGTAACCACCATGGTGGTTTCCAAAATATTAGATAAGCGGCTACATTTTGAAATTGATTATCCTTATTTAGGCAAGAGACAGAGACCTCTTTTTTCCAAAGGCATACCACCTATGTAGATGTTATTTGAAGTCTTTGTGCCAGAACAAAGACAACCCCTTAATGGGTGTTAAGAAATGCCCTCTTGTCTTTGAGTTTTCTCCAAACTCTTAGTAATTTAATTTCTCATTTTTCTCATATCTGTGTTTGGTTAATTTGGGTGGCCATAATATTGTCTGCCATCACTATTTCCCTAGAGTTCTGAATGGCTAATATAGGGAATAACAAGCCTAGCTGAGGCCTACCTCGCATTCTGGATTTCTTTTCGAGAAGGAGAAGTAAAATCACTCGGATAAAGAAGACGCCCAACGTTTGCTCTTCAACCATAACAGCCTCGCGAGAAATGAGTTCAGCTTATGGTATTAACTAGTAGATGCACACGTTACAAGAATCAGCCATTTTCGGGTCATTTCTATGGTTAAAAGTTGACTGAGGTTTTGGATCGTGGACACCCTTGGGGGTTAGATACATAGCTTCCTTTTAAGTATGAGATTATCATTGTGATATCACAAATATACTGGTCTGGACATCACCACAAAGCACTTAAAGCTGAGCAGCCGCACATCTGCATGATCTATGACCAGCTGTCTGTAGTCAGGATTGGTCCAAATATATCAGAATTGTCCTTTAGAGGAATTCTACTTTGGAAGGAACTGAAAACCGTTTTTCCCAGGCTTTCACTATATTGATGGCCTAGCATCTGCCTCTTTGGACCCCAACCAATCGGCTGATTCTGAGCTCCGACGGCGGCCAAATGTAAACGGTGTACAGAGCCCAAACGGCACTGCTCGATGCACCTCATAATGGCTGTTGCAGGTACTGCACATCAGCTCTCACATCAATAGTGGCTGAGCTATAGTATTCGATAACGACCACTACACAGTGTGCAGAGCCGTACTGTACCGACTCCATACAATGTACACATCTGGATGCTGACCAGTGGGGATACCAGGTGTTGGAACCCCACTGATTTTATATTCATGACCTACCTTTAGAGCACATTCAGACTACAGTATAAACTGAAACAAGATCAGAATGCAATGATCGGACTGGTCGGCGGGTCTCCCGACCCATAGGTGACTAATTAGACCCGTACGGTCTAATTTATTAGGCGGTCTGAATGCGCCCTAAGCGTATGTCATCAATATAGCATGCATGGAAAATCTCTTCAAGTAAATTAAAAAAAATCTCCTACAGTAACTTGAACTACTATCCTTATGCCTAAAAGACAAGCCAAAGTGTAGAAAACCTTGCTCCAATGCCAAAATTTCAAGAATGTCTCAGGAACTCCCTGTTATTCACCTCCACATGTAGTTTAGTTTGGAATAACTTTAATTACTCAGCGTCCTTCTCACTTTCCTAAATAATGTGATACATAGACAATTCGCCAATCACTTTATTTATAAATTATGTTGTCTTTTCAAAAAAAAAAAAAAGTGACGGCTAGTAGATATCATACTTTGACATACAGGAAGTGAGGTGGACTCCTAGATCATGGCGGGCAAGCCATTAGATGATGACAGGAGCAATATGTACTGGGAAGTCAGGGAAAGGAAGTTCTAGCTCCCATAGTGCTGACAGATTTCCGGTGAAGTGGAATCAATGATGAGAGTGGATGACAAATTACACAACATGAGAAGTAGTAGAGTTCCTGGACATATTAGACTGTGTTATAAAGCAAGGTGCTCTATTTTTTTTTTTTTTTCATTTTTTTAGAATGTTGAATTTCCTTCTTTTTAACCAAGTGAGCAGCAAATATTGAATCAAGAGCCTGGATTCTGGATAACCGGTTTTGCCAAAAATGTATGTATGTGTTTTCAATCCAAAATGCACGCAGATTACCGGCCAATCTATAAACCATAAAACGCTTTCCATTCCTTAATTTGAAAGGGAATTGTTGAAATATTTGGCCCTCTCTCTTTTTTATGTTATTATTATTATTGTGAATATATATTGGAAGCTGTAAATTAAAATAAACATTTGCTGAAGCTGAAATTCGCAACTTACTACATACATGCTGGTCACGCAAAAAGCCGGGCGTTTTATCAGCTTGGTGTCTAAACTAGTGTTACTAGAGAGGTGCTGTTCTGGATCTTTGCCAAGTGACATTTTCGGTTCATGAGTATCCTCTGTGTACTAGTATGCATATCTTAGGTCTCTGGATCTTTTCCAAGGGATATCTTTGAATTACGAGTATCCTCTGTGTACTAGTATGCATATCTTAGGTCTCTGGATCTTTTCCAAGGGATATCTTTGAATTACGAGTATCCTCTGTGTACTAGTATGCATATCTTAGGTCTCTGGATCTTTTCCAAGGGATATCTTTGAATTACGAGTATCCTCTGTGTACTAGTATGCATATCTTAGGTCTCTGGATCCTTGCCAAGTGACCTCTTCGGATCATGAGTATCTTCTGTGTATCAGCGTGTATATCTTAGGTCTCTGGGTCTTTTGTCAAGTGACATCTTTGTGATCATGAGTATCGTCTGTGTATTAGCATTGCACATCTTAGGTTCCTGGATATTTGCAAAGTGACCTCTTCGGATCATGTGTATCCTCTGTGTACGAGCATGCATATCTTTGGTCCCTGGATCTTTTCCAAGGGACATCTTTGAATTACGAGTATCCTTTGTGTACTAGTATGCATATCTTAGGTCTCTGGATCATCGCCACGTGACTTCTTTGGATCATGAGTATCCATCAGTTGAATCCTTTGTGTACGAGCGTGCATGAGTGGTTGACAGAAAAAGTTATGAGCTAAAGATGTGCAAAACGATTTGCGGGACCTTGGTCTAGTGGCTATATCAGTAACCCACCTGATGGGGAACCCCACAAACCACCTCCTACCTGCCAGCACCCCCTGCACCCCTTTGATTACTAACCTATCGTGACATCATTTATGCATCATACCACAAAGATAACATCGCGCCAGGCCTACAAATCTGAAGTGGCACCTGAGATTAAGTAAGGCAGTGTAAGGTAGGGCTGTCATTCGGGTAGGGGATACTCGCTTGGCAGCCAATAAATCACATCCGGCACAGGTTTTCCATAAAAACAATCACAGTCCATGCGGTTTATTTAGGCATCAAAGCAATAGAAAACAGCATAGTGTCCATGACAGAGCTTTACTCTGTCAGCCCTGTGGTCACACAGGTTATGCAATGTTCCATACGCAGGCTCTTCAGCCTCACAGATACAGCCTCACCCCGTCAGGGTTTACCTCATGGCCGCTTCACCACGCTGCAGACGTCCATTCCCTCCAGGGAACTATCAGGCACGTGCAGCCATTAACACAGCGTTCACTTGCTGTCAGGAAGACAGCCCCATCTATCAGACGGGACCTTCCAAAACGGACCAACCAGGGCCCTGCATTCACTCCATGTGACCTTCCCTGGCCACCTCATATGGTCTGTAGCCACGCCGACCGGGTCACATGGCTATGACCTCATCACAGGTCCTTCAACCACTCATACACACTTTACAATAGCATTCTTAGACACACCCCCTCGGTAACTCACCAGCTACCTGGAGACTTCTCCCTGACACATTGGAATGAAAGATCAGCTCTGCTGATCAGCACATAAGCAAGCCTCCATCCCAATGCCACCCACCTTGAGATACATAACAATCCTTTAGCACCCTGCTCCTGTTACCACTCTGGACAAGGCTATCCGTGGACACCCACACAGCGCCCCCTAGCGAACACAGTGGTCACTACACCACAGCAGGTAGGAGGAAGTTTGCATGGCACCCATGGACTACAGACATTGCTGCTGGACCAGGGTTCTGCAAACTTATTCTCTCATCTCTACTGTTCTGTAGTCGGACAACAGCTATCTCAAGTGTAGTATGGCCACTTTTAAGGTGTATTTACACTGAAAGATTATGGTGTACCGTTTCACAGTAATCTTTCAGTGTAAAACGGCTGCTAATCACATGCTGGAATGATCACACTTATTCATCGGGTGAAATTATCTTTTGTCATGTGCAAAAGATCATGATTCTCGGCAGCACATTGTACTGTGTAAGCAGGACAACGTTAACCTGTGCACACTGAAAAATGTATTACAGATCATTCCGTGTGCATTGTCTAGTACGGTCAGCCTGTGTAACCAGGCTATTAAATGACTACTACAGGTCAATATTTACCGATCGGCCATCGTTTAGTACCACCAACTGGTCCACCTATACGAACCTTTAGTCTATTCTCGCACTTTAAGTGGCAAAAATATGATGTGAACAAAGCCCTACCAGCCGTGAAAGCCTAAAGTGCAAATTGGTAACACCCCATTCCCTTCGGATTGCGTGACCGTCTCGCAAAAAGTGGGACTATCGGAAAGCGCAGGATACCATTGGATTAGAGACATCTGGTGTAGAGAATTGCAGCATCATTTTTTTTTTTTTTTTGTGGCAATCGGATAAGATTTATAGTGGACATGTCAATATTGCAGGCCTATATAACCAGCCATTCAATCCCCGCTCCACACTTATGGGGTCAGTGCCCTGAACCAGAAGGGTGTACATGGGTGTCTTGTGATGGCCATTATCTCAAGTCATGCTGCAAGGCTTGTAAAAGGAACTGACATTGATTATTTGGGTTGGCTCTAGTGAGATAGGTGAGATTTGCGGGCCTTTTTAAGGAAAACTCATCTGCTTTATTTTCCCACGGAGCATTGCTGGTCTCCCTAAGTAGTGCCTGTTTCCATCAAGGTGTGTCAAGGGCAGCTCAATCGGTCATCCAAAACCTTCTCTGCACTGATGAGGGGCAAGCACCCAGGAGTCTGTAGATGGATCTCTGGCTTGGCTTATATGCCTCCTCATGTTACAAGCCTGTATAAAGGGTTGCACATTGACTACCTCCATAGGTGAAGAGTAATTTGCATTTCTATATAAGTAATGACATCCATATGATGCCCCCACTAAAAACGCCAAATTAAAGATTGAAAAAAACCACTTTCTAGTTGGTTGTGTCAATCCGCTGCTCTCTACAGGTGTGACCACAGTTAATCCCATTATCTCCTCGTACCCTCTTAATAGCCCCAAGTTTTGTGGCACATCATAGAACTGTCTTCGTTCTGCCTATTGTGGTCACAGCTTGTTTCTTGTCCCTGCTCTAATCTGTAATATATAATATCCTCATTAAACTGGTTATCTGTGCTATCCTACTGTTTTAATAGATAAAGCAAGGGAGACACAAAGCGCAATAGGGTCTTATCCGATAATAAGTTAGCACTTTTTACGTAGGAAGCTGCTCACCTGGTATTAGGTAGTCAAAGCACATGTAGGAGAGGCTGCCGCAGATCCACAGGTCGGTCAACGACCCGACAATACAGACACTGCAAAAAGGATGTGGATTCCAGTAAGCTATATGTGGTATTTTCCTGAGGAAGTGGTGGTATTCACCCTGAAACTCCTCGATTAAACCACTTCTTAACTGTTACTGCATCTTGGAAATCTATTATTTGGGCAGCGTGGACTGGAATCCACATCCTTTTTTGCAGTATCCTACTGTTTTGTTAAACACTTCCCGTGTAATAATTGCTTTTTTTCCCCACCAAAATGACAATGTCTGATTCAAAACTGCTCTTTCTAGTGTTTTTTATGCATGAAGTTGCAACCATAGTCGGCCATTTTGAAAACTATGGAGAATTCCTTTGGTCACTCAGTCACAAATGCATACACGAAAACTCTTTTGTGCTGTCTCCTGCCTCCTTTCTCCATATGTGTCAGTATTAATACATGCTCCATTGATAGTTGGCAATGCAAAATTCTCCAGAATTTCCCTTAGGCTGGGTTCACATTGCGTTAATGGCCCTGCGTTCAACGGGATCCGTTACATAGCGGCACTAACGCTATGTAACGGATTCGTTAACGCACCCATTGGCCACAGTGTTACTAACGCATCCAAACGCATGCCAAAATCGCCATGATGCGTTACTTCATGACGTACCCTTGAATGCGGTCTGCAGCGTTCGGGGGTGCGTCATGAAGTAACAAAAAAAAATACACTTTACTTTGGTATGAAAATAAATCATATAAATTCACTTTATTAAGTTAAAACAATGGTTCACATCAAAGTGCATACTCAAAAACAAAAACAAACGTGTTCCCATATTTCCCAATAAAATAGGAAGAACTAAAGTCCCTCTTATGTCCACTATACTTTATATGATTTATTGCTCGATACCCTAGTTGGATCACAGTTGGAATATACCACTTTGGTATGAAGCAGAAGTATTATTCCTGGATACATTACCTAAAGAAGGAATAATGTTTCTACATTACGTCCTATTAGGGATCTAAAAGGGGCACTCACCCCCCACCCTCCAGCACACAACCTGGTTGCCCCTCTCTGGGG
This sequence comes from Dendrobates tinctorius, assembly GCF_039654945.1. Taxonomy (NCBI): domain Eukaryota; kingdom Metazoa; phylum Chordata; class Amphibia; order Anura; family Dendrobatidae; genus Dendrobates; species Dendrobates tinctorius. Next base: position 22,496,807 of record NW_027361707.1, on the reverse strand, counting down.
AAGCTTTGTTGCCAACCTTGCTCTATTCACGTATAAACTAAAAATTTATGGCGAGCATTCATTCCTCTTTTAAAGTTTTTTCCTGTACATTCGCCCCCGGCCACCCAACATCATCCAGACAATAGGGCTGCTCCGCGGGTCCCTGTGCAGCATGTGACCCGGCCATCAGTACTGTGCAGTGAAACCCCATTGAGGAGATGCCACACTACACCAGTTCTCCACCCCTTCCTTCTCATCGTTGGTGCGTGTCATAGAGACTTGTCTTCCACCGATCATATAAAGAGGGAGCACTTTAAATAGGAAACCCCAAGGAAAAAGTCATTTTATAGTTGTGGTGCTCTGCACCCTAGGCTTTCCATAGTTTTCCATTGATTTCCAAAGAAAAGGCGCTCGGTAATTCTGGTAACAAGATAAGGTCCGAGATCAGTCCTACAATACAATCTTTTGATGTTAGAGAATCACTTTTGGGTGGCTTTTCCCTAAACTTGGCTTCTTTAATGGCATATGGCTGTTATCACTGGAGAAAGCTACATGTGGCCATTGATTTCTCCTGTAGGGAAAACTACAATTCCTTGGTGCCAATCTCCGATTTGAGTCATCAGGGCTGGAACCAGTTTTGCCAGATTTCCACATTGGTCATACGGGAGGTGCCACGTGCGTAACTCCAGTCTTCGACTTCATGCATACTTGGACAGCTTTCGGAAACAGCTGTCCAGGTGGGATGACCCCTTCACGAGTCTCAATTGATGACCATTCTACAGTTTGCCAGTGTACGGCAAGAAGATATCCCCAGTCTAGATGTCCTTACCCCGATAAATCTGACTGAGGAAAGGCGAGAGATGACTATCGCGGCAACACAATAGGTCGCCCATGCCGGGTAACACTAGTTAACCTCCATTATTTGGGGAGTCTCTCTTACAAATCAGTCATAATGAACAATCAGTACTGATTACCAGTATGGATTACACTGTTATGGGAAAGTGGAGTTGTGCGCGTCGGACACTAATGATTGTAGCAGGCAGGTTATGAGAAGTTCTGGAGAGAAGACCTTGTGCTTTTCATGTAAACATTCAGGATCCTCCATAGGCGTTATGACCTCAGACTTGGTAACGCAGATCCTGTTATTTCCATAACACGACTTTACCAAGGACTATGTGAGCTTGTGTAATGCTGAGAACAGAGATGACAGCAGCATGTAATGAGCTTTTTCTACACGCTTCACGCAGTCAACGGATTGTATTCAGTTATGCTAAGTAATGTCACATTCCCCTGATTAGCACAATGTCCTCGGCCCGTCCTTGGTATGTTGTTTTGATGGAAACACTGAGACGTTACAACAGTTTAATGCTGGTTTAATGTTTGTATTATAAAACGTTGGGTACACAGAGGCCTGTATGACGTCAGTGGAACAGTCGTGGCAGCAAAATGCTCTGAATTTTATATATAGTTCTGATTTGCCCTTTGTTTAACTAAGGGCTCATACTCATTGGCGAGAAAAACGGACGAGTGCAGTCCGAGAAAAAATCGGATTGCACTCTGACCAATGTTATTCAATGGGTGAATGGCTGCAATTTTTTTTCTCAGCTCAAATGGAACTGAGAAAAAAAATCGCAGCCTGCTGCGTATCTCGTATGAGACTCACCAATGCAAGTCAATGGATGCGAGAAAAAAAATCGCACAGCACTCGGACCATGCGATTGCTGTCCGATTTTTATGCACCGGTAATTCATGTGCAGTGTACTGTAAAATCACACTGACAGGTTAGAATAGAATAGATATATATACACATAAAATCTATATATATATATATATATATATATATATATATATATATATATACCGTGTGTCTATATATATATATATATATATATATATATATATATATATACATACACAGTGCCTTGCGAAAGTATTCGGCCCCCTGGAACTTTTCAACCTTTTCTCCTTCGCCTCATTGGGGGACACAGATACTGTGGGTGTATGCTTCTGCCGCTAGGAGGCTGACACTAAGTGAAAAAAAGAGGCTAGCTCCTCCTCCGTCGTATACACCCTCGCCCCTATTGCAGGCAGAACTCAGTTTTTTGCTTAGTGTCCATGGAGGCACACACGTCTGGTTTTGCTCCAGACTTTTTCTTTTTTTTTTTTTTTTTTTTCCCCATGAAGATGAGACAGAGGCGACGGACCCTATTGAAAGGGTCCGATCTCCCCAAACCATCAACGGGCGAGCACGTGCGAGTGTCCCTCCACGTATCCTCTCCCGCGACGTGGGACACAATGCCGGACTTAGCCCTGACCACCCCTAGGTATTGAAACCATGGGCTCAACAGAGGCACAAGACTAGTCCATGCGGCCCCCACTGCTCCACCAATGCTTAGACTGCGGTGCTGCAAGGCGGCGGACGGTCCCTCTCTCCTCACCCCCTGAAGGGGTTAGATGGAGCTAGGGTGCCTGCACCATCCTATTTTGTCAAGGCCCCCTCACATACCTGAGCTGAGAAGCTATAGAGGATTGCCAGTGAGGAGAGGGCCTGGGAGGGCTCCTGCGGCGAAGATCCGGGGCTGGAGCCCTTAGCTGTCAGATGCCTCCGGCCAGTGGCTGGGGTAAGTGCTGCCCGGGAGAGCCAAAGGGAAAATGAGGTGCTACCTCCTTCCCCCTATCCCCAGCAGGGGACAGATACGGCATGTCCAAAGAAGCAGCATGCATCTCTTGTCGGGCTGCGTTTCCGCGGGTGCAGAGCAAGCGATTATGCAAAGCCGGCGACTCCAAACGCACCCAGGAGCCCTCCCCTGCGACCGAACCCACAATGCTGGTGTGGGCAGACCGCAGAGAACAAGGCTCGGGATTCCCGCTGTGCAGCGCCCGGAGCCCGACGCCTAACAGAACCTCAGTGTCCGTCCTCCTCTGCTACCAAGGTGCCAAGCCCCCCAGAGTGGGTTCTATCACTGTCACAGGTCAACATCACGCTAGATTCTCTTGCCCGCTTAGGATGGTTGGCAATGCAAAGAAGTCATCCCTTGTGCCAGCTCGGAGGATCTCCTTCCTAGGAATGATCTTCGACACTTGCCGAGGGTTGGTAATTCTCCCTCAGGAAAAGGTGCTAGCTCTCTGGTAGGGAGTCTGGACACTTCGCCAACCAGTCCCTCATACCATCCGATCCGGGATGAGGATTCTAGGGAAAATGGTGGCGGCAATTGAAGCGATACCTGTCGCCTAGTTCCACCTTCGCCCCCTGCGGCACGCCCTCTTGTCAGCCTGGGACAAGACTCCTTTCACGCTCGATCGGCGGTGGCGACTGTTCTCTCTAGTCAGGCAGTCGCTCGGATGGTGGATAACCAGTTCCTCTCTGGCCCAGGGGAAACCTTTCCCCCCAGATCATTGGCTGGTAATGACAACCGACGCCAGTCTCCTCCGTGGGGGAGTGGTGTTTCGCCACCACACAACCCAGGAACGGTAGTCGCCACAGGAGGCACGCCTCCCAATCAACTTATTGGGGATACAAGCAATTCGGCTGGCTCTGCAGAAGTTTCATCACTTTCTAGCAGGCCGCCCCGTCCGGATTTAATTGGATAACGCCACGGCGGTGGCTTACATAAATCATCAAGGGGGCACCCGCAGCAGAGCAACCATGCATGAGGTGGGGCTCATTCTTCAGTGGGCCGAAGCAAACCACTCGGTGATTTCAGCTGTCCACATTCCGGGGCGTGGAAAATTGGGCGGCAGACTTTCTCAGCCGGCAGGGTCGTGCATCCGGAGAGTGGTCTCTACATCCCGAAGTTTTTCAGCAGATTTGTCAACTGTGGGGAGCTCCGGATGTGGACCTGATGGCTTCCAGAGTGAATGCCAAGGTGCCCACATATGTCGCTCAGGCCAGGGACCCGCAGGCATTCGCGGTGGACGCATTGGTTCTGCCATGGAACCAGTTTCGCCTCCCATATCTATTTCCCCCACTGCCACTACTTCCGAGAGTCATCAAAAAGATCAGGACGGAAGTGGTGCCAGCGATTCTGCTGGCCCAGACTGGCCCCGTCGAGCGTGGGACACAGATCTAATGCAGCTGCTCGCCGACGTTCTTTGGCGCCTGCCAGAGCACCCAGATCTACTGTCTCAAGGGCCGATTTGCCACCCGAACTCAGGGACACTGTGTTTGACGGCATGGCCATTGAATCTTGGATTCTAACCCAAGCAGGGTTCGGGTGCGAGGTGGTCGCTACAGTGATTAGTGCCCGGAAGCCTGCTTCAGCACGAGTTTACCACCACACTTGGAAGGTGTTCTTTGCTTGGTGTTGAGGTCGCGGTGTTTCTCCGCTGAGATTCTCGATCCCCAACATCTTGGCTTTCCTCCAGTCGGGCTTAGAGAGGCCGGATAGCTCAGTCAGTAGAGCATTAGACTCGGGCTTTGCCCCAGGTTCCCTCAGGAGACAAATATCGGCCTTATCCGTCCTGTTCCAGCGCAGAATTGCTACCAATTTGCAGGTGAGGACTTTTCATTCAGGGGGTCTCCCACTTGGTACCTCCCTATAAGGCGCCTATGGACGCCTGGAACCTTAACATGGTTCTAAGTGTTCTGCAAGAAGCCCCATTTGAACCGCTTCAGGATGTATCTTTGAGGTACCTTTCCTGGAAAGTGGTGTTCCTAGTGGCCATCACTTCCATCAGGCGGGCTTCAGAGCTGGCGGCCCTATCCTGCCGAGCTCCGTTCCTCACTTTCCATAAGGATAAGGTGGTCCGCATACCAGCCCTTCCTTTTCTGCCGAAAGTCGTGTCCCCTTTTCCACATTAATGAAGATGTTGTTTTGCCTTCATTTTGTCCAGCACCGGTGCACCGTGTGGAAAAGGCTCTTCACACGTTAGACCTGGTAAGAGCCTCCGGAGGTACGTATCGCGGACGGCACCCTTTCGTCAGACGGACACGCTGTTCGTGCTCCCCGAAGGGCGCAGGAAGAGACTAGCCTCAAAATCGACCATAGCCAGATGGATTCGTTTCACTATTCAGGAGTCCTACCGCATTAGAGGCACGCCGATTCCAGCAGGGATCAGAGCGCACTCTACTCGGGCAGTGGGCGCCTTTTGGGCGCTTCGGCACCAGGCTTCGACGGAACAGGTTTGCAAGGCAGCAACCTGGTCCAGCCAGCACACATTTGCCAAACATTATATTATCCATGCTCAGGCCTCGGCGGATGCGAACCTGGGTAGAAGGATTCTCCAAGCAGCGGTGGCGCACCTTTTAAACAAGAGGTGCATGTAGCTTGGATCGGTGAGTCAATCTCCCACCCAGGGACTGCTTCAGGATGTCCCACAGTATCTGTGTCCCCCAATGAGGCGAAGGAGAAACATGGATTTTTGTGATAACTCACCGTAAAATCCTTTTCTCCGAGACGCTCATTGGGGGACACAGCACCCACCCTATTAGCCAGTTGGCTCTGTTTTTGTTTAGTTAATATGCATTTATTTATGTGATATAAGGGTGGTCCTTTTCTGGACATGTTGTACCTGTATTAAGGCTGATTTTGTTGTCCTCCTACTGCTTTGGCACCAAACTGAGTTCCCCCTGCAATAGGGGCGAGGGTGTATACGACGAAGGAGGAGCTAACCTCTTTTTTTTCACTGTGTCAGCCTCCTAGTGGCAGAAGCATACACCCACAGTATCTGTGTCCCCAATGAGCGTCTCGGAGAAAAGGATTTTACGGTGAGTTATCACAAAAATCCATGTTTCCCGTCTATCATGCTTCAAACATAAAGATACCAAATGTACATTTTTGGTGAAGAATCAACAACAAGTGGGACACAATTGTGAAGTTGAACAAAATTTATTTGTTATTTTACATTTTTGTGGAAATTCAAAAACTGAAAAGTGAGGCGTGCAATATTATTCGGCCCCTTTAGCTTAATACTTTGTTGCACCACCTTTTCCTGCAATTGAGCTTCCCAGGCTATTAATATTAATAGTTAATAGTTGTGGAAGTTGATGTCACCTTTGTTACATAAAACCTCGAGGTTAGTAAAGGAGAGGCGTCAATAAGGCGCCAGTCAAAAAATCCTTTAATTGAAATAAAGACACAGACACCTTTAATATTCTTATTTAAACCATACTTACGACCTCACTTAATTCCTGCAAAGCCCTCTATCTCCTGTAATAAAAGTAAAATAATAAACCAACCATATACCATACCTGTCCGTCGTTGTGTCCCACGCAGTAATCCTTATCTGGGGGATATACAGTTTTCAACCTCGATGGTGCCAAGATGTGACCGTCCTGGCTGAGAACCACTGGTGAATGAGGAGATGGTGGGAACGGAGCTTCAGTGACTAGCGGTGATGTCACTGAAGCTGCGCTCGCACAGCCTGAACTGAGATGACCTCTAGACCGTGGGAAAATGCCAGTGATGAGGGCACCGCAGTTCATGCTCAGTGTATTCACAGCACAAAACCATTACAAAATTTACCACTAGTCACTGAAGCTCCGCTCACAGCATCTCCTCATTCACCAGTGGTTTTCAGCCGGGATGGTCGCATCTTGGCACCATCGAGGTTGAAAACTATTTCACCTCCAGATATGGATTACGGTGTGGGACACAACGATGTACAGGTATAGTATTTTGTTGGTTTATTATTTTTACTTTTATTACAGGAGATCAAGGGCACCGGGGGAATAAGTGAGGTCGTAAGTATGGTTTAATTAAGAATATTAATGGAGTCCGGGTCTTTATTTCAATTAAAGGGTTAATAATAGGGGCGTCTTATTGACGCCTCTCCCTTACTAACCTCGGGGCTTGATGTCACAAAGGTGACATCAACCCCCACAACTATTACCCCACTTGCCACCGCTACAGGGTAAGTGGAAAAAGCAAGGCTAAGTGCCAGAATTGGCACATCTTAGAGATGCGCCTTTTCTGGGATGGATGAGAGCTGATGTTTTTAGCCAGGGGGCCAGTATCCATGGCCCCTTCCTAGGCTATTAATATCAGCCTTCAGCTATCTACATAGCCTTTGCTAGCTATTAATTATAGGGGGAGCCCACACCATTTTTTTCTGGAAAATAATCTTTTATTAATTACATACATGTCCAGTAATTTTGTACACACACTATACTAATTGTATTTGTCACTGACATCTATATATCTACCTATTCTCTATGTATTTACTGTAGTAAACCATCTCTGATGTAATGCTGTGAGTAGAACATTAACACGGTGGTGCAGTCGCCAATGGCAACTGGTCTCAAGAGGAGGACTTGCGTGTTTAGTGACTGTAAACTGAAGGATATTGTGTACTGTGTAAAGCTGAGTGTAGCACATTAACACACAGCGGTGCAGTCACCCACAGCAACTGGTCAGAGGTGGACTGAAGATAAACCTCAAAGGGAAAATAATCTGGTGTTCAAGTGTCAAAAAATACACCAGAGAGCACAAAAAAAGGAAAACCCCTAAAATTTAACTTTTAATTCAATGATTAAAAAAAGACACACAGATGTGAAATCACTAGATACCAGGGAGTCATGAATCAGAAAAACCAAAACACATAATACGTATTGAGGATATAGATATATATATATCAGAAGGGCAAAAGGCTATCAGGCCCTAATACACCCTAATCCAGCTCTTCCTGACTGTGGAGGTTGGCACTCTAGTTGTTGACGACATGGCGCCCCCGCTCAACGTCGGCGTCCCCATTAACGCCCTAGATCACCCCTTTTTATATAAAAAAGACACACTCATACCTATAATACCGAAAAACAATAATTACATAAAGTACATAAAATACGTTTTTTGAATCTTCCTAAGGGGGTATTTACCCATTGGTCTGCTGATTGCAGCGTGTCAGTATTTTTTGACTACGAGATAAGGGTACCGTTACACTTAGCGATGCACCAGCGATCCCGACAACGATATGGATCGCTGGTGCATCGCTAAGTGGTCGCTAGTGAACTGCCACAAAGGCAGATCTCACCAGCGACATAGCAGGGGTCGGGGGTCGCTACTTACCTGTCAGACGAGGCGATCCTGACGTCCTCCCGCCCGCGTCCATGCGTCGCTCGTCGGCGCCACAGGAAGCCCAGCAGGAAGCGCCTGATGAGAAATGGTCCAGGACGTTCTCGCGCGATCAGCGATAACCAGCGGGGGAGCCGGTCGGAGGTAAGTATCACACATAGCGATATCGCTAGCAATATCGCTGCTACGTCAAAAAATTGGTGACGTTACAGCGATATTGCTAGCGATATCGCTGTGTGTAACGGGGGCTTAAGTGTCATGAAGCTGAATTTTTTATACCCTTGCTTGACTCCGAGATAAGATTTCATTGTTGGGGGTATTTATACTACGAGATAAGTTTACCGCACTATAGCACTTTTTTATGTAATTATTGTTTTTCGGTATTACGGGTGTGAGTGTGTGTCTTTTTTGTGTCCCTTTTTGTATACGTAGGGTGGTCTAGGGCGTTATTAGGGACGCCAACGTTGAGCGGGGGCGCCATGTCGTCAACAGCTAGGGTGCCAATCTCCGCAGTCAGGAAGGGCTGGATTAGGGTGTATTAGGGCCTGATAGCCTTTTGCCCTTCTGATATATATATATATATATATATATATATATATATATATATATATCCTCAATACGTATTATGTGTTTGGTTTTTCTGATTCATGACCCCCTGGTATCTAGTGATTTCACATCAGTGTGTCTTTTTTTAATCATTGAATTAAAACTTAAATGTTAGGGGTTTTCCTTTTTTTGTGCCCTCTGGTGTATTTTCAGAGGTGGACTGGCATGTTTAGTGGCTGTAATCCAGAGGATATTTTTTTTTTATTTTATTTTAAAGTAAAGTCACCAATGCGGCATGGTGGCCCAGGGGTTTGCACCGTTGGCCTGCAGCTCTAGGCTTCTGGATTTGATTCCATCCCAGGGCAACATCTACATGAAGTTTCTATTTTTTCCCATGTGCTTTGGTTTTTTCCATACTCCCAAAGTCATATTCCTTAGTTATTCTGGAATTTCAATTATGAGCCTTATTACAATTTGTCACCCAATCAGAGTATGGCATTTATGGCTGTCCTTTATCAGCTCCTGGGGGGACGTGCCCTGCTGTATTCTTTGTCCGGGTGCTAGGAATATTTAACTGCAGTCACAGTGTTAATAAGTAGACTATGTTCTTGTCTTTCAGTCACGCTGGATGCCTACAAATGGTTGGTCTGCTACCTCCTAAGAGAAAGTCATCATAAACTCCAGCAAGAGAAGAAAAGAGCCGCCAATGATTTTGATGCCAGAAATAACAGCCAGGTACAGTGTAATGCTGATAGTCTAAACCAGGGATGTCAAACTAAAATACACAGAGCGAGCTTGCACAAAGTCACTGGCCAACCTTGATATTTATTGAAAAAAAGTCTACAATTGAGGACGTTTTTTCCTTATCATTAAATATAATGATGAACTTTTTCGTATGGAAACAAACTTAAAGGGGCTGTCCCACGAGCAAAGTATATTTTAATTAATAGATCTTACAATAAAATATTGGAATAATATAATATTATGTAAGAGGAGTAACAAGCATAAGGCCCAACGGTCTAATGTAAATAAGTAATAACAAAGGATTAAAAACCTTGAATTGTACAGATAATAAAGTATGATGCACACAAAAGTGCCCCCAAACACAATGATACCCCCACAGTAAATTGTTACACAATTCCCTCTACACGCATGGCAGGATGACCCTACTGTACCCCACCTCAACTCCTCCAGCAAAGTATCGTGATCCCTTAACAGTATGATTCCCCAACTGTAATCCCCACACAGTATAATGGACCCCACATAGTTCTTCATACAGTATAATAGGCCCTGCATTGCCTTCCCAACAGTATAATGTGCAAGCTTCCCTACCTTAGCCCACACTGTATACACTATCCCTGTACTACAACATCCTTTTCTGTGGTCTCCCTGCTAACACCCTCGCACCTCTCCAGTCCATCCTCAACTCTGCTGCCCGACTAATTCATCTCTCTCCTCACTACTTTTCTGCTTCTCCCCTCTGCAAATCTCTTCACTGGCTCCCATTCCCTCAGCGTATCCAGTTCAAATTACTAATACTGACCTACAAGGCCATCTATAACCTGTCTCCCCCATATGTCTCTGAACTAATCTCCTGAAACCTTCCCTCATGTAATCTCTGGTCCTCCCAAGACCTCCTTCTCTCCTCCACACTTATTCGCTCCTCACCCAACCGCCTCCAAGACTTCTCCCGAATAGCCCCCATCCTCTGGAATTCTTTGCCCCAACACGTCCGACTATCAACCTCATTCGGATCCTTCAGACGGAACCTGAAAACCCACCTCTTCAGGAAAGCCTACAGCCTGCAATGACCCCACTACCTCCTCACCACTACTGGAGCTACCACCTCAGCATGACTGGAGCTGCTGCAACCCCCCAACCTACTGTCTCCTTCCCCACCATCCTGTAGCATGTAAGCCAGAGAGGGCAGGGTCCTCTCCCCTCTGTATCAGTCTGTGATTGTTAGTTTGTTTACTGTGATATCTGTAATTTGTATGTAACCCCTTCTCATGTACAGCACCATGGAATCAATGGTGCTTTATAAATAGATGATGATAATAATACTGTGCTGTCACTGTTCACAACATCTCTGTACTGTGCGATCATTGTGCACATTATTCCTGTACTGTGCGGTCATTGTGCACATTCTCCCTGTACTGTGCGGTCACTGTGCACATTATCCCTGTACTGTGTGCGGTCACTGTGCACATTATTCCTGTACTGTGTGCGGTCACTGTGCACATTATCCCTGTACTGTGTGCGGTCACTGTGCACATTATCCCTGTACTGTGTGCGGTCACTGTGAACATTATCCCTGTACTGTGTGCGGTCACTGTGCACATTATCCCTGTACTGTGTGCGGTCACTGTGCACATAATCCCTGTACTGTTTGGTCACTGTGTACATTATCCCTGTACTGTGCGCGGTCACTGTGCACATTATCCATGTACTGTGTGTGGTCACTGTGCACATTATCCCTGTACTGTGCGGTTACTGTGCACATTATCCCTGTACTGTGTGCGGTCACTGTGCACATTATCCCTGTACTGTGTGGTCACTGTGCACATTATCCCTGTACTGTGTGCGGTCACTGTGCACATTATCCCTGTACTGTGTGCGGTCACTGTGCACATTATCCCTGTACTGTGTGCGGTCACTGTGCACATTATCCCTGTACTGTGTGCGGTCACTGTGCACATTATCCTTGTACTGTGTGCGGTCACTGTGCACATTATCCCTGTACTGTGTGCGGTCACTGTGCACATTATTCCTGTACTGTGTGCGGTCACTGTGCACATTATCCCTGTACTGTGTGCGGTCAATGTGCACATTATCCCTGTACTGTGTGCGGTCACTGTGCACATTATCCCTGTACTGTGTGCGGTCACTGTGCACATTATCCCTGTACTGTGTGCGGTCACTGTGCACATTATCCCTGTACTGTGTGCGGTCACTGTGCACATTATCCCTGTACTGTGTGCGGTCACTGTGCACATTATCCCTGTACTGTGTGTGGTCACTGTGCACATTATCCCTATACTGTGTGTGGTCACTGTGCACATTATCCCTGTACTGTTATGCATTATAATTTTGGATATCATTTTTTATATCCTCACTGTATTGGTTGCATTTTCCTGCATGTTTTCAGTTGGAGATATGGATTGCTAAATAATGTAAGTGTCCTTTGTCAGCCAATACAGTATTTTCTCTTATCTCTTAGGCATATTACTGTCGCTCCTTGGCCTTGGCATTTATCGAACACACAGTTCTTCAGAGATACTATGATTATATCCATGACCCAAGCACACCCGCCTCACTGCAACCCGTCCTGAAGAAGCTGTGCTGCCTTTATGGACTGTGGTCCCTGAGCAAACACATCGCTGTGCTCTACCAAGGTGAGGACCTCCTCCACGCACCGCGCCTGCAGAGTCCACCGGGCATTTCCACATACGCTCTCCTGAATGAAAAGGGTTTGTCCTCCTATATCGGCTTATGCAGATAATAGAGGCCCCCGATACGGAAGCGCTCTTCTATCATGCTGACTGTGCAGCGAGCAGTTCACGATGGAGCCTGTGCATTACTAGATACATCACAAAGGTCACCAGCATCTGCACGGCGTACATGCAACCGCAGGACGGTGTGAACAAAGACAGTGAAGATTTCTGCATAGAGAAGTTCAGTAACACATTTTACATCTGCAGACGGCACTTTCATCGTTTATGCAACCTACAGATAGTAACGGCCCTCCTCACATAACGGGAAGTAGCTTCCACCATAGCAGCGTACAAGCACAGCAGTCTGGGGCGCCCTTTATATTTATGAATAGAGTGGGCATCCACAGATTGGGGGATTTTTTAAATTTTTTTATTTTTTTTTTTTTAGCAAAAGTGGCTAGAAGGGTCCCTAATGCTCCCTGGAAGGACCCATCTTTTTGGCAAAAAGTCAAATCTGGACTTGCGGGTTGGGCATCCTACATACCCCCGGTGGTCCTCCTCGCTGTGTGTTATCATGAGGTCTCGCTCTTTGCACCAGCCCAGCGCGGTCACGTTCTTTACTAAGCAGTTACTAGCCAGTAACCACTCTCATGATGTTGCCGTCCGGTAACTGGATAGAACAGTACATAGCGGTGCTGGGTTAGTGCAGTGCCGCCATATGTATCTGTTCCTGGACAGACCCTTAATATAAGCAGATAGAATCTTTGGCCGTCCAGGATTTTCATCCAAACTCCATTGTTATAGGACGTCATTCCAGGCATGGTTTCCCTTACTCCTCTGCTGTGACATTGCTATGTGCATTACTCCTCAGCTGTGACATTGCTATGTGCATTACTCCTCAGCTGTGACATTACTATGTGCATTGCTCCATGCTGTGACATTGCTATGTGCATTACTCCTCAGCTGTGACATTGCTATGTGCATTACTCCTCTGCGGTGACATCACTGTTTTTATTATTCCGCCTCTGTGACATCATTTTCTGCTTAGCAGTCTACTTTGACGTCACTGTTTTGCAATCCAGTTGTATAAATCATAAAGTGAATATCTCTATATTATCTTTCTTATTTCCCGCTGCTGTGTTGCAGGTGGTTACTTCTCCGGTGAACTGCACGGCAGAATCGTGCAGGACGCAATTCTGGATCTATGCGCTCAGGTAGTATATCAGTGCGGAAAGGTTCACATGTCATGTACATATTTGTATAAGTCGCCCGTCTCACACTTATTGCCAAATGCGTAACCTGAACTACTCCTGCATCCTAAAAATTCTCTCTTGGATATGGATCTGATGATGGTGTGGGGGGGGGGTGCTGGGGTACAAGGGTTCAAGTCATAAAACTTTAGATGACATTAAAGGGGTTCTCCAGTGATAGATTACCACCAATCCACAGGATAGGTGACAACTTATTGATGGATGGGTGGATGACAGTAGAGACCGGCACCATTCGGCAGAACAGAGAGCCTTTTATCCGCATTAGAATAGCTCCACATGTCGGACACCCAGCTGCTCCCCGTTTATTCTCTGTGGGGCGGCTGAACATGCAGAGAGCAGCAGCCCTACAGGGAATGACTGCAGCGGTGGTCGATCCTGCGCATTCTAGCGGGGATAAAAGTGCTCCGTTCTTCCTATCAGTGCAGGTCCCTGCAGTCGGACCCCCGCCCATCAACAACTTATAATTTCTTTTTTCCTTTACAGGGATTTTATCAAAAAGAGAATGACTGTTCAAGCCAAGTACAGGTGCTCGGTGCTCCATGGCGTAGTGAGACATTTAAATACACCTTTCCCCCTGGTTGTTTTCCCTCTATCTCGGTCCTTCCCTCACAGCTCTGGCTTCATAGAGAAGGGTGGAGATAGATGGAGAACAAGCAGGCGGAATGTCGCGCTTAGATGACTGCCCCCCATGGTGCACTGAGCGCCTGTGCTTGCTATGAACAGTCATTCTGTGCTGACAGCGTCCCTTTAAGTTTATGACTTGGAGCATTTGTGGCTGGTAGATAGACTGACGGTAAAGGCTGCACATGGTACCTAGTTCCCACCAGACTGTCCCACGTTTCCATATGGTGGAAACATCAGAAAATCAAGATCTTCTGGATCCTTATAGATAATCTCATTTTGTCGGAGCTAATCTCCCCCCAACGCTGAGCCTTTTTTAAATGCTCTAATTCCAAGTGTTCAAAACAAAAAAAGTTGATTTATTTACTTTTTCTGGCAGCTAAAACAGCCATAGCCAGAAGCTGGAGGGGACTCTCGGTGCTTCTGGACCTCATTAAAAGCTAACTAGGATGGAGAATAGTAAATGATAGACGCACGAGCTTCCTATTGACTGCCAAAGAAATGTCACGCCGTCTTGGCAGCCATGGGTGTCATGTTTGGCTGGTCCGTCATAGTGACTATGAAGTTGTTCTCTTGCACCATATGGTTTTAAGTATGTCACAGATCCTCTCTGTATTCAATCCGGGAGACCGAGACCCAGCAGGGCTGAAAAATTAGAAGATAACTCTACTGACCTGCTGATAATCTTTTGTGCCACTCTAGATCCTCTGCTGGTCTCTGTGCCTTCTCTTCTGTCGAGTACATTACACCACTGCTGAGACCAATGATTGGCCACAACAGTCACCTGATTTATCCAGCTAATGAAAAGGCTTGGAGACTAGTGGAGGACCAGTGGAGCACTATGGAGGGGGGGTCAGTGGAGCACTACGGAGGGGGACCAGTGGAGCACTACGGAGTGGGGTCAGTGGAGCACTACGGAGGGGGGTCAGTGGAGCACTACGGAGGAGGATCAGAGCACTACGGAGTGGGGTCAGTGGAGCACTACGGAGGGGGGTCAGTGGAGCACTACGGAGGGGGGTCAGTGGAGCACTACGGAGGGGGGTCAGTGGAGCACTACGGAGGGGGGTCAGTGGAGCACTACGGAGGGGGGTCAGTGGAGCACTACGGAGGGGGGTCAGTGGAGCACTACGGAGGGGGGTCAGTGGAGCACTACGGAGGGGGGTCAGTGGAGCACTACGGAGGGGGGTCAGTGGAGCACTACGGAGGGGGGTCAGTGGAGCACTACGGAGGGGGGTGAGTGGAGCACTACGGAGGGGGGTCAGTGGAGCACTACGGAGGGGGGTCAGTGGAGCACTACAGAGGGGGGTCAGTGGAGCACTAAGGAGGGGGGTCAGTGGAGCACTAAGGAGGGGGGTCAGTGGAGCACTAAGGAGGGGGGTCAGTGGAGCACTACGGAGGGGGGTCAGTGGAGCACTACGGAGGGGGGTCAGTGGAGCACTACGGAGGGGGGTCAGTGGAGCACTACAGAGGGGGGTCAGTGGAGCACTACAGAGGGGGGATCAGTGGAGCACTACGGAGGGGGGTCAGTGGAGCACTACAGAGGGGTCAGTGGAGCACTACGGAGGGGGGTCAGTGGAGCACTACAGAGGGGGGATCAGTGGAGCACTCCGGAGGGGGGTCAGTGGAGCACTACAGAGGGGGGTCAGTGGAGCACTACGGAGGGGGGTCAGTGGAGCACTACGGAGGTGGAGCACTACGGATGGGGGTCAGTGGAGCACTACGGAGGGGGGTCAGTGGAGCACTACGGAGGGGGGTCAGTGGAGCACTACGGAGGGGGGTCAGTGGAGCACTACAGAGGGGGGTCAGTGGAGCACTACAGAGGGGGGTCAGTGGAGCACTACAGAGGGGGGTCAGTGGAGCACTACAGAGGGGGGTCAGTGGAGCACTACAGAGGGGGGTCGAGGGGGGTCAGTGGAGCACTAAGGAGGGGGGTCAGTGGAGCACTAAGGAGGGGGGTCAGTGGAGCACTAAGGAGGGGGTCAGTGGAGCACTACGGATGGGGTTCAGTGGAGCACTACGGAGGGGGGTCAGTGGAGCACTAAGGAGGGGGGTCAGTGGAGCACTAAGGAGGGGGGTCAGTGGAGCACTACAGAGGGGGGTCAGTGGAGCACTACAGAGGGGGGTCAGTGGAGCACTACAGAGGGGGGTCAGTGGAGCACTACAGAGGGGGGTCAGTGGAGCACTACAGAGGGGGGTCAGTGGAGCACTACAGAGGGGGGTCAGTGGAGCACTAAGGAGGGGGGTCAGTGGAGCACTAAGGAGGGGGGTCAGTGGAGCACTAAGGAGGGGGTCAGTGGAGCACTACGGATGGGGTTCAGTGGAGCACTAAGGAGGGGGGTCAGTGGAGCACTACGGAGGGGGGTCAGTGGAGCACTACGGAGGGGGGTCAGTGGAGCACTACGGAGGGGGGTCAGTGGAGCACTACAGAGGGGGGTCAGTGGAGCACTACAGAGGGGGGTCAGTGGAGCACTACAGAGGGGGGTCAGTGGAGCACTACAGAGGGGGGTCAGTGGAGCACTAAGGAGGGGGGTCAGTGGAGCACTAAGGAGGGGGGTCAGTGGAGCACTAAGGAGGGGGTCAGTGGAGCACTACGGATGGGGTTCAGTGGAGCACTAAGGAGGGGGGTCAGTGGAGCACTAAGGAGGGGGGTCAGTGGAGCACTAAGGAGGGGGGTCAGTGGAGCACTAAGGAGGGGGGTCAGTGGAGCACTAAGGAGGGGGGTCAGTGGAGCACTACAGAGGGGGGTCAGTGGAGCACTACAGAGGGGGGTCAGTGGAGCACTAAGGAGGGGGGTCAGTGGAGCACTACGGAGGGGGGTCAGTGGAGCACTACAGAGGGGGGTCAGTGGAGCACTACAGAGGGGGGTCAGTGGAGCACTACAGAGGGGGGTCAGTGGAGCACTACAGAGGGGGGTCAGTGGAGCACTACGGAGGGGGGTCAGTGGAGCACTACGGAGGTGGAGCACTACGGATGGGGGTCAGTGGAGCACTACGGAGGGGGGTCAGTGGAGCACTACGGAGGGGGGTCAGTGGAGCACTACAGAGGGGGGTTAGTGGAGCACTACAGAGGGGGGTCAGTGGAGCACTAAGGAGAGGGGTCAGTGGAGCACTAAGGAGGGGGGTCAGTGGAGCACTAAGGAGGGGGGTCAGTGGAGCACTAAGGAGGGGGGTCAGTGGAGCACTAAGGAGGGGGGTCAGTGGAGCACTAAGGAGGGGGGTCAGTGGAGCACTACGGAGGGGGGTCAGTGGAGCACTACGGAGGGGGGTCAGTGGAGCACTACGGAGGGGGGTCAGTGGAGCACTACGGAGGTGGAGCACTACGGATGGGGGTCAGTGGAGCACTACGGAGGGGGGTCAGTGGAGCACTACAGAGGGGGGTCAGTGGAGCACTACAGAGGGGGGTCAGTGGAGCACTACAGAGGGGGGTCAGTGGAGCACTACAGAGGGGGGTCAGTGGAGCACTAAGGAGGGGGGTCAGTGGAGCACTAAGGAGGGGGGTCATTGGAGCACTAAGGGGGGGGGGTCAGTGGAGCACTACGGAGGGGGTCAGTGGAGCACTACAGAGGGGGGTCAGTGGAGCACTACGGAGGGGGGTCAGTGGAGCACTACGGAGGTGGAGCACTACGGATGGGGTTCAGTGGAGCACTACGGAGGGGGGTCAGTGGAGCACTAAGGAGGGGGGTCAGTGGAGCACTAAGGAGGGGGGTCAGTGGAGCACTACAGAGGGGGTTCAGTGGAGCACTACGGAGGGGGGTCAGTGGAGCACTAAGGAGGGGGGTCAGTGGAGCACTAAGGAGGGGGGTCAGTGGAGCACTAAGGAGGGGGGTCAGTGGAGCACTAAGGAGGGGGGTCAGTGGAGCACTACGGAGGGGGGTCAGTGGAGCACTACAGAGGGGGGATCAGTGGAGCACTATGATGGAGAATCAGTGGTTATGGGTTTTTTTGTTTGCTGAAGATAAACTAATGCTAGACAAATCCTTTTAAGATTTGTCAGTGGATGATTATCCTGTATTTTTTCCTTACTGCAAACATTTTTAAAATCTTTGATACAAATTTTTTTTTGGAAAGGAAAGACTGCGCCTACCAAGTGAAAATACCCAGATTTTTATAACTAGTCACCAGCCTAAGTCAGGGTCTAAGAAGTAAGGTTTCTCCTTGCGGAGAGTGACATGCCAGCTGTGGCTTGTCAAGGTAAGGAGACTTATTCGCCGTGCAATGCTCCTCTGGGAATATAATATGCAAATTGCCTCTTCAGAAAGAAAGAGGACTTTTACTCTACAGCGCCACCTATTGGTAGTAGCGATCCTACAAGTCACAATCAACCCTTTAACGAGTCTTGTAGTAGATTTGGCTTGTATCCTAAGTCATACTACAAGACTCGTTAAAGGGTTGATTGTGACTTGTAGGATCGCTACTACCAATAGGTGGCGCTGTAGAGTAAAAGTCCTCTTTCTTTCTGAAGAGGCAATTTGCAGCCTAAGTCAGTGAGTCAAGGAATGGTGGACCCATGGGTACTTAGTATCCATATGGTGCAACAGAAATTAGATCCAGTCTTAGCTTCTTTGTTTTTAGCTGCCAGGAATACTCCATCTACTCAAAGAGTATCCGTCATTTTAATTTTTGTTTCAGAAATCAATAGTTCAGGTGAGAATAAGAAACTTTGTAATATATCTTACATAAAAAATCTGCTTCTTTGTCTTCCTGGTCTTATCGGACCACCCTCTGTCCATTTTTGCTAACGGCACGTGTGGATGGGAGTGTCTTCATGTGACCACCAATTAGAAGCCCAATATCATGTACAGAGTTTTTCTTACATCAGATAGAAACTTCCAGCTTTGATAAACTCTCAGTTGCACATTCTATTTCCTTCGCCATTTTTAAGACCTCTGCTTGCTGTCAGTAAATAAGCTTGAAGTTCTGCTCACCGTGTGTCACAGTCACATTATAATAGTAGTAATAATAGTGCAAGAGCAGACCTGGGCAAAGTGCTCTCTGGCTGCTCCAGTCCAGCCTGCGGACCGATACACGCTTACCTTCCCACACCTATCCATATGCACAAATACAATGGTAGAGGACAGAGACTCCATCTTCCACCAATCAGGGTGTGCGACTGAGACAACAGACGTGATTACATCCCGTCTGCTGTGCGGAGTCTCAGTGCAGACAGCAAACACAGGAGCAGAGCGTCAGAGGAACAGGAGAGAGATAAGCATGTGAGGCATGTGTATGGGGGGCTCATAATGTATATTGGGGCGCATACTGTATATAGGAGCAAAGTGGGGTCTCATACTGTGTACAGTTGGGCTATGTGGGGGCTCATAATGTACAGTGGGGAAAAAAAAGTATTTAGTCAGCCACCAATTGTGCAAGTTTTTCCACTTAAAGGGAAGTTGCCGTGTTTTTTCATAACTTAATGTAAAAAAGAAAATAGTAGAAAAAATATTGTCCCCTTAGCTTGACTCAGTGGTGTGTATGGTTTGGTTTTTTTTAACTGTATTAATGCAGCCACTGGGGGCTGCCATCTTACCTTTCTGGCTGCTGAACGACACTTTCCATGCTCATTTACGGCAGTCCCTGGGCATAAGAGACAAGATTCGACTCCCGACCCTATCTGTATCATTGCAGCAGCATTAGCTGTGAACTGGGCACGCCTCTGTGGGGAGCTCAATTCACAGCTGTAGGTGTGGCAAGGTGCCATCTTATTGGAGCCCAGTGCTTTCCTTTTAGCTACATTTACACTCTATTGCAAGCCCTGTTATCACTGATGCTGTACTGTTCCACCATAACAGGGCTTGGATGTTCACTCTGCACATACCAGCTGAAGGAGAGGAACCAGGACGAGCTCCTGGAGACCGAGCTGCTCTTTCCAAAACACCCGACCAGCTGCTGCCCCTGCACTAGCAAAACATAGGAGGAGCTGCTCCCTGCTGTTTCAAAACACTTGGCATCTGCTGGACATCTAATCCTCTCCTGTGTGATACTGACTGCTGAGCCGTGTATCTAAGCCTCTCCTGTGTGATACTGACTGCTGAGCCGTGTATCTAATCCTCTCCTGTGTGATACTGACTGCTGAGCCGTGTATCTAATCCTATCCTGTGTGATACTGACTGTTGAGCCGTGTATCTAATCCTATCCTGTGTGATACTGACTGCTGAGCCGTGTATCTAATCCTATCCTGTGTGATACTGACTGCTGAGCCGTGTATCTAAGCCTCTCCTGTGTGATACTGACTGCTGAGCCGTGTATCTAATCCTCTCCTGTGTGATACTGACTGCTGAGCCGTGTATCTAATCCTCTCCTGTGTGATACTGACTGCTGAGCTGTGTATCTAATCCTATCCTGTGTGATACTGACTGCTGAGCCGTGTATCTAATCCTATCCTGTGTGATACTGACTGCTGAGCCGTGTATCTAATCCTCTCCTGTGTGATACTGACTGCGGAGCCGTGTATCTAATCCTCTCCTGTGTGATACTGACTGCTGAGCCGTGTATCTAATCCTATCCTGTGTGATACTGACTGCTGAGCCGTGTATCTAATCCTCTCCTGTGTGATACTGACTGCGGAGCCGTGTATCTAATCCTCTCCTGTGTGATACTGTCTGCTGAGCCGTGTATCTAATCCTATCCTGTGTGATACTGACTGCGGAGCCGTGTATCTAATCCTTTCCTGTGTGATACTGACTGCTGAGCCGTGTATCTAATCCTCTCCTGTGTGATACTGACTGCGGAGCCGTGTATCTAATCCAATCCTGTGTGATACTGTCTGCTGAGCCGTGTATCTAATCCTCTCCTGTGTGACACTCTCTGCTGAGCCGTGTATCTAATCCTGTCCTGTGTGATACTGTCTGCTGAGTCGTGTATCTAATCCTATCCCGTGTGATACGGACTGCTGAGCCGTGTATCTAATCCTATCCCGTGTGATACTGCTCTCCTGAAATACTCTGTGCTGCTGTCACCCTGCTGGTTTTATGTGTGATCTACATGGTGGTATTGTGTATGATCTATATGGCGGTATTATGTGTGAAGTATATGGCGGTATTATGTGTGATCTATATGGCGATATTATGTGAGAACACTATGGTAGTATTATCTGCTAAAAGGGGACCCATTCTAGGGTGGCTCTGGCTGAGCACCTGCACACGGGTCAGGGGTAATAGGTGCAGTCAGGGGTGGGCTGGTGAGGCAGCTGAAGAGAGGGGTCTCGTTTTTATCGTTACTGTATGGCTACATTTCCCCCAGCCTGCTTCCCAGCGTCACCCCGGACTGCGCCTGTCGCCTCGCTTTCACACATCGCCAGGACAGGATCTGAGGAGGGGAATGGGGTCTTTGCATGCAAAGTCTGGATCAGAACAGACCATCAATCAGCAGAAATGCTTCCTGGATTTCTGTGGTGCTGTCACCCTGCTCCTCCCCCATACATCTCCCTCTGTGCCCCCCATAGACCAGCACACTGCTCTCCTGAAATACTCTGTGCTGCTGTCACCCTGCTCCCAGAATCCTTGCTGCCTGCCATCCTCGGTGACCGAAGACCCCTTTCCTCTCCTCAGATCCTGTCCTGGCGATGTGTGAAAGCGAGGCGACAGGGGCCTGATATATGGTGGAAGGAGCAGGGTGACAGCAGCACAGAGTATTTCAGGAGAGCAGTGTGCTGGTCTATGGGGGGCACCCTGTTTGGTGCCAGGGATTGTACATAGAGCGCTGTGTTTTATACACATGGATGGACCGTCTGCTTGTCTGCTCCACAGAAATCCAGGAAACATTTCTGCTGATTGATGGCCTGTTCTGATCCAGGCTTTGCATGCAAAGACAGTCAGTAACTTTGCAGGCCCCATTAAAATGGCAGCTCACTGTGTTCCTAGATGTCAGCCTCTCTTTTCCCTTAGCAAACACCCAGAAGGGGAGGAGAGGAGTGACATCACATCCATGTCAGCAGATTCCGCCCATAATTACTGCAGGGCAGTAATGTGAGCTAGTTGTACACTAGGTTTTTGTGCCAAATTTCAGTAGTTGCTCCCCGTAGTGTTAACAAGTGGAAATGCCAAACTTTTTAAAATTATTTTTCATATTTTACAAAATTAAAAACAAATGATAATATTTTTTAAGAAAATGTAAACATTAATTCTTTACATTTTTGCAATTGCTGAAAAAATCTTTTTTGGATGGCACCTTCCCTTTAAAAAGATGAGAGGCCTGTAATTGACATCATAGGTAGACCACAACTATGAGAGTCAAAATGAGAAAACAAATCCAGAAAATCACCTTGTCTGATTTGGCAAGATTTATTTTGCAAATTATGGTGGAAAATAAGTATTTGGTCATTAACAGAAGTTCATCTCAATATTTTGTTATATATCCTTTGTTGGAAATGACAGAGGTCAAACGTTTTCTGTAAGTCTTCACAAGATTGGCACACACTGTTGGTGGTATGTTGGCCCATTCCTCCATGCAGATCTCCTCTAGAGCAGTGATGTTTTGGGCCTGTGGCTGAGCAACACAGATTTTCAAATCCCTGCAAAGGTTTTCTATGGGGTTGAGATCTGGAGACTGGCTAGGGCACTCCAGGACCTTCATATCCTTCTTACAAAGCCATTCCTTTGTTGCCCTGGTGGTGTGCTTGGGATCATTATCATGCTGAAAGACCCATCCATGTTTCATCTTCAATACCCTTGCTGATGGAAGGAGATTTGCACTCAAAATCTCACAATACATGGCCCCATTCATTCTTTCATGTACACAGATCAGTTCCTGGTCTCTTTGCAGAGAAACAGCCCCAAAGGATGATGTTGCCACCCCCATGCTTCACAGTAGGTATGGTGTTCTTTGGATGCAACTCAGCATTCTGTCTCCTCCAAACATGACGAGTTTTGTTTCTACCAAACAGTTCTACTTTGGTTTTATCAGACCATATGACATTCTCCCAATGCTCTTCTGGATAATCCAAATGCTCTCTAGCAAGCTTCAGAAGGGCCCGGACATGTACTGGCTTAAGCAAATGGGCACGTCTGGCACTGCAGGATCTGAGTCACTGGTGGCGTAGTGTGTTACTGATGGTAGCCTTTGTTATGGTGGTCCCAGCTCTGCAGGTCATTCACTAGGTCCCCGCGTGTGGTTTTAGGATTTTTGCTCACCGTTCTTGTATCATTTTGACCCCACGGCGTGAGAGCTTGCGTGGAGCCCCAGATCGAGGAAGATTTATGTCTTGTATGTCTTCCATTTTCTTATTATTGCTCCCACAGTTGATTTCATCACACCAAGCTGCTTGCCTATTGCAGATTCAGTATTCCCAGCCTGGTGCAGGGCTACAATTTTATTTCTGGTGTCCTCCGACAACTCTTTGGTCTTCACCATAGTGGAGTTTGTAGTGTGACTGTTTGAGGTTGTGGACAGGTGTCTTTTATACTGATAACAAGGTCAAACAGGTGCCATTACTACAGGTAAAGAGTGGAGGACAGAGGAGCCTCTTAAAGAAGTTACAGGTCTGTGAGAGCCAGAAATCTTGCATGTTTTTAGGTGACCAAATACTTATTTTCCACCATAATTTGCAAAATAAATTTTGCTAAATCAGACAAGGTGATTTTCTGGCTTTGTTTTCTCAGTTTGACTCTCATAGTTGTGGTCTACCTATGATGTCAATTACAGGCCTCTCTCATCTTTTTGCATGGGAGAATTGCACAATTGATGGCTGACTAAATACTTTTTTCTCCTTCGTCTCATTGGGGGACACAGGTACTGTGGGTGTATGCTACTGCCGTCTGGAGGCTGACACTAAGTATACAAAAAAAAAAGTTAGCTCCTCCTCCGCCGCATACACCCTCTCCCCGATTGCGGGCGGAAACCAGTTTTATGCTTAGTGTCTTTAGAGGCACACATGTCTGGGTTTCTCCAGACTTCTTTTTTTTTTTCTTTTTTTTTTCCCTTTTTCCCATGAAGATAAGACAGGGGCGACGGACCCTATTGAAAGAGTTCGATCTCCCCAAACCATCAACGGGCGAGCACGCGTTGAGTATTCTCTCCGCGTATCCTTTCCTGCACCGAGGGACATCTCTGGGACTTTCCCCGGACATCTATTTTTCTTTTTTATTTTATGAAGATAAGACAGGGGCAACGCATCCTATTGAAAGGATCCGATTTCCCCAAACCATCAACGGGCGAGCACGTGCGAGTGTCCCTCCACGTATCCTTTCCCGCACCGTGGGACATTATGACAGACTTAGCCCTGTCCACCCCTAGGTATTGAAACCATGGGCTTGCACAGAGGCACAAGACTAGTCTGTGCGGCCCCCACTGCTCCACCAATGCACGACGGCGGTGCTGCATGGCGGCGGACGGTCCCTCTCCTTGCCCCTGCAAGGCGGACGGAGCTAGGTAGCCTGCACCGTCCAAAAAAATGGATTACCTCATGGCCTCTGCTGATGGCAGGTATGGATGGCTGGGGAGGGCCCCTGGGCAGGACGCCGCCCCCTGTGGCCCTAGGCCGCGGGGGGAAGTTCCACCCCTGGCGTTACGTCATATCCGGCGCCGCCCCCCGTGGCTAGGGCTGGCGTCGGACAAATTGAGGCCCCGGCGTCAGTAAGGGGTAGGCCGCGACCAGGAGAGCAACATCGCCACCTACCCAGAGGTGAAGGAGCGCAGCAGAGGCAGGGCAGGGACGCAGGAGCAGGGTAAGTGTGACCCCGACCCTGGAGGCCACGCCACGAGCAATGAAAGGTTACCCTCCTCCACCTTTCCCCTCAGAATCTCATTGATTGGTCCCAAGCAGCAATATGTCCGGAAAAGGAAAAACGCACACGTTCCTTTATGCCGCATGCGTTTCCTGTGGGTTTATGTTCCCATGAGCGCAGACTGTTAAGTTATGTGAAGCCTGTAACTCAGAACGCGCCCAGGAGCCCTCCCCTGCAACAGAGCCCAGGGGTCTGGATCCCCCGGAATGGGCGTTATCACTCTCGCGGTCCATGGCTTCGCTTACAAAGGCGATCGAGACCCTTCAGGCCCCTAATAGGGGCAGAGACGACGGCTCGCCTATCTGGGAGGGTTCATCCGCCTCACAAGAGCCTCCGGCCTGCAGGGGCTGCACTCTCTCTAGGCAGACGCATAGGAAGAGAGCCCACACTGCGTCTCCGGGCCCCTCCGGTGCTTCGGCATCTGTGAGTGCGGCGTCTCATTCACCGTCACCATCCTCCGGGAGTGAGCAGAGCTCAGATTATGACGTGGAGGAATCCCTGGACCTGGATACCCCGGGGTGTTGGGAGACAGTAGACAGTCTCATCGAAGCTGTCAATCAGACTTTTCGTATTGAGGATGACGTCTCCCTAAGCTCAGGTCATAAAGTATCCTTTAAGAAGGTCAGGCGACCGCATAGAGTGTTTAGCACTCACCCAGAGTTCGAGGACATAGTGCAGTGTCCCAGGGAGCGTCCAGACAAGCGTATCTCGGGCCAGAAAACGTTAGAAACGAGATATCCATTTGCACCAGAGCTCTGTAAGAGATGGGCGGAATCTCCGGTTGTGGATCCCCCAGTGTCACGCCTGGCTTCAAAGACTTTGTTGTCAGTGCCTAGTGTTTCTTCCATTAAGGACCCCACGGATCGCCTCATAGAGAGCTTGGCGCGCTCGGTATATGAAGCATCAGGATCAACGCTCTCTCCTTCTTTCGTGGCAACTTGGGTAGCCAAGGCCATGATGTCATGGTCAGATTCTTTAAATAAGGTCCTGCAGGACCTGCCGACGGAAGTATCTGAAATAGCTGGTCAGATCGCAATTGCGCAGCACTAGCAGCGGCGAATGCAATCTCCATTAGGAGAGCCCTGTGGTTAAGGCTATGACGGGCTGATTCGATTTCCAAAAAATCCTTGACTTCTCTGCCTTATCGGGGTAGCCGCCTAATTGGGGAGAAATTAGACCAGCTCATATCAGATGCTACAGGGGGAAAAAGCAGTTTTCTCCCACAGCAGAAAGTTAAGCTGCCATTTTGTCAGCCGCAGGCACGCTTTCGGTCATTTCGCAGCCCCGGGTGGATGGCAGCGGCCAGTTCCTCCGCCCCATAGCGCTACAACCAAGACAAGGATCGTCAGGTCACGTATAGAGCCAACCCGCTGGGCAGGATGCGAGGCTGCCTACCCAGGTCAAGGAGGGCCAGGTCCCAGAAGCCCTCAGCTAAATGACTCGGGGCATCCGCTACCTGAAGACGGCAGAGTGGGCGGCCGTCTACTCCAGTTCTGCCACGTCTGGGTCGCGGTAGCACGTGACGCATGGGTGGCGGAATTAGTGTTGTCCGGGTTCAAAATAGAATTTGTCAGTCATCCACCAAGGCGATTTTTTTCTTTCCCGGCTTCCCAAAGCGGAATCCTGGGCAGAGGCATTACTAGGGGCCTGTACCAGAGTGCGAGAGAACTCAGGGTTTTTATTCCAACCTGTTCGCGGTCCCCAAGAAGGACGGGACAGTAAGGCCCGGTGCTGGACCTAAAGCTCCTGAACAGGTTCATCAGAATCAGACACTTTCGAATGGAATCCCTCTGCTCAGTTATATTGACAATGGAACAGGGAGAATACTTGGCCTCAGTCTACATCCAGGATGCTTACCTGCACGTCCCTGTTTTTCCTCCGCATCAGAGGTTCCTACGGTTCGCAATCGGTGGTCGGCATTTCCAATTTGTAGCTCTGCCCTTCGGGTTGGCCACCGCCCCCAGAGTATTCACGAAAGTAATGGCGGTCGTCATGGCCATTCTACACTCTCGGGGCATAGTGATCTTGCCGTATTTAGACGACCTTTTGGTGAAAGGTCCGTCCTTTCGGGCATGCGAGGAAAATGTCCGCATCACGCTGGATACCCTATCCCGCCTAGGATGGTTGGTCAATAGGAAGAAGTCATCCCTTGTTCCAGCTCAGAGGATTTCGTTCCTAGGGATGTTTTTCGACACCTTCCGAGGGTTGGTAGTTCTCCCTCAGGACAAGGCTCTAGCGCTCCAGCAGGGAGTTCAACAGCCAGGCCATCACAACATTCGGTTCGGGATGAGGGTCCTAGGGAAGATGGTGGCGGCAATGGTAGCAATTCCGTTTGCCCAATTTCATCTTCGTCCCCTGCAGCATGCTCTCCTGGCATCCTGGGACAAGAGTCCATTCACGCTCGATCATCAGTGCAGGTTGTCCGCTCAAGCGGTCACTGCAGTGGTGGACGCGCGACTCCTCTCTTCATCAGGGGAAGCCTTTTCCCCCAGATCAATGGTTGGTGATCACAACCGATGCGATCCTCCTCTGTTGGGGAGCAGTTTTCCGCCATCACACGACTCAGGGGCGATGGTCGCAACAGGAGGCACGCCTCCCGATCAACTTGTTGGAGATACGAGCAGTACGGTTGCCACTGCAACATTTCCAGCACTTTCTAGCAGGGCGTCCTGTCCGGATACAGTCGGACAACGGCACGGCGCTGGCGTACGTGAATCATCAGGGGGGGCACGCGCAGCAGGGCAACCATGCGCGAGATAGAGCATGTACTACGCTGGGCCGAGGGGAACCGCTCGGTGATTTCAGCAGTCCACATACCTGGCGTGGAAAATTGGGCAGCAGACTTCCTAAGCCGGCAGGGTGTCATGTCCAGGGAATGGTCCCTGCACCCAGAGGTCTTCCAGCAGATTTGCCAACGGTGGGGGACACCGGACGTGGATCTGATGGCCTCCAGGGTAAACGCCAAAGTGGCCGTGTTTGTCGCTCGGTCTCAAGACCCGCGAGCGATCGCAGTGGATGCGTTGGTTCTACCATGGAACCAGTTTCGCCTCCCATACCTGTTTCCCCCGCTGCCACTACTTCCGAGGGTCATCAGGAAGATCAAAACAGAGAGGGTTCCGGCAATTCTGCTGTCCCCAGACTGGCCCTGTCGGGCATGGTATCCGAATCTAGTGCAGCTTCTCGCAGACGTTCCTTGGCGGCTGCCAGAACTGCCAGACTTACTGTCTCAGGGGCCGATCTTCCACCTGTACTCAGGGGCCCTGTGTTTGATGGCGTGGCCATTGAATCTTGGATTGTGACCCAAGCGGGGTTCGGTCGTGAAGTGGTTGCTACAATGGTTAGCGCCCGGAAGCCTACCTCGGCGAGAATTTACCATCACAGTTGGAAGGTCTTTCTTTGGTTGGTGTCGAGAGCACGGGGTTGCTCCACAGTCTTTTTCGATTCCCAACATCCTGGCTTTTCTTCAGTCAGGCCTAGACTCAGGGTTAGCCCCGAGCTCGCTTAAGAGACAGATATCGGCCCTGTCCGTCCTTTTCCAGCGAAGAATCGCTACCAACATGCAGGTCAAGACATTCATTCAAGGGGTCTCACATTTGGTACCCCCCTATAGAGCGCCCCTGGACTCCTGGGACCTTAACCTGGTCCTGAGTGTCCTGCAGGAAGCTCCTTTTGAGCCGTTACGAGAAATTTCGTTGTCATACCTTTCCAGGAAGGTCGCATTCTTGGTAGCCATAACTTCTATTAGGCGGGTCTCTGAGTTGGCAGCCCTATCTTGTAGAGCACCGTTTCTTACCTTCTACAAGGATAAGGCAGTTCTTAGACCAGCTCCCCCTTTCTGCCGAAGGTTGTGTCCTCGTTTCACATTAATGAGGACATTGTCCTGCCTTCATTTTGTCCAGCGCCAGTACATCAGGTAGAAAGGGCACTCCACACATTGGACCTAGTGAGAGGCTCAGAAAATGTGTCGCGGACGGCACCCTTTCGCCAGACAGACTCGCTGTTTGTTATCTCCGAAGGGTGCAGGAAGGGACTCGCAGCTTCAAAGTCGACCATGGCCAGATGGATCCGCCTAACTATTCAAGAGGCTTACCAGATTAGAGGCGCACCAATTCCTGCAGGGATCAGAGCGCACTCTACTCGGGCAGTGGGCACCTCTTGAGCGCTTCGGCACCAGGCTTCGGCAGAGCAGGTATGCAAAGCAGCAACCTGGTCCAGCCTGCACACTTTTTCTAAACATTACAATGTGCATACTCAGGCTTCATCAGATGCGAGCCTGGGTAGAAGAATTCTCCAAGCAGCAGTGGCACACCTTTAGCAGGAGGTGCATGTGGCTTGGATCGGTGAGTCAATCTCCCACCCAGTGACTGCTTTGGGACGTCCCACAGTACCTGTGTCCCCCAATGAGACGAAGGAGAAACATGGATTTTTGGGAGTACTCACCGTAAAATCCTTTTCTCCGAGACGCTCATTGGGGGACACAGCACCCACCCTATTAGCCAGTTGGCTCTTGTTTATTTAATTAGTATGATTCCTTTTAAAAAAAAAAAAAAATTAGGGTGGTCCTTTTTCAGACATATGGTATTCTGCTTTAAGGCTAGATTGTTTTTTGTGTTCTCCTACTGCTATTGCACTAAACTGGTTTCCGCCCGCAATTGGGGCGAGGGTGTATGCGGCGGAGGAGGAGCTAACTTTTTTTTTTGTATACTTAGTGTCAGCCTCCAGACGGCAGTAGCATACACCCACAGTACCTGTGTCCCCCAATGAGCGTCTCAGAGAAAAGGATTTTACGATGAGTACTCACAAAAATCCATGTTTCCCCACTGTATATAGGGGGCGTATACTGTATATAGGAGCAATGTGGGGTTTCATACTGTATACAGTTGGGCTGTGTAGGTCTCATACTGTATATAGGGGCTGTGTAGGGCTCATACTGTATATAAAAAGGCTATGTGGGGGCTTATACTGTATAAAGGGGATGTCTGCATACTTAATTCTGCTCCAAGGCTTTGTCTAGACTGATACATTGTAATGAGCTCAACTATGTGAGTAAGGCAAAATCAAGGAGTGAATATTAACCTAAAGATCGTTTCTATTCACTGACAGCAAGCACAGTTTAGAAAATGTGGAGGAATGAAGGTACAATGGACTCGAATCAGCCAGAGATTTTTGCCGTTTTTCTGGCTTAAAAAGTTGCAAAAATTTTTCATAACTGGAAGTTGTACAGAAAGTTTTCAACTTTTGGCTTTTTTTTTACGACAGTCCCAGCCAACTTTTTGAAAAGTAGGTAGAGCTCGGACAGTGCTCAGCAAGGTCATCATTTGTGCCACAAAATGGCGTACACTTCTGCGGTGGCACACAATAGGTAAAAAAAGCGCCAAATTTATTAAAGCGGCGCACACCTGTCAGTGAATTTTACACAGCGCTCTCTTCTTTAATGATTGCGGGCAAAGTGCCACTTTACATGAATGGGGGCCAATGTATATGGGAAATTTGCCAAACTTTTTATTGCACAGCGGATGGCCGACAACTTGATGTATGTACCGATGTAGCAGAGCTGAGATGAGACTAGTAGCTTTACAGAAGACCACCGATAAGGAGTCGGACGCAAGGAGTTAAATATCATATCCGACTCTGCTACATTTGTAAGACTGTCCCATGCGCAGGACGTTGTGTAACCCCCTCGTTAGCCGATTTTTCTCTACCATCATCTGTTTTTCTCAGTTTCTCATTTGTTTTTTCTCGGCCACTCGAGACTGAATGCATGCCAGAAGCCGGTTTATTACACGGTGCGTATTACACGGCAGCGGCAGTTCTGTGCCGCAGATCACATGTAACTCCGCCGCTGCCATGTAAAGGTTAATGAGACACGCGGAGAATTCGAGAGGGAAAAAAAATTCAATGGTGGCTCCAAGACCATAAAATCCGAATCCTCCGTTCCCCTAAACAGTGTGACCGCTCGCATTACACTCCTCCGTGTAATTTGCAGCGAGCGTTCACTTCTCTGTTTTGCTCGTGTTACTATGGAAAGTGACGACCGCTGCCAACATTTTTCTTCTTACAATGCAGCTGAAAGACGACGCCGTGTCTCTCGTGGACGCCATTGCACCTCCAGATTTCATCTTGAACTCCCCCATTGCCAAAGCGGATGGAGAGGTAAATCCAAAGGCGCTGAAATAAGTTTTGCTATAAAATGTCAAAATAGTCCTAGAATTGTTCTCACTTGGATGCCACAGTGCAGGTCCAGATGTAGCAGAGCTGTGTTTCTCATTTAAAGGAGTATTTCCACCGTAGACATTTCTGACTTATCCACATCTGTGGGGCCGGGACCGATTTCCAGAAAGGTGATTCCCCCGTCTTGCTGAAATGGCTCCGCTGTTTCCGTCACTCCTTTAGAAGAGAGCCACACA
Organism: Dendrobates tinctorius; assembly: GCF_039654945.1. NCBI lineage: Eukaryota > Metazoa > Chordata > Amphibia > Anura > Dendrobatidae > Dendrobates > Dendrobates tinctorius. The sequence continues at coordinate 22,465,820 of NW_027361707.1, read as the reverse complement.
TGTGTAGCCACGAATTTATCCCCCCCCCCCCCAGCAGCAGTAGGACGGCTGATCACACTGGAAAACGTTGTACTGAAGGCCCCCATACACATCAGACTAAGGGAAGGCTCAGACAGCTCGGACAGGGATCGCAACGCAATGCTCGGACTGACCGGCAGCTCTACCGACCCAAGCATGGCGACATGTATTTCTATGCAGCTGTCAAGTTCAAGTCAGGAGAGCCGCCGGCAAGTCTGAGCATTGCGTTGTGATCCCCGTCCGGTTTATATGGCTGTCTGACTATTCCCTAACTTTGGCTGACTCAGCCAATATTGCCGCGCTGTTGACTCTCCCCTCACAGATGATGTTAGGGCAGATAAAGATCTGGCATGTCCAATTTTGGACTGCCAATCCTTTTATTTTCGGCAAGGTAACCAGAAGCTCTCCTGTGTTTGGAGAAGTCAGGTGAGATAGATTCTGGACTAACCATCATTGTTTATGGGGGACCCTTAGAATTCCCCATCATTAAAAGTTATCACCTATCTACAGAATAGTAGATAGCTTATAGATCAGTAGGTTTCTGACCTCTGGGACCCCCTGCGATCCACAGATCTGAGCTATGAAATGCCTCTTTAGAGTGGAGCTGAGGTCACACACGTGCAGCACCGCTCCATTCATTGTCTATATGGGATCACCGGCGATTGCAGAGTTACTTTTTGTATCCTGCAGGGAGCGGTAGCGTGCATGTCCACCCACTTCTACATTCCAACGGGGCATTGGAGAGCCCTGTTCTAGGCAAGGGTGGGGGGTCTCAACAGTCAGACCCACCACGGGTCCCAGCAGGTTGTCGTGCCGCAGTCGCCACATTCACTCATTCCCTGCAATGTAGTGGCACAACATTGCGACTTTATGAACTGCTGGGTCCACAAGAGCGTCTTTTGCTCTGGAGGACCCGGCATCTTTAGGTATTACAAGGACAGCCAATTGGTTTTCTATAGGAATTGTGTAATGCTTCATTTTCCCTGTGGGGGAGCTGCAGAGAAATATAACAATCGCTGCTGCGCTACTGCATAGATTATAGCTGATCGCTCAGCGGCAGGACATCCTGTCATCAGCCTATTGTCGGGGATCCTTGTAAGAAATTGATGAAACACACGTTTTGTGCAGCAGAGGGGCAGGAGGCAGTTTCATCAACTAGTTGGCTGCTTGTAGTAACTTCATGATGGAAGATGATATGTTCATGCGGTGTGAACAATTTATAGGGTAGTCCAGGATTAGAAAGCTATGACTTCTTTCTTCCAGAAACAGTGCCACACCTGTCCATGTCTGGTATTACACTTCAGTGACATGAACGTGACTGAGCTGTAATACTACAAACAACCTGTGGACAATTGTGGCATTGTTTTTGAAAGTAAGCATCCATGTTTTTCCAATCCTTGATTGGAAAAATGGTCATGACAAAATGTGCTCTCACTTACGAAGTAAAGGGTGGGATCTAAGGCCCCCATTATGTGGCATGCTGACCATCAGTTACCATCTCTAACTGGCGTTACGTTCTTACAGCTGTACAAGAACCTGTGGTCTGCGGTGCTACAAGGAGAGAAAGTCCTGGAGCGCGCGTCGTGGTGGCCTGAATTTTGCACCAACAAGCCCGTAATAGAGAAACCGAGGTCCCATCTCTGAAGTCACACTCAGATTCATGTCTACACGTGCCACCTCCGTATATGATGACAATCCCTGATGCTACAAGGAATAATGAACTGATATTACAATGGAAGGGGACACAATTCCCACTGGATAGTAATTTACAAAACATTTTTCTGCCGGAGTTGGTGGTAAAAGCGCAGGTTTCTGCCCTCAACGCGAACTTACTGCTCAGACCAAGATCTGCATATAACCCAGACCACCTCTGTTATTGACGCCATTTATTTTTCACTCTGAAATGGAGAAAACATACGGCCGGCCAGGGGCTTTGCAGCTAGGATGACTAGTCAAAGAGGCAGGTACTAGTGTACTTCTTGCCGCCACACTCCACTTGATTGTGCTGCAGACCAGGACGGGAAGAACCACCAAGAACTGCCCTTTTGGACCGGTCATTAAAGTCACATCATCCCCTGCCAGTAGCTGACCGGTTCCCTTTACCCAGCGTTGGTGCCATTGTATTACCAATTTCTTCAGAGAATTCTCACTTTCCATCCATTACTCATTTAGCTACATGTACATAAGATTTTGATATATAACACAAGCAGGTGCTGTAACTCACATGACCTCTAATCTCCAGCCTTAAAGGGGCTGTCCGGCTTTAAACTACAAGTCTGGAGTCACTGTACGTGCCTGTAGACTTGTGAATCTTCACATCGCATTCACTGCAGCACTGGAAACGGGGATCATATGATTGCAAATATTCAATATGCATACTTCCAGCTACATTCCGACTAGACTGTTGAGCGAGGCCGTGCACGTCTAGTTGGAATGTGGCTGAGAGTATGCATATCACATAATTACACTCACATGCTGCCATTTTTGGTACTAGAAAATCTTCACAGCACAGTGTGCAGAATATGAGGGTTCACATAGAGTGGCTGCACACTTGTAATTTAAGACTGGACAACCCCTTTAAATGTTCCCTGCACTTCCAGACGACTTGATCTCGTTTAGTAGATAATGTGCTAAATGGGCAATCTGCAAATTACTTTATTCAAATATTATAATGTCTTACCTCCTAAAAGTCCCTCAAAGTGCCATCCACTAGTCGCTATTCCGTCTGCGTCACTTGTTGTCTGCCGCCGTATCTAGCAGCAGAGACGCGAAGATGGAATATAAGAGTCAGGGCTGTTTTTTGTCTTTCTGCTTCTGCTCTCCTGTCTATTAAAGTGAATACAGATATAACAGAGATATGGGCTTGTAGTTAAGGGCTAGTAAGACATTGGACATTGGCAAATACAATGAATGCTGAGAAGTGAGGGGAAAGGAAGTTCTAAAACCTATAGTGCTGGCAGAATGCTAAGGAAGACGAATCGCCCAATGAGATGGAGCAGATGCTAAGAGTCTGGACAGTTCCTGGCCATATTAGACAGTCTTACCTTGATGAGGGCAAGAAATTGCTTTTCTACACGTATGAAAGGATAGCACTCATTCAGACACAATCAACCTGTTAGGCTCAGTCACCATAAGCTAAAAATTACAGATAAGTGATATACCTGAATGTCCAGAAAAGACCATACAGTGCATATTAATACTGATTCCATCCCATAATACAATAGTCTGAGCTGTAAGGCACCGACAGGCTTCTGCAATGTTCCACCGTTCCTACACAGGCATCTGATTTAACACAGAGGGGTATAAAAACGACAAAAAACAATTACGCCATGTCTGAGCAGGCACAGTATCTTTGGGGATATTCTCTACTGCTTTTAGGGTGTAGCATCTCCAGCAATTACCCCAGAGAGCACCATATGGCATCACTGGTAGTGCAGAGACTGTGCCGCCTACCCCATCTACGCACACCTCTCCTATGGATTCCTCCATGTACAAATGACAGCAGGACGTCCATAGGGTCCCGGGCCCCGACACCTTTCCAAAAAGTTGTTTTTTTCTCATAGAATAAACATTAAGACTGTCAGAGCCCATTAAATCTGAAAAACTTGGTCCCTTGTAATTTTGGAGGATTTCCAAAAAGCCTTCAACAGAATAAGCACAGTTATAGTCTAGTAACCCGACGCACAGCACAAGACATATGTTTTCCACCAAGGTTTATACCAGATAATGGGAATAACCTGACATTGAACTGATTTTTTTTTTTTTTTACCTTTTTAGCCTTTAAAGGAAATGTCGTCAGAAAATGTTATGTTATTTAAAAAATATATATATAATGTTTTTTTCATTATCTAAGAACTGTGTGCAGAATTACCAGGCAGTGAGTATTTTGACCTTAGACCTTCTGCCTGAGTTTAGAAGACACTTTCTTCAAGCAGTAGTTTGGGGAAAAAGTCTGCATCTTTCAGGAAAAAACATGGTTCTCATACGGGACGAGTCTCCATTGCCCGGCCTTTAAAGATGAAAGAATAATGACCCGGTCCCTTCCTCACCGGACCTAAACCCTGGTTCGAACTTCAGGGCCCTTCCTGATACAGGAAGCACTGACCTCTATGGTAGATTAGACCTCCATACCCGCGTTGTCTGCAGGGGAGCGGTAGTATTATATGACAAATATTCGATGCATAGAAGAGTCATCATGTCCACCATGGTGCCTCGTCGTAGCACACCCTAATCACTGGACCCCCATCCAGTATGGCGTATTTATATAGACAACCCCTCTAAATCACTGAAATAGCTGATAATACTTATAATGTCTACGGAAAAGCTGGTGGTGTGTAACCAGAGATCCGTTCTCCAAAATGGTACGTACAGGGGCGTTTGACCTGTAGCCAAAATAATACATATGGGGACGTTTGACTAGTAGACACACGCAAAGAATACACCAAACACAAGCTTAGCAGGAAAGGCATCCGCCACCTTTTCTGTCCCTAAGGTTCGTGATTGGCGCCATCAATTCCAACCAGTAACAGGATATTGTGTGGTTTTGCCACCCCCCTTTGTATGTGTTAAGATCGTGCAGTGCTTGTAATTATATCAGTAGATTGCGGGTCAGAGACCCCTCCCAGGAGTAATACCCCCCATTACCACAACATTCCCAGCCGTCCATCCTGCAATCTGCTGCTAATCCAGTGTCCTAATCCCGCCACCGTGAACTCTCCTCCATTGTTTTCTAGACATTGATGATGATTACATTTCATTCCTGATTAAATTTGTACCATTTGTAAGGAAACTGATTTTGTGTGTTTTTTGTTCCTCGCATCTTGTTTTTCCTGCTCGTGTTCACATATGTTTTCTTAGTCCCGGTTTGCTTTCTCTATCACATGGACATTACAGCTACGACAGGCCGATGATTCTCATCAGACTTTTCGGAGAGTTGTAGGACACGTTGTGTCTTTCAGCATTTTTGACAAGACTTAAAGGATTTTCATGGACAACCTGTGTTCCGTAGATGTAAAGGTTGTCAATAATGGCCTTAGACTTAAAGTATGGAATCAGAGGTCTTCACTCTTGGCTCTTTCAAGAGAGTTTTGGTTCCATTACAAGGATCCTGAGTCCTTGGAGTAACCACTAATAGAGAACAATAGACCTAGTCTCATTGGAATCAACAAATGTGAATTTGGTAAGAGACTGAAGGACAAGAGGCCAGATGAGTCCTAATGGCTAGAGAATGGACCGAATAACCAAGAACACCCAGGCAATGATAACCAGACATATTATGGACCGCCTCACCCCAAAAAATCCTCAAATGTTTTCCCATTATCGTGGTGAACACTGATTTCTGTGCTGAAGGAAAAATTGTCAGGACTCTCCAATCCCAGCTGAGGTCAAAACTGGTCTTCTTTTATCATAATATGATAAATCATGAAGATCTTCCTTCCATTACACCACATGGAGACATACTAAGAATATGTTCACGTCACGTTTCTGGAAGACATTCCTTCTATGCGGTCAGTGGGAAACTCTCGGCCCATGAGCTGAACATGGTCATAGTATCTCATTGACAGAGATGGAGGCTAAAACAGTGTCTTTTTAGTCTTTGTTGCGGTTGTGTTTGCATATCAACTGTACAAGGAAGGGCAGCAGACTGCACTTTCCATAAAAAATTATTCCATGTGGTCTATGAATTTTTTTTTACTTTTACAGTGGGTACGGAAAGTATTCAGACCCTTTAAATTTTTCACTCCGCAGCCATTTGGTAAATTCAAAAAAAGTTCATTTTTTTCTCATTAATGTACACTCTGCACCCCATCTTGACTGGAAAAAAACAAATGTAGAAATTTTTGCAAATTTATTAAAAAAGGAAAACTGAAATATCACATGGTCATAAGTATTCAGACCATTTGCTCAGTATTGAGTAGAAGCACCTTTTGAGCTAGTACAGCCATGAGTCTTCTTGAGAATGATGCCACAAGTTTTTCACACCTGGATTTGGGGATCCTCTGCCATTCTTCCATGCAGATCCTCTCCAGTTTCGTCAGGTTGGATGGTGTACGTTGGTGGACAGTCATTTTCAGGTCTCCCCAGAGATGCTCAATTAGGTTTAGGTCAGGACTCTGGCTGGGCCAGTCAAGAATGGTCACAGAGTTGTTCTGAATGCCACTCTTGTTGGAAGGTGAATCTTCGGCCAAGTCTGAGGTCCAGAGCACTCTGGAAGAGGTTTTCATCCAGGATATCAGGACATCTCTGTACTTGGCCGCATTCATGTTTCCTTCAATTGCAACAAGTAGTCCTGTCCCTGCAGCTGAAAAACACCCCCCATAGCATGATGCTGCCACCATGTTTCACTGTTAGGATTGTGTTGGGCAGGCGATGAGCAGTGCTTGGTTTTCTCCACACATACCGCTTAGAATTATCACCAAAAAGTTCTATCTTCGTCTCATCAGACCAGAGAATCTTATTTCTTATAGTCTGGGAGTTCTTCATGTGTTTTTAGCAAACACTATGCACACTTTCATATGTCTGGCACTGAGGAGAGGCTTCCATCGAGCCACTGTGCCATAAAGGCCTGACTGGTGGAGGGCTGCAGTGATAGTTGACTTTGTGGAACTTTCTCCCATCTCCCTGCTGCATCTGTGGAGCTCAGCCACAGTGATCTTGGGGTTCTTCTTTACCTCTCTCACCATAGCTCTTCTCCCACGATTGCTCAGTTTGGCTGGATGGCCAGTTCTAGGAAGACTTCTAGTGGTCCCAAACTTCTTCCATTTAAGGATTATGGAGGCCACTGTGCTCTTAGGAACCTTGAGTACTGCAGAAATTCTTTTGTAACCTTGACCAGATCAGTGCCTTGCCACAATTCTGTCTCTGAGCTCCTTGGCCAGTTCCTTTGACCTCACTCATGATTCTCATTTGGTCTGACTTGCACTGTGAGCTGTGAAGTCTTATATAGACAGGTTTGTGCCTTTACAAATCAAGTCCTATCAGTTTAATTAACACAGCTGGACTCCAATGAAGGAGTAGAACCATCTCAAGGAGGATCACAAGGAAATGGACAGCATGTGACTTAAATATGAGTGTCTGAGCAAAGGGTCTGGATACTTATGACCATGTGATATTTCAGTTTTTCTTTAATAAATTTGCAAAAATTTCTAAATTTCTTTTTTTTTTTCAGTCACAATGGGGTGCAGAGTGTATGTACATTAATGAGAAACAAATGAACTTTTTTGAATTTACCAAATAGCTGCAATGAAACAGAGTGAAAAATTTTAAAGGGATCTGAATACTTTCCGTACCCACTGTATCATACATTATTCATTGACTGTGGCTAGTGACTGTGATATACACTCACTGGCCACTTTATTAGGTACACCATGCTAGTAACGGGTTGGACCCCCTTTTGCCTTCAGAACTGCCTCAATTCTTCATGGCAGAGATTCAACAAGGTGCTGGAAGCATTCCTCAGAGATTTTGGACCATATTGACATGATGGCATCACACAGTTGGCGCAGATTTGTCGGCTGCACATCCCTGATGCGAATCTCCCGTTCCACCACATCCCAAAGATGCTCTATTGTATTGAGATCTGGTGACTGAGGAGGCCATTTGAGTACAGTGAACTCATTGTCATGGTCAAGAAACCAATCTGAGATGATTCGAGCTTTATGACATGGCGCATTATCCTGCTGAAAGTAGCCATCAGATGTTGGGTACATTGTGGTCATAAAGGGATGGACATGGTCAGCAACAATACTCAGGTAGGCTGTGGCGTTGCAACGATGCTCAATTGGTACCAAGGGGCCCAAAGAGTGCCAAGAAAAAATTCCCCACACCATGACACCACCACCACCAGCCTGAACCGTTGATACAAGGCTGGATGGATCCATGCTTTCATGTTGTTTACGCCAAATTCTGACCCTACCATTCGAATGTCGCAGCAGAAATCGAGACTCATCAGACCAGGCAACGTTTTTCCAATCTTCTACTGTCCAATTTCGATGAGCTTGGGCAAATTGTAGCCTCAGTTTCCTGTTCTTAGCTGAGAGGAGTGGTACCCAGTGTGGTCTTCTGCTGCTGTAGCCCATCTGCCTCAAAGTTTGACGCACTGTGCGTTCAGAGATGCTCTTCTGCCTACCTTGGTTGTAACGGGTGGCAATTTGAGTCACTGTTGCCTTTCTATCAGCTCGAACCAGTATGCCCATTCTCCTCTGACCTCTGGCATCAACAAGGCATTTCCGCCCACAGAACTGCCGCTCACTGGATTTTTTTTCTTTTTCGGACCATTCTCTGTAAACCCTAGAGATGGTTGTGCGTGAAAATCCCAGTAGATCAGCAGTTTCTGAAATACTCAGACCAGCCCTTCTGGCACCAACAATCATGCCACGTTCAAAGGCACTCAAATCACCTTTCTTCCCCATACTGATGCTCGGTTTGAACTGCAGGAGATTGTCTTGACCATGTCTACATGCCTAAATGCACTGAGTTGCCGCAATGTGATTGGCTGATTAGAAATTAAGTCTTAACACACAGTTGGACAGGTGTACCTAATAAAGTGGCCAGTGAGTGTATATTGGCAGTACACCAGATGGATCCCGAGGTTTAGCTGTGATGTGAACAGAACCTTAGAAAAATTCATATTATATGCAGAGAATCTGGTACGTTTTTGCTATGTATCTGTCACATGTACAGTTGGGAAAAAAATTATTTAGTCAGCCACCAATTGTGCAAGTTCTCCCTCTTAAAAAGATGAGCGAGGCCTGTAATTGACATCATAGGTAGACCACAACTATGAGAGTCAAAATTAGAAAACAAATCCAGAAAATCACCTTGTCTGATTTGGCAAGATTTATTTTGCACTTTATGGTGGTAAATAAGTATTTGGTCATTAACAAAAGTTCATCTCAATATTTTGTTATATATCCTTTGTTGGCAATGACAGAGGTCAAACCTTTTCTGTAAGTCTTCTCAAGGTTGGCACACACTGTTGGTGGTATGTTGGGCCATTCCTACATGCAGATCTTCTCTAGAGCAGTGATGTTTTGGTCCTGTCGCTGGCCAACACAGATTTTTTCCTCCCACTGTATTTTTCCTTGTATGTGCCACGTTTTTTCCATGTATCTGGCACCTATATTTTACTGTGTATATAAGGCTAGTTCACAATAGCGTTTCACTGACCTGCGTCGGTCTGCGCACGGCCGTCGCTAAGCTCCGCCCCCGGCCGCTCCTCCTCCCGGCCTCTCCGCCTATGGGTGCATGACGCTGCATGCGACCTGCGTACCTTATCTTTAGCATGCTTAGCGGCAGCCGTGCCCAGACCGACCCAGGTCAGTGAAACGCTAGTGTGAAACTAGCCTAACACGTTTTTGTACATTTCCGAAAAAGATTATTACCACCAAAATGGAGGTCAGTTAGTGTCCACAGGGACTCTGTCGACTTCATTGATGTAAATGGCTCCGTTGTGGCTCTGCTGGGTTCACGTTGGAATATAATTTTTCTGGGATTTTGACAGTCACCCCCGACGTAGTTAGGTGAATTGCATTGGATGAGTGTGAAGGTTTATCTTTAGGAAATCAATATCAGATCTGTTGTGTCCAACCTCCGATATCTCCTGCAATCCTGTGTTTTGAGAGGATTTCTTATAATAATGGATAGATAACCACTTTATTCTTTGCTACAACATTATAAGCCAGAAACACCCAGCAAGAGTTAATAAAAATGAATTATGTCAAACGCTGCTGGGAAAGAGGTTGTATATGGAAAAGTGAGCATGTCTTCTCAGTCATACGCCTAAATGTGTACTATAGTAAGTTGGGGAGGGACCTCCGCCTATTTTGAAAATGAAATGAACAGCTGTAGCCCCTTCATTGTTTTCCCCTGCTCAGTGTCACCCTCCACCCGTGGGCATTCAGCAATGCAGGGACCTAAAGGACGGCCCCACTAAAAAAATCAAAGGAGACTCATGACTACCCCTGCACTGTCTCCTTTACGTTCTCAAAATTTGTCGCTGTATGTAAGGAGAGTGTGTATTTCTTTGTGTTTGTATTTCCTTTTATGTGTATTGGAACAACGCAAAAAACAAACAAATAAAAAAGGCAAATTGGACATAATTTCACACAAAGCCCCCAAAATGGGCTGGACAAAATTGTTGGCACTTTTCCAAAATTATGGGTAAATAACTTTGTTTCAAGCATGTGAGGTTCGTTCAAACTCACCTGTGGCAAGGAACAAGTGTGGACAATATGAAAACCACACCGATAAAAAGGGGAGAAGACACAATCTTTGCATTGTGTTCCACACTAAGCATGGAGAACAGAAAGAGAAGAAGAGAACTGTCTGAGGACTTGAAAACCAACATTTAAAAAAGAATAACAATCTCAAGGTTACAAGTTCATCTTCAGAGTTCTTTGTATACCTTTGTCCACTGTGCGCAACATAATCAAGAAGTTTACAACCCATGGCACTGTAGCTAATCTCCCTGTACGTGGACGGCAGAGAAAAATTGATGAAAGGTTGCAACGCAGGATAGTCCAGATGGTTGATAAGCAAGTGCCAATCAGTTTCTAAAGAAATTCAAGGTGTCCTGCAGGCTCAAGGGCACATCAGTGTCAGCACGAAATATGTCAACATTTGAAATAAATTAACCGCTATGGCAGGAGACCACGGAGGACCCCACTGCTGACACAGAGTCGTGAAAAAGCTAGATTTCAGTTTGCCAAAATGTAAGTGACTAAGCCAAAATCCTTATGGGAAAGTGTCTTTTGGACATATGAGACCAAGATAGAGCTCTTTGGTAAAGCACATCATTCGACTGTTTATTGAAAATGGATTGAGGCCTACAAAGTAAAGAGCACAGTACCTCCAGTCAAATATGGTGGAGGTTCAAAGATTTTTTGGGGTTGTTTTGCTGCCTCAGGCACTGTGTGCAAGGCATCATCAAATCTGAAGATTACCAGTGGAGTTTGGGTCGCAATGTAGTGCCCAGTGTCAGAAAGCTAGGTTTGCAATATGCTATATATATGCCCCAAATACAGCCTGAAAGACAAAAAGAATTTTGATTATACTCATGGAGCTGTCTGATGGGCGTCTCAGGTCTCGATCTGGTGCCACTCTTCTTATGATGCCATCCTCCTCTGTTTCGTGTGGATGACTCGTCCTACATCATCCACACAGTGTTCAGCTTTGCACTCATGCGCAGTCGTACTTCTCTCTGTCCTGTAGTGGGTAGTGTAATGTACTGCTGTGGGCATGTACTAGCTCTCTTTGGCATTGTCCTGGGCATGGACAGGACAGAGAGAAGACCGTGCCCAGGAGTGCAGTGCTGTATAAAGAGGGCTTACAGGTCCTGGCCTTATCTCATATAGGAAAAACCTGGTGACAGATTCCCTTTAAATTGAAAGTGCCAACAATTTTGTCCGGCCTGTTTTTGGTGTTTTGTGTGAAATTAAGTCCAATTTTCTTTTTTTCTCTTTTTGTGTTGTCTGAAAAGCACAAAGGAAATTAACATGTATATAACAAAACTTGTGTTATTGCCATAAGTTTCTGGGAGAAATACTTCATTTTCTGGAACAATTTCAAGGGTACCAACACTTCGGCCATAACTGTATAACAAAAACAAAAAAGAAAAAAACGAGACGCAGAGGGTCCAGCAATGTGTCTCTGCCGATCAACCTGAGAAGTGAATAGAGTGAAGCTGCAGTCCTGCACCCAACCTATGGACAGGGGTGGTGCTATTTTTAGAAGAAAGTAGTCGTGTGTCTGATCCTGTAGAGTCCCATTATTTCATGTTTTGGTTGATGTCTGGACAGGTTCCAGATGTTGAATCAGGCTGGGCTGACTAATCTCTGTCTAGTGCTGAGCCCTGTGGGGTTGTGCAGGTGTCACATCATCCATGTTACTATCAATGCCCTGATGAACTGTAAGAGTCAGGCTGAGATTTAGCTCCGCAGACTCGTCCTGTGCCATGAGTCATAGAGGAATGTCCTGATGTACATGAGCCATAATCTGCCCCGAATTCTGTTCGCTCCTATTAACTCCGATAACGTTTTCATTTTCAATGAAGTCTCAGTGACCCGATATCGAAATGTCTTATATTTGAGGGATTGTCACTACAGCCTGGATTACATAAAGAGACGGTATACGTTGGTGATGCCCCCCCCTACCTGCCGTGCAGGTCTCTACACCACTGATGGATGGGGCTTTGCTACATTTATCCATGCAAGTAGTCACCAGTAAAGAGACTTTGCAGCAGAAAAATTAGGGCTACACTGAAATCTCTTCCTTATCAATATCGGTGGGGGTCTTGACAGTCAAACCCCCTTTAAAGGGGCACTCTGAAGAGATAAATTTAAGTATTCACATTGACTTTACTTCGAAACCTATAAAAACTCATATCCATAATAGTGTTTTTATTTGTCACAGTTGCTATTCAGCACTACTCGCTGTGATGAGTTGCCTCTCCTGAGTTCTCCCCCTCTATTCTGAGGCGCTACATCACAGATCAGGGGGCATTGCTTGCATCTGACTCCTAATGCAAACCGGCCCCCCAGATAACGCCTCCTGCTATGGGGTCACAGATCAGGGATGGGTGTAGACGAGTAATGGGTAATCAACAGTCATGACATGCATCAACAAAGAACCATAACTCAACTATTAAGTGAGAATTAGGGACTAGAGGAGTTTTAGCTAAAAAAATTAAATTTTATTACAAAAATATTAAAAACAACAACAGAGCATCAATGCTAAAGCAGGCAGTGATAGACATAAATAATAGGTGATATCTAAAGAAGAAATCCAAGTGGAGAGAATGATAATAGAGAGCGTTACTCCCTTAAGGTACTCAATAAAAAGTCGCATCCATATAATATAAATATGATCTAGAAAGCCTTATTCATTAAACTGCCATATTTATGTAGTAGAGATAATGAGGAATATTTCTTTTGCCAAAGAATTTATTATAATAAATTCACTAAAGTGTTGGTTATCAGCTAAGGAAAAAAACACAGAGTCAGTATTGTATAGTGTACATACCGCCGTAAGCAGTTTTCACCGCACGGAGGATAGATTTCAAAAAGCTACACCAATCAAACCGCTTATTAAAGTAAATAAGACTGGGCGCAATTTGAGAGGAAAATACAAATAATAACCTCGACAATTACTGGCAAAAGTAAGCCCATAGGAGTAACCGACCAAGGGCAAAGTAAGATATACTCTACTGTGCAGAGAAAAAGACCTAATGATACAAATTGGACCAGATAACAAATAAGCAATAGAGTACCATAACACTTACATTAAAGTGACTATGTGCTGCCGCTGCCTGCCGCCTCTACGCGCGTTGCGCCTTGGCTTCCTTGGCCGCTAATTGGGTGTAATTAACTCATAAAAGGGGAAACCATCTGCAGTGACTTTGAAAACTTAGGTAAGAAAGTGAAAGAACTGGGAGCGCAGGTGGTCTTCTCTTCCATCCTCCCAGTGGATGGCCATGGAACAAGGAGGTGGAATAAGATTCTGCAGGTGAACAACTGGCTACGTTGATGGTGCCGTCAGCAACGATTTGGATTTCTGGATCACGGAGTGAATTACCTATATGATGGACTACTTGCTAGAGATGGGGTGCACCGTACGAAGACTGGAAAACATGTTTTTTTGAAGTCGCCTTGCTACACTCATCAGGAGAGCCTTAAACTAGAACAATGTGGGAAGGGAAGCAAAAGACCAGAAAAAGCCATACACCTGACAAATGCTATTGAGAACTCTGCTATTAGAAGTGGAAAGGAAGAACAAAGACAAAAGGATCTAAATAATAAAAATATTGGAGAAAGAGAAACCAATCACAAACTAAAATGTTTCTGTCATGGTTTGAACAGGGTTCTTGCCCTGCACTCACAGGGTTAAGTGTTCGTGGCCTCTTTCTGGATCTGGGAGGGGTATTTATACTCACTTTTTACCAGGGTTCTCTGTCAGCTATACTGTTGTTCTGGAGTGTCTGACCCCTGGTGTGCGTGTATTCTGCGTTGCTTGTTTGCTTCCCGTGTATGACCCGGCCTGTTCCCTCACTCTGTACTCCGTCTCTCGCTTTGGTACTACTGTCTTCTCCGGTTCTGACCTCCTGGCTTGGCTATCGTTACTCCGTTACAGTTTGTCCCTATTGTACCGTCTATTGCCCGTTCTGGTTTTCTGACCTATTGCTACGTCCTGACTATCCTTTCTGTCTAAACCCCGTGGTACTGTATTGCTATCTGGTGCTTTGACTCAGGCTTCGTCTGGTTTCTGTCTCTGTCTATGCCCCTTGGTAACATTGCCCCGTAGTTACCTTTCCTTTCTAGGAGTTTCCCTGCAGCTCCTAGATGTGTGGAGCTTAGGCCACGCCCCCAGCAGTCATGTGCTTCAGGTCCTGATACTCTGAAGCACGCATCGTCACCGCTGCTGCCCTCCTCCACAGGTATCTGTGAGTACTGTCTTTGTACTCAGGACACCCGCACTGGCTCAGTGAGCAAGTGCAGTGCGGTGTTCCTGACATTATAGCTGACCATTTCAGTTTTTTTTTTCCCCCTCTGAGAGAAAAAAAAAAAAAAAAGTGTGTTATCCTCATGGATCCCATACAAGCCTTGGCTGATCAGGTCAAGCACCTGACCCAAATGTTCCACAAACTTAATGTTGAACAGCGCATGATGGCCCAGACCCAGCAACAGTTGGTGGATACGGTACAGGGGGCTGCCGCTACAGGGGATTCTTGTGCTGGGGATAGAGATGTGTCATTGGCATTCCCAGAATCTCCGGTCAAATTGCCAGACCTTTTCTCAGGGGATAAAAAGGAGTTCAGGTCTTTCAGAGAAGGATGCAAGCTTTTTTTTCTCTGAGGCCCCGCTCTTCCAGGGATGAGTTCCAGAGGGTGGGGGTCGTCATTTCCCTACTTCGGGGGGCTCCACAGGCATGGGCTTTCTCTCTCTCTTCCTCTGCTCCTGAACGCATGTCTGTGAATTTGTTCTTTGAGGCTCTGGGGCACATTTATGATGAGCCTGATAGAGTGCGTCTGCAGAGGATATGGTGATGAGTGTGACACAGGGAAGGAACTCTGCTGAATGGTTCTGCTCTGAGTTCAGACGCTGGGCAGCGGAGGTCTCCTTGGATGACGCTGCCCTCCGGGGTTTGTTCTGTAGAGGCCTGTCCGAACGTTTGAAAGATGCCCTAGCCCTTCATCCTCCACCGGATTCTTTGGAGAACGCTATGATCCAGGCTGTCCGCATGGACCGTAGGCTGCGGGCAAGAGGGGTCATGCTGCAGGAGACCCCTTTATTCTCCAGTCTGAGAGACTCTGCATCTAGTCCTGAGCCCATGGAGGTTGGTGCCACGTCATTGGAGGAAAAAGGAGACACCGAAGAAACAACCAATTGTGCTTTTACTGTGGATCCGCTGGACATTGGAGAAGGAACTGTCCTTCTTGCCCTTCTTCAGTGAAGCCGTCAGGAAAACGACTGAGTCTGGGTAACAATCGAGGAGGTTGCCCAGACTCCCAGGTACCCTTTTACTTGCTTACTAAAATTCTGCTTCCGGTGGAACTGGAACTTACAGGCGGTCCGGTTGGGACTACCGCCTTTGTTGACTGTGGTTCTTCTATTAATCTGATCGATGCCAAAGTTGTGACTTTTCATAAGATAGGGACAGTCAGGTTAAAAGATCCTGTTAAAATCGTAGCAATTGATTCTTCTCCTATCACCCAGGAGGGAATTTGTTTCATGACTGATACCTTTTCTCTGAAAGTGGGTTCCACTCACGTGGAAAAATTAAGATGTTTTGTCATAAATAATCTGCCGGCTGGACTGATACTGGGTATGCCTTGGCTTCAACGTCACAATCCTACTATTGACTGGGTCACAGGGGAGATCATTCAGTGGGGTTGTATGGCTAATGGTCTATGTTGTAACTTGACAACCCTTGTCACCCCAGTAAAATCTGTGTCAGTGTCGTCTGTCCATCTGGAAGGTATTCCGGAGTGCCTGAAAGATTTTCAAGACGTATTTTCTGAAAGTGAGGCTGAGGCGCTACCACCACATAGACCATTTGATTGTGCCATTAATCTAGTCCCTGGAGCCAAGTTACCCAAGGCTCGCCTGTTCAATTTGTCCGGGCCCGAACGTCTAGCCATGAAGGAGTACATTACTGAGAGTCTCCGCAAAGGGCATATTAGGCCTTCTGTTTCACCTGTGGCAGCGGGCTTCTTTTTTGTTAAGAAAAAAGATGGTGGTTTGCGGCCGTGCCTCGACTTTCGGGAATTAAACAAAATTACTGTGAAAAATACATACCCTCTCCCCCTAATTCCTGATCTATGTAACCAACTCACCGGGGCCAAGTGGTTCTCTAAACTGGATTTACGTGGGGCATATAACCTTATAAGAGTCCGTGAAGGGGACGAATGGAAAACAGCATTCCTGACGACTGAAGGGCTGTTCGAAAACTTGGTTATGCCCTTTGGTCTCACCAACGCTCCTGCTGTTTTTCAGAATTTTATTAATGTAATTTTCTCTGATTTAGGCCGGTTTCACACTAGCGCATTTTCAGCGCGCGCACGGCCGGGGGTAGCTCCGCCCCCGATCCGGCTCTCTGCCCGGCGTTCCCGCCCCTTCCTTGTAGCGCCGCCTCCTAGCGGACAGCGGCGCCTGCGATCGGCGCACCCTATCTTTAGCATAGGGTGCGCCGATCGTGCGCAGGCCGTGCGCTAGTTGCGCTTTGACCTGCGCTGCGCACTTTTAACGGTGCGACGTGCGCGCCAAAATCAAACTTTTCGGATTTTGGCGCGCACGGCGCACCGTCAAAAGTGCGCAGCGCAGGTCAAAGCGCAACTAGCGCACGGCCTGCGCACGATCGGCGCACCCTATGCTAAAGATAGGGTGCGCCGATCGCAGGCGCCGCTGTCCGCTAGGAGGCGGCGCTACAAGGAAGGGGCGGGCACAGAGCCGGATCGGGGGCGGAGCTACCCCCGGCCGTGCGCGCGCTGAAAATGCGCTAGTGTGAAACCGGCCTTAATCGGTCGTTTTGTGGTTATCTATTTGGATGACATTCT
Source organism: Dendrobates tinctorius (assembly GCF_039654945.1). NCBI lineage: Eukaryota > Metazoa > Chordata > Amphibia > Anura > Dendrobatidae > Dendrobates > Dendrobates tinctorius. The sequence continues at coordinate 22,448,752 of NW_027361707.1, read as the reverse complement.
GGTGTACTCGGTGGACAGTCAATCTCACTTGCACCATTTGCGGATGGTTCTCATGAGAATGAGGGAGAATCATTTGTATGCCAAGCTGGAAAAATGCTAATTTTTCATGCAAGAAGTATCCTTTCTGGGGTTGATTGTGTCAGGAGAGGGGTTCCGCATGGATCCTAAGAAAGTCCAGGCTGTTACGGAGTGGGTGCAACCTCATGACTTGAAAGGGTTGCAACGATTTTTGGGCTTTGCCAACTTTTATAGGAAATTTATTAAGGGCTTTTCGCAGGTGGTAAAGCCTCTAACGGACCTCACTCTCAAGGGAGCTGATGTAAAAAATTGGTCTGTAGCTGCAAAAAACTCTTTCATGACATTAAAAAAGTGCTTTTCTTCAGCCCCTGTATTGGTACAACCCGACCCGTCAAGACCTTTTGTCGTGGAGGTTGACGCCTCGGAAGTGGGGGTGGGGGCAGTTTTGTCTCAGGGCCCTCCTACCCTTACTAACCTGAGGCCTTGCACCTTCTTCTCTAAAAAATTTTCCTCTGCTGAGAGAAATTACGATGTCGGCAATAGAGAGTTGTTGGCGGTAAAGTTGGCTTTTGAAGAATGGAGGCATTTCCTGGAGGGGTCTGTTCATCCCATTACAGTCATCACTGATCACAAAAATTTGGCCTATATCGAGTCTGCCAAGAGATTGACCCCCAGACAGGCTCGGTGGGCACTTTTTTTTTCTCGTTTTCAGTTTACCATCACATTCCGCCCGGGATCTAAAAACATCAAGGCTGATGCCTTATCCCGAAGCTTTGATTCGGTGTCCCCTCCGGAACCTCCATCCTCCATTCTTCAGCCAGGAGTAGTGGTGGCCGAAATCTCATCTGAGTTACGGAGAGGGATTTTGGAGGCCCAGGCTCGGGCTCCTGGTGGTAAACCCCCAGGTAAATTGTTTGTACCGGAACGTTTCCGTCTCGGACTTATGCAGGAATTTCATGATTCTGTGTTGAGTGCTCATCCTGGGATTGCAGCTACCCGGGGGGCAATTGCGAGGGATTTCTGATGGCTCTCTATGGTAACAGATATTAAAAAGTTTGTGACTGCATGTGGGGTTTGCGCTCGTTCTAAAAGTTCTCAGGTCCGGCTGGCCGGGGAATTGGTGCCTTTGCCAATTCCGGATAGACCATGGACACATTTGTCCATGGATTTTATCACAAATCTTCCTCCTTCCAGGGGCAACTCGGTGATATGGGTGGTGGTGGATAGGTTTTCAAAACAAGCTCACTTTGTACCTCTCCCCGCGTTACCATCTGCTGAAACCCTGGCCCGCTTATTTATGCAGCATATAATTAGGTTACATGGAGTGCCTATGAATGTGGTGTCAGACAGAGGGGTACAGTTTGTAGCCAGGTTCTGGAGGGCTTTTTGCAAAAAGCTGGGGATTTCGTTGTCCTTCTCCTCTGCCTACCACCCAGAGTCTAATGGACAGACGGAGCGCACGAACCAATCGTTGGAGCAGATTCTGAGATGCTTGGCCTCTTCCAGGCAGGAGGACTGGTGTGAGTTATTGCCCATGGCAGAGTTTGCATTCAACGGTCGTGTGAGTCAGTCTACTGGGAAGTCTCCTTTTCAGGTCAACTATGGCTTTAACCCACATTTTGGAGAGTTTTCCCGTATGGATTCAGGTTGTCCTGGTGCTGAGGATGTGACACAACGTCTTAGAATTCTTTGGAGGGAGGTTCAGAGGAATATTTCCAAGGCCCAGGAAAACTATAAGCGGTTTGCTGACAGGAGGAGGGGGCCAGGTCCAGCATTTGCAGTAGGGGAGAAGGTGTGGCTATCCACCCGCAATATCAAGCTTAAGATACCTTCTATAAAGCTGGGCCCCAAGTTTATTGGCCCATACAAAGTTGTGGAGGCTGTTAACCCAGTAGCCTACCGACTGCAGCTGCCCACCTCCTTTAAAATTTCTAATGTCTTCCACAGGTCCCTGTTAAAGCCTGTGGGGACGGTGAGAGAGGATCCCTCATCAAATGCTCCGCCAGTGCTGGTAGAGGGGCAGCTGGAGTATGAAGTAGGGCGCATTGTTGACTCCCGGTGGGTGCGCCGGAGACTCCAGTATCTGATACACTGGAAGGGGTACTCTCTGGAGGATCGGTCATGGGTTCCGGCCAGTTCGGTGCATGCCGATCGTCTGGTGCGGGCTTTCCACGCCAGATACCCAGACAAGCCTGGGGGTCCAGTGGCCCCCCATTAAGAGGGGGGTACTGTCATGATTTGAACAGGGTTCTTGCCCTGCACTCGCAGGGTTAAGTGTTCGTGGCCTCTTTCTGGATCTGGGAGGGGTATTTATACTCACTCTTTACCAGGGTTCTGTCAGCTATACTGTTGTTCTGGAGTGTATGACCCCTGGTGTGCGTGTATTCTGCGTTGCTTGTTTGCTTCCCGTATATGACCCGGCCTGTTCCCTCACTCTGTACTCCGTCTCTCGCTTTGGTACTACTGTCTTCTCCGGTTCTGACCTCCTGGCTTGGCTATCGTTACTCCGTTACAGTTTGTCCCTATTGTACCGTCTATTGCCCGTTCTGGTTTTCTGACCTATTGCTACGTCCTGACTATCCTTTCTGTCTAAACCCCGTGGTACTGTATTGCTATCTGGTGCTTTGACCCTGGCTTCGTCTGGTTTCTGTCTCTGTCTATGCCCCTTGGTAACATTGCCCCGTAGTTACCTTTCTAGGAGTTTCCCTGCAGCTCCTAGATCTGTGGAGCTTAGGCCACGCCCCCAGCAGTCATGTGCTTCAGGTCCTGATACTCTGAAGCACTTATCGTCACCGCTGCTGCCCTGCTCCACAGGTATCTATGAGTACTGTCTTTGTACTCAGGACACCCGCACTGGCTCAGTGAGCAAGTGCAGTGCGGTGTTCCTGACAGTTTCTATACTAATGCACAAAGCATGGGCAACAAACAAGGAGAACTGGAACTACTAACGCAGGAAAAGAAATATGATGTCATTGGAATTCGTGAAGCTTCGTGGGACGATACACATGATTGGAATACAAGGCTAGAAGGATATAACTTAATTGCAAGAAACAGACTTGATAAACGAGGAGGAGGAGTCGCATTGTATGTTAGAAAAGCGTATATCTGCACAGAGAGCCAAGCTTCAGAGACTGGGAGTTCTATGGAAACTGTAAAAATACAAGGAGAGAACAACGGGAAGGACACCATTGTAGGCATTTACTACAGGCTGCCTGTGCAAGCTGAAGATATGGATGAAGTCTTTAGGCATCAAATGGCCAGGTTCTCCAAAAAAATATGACATAGTGGTCATGTAAGATTTCAACTTGACATTTGTTGGGAATCTCAGTGAAAACTAACAGGTCATGCAAATTCTTATCTTGCTGACAACTTTATCTTCCAAAAGGTTGGGGAGAAAACAAGGGGATCTGCTACCTTGGATCTAATCCTTATAAACAGGGAGGAAATGGTTGAGGAGGTAAAAGTGGCTGGGACCCTAGGAGGTAGCAACCATGCTATTTTAGAATTTTGGATAATTAGAGGAGGAAGATCTGTGAAGACTCAGACTTCAAGGTTAGATTTCAGAAAGGCAGATTTTAGGGGACTCAGAAAGAGAATTGGAGGGATCCAATGGCTGAATATCTTTAAGGACAAAAAATGTCCAGGAAGGATGGGAAATCTTGAAAAATTAGATTCTCAAAGCACAACCGTTAACATTTCCAAAAAGAGCGAAGAATAAGAAGCATTTAAGGAAACCAGGATGGATGAGCACAGAACCTAAACACATGCTAAAAAGGAAGAAAGAAATGTTTATCAAATGAAAAGAGGGAGGCGTATGTAAAGAAGAATATAATGCTGTGTGCAGAACCTGCAAGCCACAAATCAGAGTAGTAAAGCTGACAATGAATTAAGGCTTGCAAGAGACATCAAAAGCAATAAAAAAGGATTTCTCTCAGAAAGGAAATGTAACATCAACTGATCTTCACTGTCCTATTAAAGGAATAAGAGAATCCAGGATATCTATAAACAGAAAGATAGTGAGGAAACACTTAGCTAACATAAATGAATTCAAGTCTCCAGGTCCAGATGAATTACACCCCACAGTACTGAAGGAGACAGCAGAAGAAATTTTTGAACCACTCTCCATAATCTTTGAAAATTCTTGGAGAACAGAAGTCCCAGAAGACTGGAGAAGAGCAAATGTTGTTCCTATCTTCAAAAAGGGGAAGAAGGAGGACCCAAGGAACTATAGGTCGGTAAGTCTGACTTCTATACCAGGAAAGATCTTTGAACAAATTATTAAACAACATGTATGTCAGTACCTGGATAAGAATGAAGTGATTAACCAGAGTCAGCATGGGTTTGTAACTAATAAGTCATGTCAGACTAACTTAATTTCTTTCCATGACAGAATCACTGACTGGGTGGATCAGGGAAATGCTGTAGATATAGTATATCTTGACTTCAGCAAAGCATTTGACAAAGTATCTCACACAATCCTTATTGAAAAACTGACTAAGTATGGAATGGACAAGGCAACTGTTAGGTGGATTCATAACTGGCTTAGTGATCGGACCCAAACAATGATCATAAATGACTACACATCCAGTTGGAAGAATGTCTCAAGTGGGGTACCACAGGGTTCTGTCCTGGGCCCTGTATTGTTCAACATCTTTATCAATGATTTAGATGAAGGAATTGAGGGTACACTGGTTAAATTTGCTGATGACACAATCATAGGAGGGATAGCTAAAACTAGAAAAGAGAGGATTCAAAAAGATAAATAAACTGGAGCAGTGGGCAGCAACTAACAGAATGGTTTTTAACAGGGAAAAATGCAAAGTACTGCATCTGGGCAATAAAAATGAAAAAAGCATATACAGAATGGAAGGAATAGGGCTAAGCAACAGCACATGTGAAAAAGACTTGGGTATACTAATAGATCACAGACTGAGTCAAGTGTGATGCAGCAGCAAAAAAAGGCAAATGCAATTCTGGGATGTATTAACAGAAGCATACAGTCTAGATCACGTGAAGTCATTATTGCCCTCTACTCCTCTTTGGTCAGACCTCATCTGGAATACTCTGTCCAGTTTTGGGCACCACATTTTAAAAAAGTCATCAACAAACTGGCGTAAGTTCAGAGAGAGGAGCAACCAGAATGGTGACTGGTCTGCAACCCCTGTTCTATGAGGAACGATTACAGGATTTGGGAATGTTTAGCTTGCAGAAAAGGAGACTGAGGAGACTTAATAGCTGTCTACAAATATCTCAAGGGCTGTCACATTATAAAAGGTTCATCTTTATTCTCATTTACACAAAGAAAAACCAGAAGCAATGGGATGAAACTGAATGGGATGAGACACAGATTAGATATTAGAAAAAACTTTTTGACAGGGTGATCAATGAGTGGAACAGGTTGCAACGAGAGGTGGTGAGTTCTCCTTCCATGGAAGTCTTCACACAGAGGCTGGACAGACATCTGTCTGAGATGGTTTAGTGAATCCTGCTTTGAGCAGGGGGTTGGACCAGGTGACCCAGGAGGTCCCTTCCAACTCTACCATTCTATGATTCTATGATCCACACATCCATACACACACATATCCATCTATATACGCATCAATATAGACTGAGGTTCTGCAGCAGCTGAGATGTATTATGTGGTATAAACAGTACAGACCAAAAGTTTGGACACACCTCATTCAAAGAGTTTTCAAAGAGTTTTCTTTATTTTCATGACTATGAAAATTGTAGATTCACTCTGAAGGCATCAAAACTATGAATTAACACATTTGGAATTATATAATTAACAAAAAAGTGTGAAACAACTGAAAATATGTCTTATATGTATGTATTCTAGTTTCTTCAAAGTAGCCACCTTTTGCTTTGATTACTGCTTTGCACACTCTTGGCATTCTCTTGATGAGCTTCAAGAGGTGGTCACCGTAAATGGTCTTCCAACAGTCTTGAAGGAGTTCCCAGAGATGCTTAGCACTTGTTGGCCCTTTTGCCTTCACTCTGCGGTCCAGCTTACCCCAAACCATCTCGATTGGGTTCAGGTCTGGTGACTGTGGAGGCCAGGTCATCTGGCGTAGCACCCCATCACTCTCCTTGGTCAAATAGCCCTTACACAGCCTGGAGGTGTGTTTGGGGTCATTGTCCTGTTGAAAAATAAATGATGGTCCAACCAAACTCAAACCGGATGGAATAGCATGCCGCTGCAAGATGCTGTGGTAGCCATGCTGGTTCAGTATGCCTTCAATTTTGAATAAATCCCCAACAGTGTCACCAGCAAAGCACCCCCACACCATCACACCTCCTCCTCCATGCTTCATGGTAGGAACCAGACATGTAGAGTCCATCCATTCACCTTTTCTGCGTTGCACAAAGACACGGTGGTTGGAACCAAAGATCTCAAATTTGGACTCATGAGACCAAAGCAAAGATTTCCACTGGTCTAATGTCCATTCCTTGTGTTCTTTAGCCCAAACAAGTCTCTTCTGCTTGTTGCCTGTCCTTAGCAGTGGTTTCCTAGCAGCTATTTTACCATGAAGGCCTGCTGCACAATGTCTCCTCTTAACAGATGTTGTAGAGACGTGTCCAGGGGTAGGATTCAGCCGGTTCTCCCCGGTTCAGTGGAACCAGTTGTTAAAAAAGCAGCCGGTTCCCGAACCGGGGAGATCCAGAGCCGTGATTCGGTAATTTGATAAACAAACAATAGAGGGCACCACTGCACAGGATCACCTGTTACATACTAAAAAGCCATGAAACCATATAGAGAAAAAGAGGCATGTACATAGCAGGGATCACCGAAGAAATAATAACAGATAATTCTTTATTGGAACACCCGAACACACAAAAAACATTAAAAACCATTAAAACTGCAAAAATTTCTTCGGTGATCCCTGCTATGTACATGCCTCTTTTTCTCTATATGATCCGGTACTTTGATGTTGCAGGCAAGGAGCCGGAGCAGAGGAGGAGTCTTGCTCTACTTCCTAGCCCCGCCCGCCGGATACCGCGCACTGATACATGCTCTGTCTGACTACTGGGACAGCACAGCACACCCCGGCGGCCCCCGTGCACTGATTCCTGCGTGAGCTGAGCCTGCGCTGGACTCTTCTGTGGCCTTCCTCTGCCTTTGCTGTGTGCCAAAATTTCTATCCCCGGTGGCCCGGTCACCGGCGGTGCGGACGTAGTTTGCTTTGTGTGCACACCCGGAGGAGCAGGACGGGCAGTGCGGGGCCTGGCCATCCAGGAGGCCTTAACCGCGGGACTACTTCAGAGTCAGATGCGTCGCAGCCTGTGTATGGTACAGTCCAACGCCAGGTCAGTTACTGTATATGCTGCCTTTTGGGGACCTGTGCCTGCCTATTAGGGACCTGTGCCTGCCTATTGGGGACCTGTGCTGCCTATTGGGGACCTGTGCTGCCTATTGGGGACCTGTGCCTGCATATTGGGGACCTGGGCTGCCTATTGGTGAACAATGCTGCCTATTGGGGACCTGTGCTGCCTATAGGGAACAGCTCTTGACTGCACCCCTACTTGTATATGTTTGAGAAAAATGTGCGTGTAAATGGGTGTGGCTTAATAATGGGTGTGGCTTAAAATGGGTGTGGCTTAAAAATTATTGTGGTTTTCCTACACACAAACTCAGAACCTGTTGTTAAAAATTTGAATCCCACCCCTGGATGTGTCTGCTGCTAGAACTCTGTGTGGCATTGACCTAGTCTCTAATCTGAGCTACTGTTAACCTGCGATTTCTGAGGCTGGTAACTCGGATGAACTTATCCTCCACAGCAGAGGTGACACTTGGTCTTCCTTTCCTGGGGCGGTCCTCATGTGAGCCAGTTTCTTTGTTGCGCTTGATGGTTTTTGCCACTGCACTTGTGAACACTTTCAAAGTTTTCCCAATTTTTCGGACTGACTGACCTTCATTTCTTAAAGTAATGATGGCTACTCGTTTTTCTTTACTTAGCTGCTTTTTTCTTGCCATAATACAAATTCTAACAGTCTATTCAGTAGGACTATCAGCTGTGTATCCACCAGACTTCTGCACAATACAACTGATGGTCCCAACCTCATTTATAAGGCAAGAAAACCCACTTATTAAACCTGACAGGGCACACCTGTGAAGTGAAAACTTTTTCCGGTGACTACCTCTTGAAGCTCATCAAGAGAATGCCAAGAGTGTGCAAAGCAGTAATCAAAGCAAAAGGTGGCTACTTTGAAGAACCTAGAATATAAGACATATTTTCAGTTGTTTCACACTTTTTTGTTCATTATATAATTCCACATGTGTTAATTCATAGTCTTGATGCCTTCAGAGTGAATCTACAATTTTCATAGTCATGAAAATAAAGAAAACTCTTTGAATGAGGTGTGTCCAAACTTTTGGTCTGTACTCACACACCTACTTACACTCTTACACACACGCATCATAATAGGTTTCACATCATAGTACGCATATGTCAGTCTGTCATGTCTCCACATCACCACTGTGGATGTGATGTGAAGACGTGAGACTATCACCACTGTGGATGTGATGTGGAGACGTGAGACTATCACCACTGTGGATGTGATGTGGAGACGTGAGACTATCACCACTGTGGATGTGATGTGGAGACGTGAGACTATCACCACTGTGGATGTGATGTGGAGACGTGAGACTATCACCACTGTGGATGTAATGTGGAGATATGTGAGACTAGTGAATCCCGCTTTGAGCAGGGGGTTGGACCAGATGACCCAGGATGTCCCTTCCAACTCTACCATTCTATGACTATTACCACTGTGGATGTGGTGTGAAGTGCAATGATTCTGCTGCTTTCCACAGATGAGGACACTACTCTGCAATTTCCAATACTGGAGTGGCGACAGAGGTCAGCACAGGGGCAGATTACTGACAGACAATGAGTGTGCTGAGGGCAGTGCTGGACACTGACAGCTGGCTGTGAGAATAGATAATATAACACAGGGAGCTGTCAAACTTGGTAGAGCAGCAGGTAAACGAAGTGGGTGCAGGGAATGAAGTGAAATTCAGGAGGAAGGAAAGGCAGCGTCTCCACCTTCAGGAGTAATCCTGGTGATAGGGATAGACCAGGACACCCTTCGTTCTAGGTATTTGATTAGCACACACAGTCCCTAGGAATTGCGTGACAGAATGGCAAAGAAACATCCAATGATCAGCTCCAGGGAACTCAAAGAAGATCTGCAGTTAACCTGTGAGTCCTGCAACTATCAAAAGTTGCCTACATGAAGCTATTTGCAAGAAATCCTTGCCAGTGTTGAAAAAAAATTAGTTTGCCAGAAAACACATTGACTGGTCTAAAAAGAAGTGGAACAACATTCTACAGATAGATGAGAGCAAAATTGTTCCTATTGGATCTAAAGGCAGCTGTTTGTGAGACGACCCATAAACACTGAATTTTAGCCACATTACAGTGTGACAACTGTAAAACATGAAGTGCAAGCAAATTGGTTTTGGGGATACAATGTGACATCCCTTCAGATATTTGTTTTTCATACTATGGATTTGGGCCCATTTATCGCATACCAGGCACCATGGACCAGATCGAATATATCAAAATACTGTAAGGTGTCCAGCACAACGACCCCAAACACGCCAGCAAGCAGGCAACATCCTGGTTCCAAATCAACAAGATTGATGTTATGAAGTGGCTCACCCAATCTTTAGTTCGATTGAGAATCTGTGGAGTGATATCAAAAATGCTGTTTTTGATACAAAATCTAAGAATGCAAAATAACTGTGGAATGGAGTCTAGACAGCTTGGGATGGAATTTCTGTTCGCAGGTGTCAGATGTTAGTTGACTCCATGCCTTGCAGATGTAAAGCAGTTATTAGAATATATTTGTTCAGTGATTAACAGAAACTAAGGCTGGTTTCACACTAGCGTTTTATCGCGCAGCGCATTGTGTGATATCGGGCTCACGCGCAATGGTCCCTTATCTCTAACATGGCGGGCGCAGGGTCTAGCGCTTGCACGTGTTCATCAGCGTTTTCGTGCGCTGCGCATTTTCCAGGTGTGCGGCCAGACGCTACATGTTGCATTTTTTGTTCTGCCCAACCTCGTTAAAAAATCGCATGCACACGGAATGCGCAAAAAATTACATTACAGTCTATGGGGTCGCTGGCGTGCGCATGGATGTGCGCACGTCAGCGCTTTTTGCGCGCACGCGATTTTAGAGTAGACAATGTCTAGACACTTGTTTAAACCACCCCTACACAAGCAACATTGTTTGGGAGGAGTCTAGATAAAAGAATTCTGCACGGTCAGACCACTATTCTACAGACAGCCTGGAAGAGACCAGACAGCCAGAGCCCTTTGGATCTAAACTGCAGCAGCCAAAAATGTGAGTATTCTTAAATCTATCTGTCTGCCTGTCCATTCAAATGTATTATGTTCTAATGTTTCTTTTGTTTTTGTTTTTTTTACTTGCAGCATGTCTTCTGAGGATGAATACAACCCGTCCCAGCAAGAACTGGACCAAGCAGAGCATGAGGTGATTATCTTCCTGCCTTTGGGTAAGTATAGCTCCTGCATCTAAAAATGTGTAATAATTTCTGTTCTTTTTCAGACATCATCGGATACGGCCAGTGAGCCCGAGCAGCGGGAGCAGCCTAGCCAAGTCCCGGTGGTGAGACGTACTGTACGTATATAGTGACTTTGAATGTCCCTTTTTTTTCTTTAAATTTCTTTTTTCTCTTCCTTTTTTTTCTGTCCTGTTTTTCATCTTCTATCTTTTTTCTTTTTTTTCTTTTCTGTTTCTTTTTCTATCTTTTTCATTCTCAAAAATTTCCCAGATTATAATGGCTTTTTTTTCTAGGTTCCACAATGGGATGAAGACGTTTACTTGAACAACGATGTCCTGATCAGCCTGGTCCAGGAATGTGTCCCGTTGTGGGCAGCCGTGACCCGGACATTGTGGTGACCCGGCGGCTCTGGAATGAGGTGGCCGCAGCGATGATGGATGTTTGGGACAGCGCCTCTCCAAGTTCAAAAATGGCGTTTAGTAAGTATTTCCCTGCTCTGTGATGCTGCAGTGACTGTTTTTCCTGATGGCACTGTTGTCTTTCCTGCTAGCTATATTCTAGCAGGAAACATAACAGTGTCATAAGGATCAACAGTGACTACAATGTGTATTGTATTGCTTTATTGTGCCTCATTGACTCTTGTTTCTGATGGCACTGTTGTGTTTCCTGCTAGCTATACTCTAGCAGGAAACATAACAGTGTCATCAGGATCAACAGTGACTGCTGTTATGAATGGGTCACCGAGGAGGAACAACAAAAAGCTCAGTCCCAGAAAACCAGAGAGGTTGGTCACTATGCAGATTGCAGATCCCTGATCTTAACCACACAACTAACAGTAGCAGTGGAGCGTTCCTACATTGTTCCAGATGCCTCGTCACCGCCGGAGGACTACATAAACCTAAAGCAAGAAAAGGGAAAACTAACTGCCCCAGAGCAGACCTCAAAGGAAAAGACAGCCCCCACACATGTATTGACGGTGAAGCAAGATGAAAACACAAACACAGGCAGGAAAATAGGCTGAGCAAACGATCGGGTCCGACTAACTAGAAAGGACAGGAAAGGAAAGCCACTGTCTGCAATCTGCCAAAAAACCCTACCAAAAATAATGTCCAACACGTCTGATAGCAAAATTAACCCTGAAGTCACTAGACTTCTCCCACTATATCAGCACTCTGAAATATTCTGAAACAGAGCAAAAAGAGGCCAATTGTTATTAATGAGTCACCGTAGGAGGCAAAAACAGAAATACTAGCTAAGTTCAGAAAACCAGAGAAGTTGGCAGCTATCGGATTGCAGACCCCTGAACCTATCAACAACAACTAGCAGTAGCCGTGGGGGGTTCCTACGGTGCCCTAGACCCCTCGATCACAGCCGGAGAACTAAATAGCCTAAAGATAGAAAGGGAAATCTGCCCAGAGCAGACCCCCAAAGCAATAGGCAGCCCCCAACAAATAATGACGGTGAAGCAAGATGAAAAAACACTCACACAGATAGAAAGATAGGCTGAGCAAATGATGGGGCCCAAGCTAACTAAATTGGACAGGATAGAAAAGCTGCTGTCTGCAATCCGCCAAAAACCCTATCAAAACAAGAGCCAACAGACAGATAGGGAAAAAAGCCCTGAAGACGCTAGGCTTCAAAAAGACTATATCAGTACTCAGGTATTTTCTGAAGACAGAGCAAAAAGGAATTCAGCTCACCCCCGCAGGGAATGGCAGAAATCCAGAAAAACAAGGCAAAACAAAACCAAAACACAAATGCAAAAAGCAGAGCAGAAAACTTAGCTTTTGAGGAGCAGGAATCAGACTGGTCTAGAATCCCTCACCCGCAAGGCAGAAGGGCGTCGGCTGCCTTATATCCAGTCAGCAATTCCAGTCACCCAGTCATCATCATTCTGCTCAGGTGCTTGGTAATCAGCCTCACTACCTTCCTTCACCAGAAGAGGGAGTTCATCAGACCTCAATGGTGAAGGGGAAAATGAACTCACAACAGTACCTCCCCCTTGAGGAGGGGTCACCGAACCCTCATCCACGCCACCAGGGCGATCAGGGTGGGCCCGATGAAAGGCACGCACCAATCTTTTCGCATGAATATCAGAGGCAGAGACCCAGGAATTATCCTCCTGACCATAACACTTCCACTTAACCAAATACTGGAGTCTCCGTCTAGCCAGACGGGAATCCAGTATCTTCTCTACCTCATATTCCATGTTACCTTCAACCAATACAGGGTCCGGAGGAGCCACCCCAGGAACAACTGGCTCAACAAACCTCTTCACCAAGGACTTATGAAACACATTATGGATTTTAAATGTGACAGGAAGAGCCAAACGAAAAGTGACCGGATTAATAATCTCCAAAATCCTGTAAGGTCCAATAAATCTAGGCTTAAACTTAGGAGAAGCCACCTTCATAGCGATATTTTTTGATGATAACCAAACCATATCACCAACCTTAAACTGGGGACCAATGGTCCTATGTCGGTTGGAAAACCGCTGGGCCTTTTCCTGGGAGAGAGATAACTTATCCACCACTTGGTCCCAGATCTGGTGCATTCTCTCCACTACAGTGTCAACACCTGGGCAGGCAGAAGGCTCCACCTGCCCTGAAGAAAATCGAGGATGAAACCCAAAGTTACAAAAAAAAGGTGACATCAAAGTGGCAGAACTAGCTCTATTATTTAAAGCAAATTCGGCCAAGGGCAAAAATGAAACCCAATCATCCTGATCAGCGGAAATAAAACATCTCAAATATGACTCCAAGGTCTGGTTTGTTCTCTCCGTCTGCCCATTGGTCTGAGGGTGAAAAGCAGAGGAGTAGGACAACTGAATTCCCAGCTTGGAACAGAAAGTCCTCCAAAATCTAGACACAAACTGAACTCCTCTGTCAGATACAATGTTCTCAGGAATTCCGTGCAAGTGAACCACCTGTTGCAAAAACAGGAGCACCAACTCAGAGGAAGATGGCAACTTAGGGAGTGGTACAAGATGAACCATCTTAGAGAGCCTATCACAAATCACCCAAATAACAGTCATTCTCTGAGATACAGGCATATCAGAGATGAAATCCATTGAAATATGGGTCCATAGCCTCCTGGGGACCGGCAAAGGCATCAACAACCCACTAGAGCGAGAACAAGGTTTAGACCGGGAGCAAGTCCCACAGGACTGCACAAAATTCCTGACATCACGAGACAAGACGGGCCACCAAAAAGACCGACTCACCAGATCTCTAGTACCAAAAATACCTGGATGACTAGCCAATGCAGAGCAATGAACTTCAGACATCACTCTCTTCTTCCACTGGTCAGGAACATACAACTTTCCACTGGGACAACGCTCAGGTTTGTCCTCCTGTAACTCTTCCAGAGCACGTCTCAAATCGGGCGAGATGGCAGAAAGAACTACCCCTTCGCCTAAGATGGTAGCAGGCTTGGTCACCACAGGAGAATCAGCAAAGAAGCTCCTAGAGAGAGCGTCAGCCTTGATATTCTTAGTGCCAGGAAGAAAAGAGACCACAAAATCAAAACGTGTAAAAAACAAGGCCCACCTAGCCTGTCTAGGGTTCAAGCGTTTGGCCGACTCCAGGTAAATCAAATTCTTGTGGTCAGTGAGGACCACGACTTGATGTTTAGCTCCCTCCAACCAATGTCTCCACTCCTCAAATGCCCATTTCATGGCTAACAGTTCCCGATTCCCCACATCATAGTTACGTTCAGATGGAGAGAACTTTCGGGAAAAGAAAGCACAGGGATTCATTTTAGATGTTACAGGATCCTTTTGGGACAAAACAGCTCCTGCACCAATCTCAGAAGCGTCCACCTCTACCTGGAACGGGAGTGAGACATCAGGTTGCCGCAAAACCGGAGCAGAAGTGAATCTTCGCTTCAGCTCCTGAAAGGAAGAAACAGCCTCCGGAGACCAATTCAACACATCAGCACCCTTCTTAGTCAGATCAGTCAATGGCTTGGCAATACTAGAATATTTTGCTATAAATTTCCGATAAAAATTAGCAAAACCCAAAAACTTCTGGAGGGCCTTCAAAGAAGTGGGCTGAACCCAGTCATAAATGGCCTGTACCTTGGCCGGGTCCATTTCAATAGTTGATGGAGACAAAATAAATCCCAAAAATGAAATCCTCTGTACCCCAAAAAGGCATTTCGATCCCTTGACATACAGGGAATTCTCCCTCAAGATCCGGAACACAGTCCGAACATGTTCCACATGAGAATCCCAATCCTTGGAGAAGATCAAAATATCATCCAGATAGATAATCAAAAATTTATCCACAAAGTCTCGGAAAATGTCGTTCGTGAAGCACTGGAAGACAGAAGGGGCATTAGTGAGCCCAAAAGGCATCACCAGGTACTCAAAATGTCCCTCCGGAGTATTAAACGCCATCATCCATTCATCCCCATTCTTAATGCGGATAAGATTATACGCCCCCCTGAGGTCAAGCTTGGTAAACCAGCAAGCACCTTTAACTCTGGAGAATAGATCCGAAATCAGGGGTAACGGATACTGATATTTAATAGTAATTTTGTTGAGGGCGCGATAATCAATACAAGGCCTTAATGAACCATCCTTTTTGGCCACGAAAAAAAAAACGGCACCTAAGGGTGAAGAGGATGGTCTAATATGACCCTTCTCCAATGCCTCCTTAATATAGGATCGCATAGCCTCGTGCTCGGGTACAGATAAATTGAAGAGCCGACCCTTGGGAAATTTACACCCCAGGCTCAGTTCAATTGCACAGTCATAACTCCTATGAGGAGGCAAAGACGTAGACTCATTCTCACTAAATACATCATAAAAGTCCGCCTAATAGTCAGGAACATCATGCGACTGAGGAGAGGTGGAAAAAACCGGAGCCTCACTAAGGGCACACCGACAACCCCAACTCACCACAGACACAGATTTCCAATCCAAAACTGGATTATGAATTTGCAACCAGGGAACCCCCAGAACAATGGTATCATGCAAATTATGTAACACCAAAAATCTGCAATTTTCTTGATGGTCTGGGGCGACCCGCATTACCACCTGGGTCCAAAACTGAGGTTTATTTTTCGCCAAAGGAGTAGCATCAATCCCCCTCAAAGGGATAGGCGTCCGCAGAGGTGTCATAGGAAATCCACAACGTTTAGCAAAATCCAAGTCCATTAGGTTCAGGGCTGCTCCCGAATCCACAAAAGCCTTGGCGGAAAATGTGGACAGGGAGCAGATCAGAGTAATTGCCAGAAGAAACTTAGGTTGAACACCACCCACAGAAAACGTGTGTGCAAAACGTTTCTCTCGTTTAGGACAGACAGAAATAATACGCGAGGCATCTCCACAAAAAAAACACAGCTTATTACGCCTTCTGAACTCCTGACGTTGCTCCCTGGACAAAACTCTATTACATTGCATAGGTTCAGACACTTGTTCAACAGGTAGCAACACCTCTCGTGCAGTCCTGCGTTCACGTAAACGCCGATCAACCTGAATGGCTAATGACATAGAATCATCAAGACCAGAGCGAACAGGAAATCCCACCATAGTATCTTTTTTTTACGGCTTCTGACAAACCCTTCCGAAAGAGAGCTGCCAAGGCATTATCATTCCAGATAGTTAGGACCGCCCACTTTCAGAATTTTTGACAGTACAATTCTGCAGAATCTCGACCCTGGCTCAATGCCAACAGGGTCTTTTCAGCCTGATCAATAGCATTAGGTTCATCATACAACAACCCCAAGGCTTGAAAAAATGCGTTCACATTAGTCAGAATAGGATCATCTGGTTTCAAAGAAAACGCCCAATCCTGGGGATCGCCACGCAGCAAAGAGATGACAATTTTAACCTGCTGCGCGGAGCTCCCTGACGAGTTAGGCTTCAAGGCAAAAAATAATTTACAATTATTTTTGAAATTCAAAAATTTAGACCGATCCCCAAAAAACACATCAGGAGTAGGGATCTTTGGTTCAGCAGCATGTGAATGAGCAAAGTAGGTGGAAATTCCCCGCACTTCCGCAGCGAGCTGCTCCACACGATCAGACAATTGCTTTATCTCCATTGAGAGAAAAAAAAATTCCCCCTACGACCTCAGAGATATAGAGGAAAAAATATACACACTTTTTTTTTTTTTTTTACAATTCTTTCCTGCTATTGAGTACCCTAGGATCTGCGGTATGGCAGGTGATTCTGTTATGAATGAGTCACCGTAGGAGGCAAAAACTGAAATACTAGCTAAGTCCAGAAAACCAGAGAAGTTGGCAGCTATCGGATTGCAGACCCCTGAACCTATCAACAACAACTAGCAGTAGCCGTGGGGGGTTCCTACGGTGTCCTAGACCCCTCGATCACAGCCGGAGAACTAAATAGCCTAAAGACAGAAAGGGAAATCTAAACTGCTCCAGAGCAGACCCCCAATGCAATAGGCAGCCCCCAACAAATAATGACGGTGAAGCAAGATGAAAAAACACTCACACAGATAGAAAGATAGGCTGAGCAAATGATGGGGCCCAAGCTAACTAAATAGGACAGGATAGAAAAGCTGCTGTCTGCAATCCGCCAAAAACCCTATCAAAACAAGAGCCAACAGACTGATACGGAAAAAAGCCCTGAAGACGCTAGGCTTCAAAAAGACTATATCAGTACTCAGGTATTTTCTGAAGACAGAGCAAAAAGGAATTCAGCTCACCCCAGCAGGGAATGGAAGAAATCCAGAAAAACAAGGCAAAACAAAACCAAAACACAAATGCAAAAAGCAGAGCAGAAAACTTAGCTTTTGAGGAGCAGGAATCAGACTGGTCTCCTAGAATCCCTCAGAGAAATCACCCGCAAGGCAGAAGGGTGTCGGCTGCCTTATATCCAGTCAGCAATTCCAGTCAACCAGTCATCATCATTCTGCTCAGGTGCTTGGTATACAGCCTCACTACCTTCCTTCACCAGAAGAGGGAGTTCATCAGACCTCAATGGTGAAGGGGAAAATGAACTCACAACAGCCAATCTAATAAGGGACAAAAAGGCAAATTGGCAAATACAGATAAATAGGAGTAGAAGTTCAGCATAGCCCCAGCAGGGGCAAGCTGACCACACAAGAAACTGAATTGACCAACAAGCACAAGTGTGAACATTAGCAAAAAACAAACTTAACTTGAGAAGACTGGAAGAGAGCTGAAGTCCAAGACCTGAGAAGCAGACTGAATCACCAGCAGCAGGATAGAGCGTCGACTGTCTTATATCCAGTCTGATACTCCAGAGATCCAATCGTTATCCTTCTCATCAGGTGGCAGATAACTACCACTTAAACCAACCTCACTGCCTCCTGTCACCACCAGAGGGAGAACGGAAGGAGAACTCTCAACTGGAGCAGAAAATGAGCTCATAACAGACTGCATTGTGTATTGTATTGCTTTATTGTGCCGCATTGACTCTTGTTCCTGATAGCACTGTTGTGTTTCCTGCTAGCTATATTCTAGCAGGAAACACAACAGTGTCATCAGGATCAACAGTGACTGCATTGTGTATTGTATTGCTTTATTGTGCTGCATTGACTCTTGTTCCTGATAGCACTGTTGTGTTTCCTGCTAGCTATATTCTAGCAGGAAACACAACAGTGTCCTCAGGATCAACAGTGACTGCATTTTGTATTGCACTGCTGTATTGATCCTGCTTTGGGTAGGGTTTGAGCTGGTTTTGACACATCTGGAATGCCTCATCCCCAACCATTACAAATGGCTGTGGCGGACCTTCGGTGTTGGAAAGAGGCCGTGGCATGGGGAAATTGAAATGGTTGCCATACAACCTCCGGCCCATGTCCGAGTTCTTAAAAGCCTCTGAGTCATTCCCACGGCCAAATGCCCCAATGTCCACTGCAACAAAAATACAGTCTGCATCCGCAATGGCCATGAGTACTGTAGAAACGTACTTTTTATAGTTGTAGTACTCAGAGCCAGTTCTTTTTGGTTTGATAATCCGGATGTGTTTCCCATCCACCGCTCCCAAACAGTTGGGGAAAGTGCAGACTGTCCAGAATTTGTCAGCTATTTCCATTCACTTTTCTGCGGTGGACAGGGGCATAAATTCAGGACAGAGAACGTCCCACAAAGCCCGGCAGGTGTCTGCAACAATTCCCGACAAGGTGGAGATTCCAGTCCGGTACTGGAAGTGGAGTGAAGAGAGGGTCTCTCCAGTAGCCAGGAATCTGGGAAACAGAGAAAGATAAAAAAAATAGTATTTATGTATATGGTTTTTTGAAACAATAAAAGAAATAAAAAATTACTACATGGCATAAAAATAATACTGCAGCCTTTTGTTTACTACATGACAGAACAATAATTCTGCCAGCTTTGGAATAGTACATGTCAGAACAAAGAAAATTCTGCCGGCATTGGTTTTGCAATACGTACCGTAATGTGATCAGGAGCCGTTCCTCCTGAGGAGTCGCACGACGGAGCTGTGTGTCCTGTCTCCGGATGGATTGTTGAATACCGGCAAGTAAATCCCTGAAGCTTTTTGTTGGAACATCCGGGTATAATCAGTAAATTTCTCCGGGTTTGCCTGGAGCTCTCTGTAGAGGGTGTGGTACGCTCCACGGCTCTCCCGGTGTTCAATAATCGCATGTATCCACACACGCCGCCGCTGCCGTCTTCGCTGTCTCTCTCCCTTCGTTGATGGCAAGCAACGGCATAAGCCTGAGCCGTCCTCATGTCCAGATCCAAGTCAAAGTAAAAACTCTTCCAGCGCAGATCCATGTTTCACAAAGGAAAATGCAAGCAAATGTGAAGAATTCAGCTGTAAACAGGGGCTATATAAAGAATTCCCATAACACACACCCACTGCTGTCCCATTGGTGGAGTGTGTTGCAAGAATTTTTCAAGGATTTTCCTCCTGTGAAATGTGACACCTAGACAACCCATGCGCATAAAAAACGCAAAAGCATGGGAAAACGCTTGAAAATGCATACAAACGCTGCGGTTTTTGTTGCAATGCGCACGATGATGCGACGAAAAATCGCAGCATTTGCAAAGTTTTTTTGCATGCGTTTCATGTGCGCTCGAAATGCTGTGCAAAACGGTGCAAGTGTGAAACTAGCCTTAGGCTGTGTGCCCACGTAGCGATTTTTAAGCGTTTTTGCCGCGATTTTCGGCGCGAAAACGGTTAAAAATCGTGTACAGAACGCCCCCCATGCATTACAATGGCATTCCGCACATGCTGTGCTAATGCTGCGCTTTTTTCCGCGGCGGAATCTCATCGTGGAAAAAATCGCAGCATGCTCATTCTTTTGTGCGGAATCGCAAAGAATTGCCGCGATTCCGCACCCATAGGAATGCATGAGAACTGCTTACTTCCCGCATGTGGCTATGCCTACCATGCGGGAAGTTAAGCGTCTCATGTGCGGTTGGTACCCACGGTGTGGAGGAGAGGAGACTGTCCTCCAGGCCCTGGGTACCATACCCCTGTAAAAAAAAGAATAAAAATAAAAAATCGGGGTATATTTACCTTCCGGCGTCCCGCGATGCATTCCCGGCCTAAGCGTTCCCAGTAATGCCTTGCGGCAAGGCCCTGTGATGATGTAGTCTTGCGTGACTCTAGCGGTCTCACGAGATCACTATAGTAACGCGAGACCGACGTCATCACAGGTCTCGCAAGGCATTACTGGGAACGCTGATGCCCGGGAATGCAGCGCGGGACGCCGGAAGGTAAATATACCCCGATTTTTTTATTTTTTTTAGCATTTTAACATTCTATCTTTTACTATTGAGGACGCATAGGCGGCCTCAATAGTAAAAACCTGGTCACACTTGTCAAACACTATGTTTGACGAGTGTGACCAACCTGTCAATCACTTTCCAAGCGATGCTTTAAATCTCTTGGAAAGTGCTTGAATATCACACACGAAAATCGCGGCAAAATCGCGATCATAATCGCGGTGAAATCGCGCGGCAAAAACAACGCGATTTCTGGGAAGGAGTCCGGTTTTTGGTGTGCGTTTTAACACGCAACGTGGGCACATAGCCTTAGTCTTATTATCTTGCTTATAACTATGGGTGCCTAATGATGATTTTTCCAATGGCACAGTGGATCGGGATTGACAAAAAGAATAGTTTTATTTGGGTCTAACAACTGTTAGTCTCTCAGTAATCATGAAGACGACGGGTCACCAGAAACGCCTTAAACGGCCCTTTCCGTATTATAAACTCACTCTTCACTTTCCACTAAACAATTGGAATTGTTCTTGAAATGGTTTATAAAAATGTCAACATCAGATACGTGGTTCTCGGTAAAATAAATTCTCAGAATATATTAAAGTTTCACATCGCTATTGTAAAACCCTTTTTCCTCATTACCTCGAAATCCAAACAGGCAAGAAATTGACAATGGTTTTACTATCCAAATGTTTTAGATCTAAAATGTGCTTATATGGAATGGCTAGTAGTTTGGGATGAGGGTGGTCGAATCGTGGAAATTGGCAAAATAGCAATTTCTGTAAAAAAAAAAAAAATAATGGCATGACTATTTTTATCAGAGCAAATTACTTTGTAGTTCTCTAATCCTATAATATGTAAAAGTTTTTTTCAAAACTGATGTTTCCCTAAGGTTTACATAATGCAAAAATGGATATAAGAGCTCTTGAGTTGGAGATACTCAAAATCATAAAATGCACAATTCTTATAATTCTTGGAATAAGTGCCAGGTGTAAAATGCCCTATAGTAAGTGTAGGGATGCGCTCAGATAGGTGTTAGTCAGTGTTCACACAGGCAACATTTTCAGTCTAAGGCTTGGTTTATTAGCTCCATAACACAGCAGGAAAGTACAGTACATATGGCAGGTTTTTGTTCAATACTCCGATAGGTATCCATCCTATACTCCGGGAGGTATACGTCCACCCATATACAGGTAAGTGTGAGATCTTTATCCAGCTCCCAAACTCTGGTAGACTGTCCACCATTAAATGGTCCCTTTTCTCTTTGGGACCAAAGACTTGCTCAGCTGACTCCCCAGCCACTCCACTCAGCGAAGAGACCCTCACTTGTCTCTCTCCCAACTGCAGCTCACATCTTGGCTGGTCACTCACCAGCTTTCACACATTTCATTGGGATATGGAGGACCATACTGCATGGTATAGGGACAGTGAAAGAATGTTGTTCAGGATAGAACATTCTATAGCCAATGACAATGGGAATGATGGCACGAGTAGTGGCAGACTGTGCTGACCTTGTAGTAGGCAAGTGACCTGTACACATCATTATAATCATAAGAACAGAACTGCATGCAGCACACCTATCATAAAGTGGCGAGTAAGGCTATGTTCACACTGAGTTTTTTAAAACTTTCAAAGACAAATAGTTTTTCAAGCAAACTGCGTCTGGAAACACTTTTTTTGGCCTATGTGGAGGAGTTATTCTTTTCCTGAAGCATTTCTTTTGATGAGATTTGGCAGAGTTTCTTTACGGATGTGTTCTTTGTAGCCTATTGAATTGACAGTGCCTACTTTGGAGTGGTTTCTTCCCAGATCTGCTTCTAAGAAGTAAGGCTATATTCGCACTTTCCAATTTTTTCAATCTCTTCCTCAAAAACTGGTTCAAAAACTTTGGTAAATTCTTCCAATTCATTTCAAAGGGAAATCCACTGTTCATATAAACAGTACCATATTTTGCTGATTATAAGACTCACTGGTTTATAAGACGCACCCCAAATTTTGGGGAGAAAAATAGGAAAAAATGTTTTTTAATAAAATGGTGTGTTTTATAATCCGCTTTAGTGGTAGCTTATCTGGAGGGCAGCGTTGTTTGAGTGGGGTTCCAGGTGACGGGGTTGCTTGCTGGAGGAAGCAAGAGATGCTATGGACTCCCAGCTTGGTATGACAGGGTGTTCGGAAGTTGGGCCCAAGGCTGGTACAACGAGATGTTCAGTGGTGCGGGGGCTCCGCCGACATTTTGTGACTGCCCGGAGCGACACCTTCCTTACTTTCTAATGCGGTGGACTCCGGGAAAATGGCCGTCGGAGCCGACACATGCGCAATTGAAATCTTGGGAGCCGAGATCTCAATTTGTGCATGCGCCGCCTCCAGAGGCCATTTTCCTGGAGTCCACCTCATAGAAGAGTATGGAAATTGCAGGCTCCGAGCAGTCACAAAATATCGATGAAGTCATCGCACTGCCGAACACCTCGTCAGATCAGCCTGGGGACTGCAGCCATAACCCAACTCCTGCCACCGCCAGAAGCTTCCAGCAGCAGTGACCCTGGGACCCCGCTCTACCTCAGCCAGTTAGTTCCACTGTCACTACGTGACCCTGCGGCCATCTTTCACCCTGGGGTCACCACGGAGACCATCGGCATAATGCAATCACATCGTATTCTGACGATGGGAGCAGACAAGGAGCTCACTCCCTCTGTGATGCCTTGTGATGTGGCTGTCGCTATTGACAGAGGCATCATAGGGGTTAAACACCCGCTAGCACCGATTGTAAGTGATGCTGCACGGTGTCAGCTCTCATACAGAAGAGAGCTGAGAGTCGCATTTAATAGCAGCGGCGCTCATCATGAGCCTGTGCGTTCATGGCGCCGTATATATATATATGGCAATTTGCGGGAACACAGCTCCCGCAGTGTTGTGTGTGTGTGTGTGTGTGTGTATATATATATATATATATATATATATATATATATATATATATATATATATATATATATATATATATAGCGCATGTCGGGAAGGGGTTAAAGTATGTTTTTCTCTTAAACACCGCAGCATTGCAATGCCAAACATACATGGCCGAAAACATACAACCAATGTCTGAAACATTATGGATTGGGCTTCCTGTATCAGCTGTCAGGTTCCCTTTAAATCAAGTTTTTTAATAAATATATATTCTAAACATTTTTGGCAGTGTTTTTTTTTATACCACAATCGCTTAAAAAAAAAAAAAAAAAAAACCATCTTGCAATTTTCACAAACTTCCTTTAGTTTCAGGAAATCCACATGTACACTGCAATCAATTATCAGACTCGCACCCTACCTTTTGAAGCATCTAATGAGCGTGTTCAATAATCATGTGAAGGGAAGGGGGAACAAGGAGAGCTGTGATTGGTGGATTGTGATTGGTGGATCAGCTGTGTATAGAGATGTCACCTGTCACTGTAAACTTACCTCTGATGATAGTGAGACAGCTGAAAACGCTCCCTACAGGCAGTAGAAGTCTAAAAAAGCCTCAGCGATCATTGTGAAAAATGACAAGATTTATTTTATTTTTTTTTTTAATACAGATCATGATATAGAAAAATTAAAAAAACAAACAAACCTGGCTTATATACCAGGTCACTTTCTGGTGACACATTCCCTTTAAGTGCCTAATAAAGCTTTGTTTATTGTGCATGATAAAATCTGTTCTTTTGCTGTAGTTTGGGCTGTTTGGCTGGCTTTGACCTCCTAATTCATGTCTGAGGTGCAGATGTTTGCACAGCTGGGTCACAGAGCAGCTGCAGACAAACACTTGGCCTGCTGGTAATTATCTCCAGGCTTTAACCATTTGTGTCAAACCGGTTGTGAAATTACCTCTCGGCGCCTTCATTTAGCGCTGCACATCTGCATCCTTTCTTGCTAAATGTGGCTTGCAGTTCTCCATACGTAGCTTCTTCTGATAGATCCCAAACAAAATGGACGCCATGTAACAGGGTCGAGACACAGAACAGAGCGACTCTACCTGCCTTATCCAAGTAGGAAGTCACCGTATTAGCCCACGTTCACACGGTCAGTATTTTACCTCAGTATTTGTAGGCCATAACCAGGAGTGGAACAATCAGAGGGAAAGTATAATAGAAACACGTCACCCACTCTTGGTTTTGGCTTACAAATTCTGAGGTAAAAAACTCACCAAATACTGAACGTGTCCTTACTCCAAGCATAATCAGACGCGGGATTACATCTTTAACATGTTACCTAAAGGTTTATCCCACAAATCATATTTTAACCCTTATCCTATTGATGGGGATAGCTTACCGGTCGCTGTGGGTCCGAAATGCAATTTGCAGAGCCTCATATTGAATGTGGTGTAACTAAAAGTAATTTCTCCATCTTCTTCATTGCCTGTCTCGGCGTATATCGGACTGCACTGGGATGACATCAGAGTGCAGTCCGATGTTTCACTAGTACCCATAGACTTGTATGTGTGTGAGTGAGTCAAGTTGCTGCCAGTCGCAGCTAGCTGCCATTGTTCTCTCAAGCTGAATTGTCATGAGAAAGTAATCGCAGATCTGAGCTGCCCCATAGTATAACACTGGGCCGAGTGCTATCTGGTAAAACATTTGATAGCACTCGATCGTGTTCTCTGCTCGTGTGAGCGGTGCCTAAGGGCCCCGTTACACACGACGATAATGTGAACGATATGGTTGCAATGTCACCAGTTTGGTGACGTTGCAGCAACGTCGAAACGACATCGTTGCGTGTGACGTAGCAACGATCAGTTGGCTGATCGTTAGTCGTTGCCTAATGGTCCGGGCCATAATTCTATCGTTGGTCTCACGCTGGGCAGCACACATCGCTGCGTGTGACAGCGAGAGACCAACGATCAGCGAGCTCCCAGCGCCATACAGCAGAAGCTGGGAGCTGGTATCCAGGGTAAACAGAGGGTAACTAAGTGCTGCGCGGCTCTTAGTTACCCGCTGTTTACCCTGGATACCAGCTTGCTCACTGGTCCTGATCGCTGGTGAGTCTGCCTATGTGACAGCTCATCAGCCATCAGCTATGTCCCAGCGATCCCAACCATGTCAGATCGTTGGTGGGATCGCTGGGACATTGAAGCGTGTAACGTCTCCAAGCCCAAAGAGTAAGTGAACTTTTTCCTCGTGCGATATAACAGCTGTGATGTGTGGTCTAGGTGCTAAAGATGTCTCCACGCTTCTCTCCTCCTCTCTCGCTATATGCAGTTTTACAAATACACCAAATATTATCCCTCATATAAGGCCGTAAAGCAAAAAAACATAATATTAAACCAAAAAAAAAAAAAAAAAAAGCTTTACACACGGCCATAGCTTAATTAACAACCATAATCTTTATTGAAAAAAAACATCAATAAAATTGATAAAAACATAGGGTAGTTGCCACAAGTACAGAAAAAAGATGGTGGGTACATCCGGGATTGTTAACCTAATACAAATGGAAACATATATGTGTACACCTAGAAGTATAGTGGTTTTATGCACATATACACTCACTGGCCACTTTATTAGGTACACCATGCTAGTAAGGGGTTGGACCCCCTTTTGCCTTCAGAACTGCCTCAATTCTTCGTGGCAGAGATTCAACAAGGTGCTGGAAGCATTCCTCAGAGATTTTGGACCATATTGACATGATGGCATCACACAGTTGGCGCAGATTTGTCGGCTGCACATCCCTGATGCGAATCTCCCGTTCCACCACATCCCAAAGATGCTCTATTGGATTGAGATCTGGTGACTGAGGAGGCCATTTGAGTACAGTAAACTCATTGTCATGTTCAAGAAACCAATCTGAGATGATTCGAGCTTTATGACATGGCGCATTATCCTGCTGAAAGTAGCCATCAGATGTTGGGTACATTGTGGTCATAAAGGGATGGACATGGTCAGCAACAATACTCAGGTAGGCTGTGGCGTTGCAACGATGCTCAATTGGTACCAAGGGGCCCAAAGAGTGCCCAGAAAAAATTCCCCACACCATGACACCACCACCACCAGCCTGAACCGTTGATACAAGGCAGGATGGATCCATGCTTTCATGTTGTTTACGCCAAATTCTGACCCTACCATCCGAATGTCGCAGCAGAAATCGAGACTCATCAGACCAGGCAACGTTTTTCCAATCTTCTACTGTCCAATTTCGATGAGCTTGTGCAAATTGTAGCCTCAGTTTCCTGTTCTTAGCTGAGAGGAGTGGTACCCAGTGTGGTCTTCTGCTGCTGTAGCCCATCTGCCTCAAAGTTCGACGCACTGTGCGTTCAGAGATGCTCTTCTGGCCACCTTGGTTATAACGGGTGGCAATTTGAGTCACTGTTGCCTTTCTATCAGCTCGAACCAGTCTGCCCATTCTCCTCTGACCTCTGGCATCAACAAGGCATTTCCGGCCACAGAACTGCCGCTCCCTGGATTTTTTTTCTTTTTCGGACCATTCTCTGTAAACCCTAGAGATGGTTGTGCGTGAAAATCCCAGTAGATCAGCAGTTTCTGAAATTCTCAGACCAGCCCTTCTGGCACCAACAATCATGCCACGTTCAAAGGCACTCAAATCACCTTTCTTCCCCATACTGATGCTCGGTTTGAACTGCAGGAGATTGTCTTGACCATGTCTACATGCCTAAATGCACTGAGTTGCCGCCATGTGATTGGCTGATTAGAAATTAAGTCTTAACACACAGTTGGACAGGTGTACCTAATAAAGTGGCCAGTGAGTGTAGAATCAAATACATAGTGCAATCAGTTCATTAATTATCATACTGACAACAAGGCTTTGCTGAGTGTAAATGAGAGCACATGCATAAAATTGTAAAGAAATCCACGTTATATAAAAGCAAAATTGCTATAAAGTAAAAATATGCAAAAGATGTGCTCTCAGTCACACTAAACCAAGTGCAATTTGTATTAGGTTGACAATCCCGGATGTACCCACCATCTTTTTTCTGTACTTGTGGCAACTACCCTATGTTTTTACCAATTTTATTGATGTTTTTTTTCAATAAAGATTATGATTGTTAATTGAGATATGGCCGTGTGTAAAGCTTTTTTTTGTTTAATATATGCAGTTTTACAGTTGAACAGAAAAAGATAGAAACTTCAGCTGCATCTCCCTCCTCCCTAATAAGGCTAAGTAGATGTCTCCCCACTTCCCTCCTCCTCTCTCACAGCATGCTGTTTCACATAAAACAGAGAAAGATACTTCAGCTGCTCCCGCCTCCCTAATAAGGCTAAGTAGATGTCTCCCCACTTCCCTCCTCCTCTCTCACAGCATGCTGTTTCACATAAAACAGAGAAAGATACTTCAGCTGCACCCTCTCCTCCATAATAAGGCTAAGTAGATGTCTCCCAACGTCTCTCCTCTTTGACAGCATGCTGTTTCACAGACATTGGGAAAAGAGAAACTTCAGCTGCATCTCCCTCCTCCCTAATAAGGCTAAGTAGATGTCTCCCCACTTCCCTCCGCCGCTCTCACAGCATGCTGTTTCACATAAAACAGAGAAAGATACTTCAGCTGCTCCCTCTCCTCCATAATAAGGCTAAGTAGATGTCTCCCCACTTCCCTCCGCCGCTCTCACAGCATGCTGTTTCACATAAAACAGAGAAAGATACTTCAGCTGCACCCTCTCCTCCATAATAAGGCTAAGTAGATGTCTCCCAACGTCTCTCCTCTTTGACAGCATGCTGTTTCACAGACATTGGGAAAAGAGAAACTTCAGCGCATCTCCCTCCTCCGTATTAAGGCAAAGTAGATGTCTATCCGATTGTCTCCTCCTTCGTAGCATGCAGTTGCACAAAGGGGGAAGAGAAACTTCAGCTGTATCCCCCTCATCATTCCTAATAAGACCACTTCCCTCTTCTTTTTTCATTGCATGCAGTTAAACTGTCACAGGGGAAAGAGGAAGTTCAGCTGCATCCCCCTCCTCCCCTCTAATAAGACTCAGTGGATAGAGGTCTTCCCTCTTCTCCTCTTTTACAGTATGGGTTTTCACATTCGCACTTCGCATGATGCCACGTGAGAGAGGTTACTGGAGTTCATAGTCGATGAACTCTTGTCACCTCATATCAGTGAGGTGAGTCGAGTTCATCATCTATGAACTCTGGTGACCTTTCTCACGTCAGCGCTACACACTGCAGGAACTTAATCACCCTCCTGTCTCGGTGTGTTTCGGCTGGCTTGCTGAGCAGTCACATCCTGCCAACACTCAACAAACCATCTGGATGTACAGAGCTGGAGTTCTTCGTGGGACAAATAGATTCTCGTCAGACAGGTGAGGAATATGGTGGCTTATTTTTTATTTCACAGTCGTAAATGGGGAAAAAAGAGTGGGGAGTATTTAAAATAAATGAGTCTGTGTCTTTCTTTCAATTAAGGGAGTTTATTCTGGCTGTGTATTATTTTACAATATGACTATGGGGTTAGTAATGGGGGCATCTTATAGACGCCTTTCCATTAGTAACCTCTGAGCTTGATCTCAGCTGAAAATACA
Organism: Dendrobates tinctorius; assembly: GCF_039654945.1. Lineage (NCBI taxonomy): Eukaryota > Metazoa > Chordata > Amphibia > Anura > Dendrobatidae > Dendrobates > Dendrobates tinctorius. Next base: position 22,420,019 of record NW_027361707.1, on the reverse strand, counting down.
AAACTGACATCAACCCCATTTCTATTACCCTACTTGTCACCGCACTAGGGCAAGTGGGAAGAGCCAAGGCTCATTTCCAGATTTGGGGAATCTTATGGATGTGCCATTTCAGGGCGGCTGAGAGGTGATGTTCTTCTTCTTGACGGGGGCCAATATCCATGACCCCTTCCTAGCCTATTAATATCAGCCTACAGCTATCTGCCTAGCCTTTGCTGGTTATTAATTATAGAGGGCACCCCACATTTTTTTTTTTTAGGTCCACCATTTTAATAACCAGTAAAGACTAAGTAGACAGCTGTGAGCTGATAATAAAAGCCTGGGAATCTCCATGTTTATTACCCACTTCCCAGACTAAAACATCAGCCCCAAGCTGTCAGTTTTCCCTCAGCTAGATATTAAAAATTTGGGGGACCACACATTTTTTTTGTGTATTTAATTATGAGCTAAGTACTTGCCCAGTAAGCTGCACTGCACTGATTATGCAGTATATCTCAATTACATCTATGTATCTATCTAGCTTTTCATCTATCTAATACTGTTTTATTAGCTGCTAAACTAGCTTGAAATGACAATTTCTGTATGTAAAAGCTGATGTTAAAAACGCATGTCATACAGATGCTAGGTGAGAAAAATCGCATTGTACTCGCATGACACTCATCTGACTTTTCGGGACCAACATTGGACCAATTTTCTAAACAGACAAGTATGAGCCCAAAGCTTGCAAGCAGTGAAATAAGAACTAGAGGCTGCAAAAGGATAAGGATGGACATCACCCTAAATAAATATATGTGGCAGGTTTGAACTGGCCCACAGGAGAACAGGAGAATACTCCGGTTGGGCCCTTGGCACCCCAGTCCAACACATACCAACAATCTATGCGAACAAAATGATAGACTTCAGTATGCTTTAAGCTCTGAAAACAGTTTAAAGGCTTGTCCAGGCTCGGGCCTCAAGTCTGCAGTGACTGTATGTGACTGCAGACTTGTAAATCCTCACAGTGCGCTCTACCAGGATTCTCCGGTGCTGGTCCCAGAAATGTCAGGCACAAGACCGCATGTATGTAATTTGCATATACGCGGTCACATTCCAACTAGAAGTGCCCAACCTCTCTAAATAAAAGTAAATTGAGCGAGGCCGGACAAGTCTAGTCGGAATGTGGCCGGAAGTATGCAAATCACTGGAGAATCCTGACAGCGTGCACTGTGCGCGTTGAAAGGAATCGCAAGTCTGCACTCACATAGAATGACTGCAGACTTAAGCTCTCAGCCTGGACAACCCTTTTAAGCATTCTGCATATGAATGCGCATTTTTATTTTCAGAAAAAAAAAAAAATCACACAGAACCTTTATTTTTGTACGTCAACTTTATTTTTACAGCAGGGATGTACAAGCCAAACAAAAAAAAAAGAAAAAAAAACAAACAATATATGACGGCATGTTTTATTATAGAAAATCCTTCTGTCAGAAATCATAGGTGAATATCTATTGGTCTTTTTCATAAAAAGTCATTTTTCTGTGCGTCAATAAGGCATTAATTCTATAAGAATTAACAAACATGTCCCAGAATTAAAAGATTCTGAGGTCATTTTCCGATGCCTACAGTCAGAAAGATAATTTCTCTTCTTTTGGATTAATTACCTCATAATGGGACCTAAAGGGAATGTGTCACCAGGTCTTGCTATATAATCTGAAAGCAACATGATGTAGAGGCTGAGACTCTGATTCCAGTGATGTGTCACTTATGAGTCTGCTTGATGTTATTTTTATTAAGTCACAGTTTTCTCTGCTGTAGATCTACCAATTCTCTGAATCCTAGCTCTGTATAACCCTGCCCACATCAATCATTGGCAGCTTTTAGGGTACACTCTGCATAACCAGAAAGCTGCCAATCAGTGGTGGGGGAGGGGTTACAAAGAGCAAGAGGACTACATGGCAGGAGACAACTAGTCCTCTAGTGATAATCTCCTGCTGATAAACTAATTTTATTAAAACTTCAACAAGCAGAATAAGTCACATCACTGAAATCAGGGTCTCTGCCCCTACATCATGATGCTTTCAGATTACATAGCAAAAACATGTTGACAGTTTCTTTTTTAAATTCATAACTCATAAAATATAACAAGGTCTCACTGCTGTATCTATGAATGATACACTTCTGGGTGCCTGTGGCCACCACTAGGGGGAGCTACTTATAATATTGTAATTTATTCATTTAGGCATCTGCTCATGCTTGGATTAGACGTCTAGTTGGCAGTTATGTCAGTGATGGACAGCTTTCTTTGAATAAATGGTTATACAGAGGCAGCTGTTAGAAGGAAGGACCGCCCACCGGACTCCTAAGCCTATTGAGCCGGAATTCAAATGAAAAATAAACAAATTCTATACAATTTTTTTACTGTAAACCCGTATATCAATCTGCTCAGCTCCTCCAGCTCTATAACCTGCTACCATCAGATCTCTTTGAGACAGGTTCCTCTCAACTTTACCCATTTGGCAAAACCATTAGCGGCTCTAATGCTGCACTAAAGTCTACACAACTAATAAAAACAGATTTAGATCAATGTTTATGCATTTGACCGCTAAGATCATAAGCACTAGAAAACTGCCAACCCCCAAATTAAACACAACCCCAAAATTATATCCTGTGCGGTTGACCATTCAATTGAGATTATCATCCAAATATGGAGCCTAGGGAGGGTGTGTTTTAAAGGGGTTGTTCAGAAATGGAGAAATGGCTGCGTTCTTTCAAAAACAGCACCACATGTTGTCGCAATTTGACTGCAGTATTACAGCTCGGTCCCATTCACACATCCTGTGGACAATTGTGGTGCTGTTTTGGGAACTGGGAAGAAAGGTTATTTTAATACAATACAGCCCTGTTTTTCCTGCAATCCTCCATAATTGTCCTGTATCCTCAGACAAGGTAGACATACAAAGGTAGGTTCAAAGCCAATAGCACTTCAATCCCAAACAATAGGGTTACACTCGTTCCCATCCATGTCTTACCCTTACTGGTGGGTCAGCCACGTCTTATCCTTACTGGTGGGTCAGCCATGTCTTACCCTTACTGGTGGGTCAGCCACGTCTTACCCTTACTGGTGGGTCAGCCATGTCTTACCCTTGCTGGTGGGTCAGCCACGTCTTACCCTTACTGGTGGGTCAGCCACGTCTTACCCTTACTGGTGGATCATCCACGTCTTACCCTTACTGGTGGGTCAGCCACGTCTTACCCTTACTGGTGGGTCAGCCACGTCTTACCCTTACTGGTGGGTCAGCCACGTCTTACCCTTACTGGTGGGTCAGCCACGTCTTACCCTTACTGGTGGGACAGCCACGTCTTACCCTTACTGGTGGGTCAGCCACGTCTTACCCTTACTGGTGGGTCAGCCACGTATTACCCTTACTGGTGGGACAGCCACGTCTTACCCTTACTGGTGGGTCAGCCACGTCTTACCCTTACTGGTGGGACAGCCACGTCTTACCCTTACTGGTGGGACAGCCACGTCTTACCCTTACTGGTGGGTCAGCCACGTCTTACCCTTACTGGTGGGTCAGTCACGTCTTACCTTTACTGGTGGGTCAGCCACGTCTTACCCTTATTGGTGGATCAGCCACGTCTTACCCTTATTGGTGGGATAGCCACGTCTTACCCTTACTGGTGGGTCATCCACGTCTTACCCTTACTGGAAAGCAAGGAGTTTGAAGACTGCTTTAGCACAGGAGATCTATGTGCTCATTAGAGGTGACTGAATCAATTCTAAATTAATCAAATTCCTTTAGAATTTCCCAAAATTTAGGCTAATTTGAACTTTGGGAGATTCCCTTTGTGCGAATCCACCAAAATGATGCAGGGCTGGCCATGATTTTGCTTCATGCTAAAGAGACAGAAAGGGGTTAAAAAATGTAAAATACTTATACTCCGCTAACCCCAGCCCTAAAACCGTTCAGCCGCTCAACCCCTCCACTCTCCGGTCTGGTATGACATGTCCCTATGCACTTAACCAGGCCTCAGAACCTCATGCCGTTGCCCCACCTCATCATGACGTGCTTGTATCACTGATAAAGGCCTCTTGTGGCACAATCAAATGGTCACAGTCTGGACAGCGGTTTCCACTCACCACCTTTGTGTACACGTAAGGATAAAAATGAAGCGTGACAGCTCTGTGGCAATGATTGTCCACTGACGCTTCTAGCCCTCCAGTGTATTGGTCTCAGTAACTCTAGGGAAATATTAAATGCAATACCATAGTGCAGTAGACTTTCCTCTTGGGCAGATCTGGGCAAAGTGGGGCCCGCGGATCGAGAATGCTGAATGGCAGAAAACAGTGGCCCACCGGCTGCACAAGATATTGCCACAGCGGTGAATACATAGGTGGAGGACAGAGCTGCCCACTCCATCTTCCACCAATCAGCGTGCGAAAGTGAGATAATAGATGCAATTATGTTACTACATCGCATCTGCTGTGTGGAGAGTCAGTGCGCAGGGGGAACAGGAACGAGGTAAGCATGTGTGGTTTTATTTTTGTCTAAGTGTATGGAATGTATGTGGCATGTGGGTCTATATAGGGGGCTATGTGGGGGGCTCACACTATATATAGGGGGCTATGTGGGGGGCTCACACTATATATAGGGGGCTATGTGGGGGCTCACACTATATAGGGGGCTATGTGGGGGGCTCACACTATATATAGGAGGGTATGTGGGTCTCATACTATATATAGGGGGCTATGTGGGGGCTCATACTGTATAGGAGGCTATATGGGGGCTCATACTGTATAGGAGGCTATATGGGGGCTCATACTGTATATAGGGGTTATGTGGGGGCACATGCTGTATACAGGGGACTATGTGAGGGCTAATACTGTATATAGGGGTTTTGTAGGAGATCATGTATGCTGTACATAGAAGGATATGTGGGAGCACATAATTTATATAGGGGGCTTACAATGTATATATGAGACTGAGACTCACACTGAATATGAGGGGCTATGTGGAGGCTCATGCTCTATGTAGGGGATATGTGGGTTCTCATACTGTACATAGGGGCTATGTGGGGTCTCATACTGTATATAAGTGGATTATGTGGGGGCTCGTACTGTAATTAGGTGGATTATGTGGAGGCTCATGATATATAGGGGACTATGTGCGGGTTCATACTGTATATAAGGCTTACATGTGGGGGCCTGTACTGTGTATAGGGAGACTATGTATGGGCTTATATTGTATATAGTGGGACTGTGTGTGGGGCTCATCCTTTACATAGGGCGACTGTCAGGGGCTCATATTGAATATAGGGGGGCTGTGTATGGTTTCATACGCTATTTCGGGGAATTTCAGTATGCTTAAGGCTGTGTGCCCACGTAGCGATTTTTAAGCGTTTTTGCCGCGATTTTCGGGGCGAAAACGTTTAAAAATCGTGTACAGAACACCCCCATGCATTCCTATGGCATTCCGCACATGCTGTGCTAATGCTGCGCTTTTTTCCGCGGCGGAATCGCATCGCGGAAAAAATCGCATGCTCATTCTTTTGTGCGGAATCGCAAAGAATTGCCGCGATTCCGCACCCATAGGAATGCATGAGAATCACTTACTTCCCGCATGTGGCTATGCCTACCATGCGGGAAGTTAAGCGTCTCATGTGCGGTTGGTACCCACGGTGTGGAGGAGAGGAGACTGTCCTCCAGGCCCTGGGTACCATACCCCTGTAAAAAAAGAATAAAAAATCGGGGTATATTTACCTTCCGGCGTCCCGCGCTGCATTCCCGGGCCTCAGCGTTCCCAGTAATGCCTTGCGGCACGGTCCTGTGATGACGTAGTCTCGCGTGACTCTAGCGGTCTCGCGAGATCGCTATAGCAACGCGAGACTACGTCATCACAGGTCTCGCAAGGCATTACTGGGAACGCTGAGGCCCGGGAATGCAGCGCGGGACGCCGGAAGGTAAATATACCCCGATTTTTTTATTTTTTTTTAGCATTTTAACATTCTATCTTTTACTATTGATGCCGCATAGGCGGCCTCAATAGTAAAAAGCTGCTCACACTTGTCAAACACTATGTTTGACGAGTGTGACCAACCTGTCAATCACTTTCCAAGCAATGCTTCAAATCTCTTGGAAAGTGCTTGAATATCGCACGCGAAAATCGTGGTAAAATCGCGCGGAAAAAAACTGCGCGATTTCTGGGAAGGAGTCCGGTTTTTGGTGTGCGTTTTAACACGCACCGTGGGAACATAGCCTAATTCTGCTCAATATTAAGTGATACAATTAATATAAAATGATTATAGTTAATGTTAATATCAATATTGAGGACACTTATTTTCAGCTTATTGGTTCGGCCTCCACAACAGTCACGGTCTGTCATGTGGCACATCCCTGCCCCTGGACAATGAATTGCCCACCCCTGCTCTTGGATAATCAATAGGTTATTTATTCTTATGTATTTATAAACGATGATAAAAAGTTTTAGGTATATAAAAGTATAGCATCCCTTACCATGCGGTCAGGACACACTTCACTAGGCGCAAGTTTACCCGGGACTTTTTCCTCCTATGAACGCTACTTCTATCCTTTTTCCTCATAAGTGAGGTTTTGAAAAAGACCAATCAAGGTCGAAACGTCAAGCTCTTTGTCCGCAAGTCTTATGTGTCATTTTTCCAATGCACCTGGTGATGCTTGTTTGAAAAAAGGAAAAAAAATAATAAAGAAATACTTATGTTTGCACCATTATCCAAGTTTTTGAGTGCGGCTGATTTTATACTATAGATTAGAATCCTTGTAACACATCAGTCTCCAGGTCAACTCGTGATTTCAGCCTCCAAGGCTTCTTCTGGGGCATGTTCTCAGAAAAACTTTGAAAGCGAAACCCATGGTCCAGCAGGAGTCTGGCATGCCACTAGGACGCTATAATTTTACATAATTAGGTTTTTTTTTATCATTGTGATTATATAAGAATAAATAACCTGTTGATTAATCAACAAAAAAATACAGTCTTGATAACAAAATATTAATATTCACTGGATAGCTACAAGCTCCAGTGGACGCTCATTGCAAAAGAGCTGCCCAACTTTAGAGACCCTTTTATTCTTACAGCATGTGTATATGAAAGTGGGCAGTGGAAACAACTGTTCAGACTGACCATATGCTTGTTCAATGTGAGCCATAGGAGTATGAACTTGATCCTTCAGTGAAGACAGAAATGTATACAGGGTTTTGTCAACTTTATCTGAGAGCAGAATGGTGTAGAGACAGACTGATTCCAGTGATGTGTCATTTATTGGGCTGCTTGCTGTAGCTTTCAGAAAATAACTGTTTTATCACCAAGAGTTTATCACTAGAGGACTAATACACTTGCTGCCAGGTAGTCCAACCCTGCCCCCATTGCATGTGGTTACCACGTTGGCCAATTATTTTTTACTACGGCATTTATATGACAATACTACTCTATTCGCCTAAGGAAATTCACGTGCAGCAGAAAAGTTGTGATGCTCCTTAGTTGTCTCAGTACCTTATATATTACCAAATGCTCAGCATTTTTGGCGCTGACCTGCAAGTTCTTTGTTCTTTAGTACAGTACAGACATGGATCATATAAGCATTGTTGTCCTCCAGAATGCAAGTTCTCATTAAGTCACTGAAGCGACCACCTAAAATTGCCTAGAAAATGGTCTTTTAATGGGTGGTCTTCTCAAAAAAAGATGAATAGTCTATGATGGGTAATGGGGTGGTCTTCTCAAAAAGGTAATCGCTTTCCTTGCTTACCTTATTCAAGCTTTATTTTGCGAGAAATATCATGGTAGGACTTTCGTTCTAGAAGTCTTCTTTGGCTGAAACTTGAGATCTTTCGGAAGATGTTTCTGAAGAGTCTATGGATCTGGAGTCATCTGGGAAAAGGGGCGCTCTTCTCAAAGAGAATCTTTTGGAGATCACTTTCTCAGTATTTTGCCAGAAACCTCATGACAAGTCTTTGGTGGCAGTCTCATTTATGAAGTCTTATGTGAAAGTCTGAGATCTTTCTGAAGGTGTTAATGAAGATTCTTTGGACTTGGACTTTGTAGAGCTCCATGTCTTTGGTTGTACCTAGTTTTGTAGATGAGTCTTTTTTTGGTTTTTAATTACTTTGAGATGTCAGGCTCTAAGTTAAATAGTAGGTCATCGTTCCCTCTTCGAACTTCGAGTAGTAAAGGCGATTCATTCATTACGGCCTCGTGCAAGTCACCAGATGTCAGCAGTGGTCGTCCGTTGACCTTCACAATGATGTCACCATCTTTAATTCCACCTCTGTTGATTTACAGTAAGACAATAAGACAAGATTATTTGGAGTTTAAAACTCATTTCAACCCAAAACTGAAAAATTATTGGGTCTAAGCCTGTATGTTTGCCCAGTAAGATGACTTTTGGGAAAAGTTTTAGGCAGGTTCTACACATTAAGACTATACTCCCCAGTGGTCCCACCTTTTACATCTTAGGCAATGTCTGGAGGTGTAATGTCACCTATGGAAAGATTGAGGTGGTGGTGGTGGTGTAAAGATATTCTGCGGAACATTTAGCTTAATTTAGCTCTTACCTCTGAGATGGCGAATTGGGCAAAACCTCATGAACATATATGCCACTGCTTACATCTGGAAAATCTGGATTATTCAACTTCAGTTCCTCCACAAGTCTAGAACCAAATTAAATAATACACCTCTATCAATCAAGAACAAAATAATCATGTACAAATTATTTGTACATACTATCTATAGGGTATAAGGCAAAGAGGGTCATTTACTTGTCCCAGAACAAGGCCAATAAACCAGATTTCATAACACAAACTGAATACTTAATTGATTAGATCTCTTACCCTTAATAAATTCAGGTCACAGTGGCTGTTCAGTCCTTATATTAGAATGAGAGAGCTTCATGAGTTGATGTGTATTTACACAGCCTTACCAACAGCTGCAGCTTGTACTGAGCTTTGTCATATTTCTGCAGCAGCAGGGAGGAGGGTCAGTGAGAAGCTGTGGTGGCAGGAGATTAAGTTTAAACTTTCTAAAATACTAGAGTCATTCTGACATGGCTGATCAAAGTAATTGTACCTGCATCATCAGGTCTTAGAGCTCAAATTAATGTAAGCGGTATTTACTGTAAAATCTGCTGACATATCTTCTGTGATAGTGTTTAATATTGTAACACAAGAAATAATATGGTTTCTTATGCATTGATGGTGTACTACTGTAGAACATTGGGATTACTAAAAATGTTAGGTGGACATAGAGACTAATAGTGGTTTATAAGAGGAGACCAGAAGAGATTCATTGCAGGACATAAGGAACAATGAAATTTAATGCAATAAGTTGACAAAGGAAATAATAATGGTTCATGGGGGAATAAAGAGAAACTCATAGAGTTTCATGAGAACTAATAAAAATTCATAACGGGGACGGAGTGATCCGGTTTCATGGGTAGACTACTAGGGTTTCATACAGGACATGAGTAATTATATTTTTACATACTTTAATAGAAATAGAGTCAAATATGAGTCTACAAAGTGATGCTTGAAAGTGTGTGAACCTTTCAGAATTTTCCATATTTCTGCAAAAATTTGACCTAAGACTACACAAGTCCAAAAAGTACCGCGTAAATACTCGTGTATAAGCCGACCCCCCCTAATTTTGTCACAAAAAACTGGGAAAACTTATTGACTCGCGTATAAGCCTAGGGTGCACAGTGAGTGGCCCCATATAATGCTGCACAGCGAGTGGCCCCAGATAATGCTGCACAGCGAGTGGCCCCAGATAATGCTGCACAGCGAGTGGCCCCAGATAATGCTGCACAGCGAGTGGCCCCAGATAATGCTGCACAGCGAGTGGCCCCAGATAATGCTGCACAGTGAGTGGCCCCAGATAATGCTGTACAGTGTGTGGCCCCAGATAATGCTGCACAGTGTGTGGCCCCAGATAATGCTGCACGGTGAGTGGCCCCAGATAATGCTGCACAGTGAGTGGCCCCAGATAATGCTGCACAGTGAGTGGCCCCAGATAATGCTGCACAGTGTGTGGCCCCAGATAATGTTGCACAGTGAGTGGCCCCAGATAATGCTGCACAGTGAGTGGCCCCAGATAATGAGGACAGTGAGTGGCCCCAGATAATGCTGCACAGTGTGTGGCCCCAGATAATGCTGCACAGTGTGTGGCTCCAGATAATGGTGCATAGTGTGTGGCCCCATATAATGCTGCACAGTGAGTAGCCCCAGATAATGCTGCACAGTGTGTGGCTCCAGATAATGCTGCAAAGTGTGTGGCCCCAGATAATGAGGACAGTTAGTGGCCCCAGATAATGCTGCACAATGAGTGGCCCCAGATAATGCTGCACAGTGAGTGGCCCCAGATAATGAGGACAGTGAGTGGCCCCAGATAATGCTGCACAATGAGTGGCCCCAGATAATGCTGCACAGCGAGTGGCCCCAGATAATGCTGCACAGTGTCTGGCCCTAGATATGCTGCACAATGAGTGGCCCCAGATAATGCTGCACAGTGTGTGGCCCCAGATAATGCTGCATAGTGTGTGGCCCCAGATAATGCTGCACAGCGAGTGGCCCCAGATAATGCTACCAGTGTGTGGCCCCAGATAATGCTGCACAGTGAGTGGCCCCAGATAATGCTGCACAGTGAGTGGCCCCAGATAATGCTGCTCAGCGAGTAGCCCCGGATAATGCTGCACAGTGTGTGGCCCCAGATAATGCTGCACAGTGAGTGGCCCCAGATAATGCTGCACAGTGAGTGGCCCCAGATAATGCTGCACAGTGAGTGGCCCTAGATAATGCTGCACAGTGTGTGGCCCCAGATATTGAGGACAGTGAGTGGCCCCAGATAATGCTGCACAGTGAGTGGCCCCAGATAATGCTGCACAGTGTGTGGCCCCAGATAATGCTGCACAGCGAGTGGCCCCAGATAATGCTGCACAGTGTGTGGCCCCAGATAATGCTGCACAGTGAGTGGCCCCAGATAATGCTGCACAGTGTGTGGCCCCAGATAATGTTGCACAGTGAGTGGCCCCAGATAATGCTGCACAGTGAGTGGCCCCAGATAATGAGGACAGTGAGTGGCCAAAGATAATGCTGCACAGTGTGTGGCTCCAGATAATGGTGCATAGTGTGTGGCCCCATATAATGCTGCACAGTGAGTGGCCCCAGATAATGCTGCACAGTGTGTGGCTCCAGATAATGCTGCACAGTGTGTGGCCCCAGATAATGCTGCACAGTGTGTGGCCCCAGATAATGCTGCACAGTGTGTGGCCCCAGATAATGCTGCACAGTGTGTGGCCCCAGATAATGCTGCACAGTGTGTGGCCCCAGATAATGCTGCACAGTGTGTGGCCCCAGATAATGCTGCACAGTGAGTGGCCCCAGATAATGAGGACAGTGAGCAGCCCCATCATGTTGCTGCTGCTGCCTCCATTACAAAAGAAAAAAACTGTATACTCACCTCCTGCTCCCCGCTGCTCATCAGCGTTGCTGGCTCTGGAATGGGGACAGGTGAATATGGCTCCCCCCGTTCATACTCAACCCCTCCTGGCGCTCGTCTCTGCAGTGCAGTCCCTGCTTGTTCCATGTTCTCGGTGCTGCTGCTCTTCCTGCTTCAGCGGTCACGTGGTACCGCTCATTAAAGTCATGAATGTGCGCATCTTCATGAGTTTAATGAGCGGTACCACGTGACCGCTGAAGCAGGAAGAGCAGGGGCACTGAGAACATGGAGCAAGCAGGGGAGCTGCAGAGAAGAGCCAGGAGGGGGTGAGTATGATCTCTGACGCCCCCGATCCCCCTCCCAACCCCCCTGGTATATGACTCGTGTATAAGCCGAGAGGGGGACTTTCAGCCCCAAAAAATGGGCTGAAAATCTCGGCTTATACACGAGTATATACTGTAAATGAAGAAAAATCAAATCCAAAATATTACGTTGTAATTTTTTATTGCGCAAAATGATGCAATATCATATGTCTGCGAGTGGCAAAAGAATCTGAATTCTTTAGGATTATCCGATAATTTGAAGGTGAAATTAGAGTCTGGTGTTTTCAGTTAATGGAGGGGTCGACCAACTAAGATCACTGCAAGAACAAAGTGTTTAATCGTCCACGAGGTCACAAAGGAACCCAAGGTAACATCTAAGCAACTAAAGGCCTCTCGCACATTAGCTAATGTTAATGTTCTTGAGTTCAACATAAGTAGGAAACTAAACAACAAAAGTGTACATGCCAGGATTGTGAGGAGAAAGTCACTGCTCTCCAAACAGAATATTGCTGCTAGTCTATTGTTTGCTATATATCACCTGGACAAGCCAGAAGTTCATTGGAACAATGTTTTGTGAATAGAAGAGGCCAAAATGGAGCCTTTTGCTGTGAATGAGAAGTTATGTTTGGAGAAAGAAAACCACTCCATTACAGCATAAAAAACTCATAAAATTCTGTTAAGCACAGTGGTGTATCATAGTTTAGGCCTGTTTTCGGTATCTGGGCCAGAACAGCTGCTATCATCGATGGAACAATGAATTCTGAATTTTTTTGGCAAATTCTAAAGTAAAATGTCAGGACATCTGCCCATGAGCTGCATCTCAAGAGAATGTGGGTCATGCAGCAAGACAATTACTCAAAGCACCCAAGTCGTTCTACAAAAGAATGGTTACAGAAGAATGAAGGTGAAGTTTTGGAATGGCCAAGTCAAAGTCCTGCCCTTAATCCTATAGTAATGTTGTGGAAGGACCTGAATGGAGCAGTTAATGGGAGAAAACCAATTAATGTAACAGAGTTAAAACTGTTATGTAGGGAGGAATAAGCTAAAATTTCTCCCAGCCAATGTGCAGGACTAATCCGCAATTACCGGAAATGTTTAGATGAAGATATTGCTTCACAAGAGATTATACCAGATGCTGCAAGCAAAGGTTCACAAACTTTTGCCCTTCATACACATGTGATATTGCATCATTTTCCTCATTAAAAAAAAGTCTTAATATTTTTGACATTTTTTTATTTGGTTCTGTTTATCTACTTTTAGGACTTGTGTGAAAATAAAATTAAATTTTTGATCAAATTTATGCAGAAATGGAGAATTCTGAAGGGTTCTCAAACATTTAAGCACCAATATGGGAACATTTGTCATTCTGGACATGCCTGTGCCCTCCTTAAAGGGGTTGTGCGGTCTAAAATGAAAAGTCTGCTGAAGCTGCACCCAATAGACAGGTTCTGCCCGGGAGCACACAGATCACATACCTGACCGCCATTCCTAGGGCATAGAACCGCGAATCCTCGCAGCGCAGTGTCTGTACAGGGAGGGTTCACAAGTCTGCAGTCACACTGAGTGACTGCAGACTTTTCATCTTAGACCGGACAACCCCCTTTAAATCCTTTCTTCATCTCTGTGGTGATAAAAATAAGTCGATTTTACTCCTATCTAAATATTTTCAGATTCTACGTACAAACTTTATATGCAACAAGTGAAACTCGGTTCATGTTCGCTGCCAAAACCTTTCAGTCCTCGGAGTTTGCATACGCAGGCTCGGGCCAGAAATGAGTTTTTGTAATAATTTCAGGCTCCACAGCTAGAACTTTTCCTTAGCAGATCATAAAAAAATGTTTTTGGCAAGAATACAAGTCTGTGATACTTACGCAGGAGTTATAGTCAGCATCTTTATCCCTATGAAACGCTTCTTTCCGTCTGAAGAAACAAACATTGTCAGGACAGTCACAGTCGGATCAGTTTGGAATGTATTAAAAAAAATAATCTTTCACCCTTCAGACTTCTCGCCTCAGAAATTATATAGATCAATATAGGAAAGTGAGGGAAAGCTACAGAATATCAAGGGACGGATTTTCAATGCAGACCCTGCCTTGTACTATGTTGCATATGAGCTTCATAAACCTCGCGTGTTTGTGCAATACTTTTATTTTTATAGAATCTATAGTGCGTTTTTACAACCAAATCCGAAATAAAAACTCGTTCTTGTAAACGGGTTGTCCACTACTCCGACAACTCCATCTCAATCCCTATGTTTCCCCCCAGTGAAATAATTACACCTATATTCATCTCCGGTGCTGGCACTGGCTGTCCTGGGAATCACATGATATTATGTCACACAACCCCAGTGGCCAATAAGCGCTGGCTTCACCATCTCCTCTTTTGGACAGACCAAGACGTCGGGATGAAGTCAGAGAATAGCCACAGCTCTCACTTCCTCCGGATATGAATTACATCTGTAGAAGAGGAGAGTGAAGCCAGTGCTGTTTAGCCGCAGAGGTTGCGTGACACAACAATGTCATGCAATCCCTGGGAGAGTCAGCGCTCACATCGCTAGAATGGCGCCAGCACCAGAGACAAATAGAAGTGTTATTATTTTATTTGGGCAAACCTAGTCTTTTATTGTTCAATAAATTTTAATTAAACAGGAAAAGTAATAGTATCAAACATTACAACTTTTAACACACATTAATAAAATGACAACATTCAACCCTCCTCCCCTCAATCCTAGTGTTTTAGAAGGGGTTATCCGAGTAGTGGACAACCCCTTTAAAGGTAAGTGTCCATTCTAGATACCATTTATATATCTTTTTTTAATCTACAGTATGTAATCCAAAATCCTGTATTAGTTCATTTTTCTTTTTTAAATTTTCTATAGCGGTTGAAGCCCCCATAAAAACCAGAGCTCCCTATCCCTTCCACAGACGTAACATTAACCCCTTATTGACATGCAAGTCACATGTTGGGTACCAATGTATTAGGCCGGTTTCACACTAGCGCATTTTCAACGCGCGCACAGCCGGGGGTAGCTCCGCCCCCGAGCCGGCTCTCTGCCCGGCGTGCCCGCCCCTTCCTTGTAGCGCCGCCTCCTAGCGGACAGCGGCGCCTGCGATCGGCGCACCCTATCTTTAGCATAGGGTGTGCCGATCGTGCGCAGGCCGTGCGCTAGTTGCGCTTTGACCTGCGCTGCGCACTTTTGACGGTGCGCCGTGCGCGCCAAAATCCGAAAAGTTTGATTTTGGCGCGCACGGCGCACCGTCAAAAGTGCGCAGCGCAGGTCAAAGCGCAACTAGCGCACGGCCTGCGCACGATCGGCGCACCCTATGCTAAAGATAGGGTGCGCCGATCGCAGGCGCCGCTGTCCGCTAGGAGGCGGCGCTACAAGGAAGGGGCGGGCACGCCGGGCAGAGAGCCGGATCGGGGGCGGAGCTACCCCCGGCCGTGCGCGCGTTGAAAATGCGCTAGTGTGAAACCGGCCTTATAGGGATGGTCCCATTTCAACAAACTTTAATCCCATTGGCTCAGTAACATGTTAAAAAAAAAAAAAATGGAGATCTACTTCATGTATCATGTCAGCAAAAAAAATAAAATAAATATATATATATATTTATATTTCAATTCTGGTACATACGTACATTAATGATCCCTAACCGGTGGTGAAATGTTCACTTTAGGTAGTTTACCATCACCAGGGCCGGCTGCTGAGTCTTGACGCTTGTCTGCAGTGGTGATGTCATATCGATAGAGCTGCCAATCACTGAGCTCAGTGGCTAAGCTGATATAGACTACGGGATCCGCTGAGCTTAGTCATTGGTAGCAGTAACGTCAAAGTGATGTCATTGCTGCATCCAAACTCCAGAGACTGCGGTAGTGGAGGGGACACCACATTGGACCAGGGGATGGTAAGCAATACTTGGTTTGTTTCTTTTTACATGTAACTTTGCCTGTGGGCAGTAATTTATTGACGGAATCAATCTCTTTAAGTGAGTGCCTATGTTATACAGCTAGAACCTTGCTATGATTAGACCACCCACAGTGGATTGGTCAGGTGTGGATGGAGTTCTCATGGCCGCCAAGGAACCTCTGTGTTTGCCATCATTGTTTTCCTGTATATGAGTGTACTATGAATATCAAAAAGACTGACCAGCACCTATTAACAGAACAGTGTGAACAGGTGCGGGCTGAGACAACCAAGTCAATAAAGCTAAGAAAGAGCTATAATATGCAAGTCAAATTGAAACTTAATTACTGCTATAGAAAATATGTTAAATATTAAGGTACATAGCGCACAAATTGTCCAATTCGTAAGAGCCCACCAGCCACTCTTAACAAAACAAGAATGGCGAATCAAGAAAGTCCTGGAACGTAACAATATTGTATCTTACAGCTATTAGGTTCTCTAGAAGTTTGTAGATCTGGGGATTTACTCTGATGGAATATAGGCTGAACTGGATGGACAAATGTCTTTTTTCGGCCTTGCTAACTATGTTACTAATTAATTAGAGCTGGATCCTACCTGTCCTTAAAATTGCAGGCTTTCAGCCCAGGAAAGGCATCACATGATTAGGGTCACAACAAAGAGGTAAACCGTGGCGTATGCTGTTGGGCGCTCATGAAATTGCCAATTTGTGCGCTAAGTACCTTCATTTTTGAACATTTTTCAGTACCAATTTCACATGTTTAATGTTCACATATTATAACAATTCAGAGAGCGTCTGCTCTGATAAGATATATTACAAACATTTCTTATTTTCATATGATCCATTGCATTGATTTATTGGGGAAAAAAATTAAAGGAACAGTTCCTGTTTAAAATGATAATGCGCAGAAATACAGATGTAGTGCAGTGACGTGTAGCAGTGATGGAAGAGCTCCAAGATTAGGGACTACAATTATTTTAAAATTATGTTTAATAGCCTATTAAAAGAAAAAAAAACAAATATACTTCTTCCAATCTGTTAAAAAAAAATCTAATAAATTAAGAAAATAAACATGGGCAAGTTCTTTCATAATATATCTTATCAGAGAAATCTGCTACTTTCTCCTCTTGGACTGATCTTTCACTTCTTTCACTCTCAATTCGGAGGTAAAATCCCTAAACTGTGTATTAAGTGAAGACAGATTCCCCCATTCCTGAGATAGGAGATGACAGCTGGTGCTTTTAAAATACTATGGAGAGGGGAGGAGCTAGAGGAAGACACAAACGTTCTGCTGCAAATTCTCCTGCTGCAGTTCTCCATAGAACTTTATGAGCACCAAATGTCCTCCTATTTCATAATGGGGAAATGTGTCTTCACGGAAGACACATTTTACCAGTGAATTGAGAATAATCAGAATGGATGATCAGTCCAGGAGGAGAAAGAAGTGGATTTTTCTAATGAGATTACAAAGATTTCTATTTTCACGTGTACTATTGATTTCCAAATAAATAAATGATGGTTACACTTAAAAGATATATTAAGAAATAATGAGAAACCAGGGGCCTAAAAGTAAGTGATAAGAAAAGATGGAGATTCACTTAAAATCATTTTCTATTTTTCCATCGCTCTCTCTTTTTTTCTTACCTTTAATTTTCTTACCTTTAATTTTCTTGTCGTGAAAGTCGGTCATGAACTTGGTGATGCGATCGGATGGGATTGCAAATGAGATTCCAGCGGCCACTTTCAGGGTATTGATTCCAATCACTTCTCCGTCCTTGATGAAGCAACATAATACGACTACAATTAGAAGGTTTGCACTGATTTTATGTTGTCTTTTAATTTAATTCCTAGGAGTTTTATATCTAGATGATCACCACATCGGATTTGGCACAGATGTACTTTATTTAGTCCAGGACTGTGTAACTGTATTTCTAGAAAAATAAAACCAAAGGTTTCCCAGATTTGCTTTGAAATTGGAATTTTGCTCGCTTAGGGAAGTGTAAAGTACCAAAGCATGAGCCAAATTTCAATAAATTATATCAAACTTGATTTAAAAATATTCCAATATAATCCCGAAAATCTGAGTCTAAAGGAGGTTCATCTGCTTGCCTCTTCCCTGGTAGTTTGGAGTATCATAGGGTCACTGGGCCTCATAGGAACCAGTCAGAACATGTCTTGGAAGAAAGTTGGGACCTCCAAACTGAAGTTGACCGAACCGTAACGATATTGGTGTTATCGGCCAACAGTATAATGTATGTGGGGTCCTCCATACTCTCCTATATTGGAGAAGAGAAGGATCTAGCACGTTGGATTGCAGTGGCTTATAGCCATTTCTTCCTGATGACAAAAGTGTCAGATGAGAGATCGTTCACCAAAAAGCTAACTATTATGTATGGAGGACTATTGATTCTGGTAATATGAGAACCACTGACCCTGTAGGGAAGTGGAGATGTTGTGGATATCACTTGAAGAATCTGTGCAGAAATAATGCATTTTGTGGTTTTGCATATTTACCGTATCGCATGCTTAGTGATTTACATCGTTATGCAGTGAAATGCTGATTCAGCTGAATTCTACCCAGCAACAGGAAGTAAGTAGGTATAGATAAGAGTTGGGACTAGCCTAGGTTGGGAGGAGCTGCATGGGAATAAAGGATACAACTCCCTGGTAATTATTTAGATAGGGTCCAGCTTTGAGCAGTATTAGACCTTAGGTTTGAAGCCTGGCAGATCTGCATGTAATGGGTGTTTGTATGGAATGAGGTGGATGTGAGGAGCAGATAGTAAAAGTCTGAGGAGAGAAGTGGAAACAAGCCGAATCGGAGTCAGGAGGCCGAACAGAGGGAGAAAGAAAAAAAGAATTTTGAGGCCTGGGACAGGAAGCCCTTTCGTACAGTACATAGTTTTCATACGGAAAAGGGAACGGAAAACGAGAAGAATGGAATACGCACCGCGTGGCAGATACTAAAGGAAGTATGTCGGTAATAAAGGAAGTAAGCAGTCGCCATACTGGCACATAAACTCTCCTATGGAGAGAAGGACGCAATACTACAGGATGGAGTCTGAGGCAATTCCGGACTGGACTGAGGTGATGTTGTTGAGGAAGATGGAAGCTCCCATGACAGTTTGCCAGGCTGTACTAGTAGAGAGAGGCACTGAGAAGAGCAGAGGAAGGAAAGGTGTGTAATGTTGCATATTGCTAAAGAAAACGTCCTTGAAGGTGTATATGTATTATCCGTTGTGTATGGTTCTTGTTCAGTTACTGTTCATAATAATAATTTGTATTTATATAGCTCAAACATATTCCGCAGCACTTTACAGTTCATCAAAAAGAAGTTTATTTTTGAACAGTGGTCTCCCTCACTTAACTCCTGCTCCTGGCCAGCCGAATATAGCGGCACCATGTGAGCTGCAGAGGCATATCACCAAACGAATACAAGTTCACACACCCAGCCATGACACCCATTTTCATGTAGCGAGCATGGGCATTTAAGACGAATACCACAGCGAACGCCCCGCCACGTTACAACCCTATTATAATCACCCTCAACTTAAAAATGGTATAAAAATGATTGGTCATATTGGATAAAAGAAGAATCATTGCAAAAAATTACTGCCAAATCCAAACACTACAACCTGAGGGACCCAAATGCTCCGACTGCCCGATCAAGGTGTTTAGGATTTAAGGTCATGTTTCACGTTTTGCATAGGGGCTGAAGAGCTTCAAGTTACACCTCCTGGTGGCTGGTCACTCTGGACATATCTATAAAGGGTGCAGTGGTGAAGGTCGCACCTGGGCCCTGAAGCCTAAGGAGGTCCAAAGGCTCATTTGGTCTATATTCCTACAGCTTCTTTATCTGTCATAGATGCAAAAACATGAAGATATAATACTTACCAAGTTCACCAGAGGACCTCCAGAATTTCCATACTGAAAAAAAAAGATATTTTACTGTTAAAAATATGAAGACTATGGTAGAAAAAAAAAAGAAATTGTGAACCATGCGTCTTAGACATGTCATAAAATTGGGACTGATTGGGAATCTCAAAAATGCTTACAAAAAAAGAAAATCATCCCACTTTCCTGGATTAAACAATGATTATTTTATATGTTGGTCTGAGCCTACCCGTAACAGTCTCAGGAGTTTGCAGGTAGGAAATCATTAGATCTGATGTTGCAATGTCATTTTGCTACATGGGAACATGGCCATAGACTCCTGAATTGTTCGTCACCCCTATATCATAGTACACCAAACAGTGGCTACTGGGGTCAAAATCCTGAAAAACGTCATCAATCTAGAAATGAAGATGTAGACTTACGTTAATGATGGCGTCTGTCTGCACATAGTCCATATCGGAGTCTCTCAGGCCGAGTTCTCTTCCGTCTCTCTGAGCCGTGCTGACGATTCCCGTTGTCACAGTGTTCTGTAGGGCGAAAGGACTTCCGATAGCCACCACAAATTCTCCAGGTCTGAGATCCGCCGAATGTCCCAACAACAAGACTGGTAACTTTTTCTAGACAAAAGGAAAAAGCAAAAGTTATATACAATGTGAAAGTAACTGGTAAAGTACTGGAGGGGAGATATGTGTCACTACGCTTAATGGTGTCAGTGATATAAGGCCAGAGTATTTTCCTCCGGCACACTAAAGTGTTGAGGCTTAAGTTAAAGTTGCATAATGGGCTGGTTTTATGTGGACATCTATAGAGCAGGTGGGAAGATGTCCACCTTATCTCCACCTGCAGAGCCGTCACCGCCGTGTCCTGACAGGACCTGTGTGATGTCACAGTCATGTGATCAGTCACATGATGGAGGAGTCACATGGTCTGGGGCTTAAGTAGCTGCCTTCCAAAGGCTGTAGTGTTCAGTGTGCCTGGAGAGGAAGCGCTCCATGAAAGTAATTGTGCCTGTGTTGTATGCTAAAACCCGAACCATGTGTGTTCTGCTAGCAGTGAGCGGGAGGAACCCACTCTCAGGATTGTGTTTCCTGCCACCATTTTGCTGTTTTCCTGTTTTTGCCCAGAGGGCTGTATTTACTTTACTACATTTTGGTTTATGCCGCCTATAAATACCAAAGGAAGTTCTTAAAGCCTCAGTAAGCCGACTTACCATAACAAGAAACAGAAAAATACACGTACGAGTGACTGATTTACTTCCACTGTCTAGTCTAAAGCTGCCCGGAGACTTTCCATCCGAACTAGTGGCAGACTGAGAGTGATTTTCGCTACTGGTCACGGGTTCCTTGTCAGCCATTATAACAGCTAGTCAGAAATTTCCTCAGGGGTTTAGAGAATATATTTTGGATAAATGGCTAATATGTACAGATCCCACCTCCAGGACAATGGCGGTCTCCATAAGCTTAGCCACTAGTAAACTGAAATATACCAAGAGCACAATTGCCCGGCAATCTGGTGTCCCGCTATTCTTCCTATAGGTGAGGATCCTAGAGGTGGGTATTTATGGCATTTCTTCAGAATATGATTTAAGCAAGGCTCAGTTAGAGGGGGGCTAAATGGGCATTTGCCATTGGGCAAGTGGGGCATTTATATACAGGGTGAGGGTGCTGCATTGGACCGTTGAAAGAGTTGGTTTAAAAAAGTTTTGAACTGAGAAAAGGGCTATTTGCCCCTTCTGGTCATGGGTTCACAGACAAACGGCCAACTAGAGCACCAAAGCTTTGACATGCTGGGAAGATCGGGGAGCAGATGACACCTTTAATTAGCATATTTGACACTCTCAATGATAAGACTTTACATACTTACTTTTGAGTAAATCTTGATTGTGGCAATATCTGACTTTTTATCGATATCTTTGATTGTTGCCTCGTAGGTGTCGCCATTGTGGAGTTGCACTTTTAGGTGCTGTCGCCCAGAGACAGCGTTACTGCTCGTCACCACATGAGCGTTGGTTACAATTAATCCCATATCCGAGATGATAAATCCCGATCCACTGGACAGGGGAACGTTACGGCCAAATAGTGGGTGTCTATGAAAATAATTGGGAAAAGTGGGTTCATCCAGGACGTATCACTTATGGTGAATATTACATAGAAAATTGATTCTTCCAAGTCATTACTCTTAGAGTAAGATAAGGTCTACAGGAGAAATGACCGATAACTTCCAAACCCCCTTAAGATCCAAAAATATCATACGGCTGCTGGAAAATGTGGAGGATAAGGATGATTTATAAGTTCTTGGTTTGCAGCAGAGCTTCAATCGTCTCTTGTGTCTTACACTTGCTACATACATGGCTTCAAGATTTGTGGAATATGGAAAAATGTGAAGAATTTTAAAGCTCATGGTGACGGAACAGTTTCCTCCTTCGAATGCACATATGTGGCAAGCAATTGGAGATATTCTGCAAAAACATCTTTATACAGTTGCATACTGTCCCTCCACCTCCCCTCCCGAAAAAAAAGGAAAGCAAAGTAAATCCTGTCATAGCCTTAGTAATTCAAAATGGTGGCATGTAGACAGGGCCCTAAAAGAACGTCAAACTACTGTTCCCATAATCAATCCAGCATTTATGTGGCTACAGGGTATCTGACTCCTTTTCCTTTTTTTTTTGCCGCCACTTTTTAACATGCAGCACTGTTCCCACAAAAATAACATGAGTGGACCGGTCACTGCCTCCTGCAAGCCCAACACACTCCTCTCTTGCTGCTGTCACCATTCTAAGAACCTTCTATTGTGGTCTATATCCATTTACGTTATACTGTCATCTCTGTACCATTCTGCCTTATATCCTCATTAACATAATCATATAGGTGGAAAGGTCACTGCCCCTGACAAAATCAACACATTTCTTTCCTGCTGCTGTAATATTTTCCATCTTAGGATAGTTGATGGAAATTATATTGATCCATTTTACTTCTTGACATAGTATTTTGTTTATCCAGCTCTGTGACCTTAGCAGTAACCTTCGTAGTAAAAATCGCATGAGTAAACAAGTCACTGCCTCCCACAAAATAAATACACTTTTTATGCTGCTATCATATTTCTCATAATATATCAGTGTGAAATGTATCTCCACATTTTATGTCATTATATGTCAGTCTGATCTTGCTTTATATCCTCATTAATATAATCATATGAGTAGAAAGGTCACTGCCTGCAACAAAATCAACAAACTTCTTTCCTACAGCTGTTATAATTTCCACCATCTATAACTGATAGTTGATGGAAATTTTATTAATCTATTTCGGACCTGGGCAAAGTGCAGATCATGGGCTGAACTGGAACAGCCAGAGAGCTCCAAGTGGCCCATGGGCCACACTTTTCCCAGGCCCATGGGCTACATCCAACCCTCTAGCCAAACCTCCAGTTCACGTAGTGGAGCAAGACAACTAAAAACAGTGGTCCATGGGCCGCACCATGACACCCACTTCCACCCACGTCCTCATACCACAGCCATCCTCTGAATACAGACAGCAAAGAATACATTGGTGGACGAGGGAACGGCCTGCTCCAGGCTATGTTTGCACACATTATCATCACTGTCCCCCATGGGACTCACAATCTAAATTTCCTATCAGTATGTCTTTGGAATGTGGGAGGAAACCGGAGTACCCGGAGGAAACCCACGCAAACACGGGGAGAACATACAAACTCCTTGCAGATGTTGTCCTTGGTGGGATTCGAATTGGGGCTATGTGGGGGCTCACACTGTATATTTGGGGCTGTGAATGGACTCATATCTTATTTAGGAAGCTGTCTGTGTACTCACACTGACAGAATGAAATGTGTCTATCTAGTGTACATTGTGATCCTGTATTGGATCCGTCCAGCCATTTATTGCCATAGGTGGCAGGTCACTGCCTCCCTCAAAATAAAACACACTTTTTTTCTCTGCTGTTGTCATAATTTCCATGATCTATCAGTGTGGTATATATCCTACCTATATCCACAAAGACACTGTATGACCCTTCCAGTTATATGTTTCCATTAACATACTATCATCAGTGGAGGGGTTACTGCTTCCAACAAAAGCAACACACTTTTTCTGCTGTTGTCATTAATTCCCACGATTTATTAGTGTGGATATTTTCAACTGCTTTATGACATTGTATTGGTCGCGTTCAGTCTTTTATCTTCAATAACATACCGTAATTACATCCTTTAAGTGGAAAGGTCACTGCTCCCAACAAATTCAACATTGTCTTCTTCTGCTTAAACCCATAATCTATCAATGTGGTCTATGTTAGCGTAAAGGCTGCCATACTCAGATGAAAGTCAGCCATACCTGTCCCAGGACCTTCTGACCATCTGACGTGTATGGATTGGGGGTGGTGGGGGGTTCCCAACACTCCAAAAAAAAATTATCTGATGGGAAGGATCAGGTAGTTCAAATTTCAACACTACCTTTTTTTAGGGGAGATGAATCCTTGACGAAGGTGTCGAGAGT
Source organism: Dendrobates tinctorius (assembly GCF_039654945.1). Classification (NCBI taxonomy): domain Eukaryota; kingdom Metazoa; phylum Chordata; class Amphibia; order Anura; family Dendrobatidae; genus Dendrobates; species Dendrobates tinctorius. The sequence continues at coordinate 22,395,940 of NW_027361707.1, read as the reverse complement.
CAGGAGAGAGAGCTCGTTTGACAGCTATCTTATGTGTATGACCAGCTTAACACTGTTCCTCTCCTATCTCACACACCGACATGACAAGATTGGACAGGTCACTGCTCATCACAAGAACAAACTCCTCTTCTCCTGCTGTTGTCATTTCTTTGATTGAATAATTTTGCCTATGGATGAAACTAGTTAGAAGAATTAATTAACATATTCTATGAACAGTATTTATCTTCTTCTCAGCACACAGCACGCTAGGTATATGTATATATTACCTGGTGGAGCTCTGGCTACACTTTTCTCGCGCTGGTATTGAGTCATTTCAGGACAGAGGATTTCTAGGCTCACACGTATGAATGATGGAGCAGTGCAAACTCTATGGTAAGCACTTAAGAATTTTTATAGCTGCGAGGAGCCTTCATTTACTTTGGCACAACCACGTTCCCCAGATTACAAATTACTTACTGCATTTTTTGACTTTACTCTATATTCAACACCAGAAGCAAGCATCAATTTTCGTGATTTAGAGAGGTTGTCCTGCTTGTGGCTGCCGTCCTAATGCCAGATAATCATATTATTTCACCACTGCGGTGCAGACATCAGATGCTCCTGCCAAGCAGCAAAATAATCCGGCTCTAAGCTGCTTTTTAAGAAACACTTAGATGATCCAACTGGACGCAACGCTGGGTAGACGCCACCAGTGATGACCATCGGGCAACACCGGTCAGCGGCATCCCTGGAAGCTCCAGATGTACGGCACGTTACAAGACACGGCTCTGATCTCTGATACCTGTAGAATAACGAGCCCCGCACCAAACGACCACCAGGACAGATTTATATCCTTCTTTCGGAAGTGAACAATTAAAAAAAAAAAGTCCAAAAATAATTCTAATTAATTTGTATGGGAGAAAGCTGCAGTACCACTCGTGGCCACTACTCAACGTATGGCGCTGTACCACTTCTATTGCGCAACGCTTCCTTCAATCAGTTGATCAGTGGATACTGATGACATTTCCTAAGGATAAGTCAACCTTTTTATTTTTTTTTTTATTTTTCATGCCTTAGTTTTCTCTTCCCCTTCTTCCAAAAGTCATAAACATTCTTTTCTTAATTTTTGCAACTGCATAACTGCATTATAAGGGCTCGTTTAGCTTGGTTACGACTTGTAGTTTTGAATTACACCATTCGTTTTATCATTCCATGTACTGAAAAAAGTAGAAAAATTCCAAGTTGCGTGAAATAAAAAAAAAAAATAAATAAATTTCCTTTTTAACGCCATTTATTCTGCAGTAAAAACCTGGCAGCATATGTGATTCTTCAGGTCAGTACGATTACGGCGATACCAAACCTGAAAGGTTTTTTTTATATTTTAGAGGTTAAAAAAATTTCAGAACAGATTTGGTTTATGTCGCCATTTTTTACAATTTTTTTTTTTACATTTTTTTGGGTAATCATGTTCATTAATTTAATGATAGATTGGACTTTTACAGACAAGACAATACCAAATATGTTTTTTTATTTCTTTATTTTTTTATTTGGAAATGGAAGGCGATTTAAATTTTTTTGAATTATTGTAATATTCTTTTAACCCCTTAACCCCCAAGGGTGGTTTGCACGTTCATGACCGGGCCAATTTTTACAATTCTGACCACTGTCCCTTTATGAGGTTATAACTCTGAAACGCTTCCATGGATCCCGGTGATTCTGACATTGTTTTCTCGTGACATATTGTACTTCATGCTAGTGGTAAAATTTCATTCAAATAACTTGCGTTTATTTGTGAAAAAAACGGAAATTTGGCGAAAAGTTTGAAAATTTCGCAATTTTCCAACTTTGAATTTTTATGCCCTTAAATCACAGAGATACGGCATACAAAAAACTGAATAAGTAACATTTCCCACATGTTTACTTTACATTAGCACAATTTTGTAACCAAAATTTTTTTTGTTAGGAAGTTATAAGGGTTAAAAGTTTCTCATTTTTGCAACACCATTTTATTTTTACGGACCACATCACATTTGAAGCCACTTTGAGGGGTCTATATGATAGAAAATACCCAAAAGTGACACCATTCTAAAAACTGCACCCCTCAAGGTGCTCAAAACAAGATTCAAGAAGTTTATTAACCCTTCAGTTGCTTCACAGGAATTTTTTTAATATTTAAAAAAAAAAATGAACATTTAACTTTTTTTCACAAAAAAAAACACTTCAGGTTCAATTTTTTTCATTTTACCAAGGGTAAAAGGAGAAATTGGACTGGAAAAGTTATTGTGCAGTTTGTCCTGAGTACGCTGATACCTGATATGTGGGGGGAACCACTGTTTCGGCGCATGGCAGAGCTCGGAAGGGAAGGAGCGCCGTTTGACTTTTTCAATGCAAAATTGGCTGGAATTCAGATCGGACGCCATGTCAAGTTTGGAGAGCCCCTGATGTACCTAAACAGTGGAAACCCCTCACAAGTGACCCCATTTTGGAAACTAGACCCCCCCAAGGAACTTATCTAGATATGTGGTGAGAACTTTGAACGCACAAGGGCTTCACAGAAGTATATAACATACAGCGGTACAATTAAAAAATCATATTTTTTCCACAAAAATGATCTTTTCACCCCCAATTTTATTTTCCCAAGGGTAACAGGACCATAAAAGTTATTGTGCAATTTGTCTTGAGTATGCTGATACCCCATATGTGGGTGTAAACGACTATTTGGGCGCATGGCAGAGCTCGGAAGGGAAGCAGCGCCATTTGACTTTTTTGGGCTGGAATTGAGATCGGACACCACGTCGCCTTTGGAAAGCCCCTGATGTACCAAAACAGTGGAAACCCCCCCACAAATGACACCATTCTGGAAACTAGACCCCCCCACGGAACTTATCTAGATATGTGGTGAGAACTTTGAACCCCCAATGGCTTCACAGAAGTTTATAACGTACAGCCGTACAATTAAAAAATCATATTTTTTCCACAAAAATGATCTTTTCACCCTTAATTCTTACTTTTCCAAGGGTAACAGGACCTTAAAAGTTATTGCCCAATTTGTCCTGAGTATGCTGATACCCCATATGTGGGAGAAAACGACTGTATGGGTACACGTCGGGGCTCGGAAGTGAAGTAGTGACGTTTTGGAATGCAGACTTTGATGGAATGGTCTGTGGGTGTCATGTGCGTTTGGAGAGCCCCTGATGTGCCTAAACAGTGGAAACCCCCCACAAGTGACCCCATTTTGGAAACTAGACCCCCCACAGAACTTATCTAGATGTGTGGTGAGCACTTTGAACCCCCAAGTGCTTCACAGAAGTTTATAACGCCCATGCGTGAAAATAAAAAAATCATATTTTTTTTCCACAAAAATGATATTTTTGCCCCCAATTTTTTATTTTCCTAAGGGTAACAGGAGAAATTGGACCCCAAAAGTTGTTTTGCAATTTGTCCTGAGTAGGCTGATACCCTATATGTGGGGGTAAAACACTGTTTGGGCGCATGGCAGAGCTTGGAAGGGAAGGAGCACCATTTGACTTTTTCAACGCAGAATTGGCTGGAATTGAGATCAGACGCCATGTTGCATTTGGAGAGCACCTGATGTGCCCAAACAGTGGAAACCCCCAATTCTAACTCCAACCCTAACCCCAACACAACCCTAGCCCTAATCTCAGCCCTAACCCTAACGCTAATCTCAGCCCTAACCCTAGCCCTAATGGGAAAATGGATATAAATACATTTTTTTAATTTTATTATTTTTCCCTAACTAAGGCCTGTTTCACACTTGCTTTTTTTGCAGCGCGTTTTTCCCGCAAAAAAACGCATTGAAAAACGCATACAAAAGCATACAACTGCTGCGTTTTTTTCAAGCATTTTTATGAGCATGCATGAAAAAAACGCAGCGTTTTTAAGCATTTGTATGCGTTTTTAGTGCGTTTTTACCGCGTTTGCGTTTTTTTCCAACATTAGGTGGCCACTCACACTAACCCAAACCATGACTTTACTAACCCTAACCCTGACCCTAACCCTGACCCTAACCCTTAACCAAACCATACTTAACCCTAACCCTGACCCTAACCCTAACCCTTAACCAAACCATACTTAACCCTAACCCTAAACCTAACCCTGACCCTAACCCTTAACCAAACCATACTTAACCCTAACCCTGACCCTAACCCTAACCCTAAACCCCCTTAACTAACCCTAACTTTACCCAAACCCCTAAATTCCATTGTCTAAACTAATGGTAAAAAAAAAAACGCATGTGCAAAAAAACGCATACATAAGCATGCCAATGCGCACATATGCTCACCATAGACTTATAATGGGTGTCTTGCTGTAAAAAAACGCATTGCGCGCGCATGCGTTTTTTTGAGGCAAATCGGACGCACAAAAAATGCAACAAGTTGCATTTTGTGCGCCCGAGCGCATACCGCAAAAAAACGCATGCGCGGTAAAACGCGTACAAACGCATGTGTATGCGCACACAAGCGCATCCCATGCAAAGTATAGGAAAAAAAAACGCATGCGCTATTTAGCGCTAAATTACCGCGAAAAAAAACGCAAATGTTAAACCTGCCTAAGGGGGTGATAACGGGGGGGTTTGATTTACTATTTATGGCGGTTTTTATGTTTGGCAGCTGTCACACGCTAAAAGACGCTTTTTATTGTAAAAATAGTTTTTGCATCATCACATATTGAGAGCTATAATTTTTCCATATTTTGACCCACCGAGTCATGTGAGGTCTTATTTTTTGTGGGACGAGTTGACGTTTTTATTGGTATCATGTTCAGGCACGTGACATTTTTTGATCGCTTTTTATTCCGATTTTTGGGACACAGAATGAACAAAAACCAGCGTTTCATGAATTTCTTTTGGGGGTGTGTTTACACCGTTCCGTGTGCGGTAAAATTGATAAAGCGCTTTTATTCTTCGGGTCAGTACGGTTACAGCGATACCTCATTTAGGTCTTTTTTATGTTTAGGTGCATTTATGCAATAAAAACAATTTTATATGAAAAATAATTATTTTTGCATCGCTTTATTCTGCGAGCTATAACTTTTTTATTTTTTCACTGATGATGCTGTATGGCGGCTCGTTTTTTGCGGGACAAGATGACGTTTTCAGCAGTACCATGGATATTTATATCAGTCTTTTTTATCGCGCGTTATTGCACTTTTTGTTTGGCGGTATGATAATAAAGCATTATTTTTTGCTTCGTTTTTTATTTTTTAAGGGGTTCGCTAAAGGGGTTAACTAATGGGACAGTTTTTTAGGGCAGTTGCTATTTAATTTCACAGAGAAGCATTGCATGGCCTATAAGTCTCCTTAACCAAACTTGTTAAGCTTGATACTCTCTACAAGGAGACACCTAAATCATTATACACCATTCAGAGGCCTCTTATTCAGTGAAATCAAATCTCATGCTTTGCATTGAGGCAACACGCCAAAACACAGGTCTGTAAATTCATAGTCTGATTTGACTTTAATCTGAAATCATATGGCACAACTCGTTAAAGGGTGGATATTGACTTTGTAGTATTGCTACCTCAAACAGGTGGCACTAAAAATTAAGGCCTCTTCCTCTCTGAAGAGGCAATATGCAAACTTCATTTCCCAGTGGTCCATTGCATGGCCTATAAGTCTCCTTACACTGGCATGTCAGACATGTCACTGTCCACAGGAGAAACGTTTCCTTGTATACTCAAATGCAATTTTTTCCCCCAAAGTTTTTATACCTGAGTCACTGAATGTAATTTTGATAATGACAGGGCCCTATAGTAAAGATCAGATTGGGTGCCTTATGGTGTTTATTTGTTTCTCTCTACCCATGGTCCGGTTTCTCCATCCTATAGACTCATAGAATGGTAGAGTCGGAAGGGACCTCAAGGGTGATCGTATCCAACCCCCTGCTCAATGCAGGATTCACATATAGCTACCAATAAACCTATTACTCTAGAGGGTTACGTCCACTACACCAAGCTGAAAAAAAATAATGGACCAACCATGTCTGAGGGCCTTTCTCCAAGGCTCCTGTAAAAGTCTGGCACTAGGGTATGTAGGCCCATTCATCAACAAAAGCAGATTAGATGACATTACCTGACGAAAAGTTCAATGTGCACCACGGCCGGAGCAATCTTTTCCACCACATCAGCAATGAAGTTAAATTTGTACCTCGGACTGTTGGGATGTTGGTGACCTATACTGGCAGAAAAAATTGGGTATGTTAGTCAAGACATTCCTGGGTGAAGTCTCCTCCACGCAGACAGGATTATGTTTAATTACAGCCTTTTCGTCTTTCTGGATAAGACGTCTTCTAAACCCCATAGCCAGTCATAACCTTGGCTGACCCCATTTTTCTTCAAGTTCGCAAAGACGGAACAACATTGGGTGATCTATAAATAAAGATCATGGACGTCATCTTTTCCACCGGGGACATGTTTTAAGCTGCGGGGTTTTTTTTGGTGACACCAGACGCAATAACTACATTGGGGGGGTTAATCTGTTCCACCTGGCGGCGTAGACGACGTTCCAGACTGGAGATACTTCTTTCCTTGTCTTGATACTAGCTACGTTTGCTTGAGGATGACCACATGAAAGGGTCCACTTGAGAACATTTGGCGTTCATGTAAGAAGCGCAGAGCAGGAATGTTTCATGTGGTCCGAAACCACAAGCATCGTCCCACAACGTGGAAAACTTACAGACAATGCGAGACTTTTAAATATTTACATTTTACATGACCGCTCGGTGTAAACTCAAACTATGGTGCACATCAAAAAAAGGTTCTAAAATATTCACAAACTGCATCTGAAATGTCAAGGAGCTTATTATGGAGGAAGAAGTGAAGATTCAGATCAGGAAATATGGGAAGAATTTTCCTATGCAAGTTTTGGGATGAATTATGGCATCTGCCTGAGCCTCAAACAGGAAGGTCTCCTATATGTCTTTTTTTAGGCACATAAAGGGGCGCCCCAGCATAGGAGAGCCATAGACTTACCGACTATTGGGCTTATTTTCAGGTGATAACAACGTATCCCCCATTGAAAGGTCGATTTAGTTAAAATTGCCCATTTTGATCAAATTTAGACAGAATTTTCAGAACCTGAAAGGGCTAGGATCATATATTAGATTAACAAGCATCACGTTTTTATGGTCCCTTACACATTTAAGAATATAGCCACCTTTAGGGGCATTTTTACTTTTACCTTAAATACGTGTATTTTTGGGTTTAAATATATATATATTTTTCAATTGGGTCTCATTAAAAAAATTACACCGTTTGCCTTTTTGAGCCTCTGTGAAGTATTGTTTCTCGCTGGCTGTAGAAGGAGTTAACTGAGAATCCGTCAGTGAGCACCCTGACTGGAAAACTTATCTTGCTTTGTCTGGGCTTCTCTTGACTGGTTTATGACTATACTTTCATGTGGTAATAAATCAGCATAGAGTAGATCAGAAAAAGGAAGATAAGATTTGTTGATTCTGCTATCGGAATGCGCTCAATCATAGATTCTCACTTAACTCAATATGCAGCCAGCAAGAAAGAGAAACTATAGAGGGCAAACTGCCACATTTTTAATTAAAAAAATTATTTTTAGCCAAAAATATATTCATTTGAGAAAAATAAAAGAACAACGGTGTTAATATTCTTGAAATTGGCCAAACTACATGTATCAGATGTGACATCTCAAACAGAAGATATCAGGGGAAAAAAACAAGAATCAGGCATTTTAAATTTACACTCCCCACTTATCTGGGTTTCCCAGGGCTGCCACTAGGAATTTCGGGGCCCCATACTGGCAAACTTTTCGGGCCCCCTTGAGAGTCTGCCCAGGCTCCACCCGAGCCCCACCTCCATCCCTTGAACCTTCCACAGTCCCACCGCCCTCTTTTGGAGAAACTCCACTTCTACACCACATCCTCACCAATCACAAATGTACAGTTCCTATTACTGCATACATAGCCAGCAGCTTTTGTTTTGGCCAAAAGATTTTTTAATCCACCACCACAACAAGGGTGACTCCTCTGGCCGGGATCTACTCTACTGTAACTTATTAAACATTTGTTAAAATATCCAATACAATTTTAGGTATATTTTTAAAATGACCAATAATATCACAAACAAGGAACAAATACCACTGCACCAGGACCAGACACCATATTACTACCATATGTTGATCAAATAATAGCACATACAAGGAACAAAAACCGCCACGCCATGACCAGACTGCGTAATACTACCCCATAGTGACTGAATACTACAAAACTGATCATTAATAAAAAACAATACTAATATCACCATAAGTGCCATTATACACAGGAGATCTGTACTTTGTATACAGTGTCAGTATACAGGCAATATACAGTGATCATCGTTGACATATACAGGAGCTCTGTATATAGTGTCAGTGTACAGGTAATACAGTGATCACCAGTGACATTATACAAAGGAGCTCTGTATATAGTGTATCGTGTCAGTGTACAGGTAATACAGTACAGTGATCACCAGTGACATTATACACAGAACCTCTGTATATAGTGTATCGTGTCAGTGTACAGGTAATACAGTACAGTGATCCCCAGTGACATTATACACAGGAGCTCTGTATGTAGTGTCAGTGTACAGGTAATACAGTGATTACCAGTGACATTATACACAGGATCTCTGTACAGAATACAGGAGCACTGACTCACCGGTGACGTCTCTAGTTGAAGTCCTTCATCTTTGCTTTTCATCTTCATCCAGCACAGACCGCCATCTCTTCTTCCAGTTAGGACTCGTCTCTGCTGAAAATAACACAGTTAACACACATTCCCCAATTTTTCCTCAACCTCTATACTACGCCACATGGAGAAAAAAGCGACTGTGTCACCCTGCACAGTAACAGGACCTCTCCTCCCCCACACTGAAAACAGTATCCTCAAAAATAATATTCTTTAATTAGCCCTTGTAACAGTAATAATAGCCCCACGTGTCCACCCATTCTGCCTCATGTCTCTCCATATTGCTCCCACAGTTATCTATAATAGTATTTTGCAGCCCCATAGTGGTATAATGCAGCCCCATAGTAATATAATGCAGCCCCATAGTGGTACAATGCAGCCCCACAGCAGTATAATGCAACCTATAGTAGTAAAAGGCACCCCCATAGTATACTGCACCCCCATAGTATCATGAAATCCCATAGTAGTATAATGCTGCACCATAGTAGTATAATGCACCCACAAAGTGGTATAATGCAACCCCATAGTAGTATAATGCAGCCCTATAGTAGTATAATGCAGCCCCATAGCAGTAGAATGCAGTGCCATAGTATAATGAAGCCCCATAGTAGTATAATGCAGCACCATAGTAGCATAATGCACCCACATAGTAGTATAATGTAGCCCTACAGTAGTATAATGCAGACCCATAGTAGTATAATGCAGCCCCTTTCGCTCCCTCCACACACCCCCCATAGTAGCATAATGCACTCCCATAACGGTATAATGCAGTCCCATACCGCGTAAATACAAAAAAAAAAAGTTTCTCCTTACCTGGCCAAGCTCCAGTGTGGCCTCCTCTCCAATTCAGATGAGGCGCGCAGCGTCGTTCCGGCGTTTGACAGTGACGTCATACACCGGCGACGTGCGCGCTGATGTCGGGTGCCGGCCTGTGATTGGCTGGCGGCTGTTAACTGTTGCCGTGCGGGAGGAATCCCTTTCACAGCAACAGATAACTGAGGACGCACGATCAGTTACTGAAGCGTCAGGATCCTGCTGCTGGGGCCCGGTGAGCAGAACAGAGGGGGCCTTTACTCATTTTCCTTGATGCATTTTGCCTACGAGACGTCGAAGAAAGAATTAAAGAAACTATTTGATCACCTCGTGTGTAAGTCAAGAAATATTTGCCGACCATTCAGACTCGGCCGCTGCCTGGAGACATCCGACAGACCACCTATGTAAACGTTTCTGCTCACCCGTTTCAGCACGGACCACTGGCTGCAAATAAACAGAGCGCCGAGTCTAGAGCCGCGTCTGCAGCCGGGCGGCGCTTAGGATGTGTCTCAGTCCTTCTCCATCCTCACCTCGTTCTATGTCATCTTTTTACATGTTATGAGCGCACGGCTATAAAATTCTGCTTTATGGGCCTCAGTGCATAAGTAAATAAACGTCCGGCTACCGGCGATAACGGGGCGGCCGCAGATGTGAAGCTGCAGGAGGTGACTGCTCCTCTCATCCCGGGTACAGCAGGGAAGTCTCAGGAAGATTCAACCTCTGGAGACCCCGGAGCTTACAGGAAAGACTTTGTGTAAGAGCGCAAGGATGGAATACTTCATATTGACATGGAACGCCACTGACGATGCAGAGACTGAACGCAACCAGTCTCACGAGGAGAAATAAAGCGGATTTCAAGGGATCTGAACTCAAACCTTTCAGGTCTGGTTCTCACAGAAACTTTTACAAACTGTTAGAGAAGAAGCTACCTACTTCACAGAATTATATTTCCCATTATCCCTTTTATCATAGATTACTCTCCTAAATTAATGTTTTAGCCCCCCCAAAAAAAAATGTCTCCAAAATTCTTCCATCTGTATGACTTGCTTCCAGTGCCTATTGTCAAGTGTAATCCACCTCTAACAGCAGAGCCGCCGAGCTACCTCTCTTGTCAGATTGCTTATAGGCAATACAGAGAAGCAGGTTTTCAGTTTAGCGCAAGCTAATCATTAGACAATGGCAATTGAATGGAAGCTCCGGTTCTCCTAGTGCTGGCAGAATGTCAATGAAGAGGAACCACCCACTCAAAAACAGTGGACGGCAAACTAAAGGGAATCTGGCACCAGGATTTTGTTACCCCATCTGAAAGCAGCATAACGTAGGGGCAGAGACTCTGAGTCCAGCATTGTGTCACTTACTGAGTTTGCTTGCTGTAGCCTTGCTAAAAATCACTGGCTTATCAGCAGGAGCTTATTACTAGAGGACTAGTTAATCTGCTGCACAGTAGCCCGCCATATTCAGCAAGATAGAAACCTGATTCCTTAGATGTGTCACTTACTGGGTTGCTTGCTGTCATTTTGATAAAATCCCTCTTTTATCTAGCAGTTCTCTGAATGCTGAGCTCTGTCTAACCTCACCCACACCATTGATTGGCCGCTTTCTGACTATGCACAGTATACACAGAAAGCTGCCAATCAGTGGTGTGGATGGGGTTAGACAAAGCTCAGCATTCAGAGAACTGCTAGATCTGCAGCAGATAAAACAGTGTTTTTATCAAAATGACAGCAATCAGTCCAGTAAGTGATACATCATTGGAATCAGGGTCTCTGTCTCAGATGGGGTAGCAGATGCATTTTTAATATGGGAAATGTTTTCCCAATAAAAGAGACCTGTCGCCTGATCTATTTTCCATGGACATTCTTTATATAATAATCACTCTTACAATACTAATATTAGTGAATGTTTCGGGGCCTATAGTCATCATGCTATCACTCGGAGCAGTGGCATAACTTGATGCGCCTGGGCTCTGATCTAAAGCAGGTACGGACCGGGGCTGAAATTCAGCCCTGGCATTTGAAGTCACACAGGCCCATGTTGAACCCATCCCCAAGCACCAGATGGGATATATTAATAATATTACTCTTCTTGGAGGAAAGCAAGATTTACTACAAGACCAATATTTCTAATGATAACCATGGCCTACTGGTAAGTGACGGAGTCAGCAACATTGTTCTCCATCACAACTCTTAACAGTATGGGTGTCCTGAGAACACAGATTCTGCTAACAATGTAGCAGACAAGGCAGCCCACGACCAGACAGGCCCTTCTGGCATTTGCCAGAGTTGCCAAATGGCCAGTCCGGTTCTGATCTAAAGTCTATAATAATCCCCCCATATACTGTTTATAATACTGGTGTCTTGGTATGTCGTAAAGGAGCTTTTGGGCATGGCCAATGCTGCGACCGCCAAAGCTACGGCATACCCCTGATTCCTATGGAAATGGAACAGAGAAACAAGACCATGTTTCTCCTACAATAATCGATATTCTCATTATATCTCTGCAGTAGCGCACCATTCCGCTGCCTCCCGACTTCCTTCTACCTAGGGGGCGTTGGGCTGCAGAAGATTGGCTGAGCCTCTGCAGTATTGCGGGACTTCAGAGCACAGCTCCTTGCTTAGGAAACCGGCCAACTCTGATAGACCGCAGTGGTGGTGGGTAACCTAAACTATAACTTCATACATGGGTGTTCTCAATCTGTGCAGCACCTCAGTGTTGGAAACCATGGAGAAATAACATGGTCCCAATGATCAACGAAATTTTGTATGTTATTTGGGACCGGCAGAGAAGATCAGCAAGAGCTTACACATCAAGTCCCAGCAGAAGACCATGGGGGCTACCAGGAGCGAAACCTGTGCGGCTCAGGATGCCCATGTAGCTCGCGAGCCAGTGATGTTTGGCTCATGGATGTCTCCCAGATCTGTGAATTAGCACCAGGTCTAGTAAATGGCTATGAAGAGAACATCTCCAGATGATGACTTCTGTGACTAAACCCTACATGGAAGACCTGATCTGGATGTACCCATACTTTCCTTGGGGGCTAAGAAATCTATTTGACGTGAAAAACCTGAATGGAGGTAAGGTGGGAATCCTTGATTGTCATACATTGCCTCTTTCAGATCTGAATGTGGCTCTCAAAACCAGAAAGCTTGGGGACCACCGCTCTACGAGATAGACGTATGATAGGCTGTCAAAACCGTACAACATCGTCAAAGAATTTCATTGTCCAATACAGTTCTAGCACAAGACGTGGAAGTATGTAGCATTTGTCCTGAAATGATATCTACACAACGTCACCGTTAATTCAGGAGCTGAAACATTGCTCCTCCTTGTCTTCCTATAGAATTGTTCATGTAATCCACCATTCCACCTATACCTGATTCCTGAGAATATGATACATGAACTTTCAGCAGGTCCTCCACTGGTCCGCCATCTTGAGGAAAGATTAGGAACATACACAAAACTGTACTTCTCTACGAAACTACGAGCTACATGGACTTGAACCTATCAGTGGGACTACGTCTGTAGACCTGACTTGTATGTGAGAAGCTTGTGAAGGCATCTCAAGTATTTGGCCACGGTTGCTCTGTCCCTGCCTCTAAGAACTGACAACGAAGTTTATTTAGTCAACCAAGTCCATGACATGTAAAAACAGGAATATGGCAGCAATGAAAGGATCACATTGATTACTCAAGGAGGAGTAATGAAGTGAAGCATCTTCTGAAAGCACATTCCAAACTTTATGGTAGAATTGTCCAAATAGAGGACACATCACAGTTGGGGAAAATGTCCAGTCAGGAGCATTTCCACCAAAAGACAAAACTGATGTGAAAATCATAAGATACAGTCATGCCCGAAAGTGTTGGCACCCTTGAAATTGTTCCAGAAAATTACGGTAAGTATTTTTCCCAGAAAACTACTGCAATTACACCTATTTGTTGTACACATGTTTATTCCCTTTGTGTGTATTGGAACTGAGAAAAAGAAAGAAACTGAGAAAAAAAGGCAAATTAGACATAATTTCATACAAAACCCCAAAAATGGGCCAGACAAAATTGTTGGCACCCTCAACTTAATATTTGGTTGCACACCCTTTGGAATAAATAACTGCAATCAATAGCTTCCTATAACCATCAACAAGATTCTTACACCTCTCCACTGGAATTATGGAGCACTCTTCTTTTGCAAGCTGTTCCAGGTCTCTGATACCTGAAGGCGCCTTCTCCCAACAGGAATTTTAAGATCTCTCCATAGGTGTTCAATGGGATTTACTCATTACTAGTCACTTCAGAACTCTCCAGCTCTTTGTTTCCATCCATTTTTGGGTGCTTCTTGAAGTATGTTTGTATGTATATCATTGTCCTGTTGGAAGACCCATGACCTAGGACGCAAATTCAGCTTTCTGACACTGGGCACTACATTGCGACCCAAAATCCTTTGGTAATCTTCAGATTTCATGATGCCTTTTACACAGTCAAGGCACCCAGTGCCAGAGGCAGCAAAAGAACCCCAAAATATCTTTGAACCTCCATCATATTTGACTGTAGGTAATGTGTTATTTTCCATGTGGGCCTCATTCCTTTTTCGGCAAACAGTAGAATGATGTTGTTTAACAAAAAGCTAAATCTTGGTCTCATCTGTCCACAAGACGCTTTCTGAGAAGAATTTTGGCTTACTCACATACATTTTGACAAACTGCAGTCTAGCTATTTTATGTTTCCATGTCAACAGTGGGGTCCTCCTGGGTCTCCTGCCATAGCATTACATTTCATTCAAATGTCGATAGATAGTTTTCGCTGACAATAATGCACACTGGGCCTGCAGGACAGCTTGAATTTCTTTGGAACTTGATTGTTGCTGCTTATCCACCAACCAGACTATCCTGTGTTGCAACCTTTCATCAATTTTTCTCTACCATCCACGTCCAGAGAGATTAGCTACAGTGCCATGGGTTGTAATCTTCTTGATTATGTTGCGCATTGTGGACAAAGGAGCAACAAGATCTCTAGAGGTGGACTTGTAAACTTGAGACTGTTGACATTGTTCAACAATTTTAGTTCTCAAGTCCTCAGACAGTTCTCTTTTCCTTTTTCTGTTCTCCGTGCTTAATATCGCACACACAGACACACAATGCAAGGATTGAGTCAACGTCTCCCCTTTTTATGTGGTTTCAGGTGCGATTTTCATATTGCCCACAAATGTCACTTGCCACAGGTGAATTGAACGAACATCACATGCTTGAAACAAAGTTGTTTACTCACAATTTTGGAAAGGTGCCAACAATTTTGTCAGGCCCATTTTAGGGGTCTTGTGTGAAACTATGTCCAATTTGCATTTTTTCTCAGTTTTTTTTGTGTTGATCCAATACAAACAGAGGAAAGAAACGTGTATAACAAATCATGTGTAGTTGCAATAAATTGGGAGAAATACTTCATTGTCTGGAACAATTTCAAGGGTGCCAACACTTTTGGCCATGACTGTATACCCTTATCTGACAAAGCTAAGGTGGTCATACACCTTTACTCATAGACATTCTCCTAACCGACCTTAGAGGAACTAGCACATTTTTAATTTGGCATCAACTCTGAGCCCAGATGGCCAGCATGTGCCATGTTTTGGATGGTGAAGACCCAGTACAAAAAGTTTGAGACCTTACTGTACCCTGCATTAAATAATGCCAGTAACTCTTCACGGACAAGACAAATTGGCCATAGTGAACCTCCAAGTGCCATGTCTATTCCTCCTTAGGGATCTCCAGATTTTACTGCAGGGACCAGCATGCAAAGACTCCAAGTAAGAGGAAGGGTCTCAGTTGTTTGGTAGGTTCAGAAGTAACTGATCATATACTCAGTGAAGGTCAGAAAAAATATATTCGGGGGTCTCCTTTTCTTTAAAGGGATCTTACTTTTCAGATCAGAGGTATCGGCTTCCAGGAACCTCACTAATGTCACCAGAGCAATAGACAGTCTTACTGAGTGGTGCTATGTTCTGGCTCATGGAGTGACGTCACTAGAGGATATTCATAAAGCCTCTACACAGAGGAAGAAAGCAGGGACTCTAGTGCCACCTATTGGAAATAGCAATATCAACCCTTTAAAAGGGTTTATGTCACCAGATTTTTACTACCCCCAACTGTGAGCAGCATAATATAGAGAAAGACCCTGATTCCAGTGATGTATCACTTACTAGGATGCTTGCTGTCACTTTAATAAAATCCCTGTTTTAATTGTTACAAATCTACCAGTCCTCTGAATGCTGAGCTCTGTATAACCCCGCCCACATCACTGATTGGCAGCTTTGTGTGTACACTATGCATAGCCAGAGAGCTGCCAATCAGTGGTGGGGGGCTGGGTTATACAGAGGAGGACTATATGATACTAGACAACTTGTCCTGATCATCTCCTGTTGATAAAACAGTGATTTTTATCAAAACAACAGCACGCTGCCCAATAAGTGATGTATCGCTGGAATCAGGGTCTCTGTTTCTACATCATACTGCTCTCAGATTAGGCGGAAAAATAACTTGGGACAGGTTCCCTTTAAGGAACCTTGCCACATGAGAAGATATAAAGCCAAAACAGAAGCTCCATATGCCTGTAACTGTTTTGGGATTCTTGCCTGTCTTCAGTGCAAATTAAGAAAAACTGGCTAGGGGAGGGGTGGTATCTAAGGTTTCTCCTTAAAGGGGACCTGTCACCAAGTTATAAATGTCCAGTTTTGGCTCTTATTTTAATCCCTCTCTTTCCGAGTATTCCATTTTGCTAATGCGCTGTTGGTTCCAGAGATCTTGGCTTTTTTTTTTTGTTTCGTGATAATTTTTATGGTTTCTACTAAGTGGGTGATTCTCAAGGGATCCTCAGGGGCGTGTCTTTAGGCTACTCTACATTATTGCCCTGTTAGCACCACCCCCTTGGTTACGACAAGGAAAATTAGCTCTAAGGAAAAAAAAACACCCAGATTTCTGGAACCATATCATACATTAAAAAAAAAAAATGCGCAAAGAAGCAATGGGAATAAAATAATAGCAAAAACTGGCCACTTTTATCAGGTCTGTCTTATGGGAGACCACCTTCTGGAGGAGGAATCTCACTATACGATGTCTTTATGGAACATCGCAGCCGTACAAGGTGACAAACATGGTGCAACCTCAAAGTTTTCCTATATGGAAAAAAAGTCATAATCAACCATGACAAAATAACAAAACTCAGATGCTGCTGAAGGAGGATGACGCCCCGGAGCGGAGACTCGGAGGAGTTCTGCACTTCCTGGTAGACTTTGCTCTAATTCAGCCTCATAGATGTCAGAGATTACAGCTGCAAAGGGGGAAAATAAGGGGGGAATTAAATTTTGTGATGGTTTTATCCATTGATGGATATACACACCTCCATATCCTGGACATACTATCTGAGCGTACAGCTACAAACCCTGCAGCAAACAGGGACATCATAAGGGCAACTGAAATCTACCATCTTGGCATAGATAGTGGGTGTGATCGGTAGACTGAGTAATATCAGATCTGTGGGGGTCTGACACGATATACCATATTGTGCCACCAATGTCTATGATAGGACAATCCCATGAAGGGGAGCGCGTCACTAAATATTCTAAAGGCCCTCATACATAGAATCATAGAATCGTAGAGTTGGAAGGGACTTCCTGGGCCATCTGGTCCAACCCCGTGCTCAAAGCAGGATTCGCTAAATCATCCCGGTCAGATGTCTGTCCAGCCTCTGTTTGAAGACTTCCATTGAAGGAGAACTCACCACTTCACATGTTACATTAATGTCGGGCGCCGATTATGGAAGGATCGGACAACCAATATATATATGGGGGCTCCCAACACTCTCCGACAGATGATGATGATGGAGTAGAGACGGATCTGGGATGTTCATTTATTATTAGAGATTATTAGAGGCCCCTTATAAGGGTGAGTTTCCACGGGGCGTAATTCATCAGGATTTGCTGCGGATTGGACGCTGCATACAGTCACAGCGTTTAATCCGCAGCATCCAGATGTTACAGCATAGTGGAGGGGATTTCATGAAATCCTATCTCCACTATGCGTGCAGGGACGCGGGTGACACACCCGAAATTACGGCCATGCGGCACGTCTTTCTAGACCGCAGCATGTCTGTTTACCTGGCGGAGACGCTCAGTCTCTGCAAGATAAATAACCCAGTCTATGTATATGATGCGGTGATACCGCCTGTCTTCAATGAGAACATCCGGAATCACCACGCATAGAAAGGGGGCAGCGCTTTGGGCGGAACAGGGTTTCCACAGCGTCCAAAGCGACGGCAATATGCTGCGTGGAAACCTACCCTTAGAGGCCCATTATTACTGGCTCATTATTAGAGGCCCATTATTACTGGCTCATTATTAGTGGCTCATTATTAGAGGCCCATTGTTAGTGGCCATTAGTGGCACATTGTTAGTGGCCCATTATTAGTGGCCCATCATTAGTGGCCCATCGTTAGTGGCTCATTATTAGTGGCCCATTATTAGTGGCCCATTGTTAGTGGCCCATTATTAGAGGCCCATTGTTAGTGGCCCATTATTAGTGGCTCATTATTAGTGGCCCATTATTAGTGGCTCAGTATTAGTGGCCCATTATTAGTGGCTCATCATTAGAGGCCCATTATTAGTGGCTCAATATTAGTGGCCCATTATTAGAGGCCCATTGTTAGTGGCCCATTATTAGTGGCTCATTATTAGTGGCTCAATATTAGTGGCTCATTGTTAGAGGCCCATTATTAGTGGCTCAATATTAGTGGCCCATTATTAGAGGCCCATTGTTAGTGGCCCATTATTAGAGGCCCATTATTAGAGACCCATTATTAGTGGCTCAATATTAGTGGCTCATTGTTAGTGGCTCATTATTAAAGACCCATTATTAGTGGCTCAATATTAGTGGCCCATTATTAGTGGTTCATTATTAGAGGCTCATTATTAGAGGCCCATTATTAGCGGCTCAATATTGGTGGCCCATTATTAGTGGCTCAGTATTAGAGGCCCATTATTAGTGGCTCAGTATTAGAGGCCCATTATTAGTGGCTCAGTATTAGAGGCCCATTATTAGTGGCTCAATATTGGTGGCCCATTATTAGAGGCCCATTATTAGTGGCTCAGTATTAGAGGCCCATTATTAGTGGCTCAGTATTAGAGGCCCATTATTAGTGGCTCAATATTGGTGGCCCATTATTAGAGGCCCATTATTAGTGGCTCAGTATTAGAGGCCCATTATTAGTGGCCCATTGATAGAAGCTCATTATTAGAGGCTCATTATTAGTGGCTCATTGTTAG
Organism: Dendrobates tinctorius; assembly: GCF_039654945.1. Classification (NCBI taxonomy): domain Eukaryota; kingdom Metazoa; phylum Chordata; class Amphibia; order Anura; family Dendrobatidae; genus Dendrobates; species Dendrobates tinctorius. The sequence goes on along the minus strand of NW_027361707.1, from coordinate 22,377,134 downwards.
AAGCTCATTATTAGAGGCCCCTTATTAGTGGCCACTCATACTGACCATCTACTGATTTCTTTACCTGGATTGGGGACTGATTCCTTCTAGAAAATACAGAAATACACGCAGCCTCACACTTGATGTGAGAGACTCGCAAGTTTCTCGCATCATACTCGCAAGTGTGACCCCGGCCTAAGGCTGTATTTAAAGAAACCATGATGCAGTGCTGGATGTCTAAGGGGTAGCCTCTTGCCTGGTGAAGAGTGACATGTCAGTGTAAGGAGACTTATAGGCCATGCAATGCTCCTCTCGAAAATTACACTTGCTGACATGCCAGTGTAAGGAGACTTATTGTGCAATGCTCCTCTGGGAAATTAAACTTGTAGTGCTGAATGTGTCCCCGGAAGCAAATAGCTGGTCCCTTTAGGAAGTCCATCACTTTCTGCTATGACGTCCATCACTACTTTAAGAATAATAGCAAATACCACTGTTCCTCCCTCTGAATCTGCTCTGGAGCCTCCTGTGTGAACAGCGCCTGAGACCTGCCCATTATCTGAGCCCCTGAGTGTGGCCAGTAATGTCCCCATACACTGACAGCCCATTATCTGAGCCCCTGAGTGTGGCCAGTAATGTCCCCATACACTGACAGCCCATTATCTGAGCCCCTGAGTGTGGCCAGTAATGTCCCCATACACTGACAGCCCATTATCTGAGCCCCTGAGTGTGGCCAGTAATGTCCCCATACACTGACAGCCCATTATCTGAGCCCCTGAGTGTGGCCAGTAATGTCCCCATACACTGACAGCCCATTATCTGAGCCCCTGAGTGTGGCCAGTAATGTCCCCATACACTGACAGCCCATTATCTGAGCCCCTGAGTGTGGCCAGTAATGTCCCCATACACTGACAGCCCATTAACTGAGCCCCTGAGTGTGGCCAGTAATGTCCCCATACACTGACAGCCCATTATCTGAGCCCCTGAGTGTGGCCAGTAATGTCCCCATACACTACCTGCCCAGTATCTGAGCCCCTGAGTGTGGCCAGTAATGTCCCCATACACTACCTGCCCAGTATCTGAGCCCCTGAGTGTGGCCAGTAATGTCCCCATACACTGACAGCCCATTATCTGAGCCCCTGAGTGTGGCCAGTAATGTCCCCATACACTGACAGCCCATTATCTGAGCCCCTGAGTGTGGCCAGTAATGTCCCCATACACTACCTGCCCATTATCTGAGCCCCTGAGTGTGGCCAGTAATGTCCCCATACACTGACAGCCCATTATCTGAGCCCCTGAGTGTGGCCAGTAATGTCCCCATACACTGACAGCCCATTATCTGAGCCCCTGAGTGTGGCCAGTAATGTCCCCATACACTGACAGCCCATTATCTGAGCCCCTGAGTGTGGCCAGTAATGTCCCCATACACTGACAGCCCATTATCTGAGCCCCTGAGTGTGGCCAGTAATGTCCCCATACACTGACAGCCCATTATCTGAGCCCCTGAGTGTGGCCAGTAATGTCCCCATACACTGACAGCCCATTATCTGAGCCCCTGAGTGTGGCCAGTAATGTCCCCATACACTGACAGCCCATTAACTGAGCCCCTGAGTGTGGCCAGTAATGTCCCCATACACTGACAGCCCATTATCTGAGCCCCTGAGTGTGGCCAGTAATGTCCCCATACACTACCTGCCCAGTATCTGAGCCCCTGAGTGTGGCCAGTAATGTCCCCATACACTACCTGCCCAGTATCTGAGCCCCTGAGTGTGGCCAGTAATGTCCCCATACACTGACAGCCCATTATCTGAGCCCCTGAGTGTGGCCAGTAATGTCCCCATACACTGACAGCCCATTATCTGAGCCCCTGAGTGTGGCCAGTAATGTCCCCATACACTACCTGCCCAGTATCTGAGCCGCTGAGTGTGGCCAGTAATGTCCCCATACACTACCTGCCCAGTATCTGAGCCCCTGAGTGTGGCCAGTAATGTCCCCATACACTACCTGCCCAGTATCTGAGCCCCTGAGTGTGGCCAGTAATGTCCCCATACACTGACAGCCCATTATCTGAGCCCCTGAGTGTGGCCAGTAATGTCCCCATACACTACCTGCCCAGTATCTGAGCCCCTGAGTGTGGCCAGTAATGTCCCCATACACTACCTGCCCAGTATCTGAGCCCCTGAGTGTGGCCAGTAATGTCCCCATACACTACCTGCCCAGTATCTGAGCCCCTGAGTGTGGCCAGTAATGTCCCCATACACTACCTGCCCAGTATCTGAGCCCCTGAGTGTGGCCAGTAATGTCCCCATACACTGACAACCCATTATCTGAGCCCCTGAGTGTGGCCAGTAATGTCCCCATACACTACCTGCCCAGTATCTGAGCCCCTGAGTGTGGCCAGTAATGTCCCCATACACTGACAGCCCATTATCTGAGCCCCTGAGTGTGGCCAGTAATGTCCCCATACACTACCTGCCCAGTATCTGAGCCCCTGAGTGTGGCCAGTAATGTCCCCATACACTACCTGCCCAGTATCTGAGCCCCTGAGTGTGGCCAGTAATGTCCCCATACACTACCTGCCCAGTATCTGAGCCCCTGAGTGTGGCCAGTAATGTCCCCATACACTACCTGCCCAGTATCTGAGCCCCTGAGTGTGGCCAGTAATGTCCCCATACACTGACAACCCATTATCTGAGCCCCTGAGTGTGGCCAGTAATGTCCCCATACACTACCTGCCCAGTATCTGAGCCCCTGAGTGTGGCCAGTAATGTCCCCATACACTACCTGCCCAGTATCTGAGCCCCTGAGTGTGGCCAGTAATGTCCCCATACACTACCTGCCCAGTATCTGAGCCCCTGAGTGTGGCCAGTAATGTCCCCATACACTGACAACCCATTATCTGAGCCCCTGAGTGTGGCCAGTAATGTCCCCATACACTACCTGCCCAGTATCTGAGCCCCTGAGTGTGGCCAGTAATGTCCCCATACACTGACAGCCCATTATCTGAGCCCCTGAGTGTGGCCAGTAATGTCCCAATACACTACCTGCCCAGTATCTGAGCCCCTGAGTGTGGCCAGTAATGTCCCCATACACTACCTGCCCAGTATCTGAGCCCCTGAGTGTGGCCAGTAATGTCCCCATACACTACCTGCCCAGTATCTGAGCCCCTGAGTGTGGCCAGTAATGTCCCCATACACTACCTGCCCAGTATCTGAGCCCCTGAGTGTGGCCAGTAATGTCCCCATACACTGACAACCCATTATCTGAGCCCCTGAGTGTGGCCAGTAATGTCCCCATACACTACCTGCCCAGTATCTGAGCCCCTGAGTGTGGCCAGTAATGTCCCCATACACTACCTGCCCAGTATCTGAGCCCCTGAGTGTGGCCAGTAATGTCCCCATACACTGACAACCCATTATCTGAGCCCCTGAGTGTGGCCAGTAATGTCCCCATACACTACCTGCCCAGTATCTGAGCCCCTGAGTGTGGCCAGTAATGTCCCCATACACTGACAGCCCATTATCTGAGCCCCTGAGTGTGGCCAGTAATGTCCCCATACACTGACAGCCCATTATCTGAGCCCCTGAGTGTGGCCAGTATTGTCCCCATACACTACCTGCCCAGTATCTGAGCCCCTGAGTGTGGCCAGTATTGTCCCCATACACTACCTGCCCAGTATCTGAGCCCCTGAGTGTGGCCAGTAATGTCCCCATGCACTGCCAGCATGCAGTGGGCTGAGTCATTGTACCTGTAGGACCCTGTAATGTCGCCTCTGACTAGCCGCCCTACACATTATTGGCCTCCAGTAGTCACTGACCAGTCATGGTCAGGAGTCATGGCACATACAATATACAGTGCCAGTTCCTGTGACAAGCTGGGCCTTGTAGTTCTACTGGAGATGGCAGGGAATACAAGCAGTAGTTATTAGCCCCTAGCAGCCCCCATTGGCATGCATGCCCCTCCTTACCCGATTGGCAGGGCCCCTTGTGCACCTGCAGCAGCGGTGAGTGCCCCTGCTGCAGCGCCCTCCTGCTGGCGAGCTTCAGCTGGCACAGGTTGTGGTAGGTCTGCCCGTCGTTGGCGCACACCTCATAGTCGTGCTTGCACTGGCAGGTGCCCTTCAGTCCTCTCCTGCCGGGGGGCGGCTTGCACTGCAGGGTGTCGCCGCACGGGGGGTCTCCGTCCCGGCCGCAGAGCTCCCCTTCCCCCGCTGCGCAGATCAGGCAGCAGTTGCAGCGGTCCGGCACATAGCCGCTGGGGCACACGGGGCTGGGGCAGCGGGACACCTCACAGCGCGCCGGGCAGGCGGAGGAGCCCAGGAGCAGAGGGAGCAGCAGCAGCAGTGATCGGCAGCAGCAGCCTGGCATCCTGAGGGCACCGAGAGAGGATGATGAGGGGCAGGGACTGAGCCGCGTTATATGGGAGGGGGTGTCCCAGCAGGGGAGGCTCAGCCCCCAGCACCTACCGGGGGGAGTCACCGCCAGCCTGGGCGAGGGGGCATCTGCTGGGGCAGCTCAGGCAGTGGCTGGGGGGCTGAGCTGTCCGCATTCGGGGGGTCGCACAGCGCTCACTTTCCCAATGTTTGTTTTTATTATATGTTTAGTAATAGAACAAATCACAATATTTAAAGGGATAAAAGATAAAGACATAAAAAAAGGTGGGAAACGGTTCAGGGTAAATTGCTCCATGCAGATTGCGGAACCGTTTTCGATATTGATCCGAGGGTCAGCTCTACAATAGCAATGCAAGTCTATGGGTGGGTGAAAAAAAATCAGACCCCGATCAGAGGCCAGCTAGGAAAAGTTAGATGAACTTTTATTTTTTGGGAAGTTTCTCCTCTGAAAAAAACGAATGAAACTCTGATGGTAAAAGTTGCCACTGACCAAACTCTGTTGTAACGTTCACTAAAAAAAAAAACACTGATGACAATTGGACTGAATTTCTCTGATGTGTGAATGAGGCCCATCTGATAGGAGACACACAGGGAGCGCTTTTTCAGCAGTCTGTAACCTGTATGCCGATAGCAGTAGTTTAGAAAGGTCAAATGTGGTGACAGATTCCCTTTAAGACACCATGACTCTCTCTTTCCCTCTCTCTAGAAATTCCTGCAGCTCCTTTAATGTTGCTGTCGGCCTCTTGGCAACCTCCTGGACCAATATTCAGCTTGTGTCTTCTTCATTCATTTTTGAGGTACGTCCACTTTTAGGTGATGTCAAATTTAAGCCACGTCTTGATGATCGTCTTCACAGCACTGGAAAAAATTTTGCACCCTTCTCCTCGCTGATAACTTTCAACAATGAGATCCCTTTGCTGTGTTGTAAGCTGTTTACAGACCCTGGCTCTTGCTGTAAGGTAAAACTACGAAAAAGTCAGGAAAATCCTCCTAGAGTGGCAAAACTTTATATAGGGCTAATCAGAATCCCTGTAAATGCCGGCAGCTGTGTACTGACTACTATGTAAGATGAAGTGTAAATGCAAATTGTCTCTTCAGAGAGGAAGAGGGCTAGAACTCTAGTGCCACCTATTGGAAGTAGCAGATTTGAAAAATGGGGCTCTGTCATTAGGAGAAATTGGTCTCTGTCCTGTTTTAATCCCTTAGCGCACCCTGATGGAATCTTGCGTCACAGTCAAGGGTCGCGTGTATGAAGCGGGTTTAGGAGCTGAGTCCCCTCCATACTGGGCAGATGCCACCCGAGTGACATGGCCAATCATCAGCCTGTAGAAGCAGTGATCAGAGTTAGCTCAGATCACTGCTGTTTAACCATTTAAATGCCGTTGTCAACTACTACGACATTTACATGGCTGGTGTGATTAAGCGATCTTGGAGTCTCGATGAGTTACCAGCCATGGCAGTCAGGGAAGGTGAATGCCCCCCATCACTGCCATGTTGATGGCCCTATGGACTTGATAGGATGACGTTAATTTAACTAAACAAGCTAATTAAAACTAATAAATAGCTAATATCAAAAGATCACAGGTGCAAATAAAAAAAAATAATGTTTTAAACACTTAAAAAATATACAATGTTTGTAGGAATCTGTTACCAGATTTCTGCTCCCTAATCTGAGAACAGTATAATGAAGAGACAGAGACCCTGATTCCAGCTATGTGTCACTTACAGGGCTGCTTGTTGTAGTTTTTTTTTTTTTTTTTAATAAAATCAATATTTTGTCTGCAGATTATCACTAGAGGGACTAGTAAACCTGCTGCAATGTAGTCCAACCACACCCTCATCACTGATTGGCAGCTTCCTGCCTATGCAAAGTGCACACACAAAGCTTCCAATCAATGATGTGGGCGGGAGTTATATAGAGCTCAGCATTCAGAGCACTGCCAGATATGCAGTAGATAAACAGGTTTTAATAAAAAATGTAGCCCAGCAGCCCAGTAAGTGATAAATCACTGCAATCAGGGTCTCTGGTTCTACATCATTAGATTGGGTAGAAAAAGCCTGCTGACAGATTCCCTTTAAATCAGTTTGTGCATATGTGATATTCTGAAAAAATAAAGGGAAGCCTTTGAATCAGTTTTCCTCCTCTTCATCATCTACCCCTCCACAAGTGTCCACACTTCCCAATGACAACACTTTTTTTGCATTTTTTGTACATGACGTTTGATATAAAATTTATGCAACGCCCTAAACCGGATTCCCCTTAGTTCTAACGCATCGAAACTTTGCATTTATGGAATACTTTCTCCCGCTGTTGACTGGGAGAACATTTCTTTGGAAGGTCTCCACCATGACATAACCTTCTCTGACGATGATGATGACACAGTGGAGCTTGGGACGTCGATAAGTACCACGCACCGAGGGTGGGGGGCTCCTGTCCTCATGTTGTTCCTCCCAAACTGACTTTTGCCTTGTGATGCCTTGTTTAGTCACATCTGATGGAGACAAATCATCGATAAAAGGTTGTGTGAAGTCATCACTTACTCATTTGTAAAAGTTCAGTTATATTATTAAAGGAACTAAAGTAAAAAAAAAAAAAAAAAAGGAATCATGCTAGGGCTGGTTGAGCTGCATGGTGGCCCATGGGAGAGGAGGCTGAGGGAGTCTTCCTGTTTCCTTCTTTTCTCCAAATTGGGGGAACCTGCCTGTTCGCATTGCACAAAATTACAGTTGTGCTCAAAAGTTTACATACCCCGTCAGAATTTTTGCTTTCTTAGACTTTTTTCAGAGAATATGAGTGATAAAACCAAACCTGTTCCTCCACTCGTGGTTAGTGGTTGGTTGAAGCCATTTATTGTTCTCTCTTTTTAAATCATAATACTACAGGACCTGGCTGCTTCCTGCAAAAATGAAGAAATCCCAGAGTTGACCAGTAAAAGGAATAGTACCAAATCCGAAATGAGCCATTTTTGGTCAGCTATGGCATCTAATGAGTATTTTTTTTGGGGGAAAAAGGGCTTAATTGTCCCAATTTTGGACATTAACCCCTTTACCCTGAAGCCTGTTTTCACCCCTGATGTGCCTAAATGGTGGAAACCCCCACAAGCGACCCTATTTTGGAAACTACAGCCCTTAAGGAATTTATGTAGATGTGTTGTGAGTACCTTATATCCACAGAGGCTTCATAGAATTTGATAACTTTGAGCCGTGAAAATTAAGATTAAGATTTTCCCCAAAAAAATGTTGCTTTAGCCCCAAATTTTTCATTTGTTGTGAAATTTCTCCTGAGTGCATCAATAGCTCATATGTGGTGGAAAACTACTATTTGGGTACACAGAGAAAACCAAAAGCAAAACACAAAACAAATATCCTGGAATAAAAAAGTAAAAAAATATATTGCAAAAATTGCATGAAGGTAGTAATAATAGTAATAATAAGGGTATTTAGTTAACATAATTTTGATCAAAATAATGTAGAAGCCATCCCGCCACGTCACGGCAACCCTTGTGGGACAGTCCTAACTCTTGTATTTAAAACCTTTCCACTTGTCAAGTGACGTAAATGTGAACAAGGACAGAGGGACTGAACCACCAGTAATAGTATAGGCCAGACAGGATGGATTTTCCAACTCAGAAACAGGGCGGTCACACCCTTATATGCACAGAATGCACAATAAAACAAATGAGAAACTGGGTCTGAGCAGAAAAAGTAAATTAATGTGCATGCAAAATGTAATTGCATATGAACACATGACCTTTACACAGAGAAAACCAAAAGCAAAACACAAAACAAATATCCTGGAATAAAAAAGTAAAAAAATATATTGCAAAAATTGCATGAAGGTAGTAATAATAGTAATAATAAGGGTATTTAGTTAACATAATTTTGATCAAAATTATTACTATTATTTTTCTGCTCAGACCCAGTTTCTCATTTGTTTTATTGTGCATTCTGTGCATATAAGGGTGTGACCGCCCTGTTTCTGAGTTGGAAAATCCATCCTGTCTGGCCTATACTATTACTGGTGGTTCAGTCCCTCTGTCCTTGTTCACATTTACGTCACTTGACAAGTGGAAAGGTTTTAAATACAAGAGTTAGGACTGTCCCACAAGGGTTGCCGTGACGTGGCGGGATGGCTTCTACATTATTTTGATCAAAATTATGTTAACTAAATACCCTTATTATTACTATTATTACTACCTTCATGCAATTTTTGCAATATATTTTTTTACTTTTTTATTCCAGGATATTTGTTTTGTGTTTTGCTTTTGGTTTTCTCTGTGTAAAGGTCATGTGTTCATATGCAATTACATTTTGCATGCACATTAATTTACTTTTTCTGCTCAGACCCAGTTTCTTATTTGGGTACACAACAGGGCTCGGAAGGGAGGGAGCACCTTTTGACTTTTGGAGCGCAAAATTGGCTCGAATTGAAATCGGAGTTTGTAGATCCCTGATGTGCCTAAATAGTGGAAACCCTCCCACAAGTGACCCTGTTTTTAAACTTCACCCTTAAATAAATGTATCTAGATGCGTGATGAGCATCTTGAACCCAGAGGTGCTTCACAGAATTTATTCATTGAGCCACAAAAATGAAAACTAAGATTTTTCCCCCAAAATTTTTGCTTTAGTCTAAAATTTTTAATTTTCACAAGGGTAAAATGTACAACACAATTTGTTGTGCAATTTTTTTCTGGGTTCGATGATGCCGCATACGTGGTGGAAAACTATTGTTTGTGCAGATGGCAGGGTTCGGAAGGGAAGGAGCGCCATTTGATTTTGGGAACAAAAAATTGGCTGGATTAGATAACATATGCCATGTTGTGTTTGCAGACCCCCTGATGTGCCTAAACAGTTGAAACCCCCCCCACAAGTGACCCCAGTGTTTGCCGATCCCCCATATGTGGTCAAAAGTTACTTTTGAGGCACAGTACGAAGCTCGTACAAAAGCTTATTCCTTGTGCGGTATAAATGATTAGACAACTTTGTCAGTGCGATACCAGTTTTATATCATTTTTCTATCTTTGGCCTCTGTCATACACTAAAAGACGATTTTTCTTTTTCCAAAAACTATTTTGCCATATTTTGAGAGCTATAATTTTTTACATATTTCTGTTGATAGTCATGTGATGGCTTGTTTTTTGCAGGATGAGTCAGAGTTTTTATTGGTACCATTTTCGGGCATATGACATTTTTTGATGGCTTTCTATTTCGATTTTTGACAGGTAGAATGAACAAACATTAGCAATTCAGGAACTGTTTTTATTTGTTTATTGTGTTTATTTTTATGACATTCCACGTGTGGTAAAATTGATAAGGCAGCTTTGTTCTTCGGGTCAGTATGATTACAGCGATACCACATTTTTGTCTTCTTTTTATGCTTTGCCGCTTTTACACAATAAAAACATTTTATAAAAAAAAGACTTGCTTTTGTATTGCTTTATTCTGAGAACTAAAATTATTTTATCTCTCTGCTGTTGGAGGCTTGTTTTTTGCAGGATAAGATGACGTTTTCAGCTATACCATTATTAGTTCCATTTTACTTTTCAGGCTAAGTTCACACATAGCGGAATTCCCGCAGAAGTTACTGCGAGAATTCCGGAATTCCTTTCCGCGGGAAAATCGCAATTTAAATTCCGGCGATTTTCCCTTGGAAAAACTAGCGATTTGCAAGCGTAATTAGCTTGCAGAATGCTAGCGTTTTCCAAGCGATCTGGAGCATCGCTTGGAGAACTGATTGACAAGTTGGTCACACTCGTCAAACTCAGTGTTTGACAAGTGTGATCAACTTTTTACTACTGATGCTGCCTATGCAGCATCAGTAGTGAAAGATAGGATGTAAAAAATAATAAAAAAAATAAAAAATATTGTTATTCTCACCTTCAGGCATCCCGCGCAGCCTTCCCGCCTCTCTCCACGCTCCCGGCATCTTCGGGTCCCAGTAATCCTTTGCAAGAGTGATCGTGAGATGTCGCGCTCCCGCGAGACCGCGACGTCATCGCAGTCATTCTCGCAAAGGATTACTGGAGCCAGAAGATGCGGGGAGCGTGGAGAGAGGCAGGAAGGCTGCGCGGGACACCTGAAGGTGAGAATAACAATATTTTTTATTTTAATTCTATTTTTTACAGGGATATGGTACCCAAAGCCCGGAGGACAGTCTCCTCTCCTCCGGACCGTGGGTACCATCCGCAAAAGTTCTGCTTACTTTTCGCATGGAGGGCACAGCCACATGCGGAAAGTAAGCAGAACAATTCATTCCTATGTGGGCGGAATTGGTGCGATTCCGCTAAATTAAAGAGCATGCTGCGTTTTTTACCGCAAAGCGATTCCGCCGCGGAAAAAAATGCAGCATTAGCAGAGCATTGCGGAATCCCATAGGATTGCACGGGATGCTTATTTTTCTCGTTTTCGTTGGCAAAATCGCGCATTTAAAACCGCCGCGAAAAAACCGCGACGTGTGAACACAACTTCAATCTCATTTTATTGCACTTTTTGTTCGGCGGTATGATGAAAATGCATAGTTTTTTGCCACCTTTATTATTTATTTTTTTACAGTGTTCACTGAAGGGGTTAACTAGTGTGATTTTATTTTTTTATAGATAGATCGGGTAGTTCCGGACAAGGCGATAACAAATATGTGTATTATTTTGTTTAGTAAATGTATTTATTGATGTCATATTTTTTTCATTTTTTTGGTTCTTTATTTTGTGATTTTTCTTTATAGTTTTACAATTTTTTCAAACTTTTATTTTTTACTTTCATACCTTGTCGCTCCATGAGACATCAACTTTCCCTGCCCTGATCGCTGACCTATACTCTATAATGCTTTTGCATTGCAGGGCATTAGATCAGAGAATTCCCAGGGAGGAAGTGTGGAGCAGTCGCCACAGAGGTACTGCACCTCCTCCTGAGGTGTGGTACCCCACCATTCAGGTAAGGTGGAGACACCTGAACACGCTCCAACACCTGCATCCCACACAACATAGTAGTGTAGCAGAGCACGCTTTGGTGGCTCCCTGCTTGGAACACGAAGCGTGCTGGGAGGCGGGTGGAGATAGTTGGCACCAAAAGAGCGGGAAGAGTTTAGGATTTAGTCAGTCTGACAGAGTCAGAGGAAGAGTGAAGATCCCCTGAGTGGGATGGATGAAGGAAGTGCTGCAGCCGACCTCAGTGACCTGGGTCCGCTGGCACAGGAAAGAGACATTGATGGAAAGCCTGACTCTCTCCATAAGAAGGAAGGATTAGTACGGAACGTAAGGAGAGGAGGACTAAGGATTAGGGTTAGAGCAGAACCCTTCCCAAGTTCACAGCGCACGGCCGGGGTCCGGTCCCCGAGGTTGTATGGATACTAATGGTCCTACAGCAGACACCAGAGGAATAGAAGTTGTCACCACTTTATTCCCACACAAGACTTGGGGGCACAACAGCAACGATAGTGAGCCGGGACTTGGTAGCAAGGAGTCCCTGAAGCAGGCTACAGCTGTCTGCCGTACAAGTAACATAGTAACATACATAGTAACATAGTTATTAAGGTTGAAGGGAGACTTTAAGTCCATCTAGTTCAACCCATATCCTATCCTAACTTGCCCTAACATGTTGATCCAGAGGAAGGCAAAAAAAACCCATGTGGCAACAGTAAGCTTCACATTGGGGAAAAAAATTCCTTCCCGACTCCACATACGGCAATCAGACTAGCTCCCTGGATCAACGCAATATTAAGGAGACTAGTGTATATACCCTGTAATATTATACTTTTCAAGAAAGGCATCCAGTCCCTTCTTAAATTTTAGTAGTGAATCACTCATTACAACATCATATGGCAGAGAGTTCCATAGTCTCACTGCTCTTACAGTAAAGAATCCGCGTCTGTGAGTAGTAGTAGAGTAGAGTTCATAGGAACATCTGAAAGGAGAAACTCCAGTGTAACTCAGTACTGTGAGTACTTCACTATAGGCGCAAAAGGGAGACGTTCAGAAAAGGCACATATGTTGGCGGAGTGTTGGAAGGGAGTACTTCATCTTGCCTGGAAGTTGGCTGAGCCCCTGACCTGGAGGACACGGTACCGAGGCGGGCACCTGTATGCTCAACAGACTGTGAGTAAAGCTTTGGAACTACATGCCCTGGTGTCCTCCACGTATTACTGCGCCAACCCACTCAGCACTGCTACATCTTGGTGCCGGACACTACACTCTCTCTCTTAACACCTATCCTCCTCATCTACTCTGCCTTGCGACTACAGCCCTACCTGTGGAGGGTTACACCATCACTGCTGCACCACACCATCTGTCCCAGAGGATCTGTCTGCAGCATTGGCTTATCATCTTCATTGCTGAACGCCACAGGTGGCGTCACGAATCATTCACTCATAAACTTTACAACATCACTTAACCTCCTTTTACAATGGACGCCCAGGGCCACGGACCAAGTCACAGCTGCCGTGACATCTCCCATTGAAATCCACCGGGCCCGGCTCCGAGTACCCCGCTGACCTGGGTGAGGGCGATCCAGAAGCGTGTCAGTTTCTGCTCTGGGCAGGAGCTTACAGGCAACCGTACCTGGGTGACCAAGTGGCCATATTTTGACCCGGGGTCACCATGGAAACAATCAGAGCAATGCAATTGCAGTTGCGCTGTGTCAATCGGAGAAAAGGGCTCCCTCCCTTTGCGATGCCTATCAATGTCGCTGTTGTGGTACTAGCAGGTATGCAGGATGCAGTGACGAGACGCGAGGCGGTCTGGTGTTTCTAGTAATAACTTTTATAGGAAACTATCCGCAGGGGTAGTCTAAGCAACCGAACAAATGATAGGAATTGTCCTCGCAGGGACTCAATACAAGCAAACACGAAAATATGAGAACACGACTAAGTCCGGCAAAAGCCGGTCACTATAGGGCCGCGGTATGGCCGACTACGGGTCCTTAGCTATATAGTGTCACTTAACTGTCCCAACGTCCCTCACCGTCCTGGACGATGGTTCTTCGGCGTAGCAGCCGCTGGGCCCAGCTGCTGAAGATCTTTCGTAGTCTTCAAGCGTTCCAACGCTCCGGTGAAGCAGGGGCACAGCAGACCCTGGAGGAGTCCCTGGACAGGTGGGCCGCAGCCCCCGGATAGGGGCAAGCAGCGGCGATGCGGGGTGGCGGCTGGCAGGCCACATGCGCAGCCAGCGACTGCAACGGAGGACCCGCGGTGAGCAGCGGTCCGGCTGTTGCCGCGGACTGGAGCGGGACAGTGGTGGCCGCCGATGGCACAGAACTAGCCGCGGCCACGGGTAGAAGCTAGGGCTGAAGTGAGGCGGCAGCGGCTGCTGGTGTCCGCGAACAGGCCGCAGCCGCGGGCAGGAGCGAAGCGGCAACGGCCGCGAGTGACCGCGGGCAGGCCGCAGCCGCGGGCTGGAGAAAGGCGGCAGCGGCCGCTGGTCGACGCGGGGCAGCAGTTCTCGGACGGTCAACTCGGTGCCGTTCCACTGATGTCCAGGGGGAGTATCTCTCCTGTCTCTGGCCTCATTCCTGGCTCCGGTGAGTCCCTCTGGCTCTCAGTCGCTCCCACGGTCTCCTGCTCCTTCTGTCTCATTCTGCTGACTCACTGTGACTCGTGTTCCCCCGCCCCTTTTATATTGGCTCCTCCCCCAGCCAACCTGTCAGTCTCCACGGTCCGTCCCTGAACTCTGTCCCCAGGAAACAGTTTCCCCCCGGAACCCAGGTGACGGTCCCCTTGGTTCCGACCCGGACACTCGGCGGGGACCCTCTCTCCCACACTGTCACTAGGGATGAGCGAGTATACTCGTTAGGATTCGGTACTCGGCGAGTAATGCGGTACTCACGGTACTCGAATCCTGGTGAGTAAATTTCACTACTCGCCTCGCAATATTCGGCACAGCCCACACAGCCCGGCACAGTCCCGCACAGCCCAGCACAGTCCCGCACAGCCCGACACAGTCCCAGCACAGTCCCCGCTCAGCCCGGCCAGTCCCCACACAGCCCAGCACAGTCCCGCACAGCCCAGCACAGTCCCCGCACAGCCCGACACAGTCCCAGCACAGTCCCCGCACAGCCTGGTACAGTCCCACACAGCCCAGTACAGTCCCGCACAGCCCAGAATAGCCTCGCACAGCCCAGAATAGCCCCGCACACACACACACAGCCCATTACTCACAGCCTATTACTCGCATTTCCAATAGACTTACATTGGACTCGTTACGAGTACCCGAGTCTTAGGAGCTACTCGTAACGAGTACAGCGAGTCCGAGTATTTCACTACTCGCTCAACCCTAGCTGTCACTATTGATAGCATCATGAGAAGAGTTAAAAGCACACAATTGGTCCCAGCACCGATCATCAGCATTTCTGTAGCGTTTCAGCTGTGATATACTGTATAGCTAAAGCCCTCTGATGATCATGCTGGACCTGTGAGTGGGCCAACGCAATCGTTATGCGGTACATGGACAGCGGTTTGCGGGAACGCACATCCTGCGGTGCAGTACATATTCAGCGGATGTCTTGTAGGGGTTGCAACCATGGTAAAGACTGTAATATTTCAGGATTTTGTTAAAATGTAATTTACAATATGGAAAATAAAAAAAAAGTAATAATAAATTCATAAAAATAATGTTTAAGAACAAACAATAGATAGTTTTTCTGACAACACACTCAGCTTTTCAGTAGATTTGATGAAATAGCAACCATTCTCCTCAGTCCAGGGACCAAATCCAACATGTAATACCTGTGCCCTCCTTGGACTTTGCCCTGACCCTGATCCTATCTATTACTGACTCTCTTTTTCCTCCAACAGGACCACTGCGCTTCTCTGTCCTTATGGACTCTGTGCATTAAAAGTCTGAGACCCTCCTCCTGTTCTTGGCATGGTCAGCCCTGCTCATGAGAATCGGAGCGGTCATGTTGCGGAAAAGAAGAAGGAACCCTAAGACAACCGATTTATGAAGCAGTAGGAGAACACCAGGTATTTTTGCACCTCATGCTCCATCACGTCATATATTTGGTTGCTGGACTGAAGAATCACTTTTACACAGTGAGATCTGCAGATCGGGCACAATCAGTGAATCAGCAGTTAGAAGACTATGCCAAGCTTTGAAACTATGAAGTATTCAGTTATAGAAACTAGGGGCAGATTTTATAAATGTGGTTAAAAAAACACCAAAGCGATGAACTGCAATTACCTATATTCACCCCGTTGCAAAGTCGCCATGTTAAGATATGTTATAAGTCATTGTTGAAAGAAATATTACTGCCACTGTAATGTTATGTCATTCTTGCCATTGCTGCAAATCCTGCCACTGCTGAATCCTCCAACAAACTGTTGGACAACAGAATTTTAAGAAGTTTTCTTACATGTTGTTCAAATGTTGCAGAGCATGGAGAAAGTGACAGAAGACAGAAGGTAGAGAGTGACAGACCCAGCACTACACATGGAGGGTAGGTAGGGAGTGACAGACCCAGCACTACACATGGAGGGTAGGTAGGGAGTGACAGACCCTGCACTGCATATGGAGGGCAGGTAGGGAGTGACAGACCCTGCACTACACATGGAAAGCAGGTAGGGAGTGACAGACCCTGCACTACACATGGAGGGCAGGTAGGGAGTGACAGACCCTGCACTACACACAGAGGGCAGGTAGGGAGTGACAGACCCCACACTACACATGGAGGGCAGGTAGAGAGTAACAGACCCTGCACTACAGATTGAGGGCAGGTAGAGAGTAACAGACCCCCAAACCCCACACTACACATGGAAGGTAGGTAGAGAGTGACAGATCCTTCACTACACATGGAGGACAGGTAGGGAGTGACAGACCCCACACCACACCTGGAGGGCAGGTAGAGGATGACAGACCCTGTAGTACACATGGAGGGCAGGTAAAGAGTGACAGACCCCACACTACAAATTGAGGACAGGTAGGGAGTGACAGACCCCACACTACACATGGAGGAAAGGTAGAGAATGACAGACCCCGCACTACACATGGAGGGCAGGTAGGGCGTGACAAACCCACAATACACATGGAAGACATGTAGAGAATGACAGACCCCGCACTGCACATGGAGAACAGGTAGAGAGACAGACCCCCCACCACACACGGAAGTTTCAAATAACAGTGTATAGGAAACGGGCAAAATGCTGCGGACACTATGGGTATGTTCCTATGGTCAGTAAACGCTGCTGGTTGGACGCTGTGTCCAGATGTTACAGCATAGTGGATGGGATTGCATGAAATCCCATCTCCACTATGTGTGCTCCAACACCCGCTCCTTCTCTGCATACACGCACATGCGACTCATCTTTCCAGACCGCAACATGTCTATTTATCTTGCAGAGACGCGAGTCTCCGTAAGATAAAGTCACCCATACAATGTATTGGACGCGGTGAATCACATGCGGTATCACCTGCATTCAAAAGCCGGCAGCGCTTTGGATGCAGCAGACATGTGTTGTGTCTAACGCGCTGCCTAATACTGAACGTCTGCACTAGGGTGACCGGATCTCATATGGGGGGGAAAAATGTCAGAATCTTGTTCGTCTGGACCCCACAAAACAATTCCCCTTTCCAGATATTGAGATAGCCAAAATTTGAGCTCGATCAAACAACGTTAACCCGTGCCGCTCGTCGCTCAAAGTTTGAAAAAATCCAAATTGAGGTATTTTAAGATTTAGGTATTTTGCATAGTCTGTTAGACTATAAAGAATGTGACAACAACATTGCAGAAATAGCCCTGACCAAATTTTCGAACCATTTGTGGTATTTGAATGCAGAGTTGGTGGGATTATCGTTTTTTGATCCCACCATTACAGACAATGAAAAGTTGTTAATGGCTAATAAATTGCTCAGTAGCACAGATTATTATTATTATTATTATTATTATTATTTATTGTTATAGCGCCATTTATTCCATGGCGCTTTACATGTGAGGGGGGTATACATAAAAACAAGTACAATAATCTTAAACAATACAAGTCATAACTGGTACAGGAGGAGAGAGGACCCTGCCCGCGAGGGCTCACAATCTTCAAGGGATGGGTGATAATACAGTAGGCGAGGGTAGAGCTGGTCGTGCAGCGGTTTGGTCGATCGGTGGTTACTGCAGGTTATAGGCTTGTCGGAAGAGGTGGGTCTTCAGGCTCTTTTTGAAGGTTTCGATGGTAGGTGAGAGTCTGATATGTTGTGGTAGAGAGTTCCAGAGTAGGGGTGATGCGCGAGAGAAATCTTGTATGCGATTGTGGGAAGAGGAGATAAGAGGGGAGTAGAGAAGGAGATCTTGTGAGGATCGGAGGTTGCGTGCAGGAAAGTACCGGGAGACGAGGTCACAGATGTATGGAGGAGACAAGTTGTGGATGGCTTTGTATGTCATGGTTAGGGTTTTGTAATGGAGTCTCTGGGCAATTGGGAGCCAGTGAAGGGATTGACAGAGGGGAGAAGCTGGGGAATAGCGGGGGGACAGGTGGATTAGCCGGGCAGCAGAGTTTAGAATAGATTGGAGGGGTGCGAGAGTGTTTGAGGGGAGGCCGCAGAGCATGAGGTTGCAGTAGTCAAGGCGAGAGATGATGAGGGCATGGACTAGGGTTTTTGCAGATTCTTGGGTGAGGAATGAACGGATGCGTGAAATATTTTTGAGTTGAAGTCGGCAGGAAGTGGAAAGGGTTTGGATATGTGGTTTGAAGGAGAGATCAGCATCAAGGATTACTCCGAGGCAGCGAGCTTGTGGGACTGGGGAGAGTGGGCAGTCATTTACTGTAATTGATAGGTTCGTAGGGGGGGTCACGTGAGATGGGGGAAAGATGATGAATTCTGTTTTGTCCATGTTGAGTTTCAGATATCTAGTGGAGAAGAAGGATGAAATAGTGGACAGACATTGAGGGATTCTGGTTAGTAGGGAGGTGATATCTGGTCCAGAGATGTAGATCTGTGTGTCATCAGCATAAAGATGATACTGAAAGCCATGAGATTCTATGAGCTGTCCCAGGCCAAAGGTGTAAATAGAGAACAGCAGGGGCCCTAGGACTGAACCTTGTGGGACTCCGACAGATAGGGGGCGAGGTGAGGAGGTGGTGTGTGAGTGGGAGACGCTGAATGTCCGGTCTGTTAGGTATGATGAGATCCAGGAGAGGGCCAAGTCTGTGATGCCGAGGGATGAGAGGGTCTGTAATAATAGGGAATGGTCCACTGTGTCAAAGGCAGCCGACAGGTCCAGGAGGAGGAGGACAGAGTAGTGTCGCTTGCTCTTGGCAGTTAAGAGGTCATTGGTGACCTTAGTAAGGGCAGTTTCAGTGGAGTGGTGTGACCGGAAGCCAGATTGTAAGCGGTCGAAGAGGGAGCAAGAAGAGAGATGGGAGGACAGTTCAAGGTAGACGTGTTGTTCCAGTAGCTTGGAGGCGTATGGGAGAAGTGATATAGGGCGATAGCTAGATGCAGAGGATGGGTCAAGAGATGAACCATCAGAGCACGCTAACCTACATGAGTTGATAATTTTACATAGTTATCTAATCTATTCTAGAGCTTTTGTTAAAGTAGTTTTTGAAACGTCAGAATATAATGCTCGGCATTTGCTTACAACTTGCAGGACATATTGCTTTTGTTCTTCATCTTTTGTCAGAAGGACGTTAAAGTCGGTTACTTCCTACCTCTTTTAATTTTTCTTTCCTAACTTTTGGCTTTACAACCCTAGCGTGCTCTGATGGTTCATCTGTGCTACTGAGCAATTTATTAGCCATTAACAACTTTTCATTGTCTGTAATGGTGGGATCAAAAAACGATAATCCCACCAACTCTGCATTCAAATACCACAAATGGTTCGAAAATTTGGTCAGGGCTATTTCTGCAATGTTGTTGTCACATTCTTTATAGTCTAACAGACTATGCAAAATACCTAAATCTTAAAATACCTCAATTTGGATTTTTTCAAACTTTGAGCGACGAGCGGCACGGGTTAACGTCGTTTGATCGAGCTCAAACTTTGGCTATCTCAATATCTGGAAAGGGGAATCGTTTTGTGGGGTCCAGACGGACAAAATTCCGACATCGATTTTTTGCGGTCACCCTAGTCTGCACATACCCTAAGAGGAAAGGAGCAAGTGTCCAGCATGAGGACTCCAACTTTTGATTGAACCATGAGGGGTTGCTATACTGTTAACAAAAATATTATTGTTTACAAATAGTATTATAATTGTTCTCTAATATATGGCTGACGCTTTCCGGTTTGACTTTAGTTGCGGAACTGCAGTTCCCAGAATGCCAGAATTGTGTGAATGAAATATATAATTATAAGGGAAACTATAATATCAGTAAAATAACTAGTTAAAACCCCCTTCACACATAGCGAGATTGCTAGCGATATCGCTAAAGCTTCACCGATTTTGTGACGCAACAGCGATATCACTAGCGATCTCGCTACATGTGACACCTCCGACCCGGCTCCCCGCTGGATATCGCTGATCACACGAGAACGGGATGGTCCATTTCTCGTCGTCGGCTTCCTTCTGGCGCCGACGAGCGACTCCATGGACGCGGGCGGTAGACACCCTCGCTGTGTGTGACAGGTAAGTGACGACCGCCGACCGCTTCTGCATCGCTGGTGAGATCTGCCTGTTTGGCAGCTCACTAGCGACCATTTAGCAATGCACCAGTGATCCTGACCGGGTCGTATCGTTGTCGGGATCACTGGTGCATCGCTAAATGTAACGGGACCTTAAGGCTGCATCCACATACTGTATCTACACAAAGGAGATAACATCTGCCTACTCTTATTTCAGGAAATCAGATCCACAGGAGGGTCTCCTGAGAGAATACTGAGAGGTGTCAAACATGGCAGCTCAGCTCCTGGACCCTTAGATTCAAAGAACTAGCAGATAGTTTCTGACTAGGTAGAATATTTCCTATTGACTGTATAGAGATGAGGGGGTAGACACAAGATATTTTAAATCCAAGGCCCTTAGCCCGCCACCCAACCACAAACAGCAATTTTTAAATAGTTCAATCCAGGTTGTTATGAGTGGCGGAAGGCACTAAAAAAAAAAATAATTAAAGTGCCTTCGCCACTCAGGGTCCACCGTGCGGCAGATGGCAAAACCGCTGCTAAGGGAGGCAGTGCACTACAGTGGTAGTGTGCACAGGGTTCTAAATCACCCAAGTGCAAAAGAGACAGTCTCTGTTATGGGACACAGAGCTGCACAGAAAAATAATAAAGAAAAGGTAACGCTGAGCCTGTTAAACTCACAGGGACACAGCGGCACACGTACGGTAGCCGAATACAGGAGTAGTTAAAGTGGCACTACAACCAAATGGACTTACCGTGAATTAGCGTGTGCATGGCGTCGCAACTGCGAATGCCACAGAAGTCTGCAACCGCAATAACGCAAGCGCGATGCAGGACGCTTTGCTGCTGAGATGGCTGAAGCTTGAGCGCGCTGCCGCTAGCGCTGCTACTGGCTGACCCAATCACTCACACATTCGTAATAACCGAGGGAAGGGGTTTCATAATGAGTCATCCACCAGACCAAGCATCCATCAACAAACATACAGCAGCAAGTATCAGAAAATACTAGCGCATGGCATAGCGGCCATGCGCACTTTTCATAGCGTACGGGACCTGCCGGAAATCTCCTGAGCCCCGAGCATAACCAATCAAATCAGGAGCAGGACCTGAGCACCTGACTCCTGAACTCCAATGAGAGCTAGTCCCATGAGCATGCTCAGAAGCAGGGCAGAAGGACTTAGCCTCTGGAGATAAATGTGAGAATCTGGGTTGCTGCATATGCATAGAATGACCCAGATTCCTAACATTACCCCCCCCCTAGGGCCCCCTCCTCCCTGAACCCTCCGATCCACCAGCCTGTGCCCGACAGCAGCACAGGTCTCAGACTCGTCAAAAGGCGAGCCTGATCTCCTGGTAGGTGAAACCGAGAACCGGGAGATACGGACGGTATCGGGGGAGACCAGATCACTAGGTCTCAGGAGGGACACCCGGGAGACAGTGGGAGTTTTAGGAGAAGGCCGCCGTGTATCGGCGGGCGTAGCCACTCTCCGTTCGGGAAAGCTATCCCGAGCACACAGGGTGCATGCCCGAATAAATTTTTTTACATCCCGAGCCCTGTGCGGCCACCAATACGAACCGGCCAGTGACTTCGTGGTCTGCATATAGCCACGATGGCCGTCCGCATTGGGCGCGTGTGCCCACGCGAGAACTTTAGGCCGCTGGCGAGGAGGGACAAAAGTCTCGCCTACCGATTCGCAATCAGACCATTGCGGGGCGCTGTCTTCCGGGGAAGCAGCAGGCAGATGGTGACAACCGCACATGGTCTCCTGCGCAGGAGATGTCTCCGAAATGGCACGAGACACCTCCATGGGCTCGGGGGGTGGAACCTCTGGCTCGGACAGATCCAAAGGCTCAAAAAATTTGGGAGCCAGAGTACCTCTACGTTTGGTGTGAGCACGTTCCAAACCACGCTCCGAAAAACGGAGGTCGATACGGGAGGAGATGGCGATTAATTCCTCCAGAGTGGTAGGGATCTCTCTAGTGGAGAGAGCATCCTTCACGTGCTCAGCTAGACCTCTCCAAAAAACCGGAATAAGTGCCTTGTCAGACCACTCTAACTCAGACGCCAGTGTCCGAAAACGGACGGCGTATTGACTCACTGAGAGTGAGCCTTGAGACAAGGCAAGTAATTGGAGTGAGGTATCGTGTGTAACCCGAGGACCGAGAAACACCTGCTTGATAGCGGTAAGCAGATTAGCCGCGGTCCGAACATCCGGGTCACCACGCTCCCAAAGTGGCGTTGCCCATTCCAGCGCCTTGCCTGACAGTAGGGAAATAATAAAGGCCACCTTAGCCCGTTCTGTAGGGAATTGCGCAGCCAGCAGCTCCAGATGGATTGAGCACTGGCTGATAAAACCCCTACAGGAGGCGCCATCCCCAGAATATTTTTCAGGTAACGGGAGTCGGGTAACTGTCGGTGCAAGGGCGGACATGGACATACGACCCACCACGTCCGTAAGTGCCTGGACAGCAGCATCCGTGGCCTGCGAAGCTGCGAGGGCCCTCTCAAGGGTAGTCAAGCGAGCCTCGAGCTATCGCACGCATTGCATGAGTTGCTGCTGATCTGCCATTTAGCCAGACCCTGGCGCTAGTATTATGTTATGAGTGGCGGAAGGCACTAAAAAAATAAATAATTAAAGTGCCTTCGCCACTCGGGGTCCACCGTGCGGCAGATGGCAATACCGCTGCTAAGGGAGGCAGTGCACTACAGCGGTAGTGTGCACAGGGTTCTAAATCACCCAAGTGCAAAAGAGACAATCTCTATTTTGCGACACAGAGCTGCACAGAAAAATAATAAAGAAAAGGTAACGCTGAGCCTGTTAAACGCACAGGGACACAGCGGCACACGTACGGTAGCCGAATACAGGAGTAGTTAAAGTGGCACTACAACCAAACGGACTTACCGTGAATTAGCGTGTGCACGGCGTCGCAACTGCGAACGCCACAGAAGTCTTCAACCGCAATAACGCAAGCGCGATGCAGGACGCTTTGCTGCTGAGATGGCTGAAGCTTGAGCGCGCTGCCGTTAGCACTGCTACTGGCTGACCCAATCACTCACACATTCGTAATAACCGAGGGAAGGGGTTTCATAATGAGTCATCCACCCGACCAAGCATCCATCAACAAACATACAGCAGCAAGTATCAGAAAATACTAGCGCATGGCATAGCAGCCATGCGCACTTTTTATAGCGTACGGGACCTGCCGGAAATCTCCTGAGCCCCGAGCATAACCAATCAAATCAGGAGCAGGACCTGAGCACCTGACTCCTGAACTCCAATGAGAGCTAGTCCCGTGAGCATGCTCAGAAGCAGGGCAGAAGGACTTAGCCTCTGGAGATAAATGTGAGAATCTGGGTTGCTGCATATGCCCAGACCCAGATTCCTAACACAGGTGATCCTGGAAATATGAGCCTAGCCAGGACTATAAAAAGCTGGGTGGCACAAAAGAAATTGTTGATGTAGTGACATGGGGACAGTGTCACTGGGGTTAAGCCTGGAGGCGCTAAGAGGGGAGGTGAACCTCTAGACAGAGTGTGCGGAGACCGAGGAGCGACGTGAGCACAGGACATGAGTAACCTGGGTGAGCGACCTCTAACCGAGTAGGCAGAAGTATCACCGACACTGAACTCAGGAACTACCAACATTTAATAGCTGCCCCAGAACCAATGAGAGGCGGACAGACTTAACCCTTACCTGGATGGAGCCAGAATCACCCCATCTCGAGTCATGACAGTTCACATGTGGGAGCTGCGTATGCTGATGTGATCCTTAACTCATTTCTTCTTCCTTCAAGGTAACTGTAGACGGAAACCTTTAGGTATTTCTGTTATTTCTCCCTTTTTATTTTATAACTGTTTTGCATATTTGTGTGTCGATTTATTTTTTATATATTTTATTGTAAGCACTGTATATTTTTATATTAAAGCTTAAAATCTTTAATACGTTTGATCCTTGTATTCTCTAAAGAATCCATAGCTTTCAGAGAATGTGTGACCTTTTGATTGTCAGACAGCAATATATTTTGGAGACTCAATGAAAGAAAGGAAATACGACATTCCCGCTCAGAAGTAGGTGCCTAGACAGGAGTAGCAAGAAAAATCTGACATTCTGAGGTGAGTATAGTGAAAAAACATGATACTTTTATTACAGTGGTCCTAATAGATGCTGTGTATCATATGTGATGTTTC
The DNA here is from genome assembly GCF_039654945.1 of Dendrobates tinctorius. Taxonomy (NCBI): domain Eukaryota; kingdom Metazoa; phylum Chordata; class Amphibia; order Anura; family Dendrobatidae; genus Dendrobates; species Dendrobates tinctorius. The sequence continues at coordinate 22,353,039 of NW_027361707.1, read as the reverse complement.
GGTCAATGGAGACCTTTATCAAACATACATATGTGTACACATACAAACCAAACAGTCACTAATAACTCCTCCAACTCTCCTTCTCATATGTCCTCCTCTTCCTCCATTAGCCATGCAGCAAACGCTTGCTCTGACAAGTATTTGTATCAGAGCTCAGATTATAAAGGGAAAAGGAGTGGCTAACTGAGCTCAGCTGTGAGCACAGGGATTTTCAACATGGTCAATAAACACCTATTCTGCCAGAAGGAATAAACACATTTAAAATGGAAGAGAAGTGCTTCTTCTCAGCTGTGTTTTACAGTGCCAGCAAAAGCTAGGAGATTTCAGAAATCTCATGCAGACACATTGTTATTTTTATTTTTTTTTCCAGGTAGAATTGGAAACTACTGCGTTTTTGAAAACTGCAGCATGTCACTTCTTTCATCGTTTTTGTAGCATTTTTTCACTCTTAGAAAGCAATGAGTAAGTGCAAAAACAAAGCAAAGAATGCAGGTATCAGGTTAAGCTGCGTTTTTGGTGCAAAAACCTAAGAAAGTTGCATCATGCTTTTGTCTATGCACTAAACTTTAGCAGCCTGCACAAGAGACAAATGTACCATGACAAAACCGCAGCCAAAAGACGCAGCAAATACACCTAAAAAAAAAAGCAGCAAAACCTGCTTTTTGTAATCAGCTTTTTTTTACTGAAAAGAGAGCAGGTTTTGGCTGCAGAAAAAAAACGGAGCAAAAACGCAACGTGTGAACATAGCCTTAATGTCCCAGGCAAATGATGTCGTGCCACTGTGCGAGATCACCCGAGAAGCTGTGTGTACATGGATAGTGATGCGTTTCATATGTGGATGGTGAAGAAGCAACACAGAGAAGATATCGATGAGGGTGTTGGTAAACATGCGGAGAAACATTTGCTAGAAGCACAACCAGAAGAAGCTTCTACAGGGGACACAGTGACTAAGGCCTGTTTCACACATCCATTTTTGGTCATCAGTCAAAATCCGCCAATTTTATAAAAAAATGGATCCGCCAAAAAATGGGCGGATCCATTTTTTGCCCCCATTGATTTGCATTAGTAGCGGATTTTGACTGATGGTCGTCCGTTGGGTCCGTTTTTTGACGGATCCGTGAGAATTTTAGCGGCTCCCGGGCGGACCAGACGGACACTGCAACTTTTTTTTGGTTGACAGTCAGCTATTTTTAACTGTGCATGCCCGAAAGGTGAAAGCCGGGAGCAGTTTTAACCCTGAAATGCTGTCCCGGGAGCCGCTAAAATTCTCTCTCTCCCCCCCTTTTTTCCGTGGACGGGTTCCTTTAAAATTCAACCTTCGCCGGATCCGTAAAAACAACAGTCCGGTGCCACACGTTGCTGTCAATCCGCCGACGGATCCTTTTTCCACCATTTTCGCTGATTACAACTGATCTGAAAAACGGATGTGTGAAACAGGCCTAGAAGTGAAAGCCCGCCGAGGCGGGTCCTGATACCATGCGGAAAAAGAAAAACCTGAAGGACAATTGTAGAGATTGAACATGTATTGTTGCTGTAACATTTAGGCCAAGCACCTCCTCTGAATAGAGTTCATTGTTACTCTTGCTAAAAGAGATCGTGTCATGTGGGCGCATCTGCGGAGAAGTGAGACCCCAGGCAGGACCATCTTGTCGGTTATACTGTGGTTGCAACCACGGAAAATATGGGCATTTCTTACACAGTAGATAACACAGGATCAGTCACTCACAATTAAAGTTGAGCGAAACGGGTCGGTCAATTTCATAAGTCGCCGACTTTCGCTGAAGTCAGGTTTCATGAAATGAAACCCGACCATAGCGTGAGGTCGGCCATGAGGTCGGTGACCAGAGCGCCAAAGTCGCGTTTCAAAAGATGCTTCCAGCGCCCTTTTTCAGCCAATGATGGAGGACGCGCACTGTGAGCAACGCGATGACATGGGCAGCGGTCACCACCATCTTTGAGAAGGGCATGCAAGTGATTGGCTGGCTTTGTGTGGTGTCACAGGGGCTATAAAAGGGCGTGCACGCTGACCGCCATCTTACTTCTGCCGATATTAGCATTAGGGAGAGGTTGCAGCTGCTGATTCTGAATAAGGGAGAGCGTTAGGCAGGGAAGAAAAACAAAAAAACTGCTTCTGCTGGTAGCGATTTTCACTGTACAACACAACAGTTTGTGTGCAGTGACAGCGGAGGCTATATTTTTATGCATCAGCTCTGATGGTTATTAGGCTGCCTTATAAGGCTCCCTAATAGCTGCATTGCTGTTTGCACACTGCTGTGCAACTGCTTTTTTAAAAGCAAAAATACTTTTCTTCCTCTTTTCTGCACAGTTACCAAGCGTTCATTTTTCCACACTTTTGTGTGCAGCAGTCCTGCTTATTAGGCTGCCTGCGTCCATACTTGGACTGAGAGCATCATTGTCAGCCTCCTAAGATCTCTAGGGAGCTTCCAATTCTCCCCAATACTATAGACACACCTTGTGCCTGTGACGAGCGTCAGCTTAAGCTGAGTCGTTTTTTCTTGAATTAGTGGACCCTCTGGGCCGTGGCACCCACCCACCTAGGGCTAGCTGACCTAGTGAAGAGCCACCCCCTATACAGGGAGTGTCAGGAGCAAGACCAAGGGGGTGAGCCACCACAGCAGCTGGACCAGACGGCCGGCTCAGGGAAACAAGACAAGGCGAGACAAGACGTTAGTTCTAGGAAACTTCATTAAAGAACACTTCAGGGTACAACAGGTGCAAAACGTGAACACACAAAGTACATAAAGCAAGGTGCGTGCAAGGGCACGCCAAAGTCCAAGGCAGGGTGCAAGGGCATCGGACTCCGGAAGACTGGCAAGGACTGACAGGATCCAGGCATCAGGGTGCAGACATCTGGCTCCAGACCTCCGGCAGCGGTCAGCAGGCTTCAGGAATCCGGCAGACAAACTAGGAGACAAAACAGGGTGCGTGCTAGGACACGCCAGGATCAGATTCACAGAACGGAGGCCTGTCCATGCCGAGGGGCATGCCAGGGACAGGTACAAGGACGGAGGCCTGCGCGTGCAGAGGGCACGCCAGGGACAGGTACAAGGACGGAGACCTGCGCGTGTGAGGGCACGCCAGGGAGAGGCACAAGGACGGTGGCCTGCGCGTGCGAGGGCACGCCAGGGACAGGTACAAAGACGGAGACCTGTGCGTGCGAAGGCACACCAGGGAGAGGCACAAGGACGGTGGCCTATGCGTGCGAGGGCACGCCAGGGACAGAGTACGAGAACAGGGTTAGGGCCTGTGCATGCCAGAGAGCATGACAGGAAATATGGCAAAACCTGCGCGTACTTTTATAGAACCACGGGGAGGTGTGCCATGGGCAGGCAAGGGCCTGTGCGTGCTTTAGAGAGCACGGGAAGCACAGTGTGGAAACAGCGTGAAGTGCAAGGAAGCACAGAGAGCTCGGCTGGGGCACTGGCTAGCTGGACGGGCTGCAGCACTGACAGACGGGCACGACTCCAGCGAACCCGTCTGAGGCATAGCAGGCGACACAGCTGTCACTGACCAACGAGCACGGCTGAGGCACAAGCAGGTGGGCACGGCTAGGACGGGCACGGCTGAGGCACAAACAGGAGGCTAGGAAGGCCAGGCGCATGCAAAGGGCACACAAAGCAACAGAGCAAGGCAAGACAAGAAACCAGGCAGAGCATAGGCAGAGTACGGAACAAGGCATAGCGAAAACAGGCAAGGCAGGGAACATAGAAAGTACTACAAGGAAAAGCAATGCACGGACAAACATGGCACGAAGGACAAACACTAGACAAGACACGAGACAAGAGACAGAGTACGAGCTCGGAGCGTGTGCAGAGACGCACGACGGAGCAAAGTGCAAGGGCACAGAAGAGAGGGAGCGACCCAGTAGGCCAAGCAGCCATGCAGGGAAGCAACACAATACTCAGGCCCTGAGCATAGGAAGGAGCGGTCTGATATAGGGCATAGCACCTCCACTTCCGGGTCAGAACCAGAGAAGAACTTCCAGTTCAGATCCTCCAGGATCACAGGGAGCAGTCATATGATCAGGATTCCAGAAATGCAGGGATGACCGCAGAACCAGTGCTGAAACCTAGGCAGGTCACATGATCAGAATTCCAGACATGCAGAGACGATAGCAGAACCAGCCTCTGCTGGAACAGAGGAAGGACACATAATCAGGGGTTCTAGACATGATGAGACGATCACAGAAGGCAGAGCAGAAACGCAGGCATCCCGCAGCTCAACAGTCATGAGGTGAGTGTGCACACTGCTCTAGGGAACATGCAGGATAGCAGACATGAGATGCACGTGCACACCGCTCCAGGGGTCCAAAACAGACATGGCGAGCATGACAGTGCCTAGTCATACACCTGCCTATTTCAGCCTGTTCAATTGAGGTGTAATCTATAGTGGGCCTGAGGATAGTTCAGCCTCCTAAAATCTCTAGGGAGCTTCCAATTCTCCCCAATACTATAGACACACTTTGTGCATGGTCATACAGCTGCCTATTTCAGCCTGTTCAATTGAGGTGTAATCTATAGTGGGCCTGAGATAATAGTTCAGCCTCCTAAAATCTCTAGGGAGCTTCCAATTCTCCCCAATACTATAGACACACTTTGTGCATGGTCATACAGCTGCCTATTTCAGCCTGTTCAATTGAGGTGTAATCTATAGTGGGCCTGAGATAATAGTTCAGCCTCCTAAAATCTCTAGGGAGATTCAATTTCTCCCCAATACTATATACACCTTGTACCTTGTTTTACAGTACCATATATGGTGGTATTTTGGGTACATTTTTCCAAAAATGAGGAAGTATGGTGGAAGATGCCGTGGAAGTGGGCGGGGGTTGCCAGCTGGTACTGATGGTGGTGGGGGTGGTGGTGCATCTGCTGGTAGTGGCAAAAGCACAATAGCACCTAAGGCAGGAGGTGTTGAGCCTGCTTCGTCTGGCTCCACAAGGCCTCGAAGGCTCCCTTTTCTGGGAGTAGGTAAACCGCTTTTAAAGCCGGAGCTTCAGGAACAAGTTTTGGCTTACATTGCTGACACAGCCTCCAGCTCTATCACCTCCTCTTCTGAAGTGTCAAAAAATTAAAGCACGGAGTCGTCAGTGGAGGCTCCTGGTCAGGAACAACACCTTTCCTTGTGTCCTTCACCCCTACCGAAAGTGAAGGATGCGGCAGGCCACACTACAGATTACTCCATGGAGCTCTTTTCACATACCATGCCTGGGTTATGAAGTCAAATCGTGAATTCCCCTGTCCAAGATGAATCAGACAAGGAGTGTACTGATGCACAGCCACTGCTAGATTTTTCTGCTGGTACATTCACTCAGAGCACTACATTGTCCTCGCAGTGTACTGAGCCAGAATCTGACCCTGATGAAACTCAGGTGCCCCTTCCTGCATACTATACCACCTTACACGGTGCACATGAAATTGAAGAGGAGGTGATGGATGACCCAGTTGTTGACCCAGATTGGCATCCATTGGGGGAATAGGGTGCCGCTGCCAATAGCTCAGAAGAGGAGGAGGATCTGCAGCAGGCATCGACATCGCAACAGCTGTTATCTGGCAGGCCCGTAGCAGTCCAAAAACGGTTTACAAAAACCCAAAGAGTTACAGGACAGCTTGGCCAGACAGTCAAATTAGCACAGCGTGCAAGGCCTCAAAATGTCTTCCATAGTAGGAAGAGTGAAGTGTGGCACTTTTTTGAACAAAATCCTAATGTTCAGGCAAAGGTTATCTATAAGAAGTGCGCAAAGACCTTTAGCCGAGGGAAAAATCTGAGAAATTTGAATACCAGTTGCATGCTTAGACATTTAACCACCATGCACTTGCAAATGTGGACGGACTACCGAACCTCACGTACCACATGTGCACCTACTCCGAATGAAGGTAGTCAGCAACGCTACATCGCTTCCCCCACTGTAAGCCCACCAGTTAGCACACCACCAGCAGCAAATGTTGAGGTGTCGTCGCAAGGCCAAAGCAGTCAGGGAATCACAATGTTATTGCTACAAAAGACTGAATCTAGGCCATCAGCAACACCACCAACACCATCACCATCACCAACCCACTCTCAGTCCGCCATGTCCACCGCTAGTTCCACCATATGCAGCTCTCAAGTCCAGCTCACCCTACCAGAGACTCTCAGTAGGACAAGAAAGTACTCATCCTCTCATCCGCGTACACAGTGTTTGAACGCCCACATTGCCAAACTAATCTCGTTAGAGATGATGCCTTACCGGTTGGTTGAAAGCAAAGCTTTCCGCGAGCTCATGGCCTACGCAGTACCACGCTATGACCTACCCAGTCGGCACTTCTTTTCTCGAAAAGCCATCCCAGCCCTCCACCTGCATGTGAAAGACCGCATTGTCCATGCACTCAAGAAAACAGTGAGTGGAAAGGTGCACCTCACAACAGATGCATGGTCCAGTAGGCATGGCCAGGGCCGTTACGTGTCCATCACTGCGCACTGGGTTAATGTGGTGGATGCAGGGTCCACAGGGGACAGCGGCGGTGGGACAGTGCTGCCTAGCCCTCGGTATAGGAAACAGTTGGCTGTAGGTGTTCGACCCTCCTCCTCCAGAAGCGAAAGCTCGTCCACAGAGCGCAGTCGCATGAGCACTCCATCCGCAGCTGCCAGTGTTGCACACGAGGTGTCCCACTATCGAACAGCTAGTGGTAAGCGTCAGCAGGCTGTGTTGAAGATGATGTGTTTGGGCGACAGCAACCACACCACGGAGGTACTGGCCGACTACTTGCAGCGACAAACTGAGTCATAGCTGGGCAGTCTACATTTTGAGGCAGGCAAGGTAGTTAGTGATAACGGCCGGAATTTTGTGGCAGCCATAGTCCTTTCAAAACTCAGACACATACCTTGCCTGGCTCACACCTTGAACCTGGTGGTGCAGTGCTTCCTCAATAATTATCCGGAGTTAACAGCCCTGCTCCATAAGGCGCGAAGACTGTGCTCGCACATCCGCCGGTCGTCCGTACACTCCAGTCTTATGCAGAAGCTGCAGCAATTGCTCCACCTTCCCAAGCACCGCCTAATTATCGACGTTGCAACAAGGTGGAACTCCACCCTGCACATGGTTCAGAGGCTGTGCGAACAGAGGCAGGCTGTAATGCATTTGTGGGAGGATACATGGGCAGGCAGTTTGAGGGCAGACATGGAGTTGTCTGGTATGCAGGGGTCGAAGCTGAAAGACCTCTGTAAAGTCCTTCAGTGTTTTGAGGAATGCACATGGCTGGTAAGCGCAGACGACGCCATCATAAGCATGAGCATCCCACTTATGCGTCTGCTCATGTAAACTTTGACGCACATTAAGGAGCAGGCGTCTGCAGCCGAGGAGGAAGAGGAACTCGGGGAACTTTCCTGGACGAGGTGGAGGAAGAAGAGGAAGAGGCGGAGGATGATGGGGATGATTATTTAGGGGAGGAGGATGCTTCTGAGGGGGCAAGAGAAAATGTTGGCGTGGCAAGGTCAGGTACAGGGTTTGTGCGTGACTGGAGGGATTTTGATTTGCCAGAAAGTGCTCCTCCACCCAGCACTCGCAGTGCATCATTGACACCTGGAACATTGGCCCACACGTGTGATTATGCCTTGCAGATCCTAAAAAGGGACTCCCGCATTGCCAAAATGATGAACGATGATGACTACTGGTTGGCCAGCATCCTGGATCCACGCTCTAAAGGCAAATTCCAAAACATCATGCCACAGGAGAACCTAGAGCTAATATTGGCTAACAAACAAGCAACTCTGGTAAACCGTTTGCCAGCACACAGCGGCGGTGATGGTTCTCCCACGAGCCGTAAGGGGCAACATGGAAAAGGTGTTCATGGTGTTCACAGCCGAAGTGGCGTTGGACACAGGGGTTTCATGACCATGTTGCGGACTGATTTTTCAAGTACCGCTCACACGACTGGTAATACTGCATCGATTGAAAGTGACAGGAGACAGCAGTTGTCAACTATGGTTACAAATTAATTCTTCTCCAATATCGATGTTCTCCCTCACAGGTCATTCCACTTTGACTATTGGGCCTGTAAACAGGACACCTGGCCTGAATTGGCACAATATACTTTACAGGAGCTCGCTTCCCCTGCTGCTAGTGTGCTATCTGAAAGAGTCTTCAGTGCTGCTGGATCAATCCTGACAGAAAAAAGGACCCGTCTGTCGACCCAAAATGTTGATGATCTAACCTTCATTAAAATGAACCATGCATGGGTTTCAAAGGATTTTCTCCCACCTTCCCCTGCTGACACGTAGGTTGCCAGAAAAATGGCTTGCTTTTGTCCTTCTCTTCCTCGGACTTCTCCAATTCCTACATTTGCAGCTGCTGAATGTCCAACATCAACATATGCCATTTTTTTAACCTCCCTAACTGGGCTGCCTCCCCCCCAGGGCCGGGGTCACCACCTGGCACATGCACCCGTGCAAGTGCCTTTGCCCTGGACAGGTGGGTGGGCCCACTCTTGGGCGACGGCACTGGCACACGGTCCCTCATAGTACAATCAAGTGTCTCTGACGGTGGGGGTGCACACCCGCCGTCAGACACACCGGTGTACTATGAGGGGCCCTGTGCCAGTACCGCCGCCCACGAGTGGCCCCCCCCTGCTTGCTCAGGACCCCAGCACTTGCAATACTTACCTCTCCCTGCTCCACCGCTGCGTTACCAAAATCACAACATGTAAGGATTGATAGGATCGTTTCTGATCCATTCACTAGAATATTGAGACATCAAGAGATGGAGACACGTTTTCAAAAAAGGGGTTTTCCGATTCGGATTTTAGAACAATCGAGGTTATCTTCTCCTCAAAGAAAGAAGACCTCTAAATTAGCATTTGTCAGCACTTTTCATCCCTACAGTACTCTTATCAAAGGCTGCATATTACGCCATTGGGATGTATTGAAAAATTCATATCCCAGTATCCCTGAGTTTATGTCTAGACCCCTTATGTGTTATAAAAGGTCCAATAATATTAGGAATCTTTTGGTGAGGGCTGACGTTGGCTCTGGTAAGAAGGAGATGGTCCAGAAAACTTTGATTACATCACGTAATGGGACTTTTCCCTGTTTGGGATGTCTACAGTGCTCAAACATAATGAAAGGTGATACTTTTACTCATCCCCGTACTGGACGACGTTTTTCCATTAACGGATACTTCACATGTGATTCTTCCTTTGTCGTATACTTGATCAAGTGTCCATGCGGTCTCGGATATGTTGGGGAGACTACCCAACATATCCGCGACCGCATTTCTCAACATAAATCCACCATTAGATGTGGAAAAATATTGTTACCTATTCCGGCCCACTTTGTATCATGTGGGCATTCGGTGGCACAATTAAGGTACCAAGTCATAGACTGGGTGCCAAAAATTAGAAGAGGTGGCAATAGGATTAAAAGATTGAAGGAGCGAGAATCCTTTTGGATTCATACTTTGCAGACCCTAACACCGTTGGGGTTAAATAGAGAATATGAAATCGGGTGTTAGTCTGGTTACTTTTATCTTGGCCATATTTTATATCACCCATGACCACTCTGCTCTGTCTATTATTTATTTATATATAAATATTTTTATGTATATAAATTACTTTCATGTATTGTTTTATATCACATTATATGGAGGTTTTTGTAACCTGTGGTTCTTCTCCAGTGTTTGCCATGTATAGCATGCTTTTTTGCTTATTTTTCTTGTAATTAAACATTGGTGGAAATAATTATTATATATTTGTACATTTTCATATGACCTGATTTATTCTAATTTTTCTTGTTTTTTCTTATTTTTCTTTTTCTTAGTTTGATAGTACACGTGGGAAATGATCCCTTATCCTGATATGTCGGACGGTGGTGGTGGCTTTAAACTCTCCCTCTCTTCAGTATCGGTCTCCGGTTCTAGTTCGGCATTTTCCTGTAAGCCTGCTTACGTCATCTTACAGGCATTCGGATTTTCACAGCCATTTGGCCTTTCACTTCGCTTTTTCCGGCATATGCGGATGACGCATGCGCAGTCCACCCTGTGGGACGCTGACTCTTACCCCGGAAGTTTTCAGCTTTTCCGGTATATGAGAGCCGCGTTCTCTCATGGCAGAGATGGGCCACACTGCACGGATTCGCACAGGTCACCCGGGAGCACATGTATGCAATCCACGGACTTTATTAGGTATTTCTAGACCGAGTTATGTCTGGATATGGGTAGTGAGCGCACCATGTACCTGGATCTTGTTTTTCCACTTTTTCTTCATTTGTTATTATTCTTATGGAGCCAAGTATTTTTCTATATATCATATATTCATAGAACGCACTATGCATTTTCATTGGGATGCTCTTGGCTCTATTGTAATCCTCTGTAATTATTTAGGTGGAGCATATTATGTTCATATGTTGTATATCTGGGCAATTTCTTTTGGTGACGCATTATTCTTTTTTGTACTAAAGAATTTTTTGTCTTTCTCTTCATAAGGCATTCTACACCTACAGTGGGGAAAAAAAGTATTTAGTCAGTCAGCAATAGTGCAAGTTCCACCACTTAAAAAGATGAGAGGCGTCTGTAATTTACATCATAGGTAGACCTCAACTATGGGAGACAAACTGAGAAAAAAAATCCAGAAAATCACATTGTCTGTTTTTTTTTCATTTTATTTGCATATTATGGTAGAAAATAAGTATTTGGTCAGAAACAAGCAATCAAGATTTCTGGCTCTCACAGACCTGTAACTTCTTCTTTAAGAGTCTCCTCTTTCCTCCACTCATTACCTGTAGTAATGGCACCTGTTTAAACTTGTTATCAGTATAAAAAGACACCTGTGCACACCCTCAAACAGTCTGACTCCAAACTCCACTATGGTGAAGACCAAAGAGCTGTCAAAGGACACCAGAAACAAAATTGTAGCCCTGCACCAGGCTGGGAAGACTGAATCTGCAATAGCCAACCAGCTTGGAGTGAAGAAATCAACTGTGGGAGCAATAATTAGAAAATGGAAGACATACAAGACCACTGATAATCTCCCTCGATCTGGTGCTCCACGCAAAATCCCACCCCGTGGGGTCAGAATGATCACAAGAACGGTGAGCAAAAATCCCAGAACCACGCGGGGGGCCTTAGTGAATGAACTGCAGAGAGCTGGGACCAATGTAACAAGGCCTACCATAAGTAACACACTACGCCACCATGGACTCAGATCCTGCAGTGCCAGACGTGTCCCACTGCTTAAGCCTGTACATGTCCGGGCCCGTCTGAAGTTTGCTAGAGAGCATTTGGATGATCCAGAGGAGTTTTGGGAGAATGTCCTATGGTCTGATGAAACCAAACTGGAACTGTTTGGTAGAAACACAACTTGTCGTGTTTGGAGGAAAAAGAATACTGAGTTACATCCATCAAACACCATACCTACTGTAAAGCATGGTGGTGGAAACATCATGCTTTGGGGCTGTTTCTCTGCAAAGGGGCCAGGACGACTGATCCGGGTACATGAAAGAATGAATGGGGCCATGTATCGTGAGATTTTGAGTGCAAACCTCCTTCCATCAGCAAGGGCATTGAAGATGAAACGTGGCTGGGTCTTTCAACATGACAATGATCCGAAGCACACCACCAGGGCAACGAAGGAGTGGCTTCGTAAGAAGCATTTCAAGGTCCTGGGAGTGGCCTAGCCAGTCTCCAGATCTCAACCCTATAGAAAACCTTTGGAGGGAGTTGAAAGTCTGTGTTGCCAAGCGAAAAGCCAAAAACATCACTGCTCTAGAGGAGATCTGCATGGAGGAATGGGCCAACATACCAACAACAGTGTGTGGCAACCTTGTGAAGACTTACAGAAAACGTTTGACCTCTGTCATTGCCAACAAAGGATATATCACAAAGTATTGAGATGAAATTTTGTTTCTGACCAAATACTTATTTTCCACCATAATATGCAAATAAAATGAAAAAAAAAACAGACAATGTGATTTTCTGGATTTTTTTTTCTCAGTTTGTCTCCCATAGTTGAGGTCTACCTATGATGTAAATTACAGACGCCTCTCATCTTTTTAAGTGGTGGAACTTGCACTATTGCTGACTGACTAAATACTTTTTTTCCCCACTGTATGTGACATGTATGATGAATTTGACTCTGATGTCCATGGATGATTATTATTTCCACAGGTATTACTCTGGGTCTATGTTGATCATTTAAATGAATATGATGCTCTACGTATTGGTTTTTTATTTTTATTTTTATTTTTATGTGAATTTTTCATGTATAATGAGTGCATATATTGTTTACTCTGCAGATAAATTCTTGAAAAAGGCACTTTAGCCGAAACGTCAAATTTTTTTCTGTGGAATATTGATATTGATTTTGATGATACTTTGGAAACAATAATAATAAACTCTTTATTCATACTTATTTGAGTTTCTTGAAGTGTGAGTGCCGAGGTTTTTTGATATTATACTCAGCATTGGATTTTACCTCTGGGCACCTAATATTACAGTGAGCACCCCGTTTATCTTTAAATATTCATTAAAATGAACCATGCATGGGTTTCAAAGGATTTTCTCCCACCTTCCCCTGCTGACACGTAGGTTGCCAGAAAAATGGCTTGCTTTTGTCCTTCTCTTCCTCGGACTTCTCCAATTCCTACATTTGCAGCTGCTGAATGTCCAACATCAACATATGCCATTTTTTTAACCTCCCTAACTGGGCTGCCTCCCCCCCAGGGCCGGGGTCACCACCTGGCACATGCACCCGTGCAAGTGCCTTTGCCCTGGACAGGTGGGTGGGCCCACTCTTGGGCGACGGCACTGGCACACGGTCCCTCATAGTACAATCAAGTGTCTCTGACGGTGGGGGTGCACACCCGCCGTCAGACACACCGGTGTACTATGAGGGGCCCTGTGCCAGTACCGCCGCCCACGAGTGGCCCCCCCCTGCTTGCTCAGGACCCCAGCACTTGCAATACTTACCTCTCCCTGCTCCACCGCTGTGTAGTCTGGGCTGTTAAATCCTTCACTGGGACTGCCAATACAAATTTGGTGAACTGATAGATGATGGTTAAGACGTAGCTATGCCCTGTCCTGCTGGGCTCTATCTTCAGATGATCAATGGCTTCCATTTGTTATGGACGTCAACTCACAATGAAATGCAGTGGTGGTTTATCATCAGCTTTCACGGTTTTCCTACTCACAGACGTGTGACATTCCTGCCCACATTTTTAAATGTGTCCTCTCATGCCAATCCAATAGAATCGCCTACGGCCTGTGGCTTCTGTCTTTTGCACTCCAAAGTTACCTGACAGATCATGATAGGCAATGAGGACAATGTCTATGGAGCGCCCTCACTCGCCAGGGCCGTGGGGTACTCGGTACCGGGCCTGTTGTGAGTTCATTTTCCCCTTAGTCACTGAGGTCTGGTGAACTCCCTATTCTGGTAAAGGAAGGTAATGAGCCTGATTATCAGGCACATGAGCCTGATGATGATGACTGGCTGAGTGGAGTCACGGACTGGATATAAGGCTGCCGACGCCCTTCTTCCCTGCGGGTGATTTCTCTGTGGACTTCTAGGAGACCAGTCTGATTCCTGCTCCTCTAAAGCTAAGTTTTCTGCTTTGCCTGTTAGCATTTGTGTTTTGTTTTTGTTTGCCTTGCTTTTCTGGATTCTGCCATTCCCTGCTGGGATGAGCTGAATCTCCTTTTGCCGGTTGCTCTGTCTTCAGAATATTCCTGAGTACTGACATAGCTTTTTGAAGCCTAGCGTCTTCAGGGCCTTTTTCACTGTCAGTTTGTTGGCTCTTATTTTCATAGGGTTTTTCACGGATTGCAGACAGCAGTCTTCCTGTCCTTTCCTATCTAGTTAGCTTGGGCCCCGTCTTTGCTCAGTCTATCTTTCTGTCTGTGTTAGTGTTCTTTCTTCTTGCTTCACCGTCATTATATGTTGGGGGCTGCCTTTTGCTTTGGGGTCTGCTCTGGGGCAGTTTAGATTTCCCTTTCTGTCTTTAGGCTATATAGTCCTCCGGCTGTGATCAAGGGGTCTAGGGCATCGTAGGAACCCCCCACGGCTACTGCTAGTTGTGTTGATAGGTTCAGGGGTCTGCAATCCGATAGCTGCCAACTTCTCTGGTTTTCTGGACTTAGCTAGCATTTCTGTTTTTGCCTCCTACGGTGACTCATTCATAACACGGGCCGTTTGATCTTCTCAACGTTGGTTGTCACGGCAGCAGTGACCCGGTCCATGGCCCTGGGGCTCCATTGTAAAAGGGATTGTTTCAGTGTGCTTATGGTGGTGAAAGTTTCTAAGGGATTCGTGACGCCACCTGTGGTGTTCGGCAACTGTTGAGCCGACGCTGCAGACAAATCCTCTGGGACAGATGGTGTAGTTCAGCAATGATGTTATAGCCCTCCACAGGCAGGGCTGTAGTCCCAGGGCAGTGAAGGTGACGTGACACTTAGATGGTGTAGTGTCGGGCACAGGAAGAATGTAGCAGTGTCGGGCAGGCTGGCTCAGGAATAAGTGGAGGACACCAGGGCATGTAGTTCCAAAGCTTTACTCACAGTCTGTTGTGGTACAGGTGCCCACATCCGTGCCGTGTCCTCCGGGTCAGGAGCTCAGCCAACTTCCAGGCAAGATGAAGTATTCCCTTCCAACACTCCGCCAACATATGTGCCTTTTCTGAACGTCTCCCTCTTAGCGCCTTTGAGTGAAGTACTCACAGTACTGAGTTACACTGGAGTTCCTCCTGTCAGATGTTCCTAAGAATCCTACTTGTACGGCAGACAGCTGTAGCCTACTTCGGGGACTCCTTCTACCTAGTCCCGGCTCACACACGTTGCTGTTGTGCCTCCAAGTCTGGTGTGGGAATAAAGTGGTCACTACTTCTATTCCTCCGGTGTCTGCTGCAGGACCAAGTGTATCCATACAACCTCGGGGACCAGACCCCGGCCTTGCGCTTAGAACTTGGGAAGGGTTCTCCTCTAACCCTGGTCCTTCTTCTCTTATTCTCCTCACGTTCCGTATCAATCCTTTCTTTCTTATGGAGAGTCAGGCTTTCTATCAATGTTCCTTTCTTGTGCCAGCAGACCCAGATCACTGAGGTCGGCTGCAGCACTTCCTTCCTCCATCCCACTCAGGGCATCTCCTTTCACAGACTGACCTCGTCAGACTCCTGTGACTAACTAACTAAATCCTATCCTCTTCCCGCTCTTTTAGTGCAAACTAAACTCCACCTGCCTCCCAACACGCTTCGTGTTCCAAGCAGGGAGCCACCAAAGGATGCTTTGCTACACTACTATGTTGTGTGGGATGCAGGTGTTGGAGCATGATCAAGTGTCTCCACCTTACCTGGATAGTGGGGTACCACACATCAGGAGGAGGTGCAGTATCTCTGTGGCGACTGAACCCTCAGGGGCGCCACATATACATCTCTCCCTGTGATCACAATTTGATGGAGATGAGTAACGTGATGGGATCCATGGTACTGCGATACAGCAAACCTTTCTAAACAAAGAACTGTTTTCGCTGTCTCCACAGACAAAGTAATTGAGGGTCAGCATCACCTCTGAGAATTCTCCCGGGAGTTTTTCCCGTGATTAGTAATTCCAAAACTTCTGCAATCGCTCGACTTTCCGTCTGTACTTGTATCCATCTCGTTTCCTCTTGCGGAGAGTCTGGACTGTCTTACTGAGACTGAAATTTATATGAAGATTGAAAAATACCCCAACAGTGTATACTGGTGTACGCTTCGAATACATTACCCTTTTTCTACTTTTTAGATTCTTGTCTAATCCATACTGAGGCTGTGAGTGTCTTTGTCGGACTCCAGAAATATACACGGAGATTTTTTAATGTTTAAACTATGCTATATATACCTGGTATCCAGTGATACTGTACCCTTTCTCAACTTTCTATAATCTTGTCGAATCCATACTGGGCCTGAGACCGACTGAGTCTGCCTCCTGACATATAGACATAGATTTTTAATGTGTAAACTATGCTACATATATACCTGTTATCCGGTGATACTGTACCCTTTCTCAACTTTCGACAATCTTGTCGAATCCATACTGGGCCTGAGACCGTCTGAGTCTGCCTCCTGATTAGAGATGAGTGGTGTTCGAGTCGACCTATTCACCAAGTTCAAATTCAAGCTGTTTTGGGCGGTGTTCGAGCCGTTCGTCGAACTCGAACACTTTGCTTAAAATTCGGCTGTTCGAGGTTCCGTTCGAGAACGGTTCGTTCACCAAAAGCATAATTTTATTTTCACATTAATAATGGTTTTAAATGTTAATAGACAGTTTCATGGCATAGTAGCGGTGTCTGGTAGCCAGCGGTGTAGTGCACCTGTCAAGGAGCTACACCATGTGTGTTTCTAATCATTTTTTACCGCATCTTGTCCAGAAAATCCTTTTGGGCCTTGTAGCACTGTCTGCTACTCAGCAGAGGAGCCCACCTGTGAACCAAGCTGTGCCGCCTGATTATGTAAGAGCCATTTTTTAACTCCATTTAGCCCAGTCAATACTTTGGGCCTAGTACCTGTGTCTACTGCTCAGCAGAGGAGCCCACCTGTGAACCTAGCTATGCCACCTGTTTATGTAAGAACTGCGTGCTACTCAGCAGAGGAGCCCAGCTGTTAAGCAAGCTACAGCACCTGTGGTTTGGACAATTAATTTTTTCACATTCTTTCTGGAATGGCGGTTAGGCCTAATTCTGGAATTCTGGTTGACCTGCACTTACTGGGAAATCCTCGTTCGCGGGGAAGAATTGGAATCCCAGATCACCATCACTAATGGGGTTCAGCGGGTTATCCGCAACTGTAAGTGACACATGCTGGTCCTTTCAGTGTAGTGCGCATGCAGCCCTGGACATGTAAGGGCATGACAGACCTGTTATTGCTCGATCTCTCGTGCCAGAGCCTCGCGTGTCCCTCTAGTAAGCTGGACGCGGACCGCGGGGTCATGCCGGAGTCTCGTTCGTTAATGGAATTAAGCTGACAAATCGGTAGCACAACTAAAAACGGCCATGCACCACCACACACAGAATCGACAAAGCTTGCAATCTGTCCATCTTTTCCGTAGCTGGCATGGTTGAGGTTGCCCATGTGGAGTCCAATTAAGCCGCAGGCTCCACTCCTGGTGGTGTCCTTCTGGACATTCCTTTAAGGTTCAGCTTTGCAACCATACTGCCCCCGGAAACCAAACACTTTGCCTTCATGGACGTTGTTCGGAAGGTCGTGGGAATAACACCGCCCAATCGGCAGTAGGCATAATTTATGGTGGGAAGTCCAACGGTATATGATCGTCTTCGATTTTAGAATTTTAGATTTTTTTTATTTTAGATTTTTAGTCCAGCCTTTCTTGACTTTATAAGGGCATGACATGCCTATATCTGTGTCTCCTCCTCCTCCTTTTACTCCACCTGTTTTCTATATGTAGTTGCACTTTTCCGTATGTTATTTTTGTCTTCTGAGCAATGTGTCTGCTTTGGGGCACCTTTTAAGGTGTTTTGTAATTGTTTAATTGTTTTCTGTGTGTTTGTATGTGTTTGTATTTGCATGCCATCCTTTTCCATGGGGCTCGATGGTGATCGTCGAACGTTCGCCGAACATTCGAAAACTTGCCTCCTGTTCGACGAACCGAACTCTAGCGGGGTGGCTCAACACTACTCCTGATATATAGACGTACATTTTTAATGTTTAAACTATGCTATATATACCTGGTATCTGGTGATACTGCACCCTTTCTGCCAGGAAGTCCTCCTCCACCCACCACTCTAAGTGTATCATTGACACCTGGAACATTGGCCCACATGTGTACATGTGTAATTATTTCTTGCGGATCTTCTTTTTATATTGTGGTGTGATCCATCCTGAGCGTATGAGAGTCTGTGGGTTTATATGTAAATTTTAAAATTACCCCAACACTGTATACAGCTCTACGCTTGTGATACATTACCCATTTACTGCTTTTTATATTCTGGACTAATCCAAACTGACCAAGTGAGAGTCTGTTTCTGACTGTGGAAATAAATACTGAGATTGACAATGACTAGAGTTAAGCGAAACGGGTCGAACAATTTCAAAAGTCGCCGACTTTTGGCAAAGTCGGGTTTCATGAAACGAAACCCGACCCTAGGATGAGGTCGGCCACGAGGTCGGCGACTTACGCGCCAAAGTCGCGTTTCAAAAGTTTGTTTTGCGCTCTTTTTCAGCCAATCAGGATCCACGGACACTGTGGGCAACGTGATGACATAGGCAGGGGTCACCACCATCTTTCAGAAGGGCATGCAAGTGATTGGCTTGCTTTGGTGGGCGTCACAGGGGGTATAAAAGGGCGTGCACGCCGACCACCATCTTCTGCCCATCTCAGTATAGGGAGAGGTTGCTGATTCTGTAGGGAGAGCGTTAGGCAGGGAAGAAGACAAAAAAACTGCTTCTGCTGCTAGCGATTTGGCCTGCACAACACACCAGTCACTGTGTGTGCAGTGCAAGGGGAGGCTATATAGTGGTGTATCAGTGGTGTTGGTTGTTGGGCTGCCTTCTAAGGCTTCCTGACATTCCTGCATTGCTGTTTACCCACTGCTCCGCAAACTGCTTTTTTAAAAGCAATCCAATCTCCCTTATCCTCTAGTCACTTTTGTCACAGCTGTGCCATCGAGCCTGTGACATAGCGCTCAGATATCAGTGGGCCTCACACAATCCAAAAGTGTCCAGTGTCCAAAAGTGTGTGCAGAGATTCAAAATCTCCCTTATCCTCTAGTCACTTTGGTCACAGCTGTGCCATCGAGCCTGTCACATAGCGCTCAGATATTCATTGGGCCTCACACAATCCAGAAGTGTACAGTGTCCAAAAGTGTGTGCAGAGATTCAAAATCTCCCTTATCCTCTAGTCACTTTGGTCACAGCTGTGCCATCGAGCCTGTCACATAGCGCTCAGATATTCATTGGGCCTCACACAATCCAAAAGTGTCCAGTGTCCAAAAGTGTGTGCAGAGATTCAAAATCTCCCTTATCCTCTAGTCACTTTGGTCACAGCTGTGCCATCGAGCCTGTCACATAGCGCTCAGATATCAGTGGGCCTCACACAATCCAAAAGTGTCCAGTGTCCACAAGTGTCTGCAGAAATTCAAAATCTCCCCTGTCCTATAGACACCTTGTACCTTGTTTTACATTACTATATAGTTTGTTGGATTTGGTCTACATTTCTACCAAAAATGAGGAAGGCTGGTGGAAGAGGCCGTGGAATTGGGCGGGGGTTGGCAGCTGGTAATGATGGTGTTGGTGGTGGATCTGATGGTAGTGGCAAGAGCAAAATAGGACCGAATGCAGGAGGTGTTGAGCCTGCGTCATCATCTGGCTACATAAGGCCTCGAACGCTTAGTTTTCTAGGAGTTGGCAAACCGCTTTTAAAGCCAGAGCATCAGGAAAAAGTTTTGTCTTACATTGCTGACTCAGCCTCCAGCTCTATCGCCTCCTCTTCTTCAGTTGTAAAAAGTAAAAGCACTGAGTCGTCATTGGAGGCTAATGTTCATGAACCACACCTTTCCTTGTGTCCTTCACCCCAACCAAGATTGAAGGATGACGCAGGCCATACTACTGATTACTCCATGGAGCTGTTTTCACATACCATGCCTGGATTATCAAGTCAAAGGGTGAATTACCCAGGCCAAGATGAATCTGACATGGAGTGCACTGATGCACAGCCGCTGATGGATGATTCTGCTGGTACATTCACTCAGAGCACTACATTGTCCTCGCAGTGTACAGAGCCAGATTCTGACCCTGATGAGACTCAGGTGCCCCTTCCCGCACACTATACCACCATACACGGTGACACAGAGGAAGGTGCACATGACATAGAAGAGGAGGTGATGGATGACCCAGTTGTTGACCCAGATTGGCATCCATTGGGGGAAGAGGGTGCTGCTTCCAATAGCTCAGATGAGGAGCATCCACAGCAGACATCGACATCGCAACAGCTGTTATCTGGCAGGCCCGTAGCACTCCAAAGACAGGTTCCAAACATCAAAAGAGTTGCTGGACAGCTTGTCCAGAGGGTCAAAAGATCACAGCGTGCTAGGCCGCAAAATGTCTGCCAAAGTAGGAAGAGTGCAGTGTGGCACTTTTTTTAACAAAATCCTCATGATCAGGCCAAGGTTATCTGTAAGAAGTGCGCAAAGACCTTTAGCCGAGGGAAAAATCTGAAAAATTTGAATACCAGTTGCATGCTTAGACATTTAACCAGCATGCACTTGCAAGCGTGGACACAACACCAAACCTCAAGTGCCACATGTGTAACTGATCACAACGAAGGTAGTCAGCAACGCTTCATTGTTTCCCCCACTGTAAGCCCACCGGTTAGCACAGCAGCAAATGTTGAGGTGTCGTTGCAAGGCCACAACAGTCAGGGAATCCCACTGTTATATCAACGAAAGACTGATTCTAGGCCATCAGAAAGAACACCAACTCCATCACCATCATCAACCCTCTCTCAGTCCGCCCTGTCCACCGCTACTTCCACCATATGCAGCTCTCAAGTCCAGCTCACCCTCCCAGACACTATGAGTAGGTCAAGAAAGTACTCAGTCTCTCATCCGCGTACACTGGGTTTGAACGCCCACATTGCCAAACTAATCTCGTTTGAGATGATGCCCTTTCGGTTGGTGGAAAGCACAGCTTTCCGCGAACTCATGGCCTATGCAGTACCATGCTATGACCTACCCAGTCGCCACTTCTTCTCTCGCAAAGCCATCCCAGCCCTCCACCATCATGTGAAAGACCGCATTGTCCATGCACTCAAGCAGTCAGTGAGCGTAAAGGTGCACCTCACAACTGATGCATGGTCCAGTCGGCATGGCCAGGGCCGTTACGTGTCCATCACTGCGCACTGGGTTAATGTGGTGGATGCAGGGTCCACAGGGGACAGCGGTGGTGGGACAGTGCTGCCTAGCCCACGGTATAGGAAACAGTTGGCTGTAGGCGTTCGACCCTCCTCCTCCAGAAGCGAAAGCTCGTCCACAGACCGCAGTCGTACGAGCACTCCATCTGCAGCTGCCACTGTTGCACACGATGTGTCCCCCTATCGAGCAGCTAGTGGAAAGCGTCAGCAGGCTGTGTTGCAGATGATGTGTTTGGGCAACAGACACACCGCCGAGGTGCTGGCCGAGTACTTGAAGCGACAAACTGAGTCATGGCTGGGCAGTGTACATCTTGATGCAGGCAAGGTAGTTAGTGATAACGGCCGTAATTTTGTGGCAGCCATAGCCCTTTCAAAACTCAGCCACATACCTTGCTTGGCTCACACCTTGAACCTGGTGGTGCAGTGCTTCCTCAAAAATTATCTGGAGTTAACAGCCCTGCTCCAGAAGGTGCGAAGACTGTGCGCGCACATCCGCCGGTCGCCTGTACACTCCGTTCGTATGCAGAAGCTGCAGCGATTGCTCCACCTTTCCAACCACCGCCTCATTATCGACATTGCAACAAGGTGGAACTCCACCCTGCACATGGTGGAGCGGCTGTGCGAGCAGAGGCAGGCCATAATGCATTTGTGGGAGGATACACGGCCAGGCACTTTGAGAGCAGACGTGGAGTTGACAGGTGTGCAGTGGTCGAAGCTGAAAGACCTCTGTAAAGTCCTTCAGTGTTTTGAGGAATGCACATGGCTGGTAAGTGCAGACGACGCCATCCTAAGCATGAGCATCCCACTTATGCGTCTGCTCATGCAAACTTTGACGCACCTTAAGGAGCAGGCGTCTGCAGCCAATGTTGATGAGGAGGAAGAGGAGGAGGGAATCCTTGATGACATTCAGCCATTGTCTGTTCAGGGACCTCTCCTGGACGAGGTGGAGGAAGAAGAGGAGGATGATGATGGGGATGATTACTTAGGGGAGGAGGATGCATCTCGTGGGGCAAGTGAAAATGTTGGCGTGGCAAGGTCTGGTACAGGGTTTGTGCGTGACTGGAGGGATGTGGATTTGCCAGAAAGTGCTCCTCCACCCAGCACTCGCAGTGAATCATTGACACCGGGAACATTGGCCCACATGTCAGATTATGCCTTGCAGATCCTAAAAAGGGACCCCCGCATTGCCAAAATGATGAACGATGACGACTACTGGTTGGCCAGCATCCTGGATCCACGCTATAAAGGCAAATTACAAAACATCATGCCACAGGAGAACCTTGACCTAATATTGGCTAATAAACAAGCAACTCTGGTAAATCGGTTGCTTGAGGCATTCCCAGCACACAGCAGCGGTGATGGTTCTCACACGAGCCGTACGGGCCGGGGGCAGCTTGGCAGAGGTGTTCGTGGTGCACACAGCAGAAGTGGCGTTGGAGACAGGGGTTTCATGACAATGTTGTGGACTGATTTTTCAAATACCGCTCACACAACTGGTAATACTGCATCGATGGAAAGTGACAGGAGACAGCAGTTGTCAACTATGGTTACAAACTACTTTTCCTCCCATATCGATGTTCTCCCACACAGGTCATTCCCCTTTGACTATTGGGCCGCTAAACTGGACACCTGGCCTGAATTGGCCCAATATGCCTTACAGGAGCTCGCTTGCCCAGCTGCAAGTGTGCTATCGGAAAGAGTCTTCAGTGCAGCTGGATCAATCCTGACAGAAAAAAGGACCCGTCTGTCAACCCAAAATGTGGATGATCTAACCTTCATTAAAATGAACCATGCATGGGTTTCCAAGGATTTTGTCCCACCTTCCCCTGATGACACATAGGGTGACAGAAAAATGGCTTGCTTTGGTCCACCTCTTCATGGGACTTCACCTATTTCGCCTTTTGCATCAGCTGAATGTCCAACATCAACATATGCCACTTTCTAAAACTCCCTAACTGTGCTGCCTCCCCCCCCATGGCCGGGGTCACCACCTAGCGCACGACACCGTGCAAGTGCCGTTGCCCTGGACAGGTGGGTAGGCCGACTCTTGGGCGCGGGCACTGGCACAGGGCCCCTCATAGTGCAATCAAGTGTCTCTGACGGTGGTGGTGCACACCCGCCGTCAGACACACCGCTGTACTATGAGGGGCCCAGTGCCAGTACCGACGCCCACGAGTGGGCCCCCCTTGCTTGGGCAGGGCCCCAGCATTTGCAATCTTTACCTCTCCCTGCTCCTCCGCTGTGTAGTCTGGGCCGTCAAATCCATACTGTGCCTGACACCGTCTGAGCCTGCCTCCTGATGTATAGACATATATTTTGAATGTGTACGCTATCCATACATGTTATCTGGGGATACGGTACCCTTTCTAACCTTTGTGCAATCACGTGCAATCCATACTGGGCCTAACACCGTCTGAGCCTGCCTCCTGAGACATATATTTTGAATGTGTACGCTATCCATACATGTTATCTGGGGATACGGTACCCTTTCTAACCTTTGTGCAATCACGTGCAATCCATACTGGGCCTAACACCGTCTGAGCCTGCCTCCTGAGACATATATTTTGAATGTGTATGCTATCCATACATGTTATCTGGGGATACGGTACCCTTTCTAACCTTTGTGCAATCACGTGCAATCCATATTGGGCCTAACACCGTCTGAGCCTGCCTCCTGAGACATATATTTTGAATGTGTACGCTATCCATACATGTTATCCGGGGATACGGTACCCTTTCTAACCTTTGTGCAATCACGTGCAATCCATACTAGGCCTAACACCGTCTGAGCCTGCCTCCTGAGACATATATTTTGAATGTGTACGCTATCCATACATGTTATCTGGGGAAACGGTACCCTTTCTAACCTTTGTGCAATCACGTGCAATCCATACTGGGCCTAACACCGTCTGAGCCTGCCTCCTGATGTATAGACATATATTTTGAATGTGTACGCTATCCATACATGTTATCTGGGGATACGGTACCCTTTCTAACCTTTGAGCAATCACGTGCAATCCATACTGGGCCTAACACCGTCTGAGCCTGCCTCCTGAGACATATATTTTGAATGTGTACGCTATCCATACATGTTATCTGGGGATACGGTACCCTTTTTAACCTTTGTGCAATCACGTGCAATCCATACTGGGCCTAACACCGTCTGAGCCTGCCTCCTGAGACATATATTTTGAATATGTACGCTATCCATACATGTTATCCGGGGATACGGTACCCTTTCTAACCTTTGTGCAATCACGTGCAATCCATACTGGGCCTAACACAGTCTGAGCCTGCCTCCTGAGACATATATTTTGAATGTGTACGCTATCCATACATGTTATCCGGTGATACGGTACCCTTTCTCACCTTTGTGCAATCACGTGTAATCCATACTGGGCGTGGTTTGCACACGTAAGTTTTTCATTTTTTCAGGAATGACGGTTAGGCCTAATTCCGGAACTGCGGTTGACCTGCACTTACTGGGAAATCATTGTTCGCGGGTAATAATTGTAATCAGTGATCCCCATCACTAACGTTGTTCAGCGGGTTATCTGCACCTGTAAGCGACAAACGCTGGCCTTTTTAGTGTAGCGCACATGCAGCCACGGACATGTAAGGGCATGACACACCAGTTATTGGCCAATCTCATGTGCCAGAGCCTCACGTGTCCCTCTAGTAAGCCGGACTCGGACCGCGGGGCATGACGGAGTCTCGTTCGTTAACGGAATTAAGCTTGCAATGTGTGCATCTGTTCTGTAGCTGGCATGGTTGAGGTTTCCCAGGTGGAGTCGAATTTAACCGTAGGCTCCACTCCTGGCGGTGCCCTTCTGGACATTCCTTTAAGGTTCAGCTTTGCAACCATACTGCCCACGTAAAACAAACACTTTGCCTTCATGAACGCTGTTTGGAGGGTCATGACTCGTGGGAATAACGCCGCCCAATCAGTTAACCTGCTAGAGAGATCCTTCGTTGCTCCCAAGCATGACATCACACTCCCTAGGAAGAAGGTAATGCCACTGTGGCGACCGTACTCCTGGGGGGCGACACAAGTGCACTGATGCCCAGCCACTGCTCGATGAATCTGCTGGTACATTGACCCAGACCACTACATTCCCCTCGCACGCTACCCGGCCTGAATCTGACCCTGATAAAACTCAGGTTACCCTTCCCATATACAGTTCCATCTTACACTGTGACAAAGAGGAAGCTGCAGATGAAAGTGCAGGTTCGGCCCACCCGCCATCAGACACACCACCGTACTATCAGGGGCCCTGTGCCAGTGCCGTCGCCAACGAGTGGGCCCCCCCTGCTTGCCCAGGATCACAGCACTTGCAAAGTTGAAATACTGTGCAGTGAGATGGAAGATGGGGACGACGAGGAGTCTAGACTAGTACAGGGATTCCCTAGCGAGGAGACTTATTTCATTGTTTTCAATGTTGGGACAGCAATTTTTGGGGAGCACTATACTCTGGAGAATGATAGATGGGGCCCACCATACACTGGAACATTCCAAAGGTGGACATCAGACACTGGAGCAGCATTTACAGGGCCCATTATACACTAGAGCATTAGAAATGGGGCCCATTATGTTTGGAGCATTATTTGGGCCCATAAGACAGTGGAGCTTCATCCATGGGGACCAACATATACTGTAGCATTATGTGGAGCTCATCATATACTGTTTCAAACATTATATGGGACCAATGATTCTGTATGGAGAAATAGATGGGCCTCGTCATGAGATGTAAAAAGTGAGGTATTTTTCATTGTACTATACCGCTATTTCTCTGCCGTATCGGAGCATGATGAGTTGTGGTATGTGTTAAAGGGGCGCTCTTTCACCCAGGGCACATGAAAACCTGCAGCCAGCCCTCCCCCCCCACAACTTTAGCCAAATAACCCCCATTTTTCAGTGCGTAACTTGTATTATGAAGTTAATTAAGGTTGACAAGCTTAAGTAAGAAGAATTGATGCTTTTGGCATTCAAATGGGCACTGTAGGTGTGTTTCCTGTCCTCCTCTCACTGCCGACTTTTATTCCCCATTGACTTACATTGGGTTTCGTGTTTCGGGACGACCCCGACTTTTCCCTATAATCGGACGATCTTGCTCGACCCGACTTTTGGAAAAGTCGGGTTTCACGAAACGAAACGCGACCCTAAAAAACCAAAAGTCGCTCAACTCTAACAATGACCCCTACACTGTGCACAGCTGAACGCTTCAGATCCATTACCGTTTTACTGCTTTTTATATTGTGTTGTAATCCATAATGAGCCTTAGAGCGTCTGTGCCTGCATCCTGAAATATATACGGAGATTTAGAATGTTTAAACTATACTATACACTCACTGGCCACTTTATTAGGTACACCTGTCCAACTGTGTGTTAAGACTTAATTTCTAATCAGCCAATCACATGGCGGCAACTCAGTGCATTTAGGCATGTAGACATGGTCAAGACAATCTCCTGCAGTTCAAACCGAGCATCAGTATGGGGAAGAAAGGTGATTTGAGTGCCTTTGAACGTGGCATGATTGTTGGTGCCAGAAGGGCTGGTCTGAGAATTTCAGAAACTGCTGATCTACTGGGATTTTCACGCACAACCATCTCTAGGGTTTACAGAGAATGGTCCGAAAAAGAAAAAAAATCCAGTGAGCAGCAGTTCTGTGGCCGGAAATGCCATGTTGATGCCAGAGGTCAGAGGAGAATGGGCAGACTGGTTCGAGCTGATAGAAAGGCAACAGTGACTCAAATTGCCACCCGTTACAACCAAGGTAGGCAGAAGAGCATCTCTGAACGCACAGTGCGTCGAACTTTGAGGCAGATGGGCTACAGCAGCAGAAGACCACACTGGGTACCACTCCTCTCAGCTAAGAACAGGAAACTGAGGCTACAATTTGCACAAGCTCATCGAAATTGGACAGTAGAAGATTGGAAAAACGTTGCCTGGTCTGATGAGTCTCGATTTCTGCTGCGACATTCGGATGGTAGGGTCAGAATTTGGCGTAAACAACATGAAAGCATGGATCCATCCTGCCTTGTATCAACGGTTCAGGCTGGTGGTGGTGGTGTCATGGTGTGGGGAATTTTTTCTGGGCACTCTTTGGGCCCCTTGGTACCAATTGAGCATCGTTGCAACGCCACAGCCTACCTGAGTATTGTTGCTGACCATGTCCATCCCTTTATGACCACAATGTACCCAACATCTGATGGCTACTTTCAGCAGGATAATGCGCCATGTCATAAAGCTCGATTCATCTCAGATTGGTTTCTTGAACATGACAATGAGTTTACTGTACTCAAATGGCCTCCTCAGTCACCAGATCTCAATCCAATAGAGCATCTTTGGGATGTGGTGGAACGGGAGATTCGCATCAGGGATGTGCAGCCGACAAATCTGCGCCAACTGTGTGATGCCATCATGTCAATATGGTCCAAAATCTCTGAGGAATGCTTCCAGCACCTTGTTGAATCTCTGCCACGAAGAATTGAGGCAGTTCTGAAGGCAAAAGGGGGTCCAACCCCTTACTAGCATGGTGTACCTAATAAAGTGGCCAGTGAGTGTATATACCTGGTATCTGATGATACTGTACCCTTTTTCTACTTTTTATATTCTTGTCTATTCCATACTAAGCCTGTGAGCGTCTCGGTGTGACTCATAAAATATATAGGGAGATTGACAATTATCCTTTGACTGTATAGAGCTGTACGCTTCTGATACAATACCATATATCTGATGTTATTTTGGGTACATTTTCTCCAAAATTTGGAAGTATGGTGGAAGAGGCCGCGAACGTGGGCGTGGGGGGCCAGCTGGTACTGATGGTGGTGGTGCATCTGCTGGTAGTGGCAAAAGCACAATAGCAGCTAAGGCAGAAGGTGTTGAGCCTGCGTCATGGTCTGGCTCCGGAACGCCTGGAAGGCTACCTTTTCTGGGAGTAGGTTAACCGCTTTTAAAGCCGGAGCATCAGGAACTGGTTTTGGCTTACATTGCCGAAGCTGACTCCAGCAAATATGACCTCCTCTTCTGAAGTTTCAAAAAATGCAAGCACTGAGTCATCAAGTGCTCGCTCCGGGTGAGGAAGAACCCCTTTCCTTGTATCCTTCACCCCCACCAAAAGTGAATGATGCAGCAGGCCACACTTCACATTAGTCCATGTAGCTCTTTCCCACCTACCATGCCTGGGTTATCAAGTCAAATCATGAATTCCCCAGTCCAAGATGAATCTAACATCGAGTGAGGGTGGCCAGCCAGGGCAATGAGGTTAATCGGTACCGGGCCGGCGTCTCAGAGGGATGTGTCACAGTGGTGGTGACCCGGTCCGTGGGCATGGGCATCTGTTGTGAGTTCATTCTCTGGTTCACCAGTTGTGAGTTCTCCTTCCAGACTCCCTCTGGTGGTAACGGGAGGTAGTGAGGCTGATTTGATCGGTGGAGATCTGCCACCTGAGAATGAGGATGACGATTGGATCTCAGGAGTCTCAGATTGGATTTAAGACAGCCGACGCCCTATTCAGTTGCTGGTGATTCCTTCTGCTTGTCAGGTTTTGGTTCTTAGCTCTGTTCCAGTCAGCTCAAGCTAAGTTTCTCTGTTAATGTTCACACTTGATTTTGTTGTTCTATTCAGTTTTTTGTGTGGTCAGCCAGCCCCGGCTTGGGCTGTGCTGAATTTCCACTCTTATTTATCTGTGTTTGCCAATTTGCTTTTTGTCCCTTATTAGATTGGCCTCTTTTTGCTCTGTCTCAGAATATTTCAGAGTGCTGATATAGTGGGAGAAGTCTAGTGACTTCAGGGTTAATTTTGTTATCAGAAGTGTTGGATGTTATTTTGTAGGGTTTTGGGTAGATTGCAGACAGTGTCTGTCCTTTCCTCTCCTTTCTAGTTAGTTTGGGCCCCATCGTTTGCTCAGCCTATTTTCCTGCCTGTGTTTGTGTTTTCATATTGTTTCACCGTCAATACATGTGTGGGGGCTGTCTATTCTTTTGGGGTGTGCTCTGGGGCAGTTAGTTTTCCCTTTTCTTGCTTTGGGCTTATTTGGTCCTCCGGCCGTGACGAGGCGTCTAGGTTCATCATGGGCACGCTCCACGGCTGCTGCTAGTTGTGTGGTGGGATCAGGGATCTGCAATCTGCATAGTTACCAACCTCTCTGTTTTTTCTGGGCTTAGTATGTTTAGGTTTTTTCCTCCTCGGTAACCCATTCATAACAGAATCACCAGCCATACCGCAGATTCTAGGGTACTCAAAAGCAGGAAAAAGTTGTTAAAAAAAGAAAAAAAAAAGTGTCAGAATTTTTTTTTATATACAGTATATATATATATTTTTCTCTGGGGCCATAGGAGGATTTTTTTTTCTTTTTCCTAATGGAGATTAAGCAATTGTCTGATCGTGTGGAGCAGCTGGCTGCTGAAGTGCAGGGAATTTCCACCTACCTCATTCAGTCACATGCTGCTGAACCTAAGATCCCTACTCCTGATGTGTTTTCTGGGGATTGGTCTAAATTTCTGAATTTTAAGAATAATTGCAAATTATTTCTGGCCTTGAAGCCTAACTCATCGGGGAGCTCTGTGCAGCAGGTTAAAATTGTCATCTCCTTGCTGCGCGGCGATCCCCAGGATTGGGCTTTTTCTCTGACACCTGAAAATCCTATTCTGACTAATGTGGATGCATTTTTTCAAGCCTTGGGGTTGTTGTATGATGAACCTAATGCTGTTGATCAAGCTGAGAGAACCCTGTTGGCATTAAACCAGGGTCAGGATTCTGCAGAGT
Source organism: Dendrobates tinctorius (assembly GCF_039654945.1). NCBI lineage: Eukaryota > Metazoa > Chordata > Amphibia > Anura > Dendrobatidae > Dendrobates > Dendrobates tinctorius. Next base: position 22,323,397 of record NW_027361707.1, on the reverse strand, counting down.
TATACTGTCAAAAATTCAGAAAGTGGGCGGTCCTTACTACATGGATGATAGTGCATTGGCAGCTCTCTTTCGGAAGGGATTATCAGAGACGTAAAAGATGTTATGGTGGGATTTCATGTTCCCTCTGGCCTGGATGATTCTGTGTCATTAGCCATTCAAGTTGATCGGCGTTTACGTGAACGGAAAACTACACGGGAGGCGCTGCCACCTTTTGAACAAGCGTCTGAACCTATGCAATGTGATGGGGTTTTGTCTAGGGCGCAACGTCAGGAGTTTAGAAGGCGTAATAAGCTGTGTTTTTTCTGTGGAGATGCCTCTCATACTATTTCTGTCTGCCCTAAATGAGAGAAACGTTTTGCACACACATTTGCTGTGGGCAGTGTACAACCTAAGTTCCTTTTGGCAATTACTCTGATCTGCTCCTTATCCACGTTTTCCACTAATGCTTTTGTGGATTCAGGAGCAGCGTTGAATCTGATGGATTTGGACTTTGTTAAACGTTGTGGTTTTTTCATGACGCCTCTGCGGACGCCTATTCCTTTGAGGGGTATTGATGCTACTCTTTGGCGGAATATAAACCTCAGTTTTGGACCCAGGTGACGATGCGAGTTGCCCCAGACCGCCAAGAAAATTGTAAATTTTTGGTGCTGCATAATTTGCATGATACTATTGTGCTGGGTTTTCCTTGGTTGCAGACTCATAACCCAGTTTTGGATTGGAAATCTGGGTCTGTGGTGAGTTGGGGTTGTCAGTGTGTTCTTAGGGACGCTCCTGTTTTCTCCACCTCTCCTCAGTCTCATGATATTCCTGATTATCTAGCCGATTTTTCTGAAGTATTTAGTGAGAGCAAGTCTGCGTCTTTGCCTCCTCATAGGAGTTATGACTGTGCAATTGAGTTGATGCCTGGGTGTAAATTTCCCAAGGGTCGGCTTTTCAACTTATCAGTACCCGAACATGATGCTATGCAATCCTATATTATGGAGTCATTGGAGAAGGGTCGTATTAGACCATCCTTGTCACCTTTAGGTGCTGGGTTTTTTTTTGTGGCCATGAAAGATGGTTCATTAAGACCGTGTATTGATTATCGTTCCCTTAACAAGATGACGGTTAAATATCAGTACCCGTTACCTCTGATGTCTGATTTATTCTCCAGAGTTAAGAGTGTCTGCTGGTTTACTAAGCTTGACCTCAGGGGGGCATATAATCTTATTCGCATCAAGCACGGGGATGAATGGAAGACGGCGTTTAATACTCCGGAGGGACATTTTGAGTACCTGGTGATGCCTTTTGGGCTCACTAATGCCCTTTCTGTCTTCCAGTCCTTTATGAATGATATTTTCCGTGACTTTGTGTTTTTGATCATATATCTGGATGATATTTCGATCTTTTCTAGTGATTGGGATTCTCATGTGGAACACGTCCGGACTGTGTTCCGTATTTTGGGGGAGAATTCCCTGTTTGTTAAGGGTTCGAAATGCCTCTTTGGTGTACAGAGGATTTCATTTTTGAGATTTATCTTATCTCCATCGACTATTGAAATGGACCCGGCCAAGGTACAGGCCATTTATGATTGGGTTCAGCCTACTTCTTTGAAGGCCCTCCAGAAGTTTTTGGGTTTTGCTAATTTCTATCGTAAATTTATAGGTAATTTTTCTGGTATTGTCAAACCACTGACTGATCTGACCAAGAAGGGCGCTGATGTGCTGAATTGGTCTCCTGAGGCTATCTCAGCATTTCAGAAGCTTAAGCAGAGATTTACTTCAGCTTCAGTTTTACGGCAACCTGATGTCTCACTTCCATTTCAGGTGGAGGTAGATGCTTCTGAGATTGGTGCAGGAGCTGTTTTGTCCCAAAAAGACCCTGTGACTTCTAAGATGAATCCCTGTGCCTTCTTTTCTCAAAAGTTCTCCCTGAACGCAACTATGACGTGGGGAATCGGGAATTGTTGGCCATGAAGTGGGCATTTGAGGAGTGGAGACATTGGTTGGAGGGAGCTAGATCAAGTTGTGGTCCTCACCGATCACAAGAATTTGATTTATCTGGAGTCGGCCAAACGCTTGAATCCTAGACAGGCTAGATGGGCCTTGTTTTTCACGCGTTTTAATTTTGTGGTCTTTTTTCTTCCGGGCACTAAGAATGTTAAGGCAGACGCCCTTTTTAGAATGTCCCCATTAGGCAGCACAGGTCCCCATTAGGCAGCACAGGTCCCCAATAGGCAGGTAAATGTCCCCATTAGGCAGCACAGGTCCCCATTAGGCAGCACAGGTCCCCATTAGGCAGGTAAATGTCCCCATTAGGTCCCCATTAGGCAGGTAAATGTCCCCATTAGGCGGCACAGGTCCCCATTAGGCAGCACAGGTCCCCAATAGGCAGGTAAATGTCCCCATTAGGCAGCACAGGTCCCTATTAGGCAGCACAGGTCCCCAATTGGCAGGTAAATGTCCCCATTAGGCAGGTAAATGTCCCCATTAGGCATGTAAATGACCCCAATAGGATCCGGCGTTTAAAAAAAAAAAGTACTCACCTATGTCCCCCGCTGCTCTGAAGAGGCGCCCGCTCATCTCAGTCTTCTTCCTGCACAGGCACACACAGATAATCACGCCGTCTGTGTGCACTGTACTCTGCTGCATACGGAGGGCTGCGTAACGCCTTTCCTCGGCGCCTCGTCCCGCCCGCGATTACAGGGCCCGCCGGCATTGAACTGCAGTGCAGTTCATGAGTTCATTGTCGGCCTGGCGGGGGGGCCGGATAAAAGTCCTTGGCGGGCCGCATGTGGCCCCCGGGCCGTAGTTTGAGGACCCATGCCCTTGCCGGTGCCCAAGAGGCCATGGACCCATATCTCAATGGATTTTATTTCTGATCTTCCTGTCTCTCAGAGAATGACTGTTATCTGGGTGATTTGTGATAGATTTTCGAAGATGGTCCATCTTGTACCACTCCCAAAGTTGCCATCTTCCGCTGAGTTGGTGCCCTTGTTTTTACAACAGGTGGTTCGGTTACATGGGATTACTGAGAACATTGTGTCCGACAGAGGAGTCCAGTTTGTTTCCAGATTCTGGAAAGCCTTTTGTTAAAATCTGGGAACTCAGTTATCCTTCTCCTCCGCGTTTCATCCCCAGACCAATGGACAGACTGAGAGAACAAACCAGACCTTGGAGTCTTATTTGAGATGTTTTATATCTGCTGATCAGGATGATTGGGTCTCATTTTTGCCCTTGGCCGAATTCGCACTGAACAATAGAGCTAGTTCTGCCACTTTGATGTCACCCTTTTTCTGTAATTTTGGGTTTCATCCTCGATTCTCTTCAGGGCAAGTGGAATCTTCGTCCTGCCCAGGTGTGGACACTGTGGTTAAGAGAATGCAGCGGATATGGGACCAAGTGGTGGATAAGTTGTCACTCTCTCAGGAAAAGGCCCAGCGATTTTCCAACCGGCATAGGACCATTAGTCCCCGGTTTAAAGTGGGTGATATGGTTTGGTTGTCGTCTAAGAATATTCCTATGAAGGTTGCATCTCCTAAATTTAAGCCAAGATTTATTGGTCCTTATAAGATTTTGGAAATTCTTAATCCTGTTTCGTTTCGATTGGCTCTTCCAGTTACGTTCAAGATCCATAACGTATTTCACAAATCTCTGTTGAAGAGGTTTGTTGAGCCAGTGGTTCCTATGGCAGCACCTCCTGTCCCTGTGTTGGTTGAAGGCAATGTGGAATATGAGGTTGAGAAAATATTGGATTCTCTTTTGGTTAGACGGACACTTGTTGTGAGTTCATTTTCCCCTTCGTCACTGAGGTCTGGTGAACTCCCTATTCTGGTGAAGGAAGGTAATGAGCCTGATTATCAGGCACCTGAGCCTGATGAGGATGACTGGCTGAGTGGAGTCACGTACTGGATATAAGGCTGCCGACGCCCTTCTGCCCTGCGGGTGATTTCTCTGTGGACTTCTAGGACACCAGTCTGATTCCTGCTCCTCTAAAGCTAAGTTTTCTGCTTTGCCTGTTAGCATTAGTGTTTTGTTTTTGTTTTCCTTGCTTTTCTGGATTCTGCCATTCCCTGCTGGGGTGAGCTGAATCTCCTTTTGCCTGTAGCTCTGTCTTCAGAATATTCCTGAGTACTGACATAGCTTTGTTGAAGCCTAGCGTCTTCAGGGCCTTTTTCACTGTCAGTCTGTTGGCTCTTATTTTCATAGGGTTTTTCACGGATTGCAGACAGCAGCCTTCCTGTCCTTTTCTATCTAGTTAGCTTGGGCCCCGTCTTTGCTCAGTCTATCTTTCTGTCTGTGTTAGTGTTTTCATCTTGCTTCACCGTCATTATATGTTGGGGGCTGCCTATTGCTTTGGGGTCTGCTCTGGGGCAGTTTAGATTTCCCCTTTCTTTCTTCAGGCCTATTTATTTCTCCGGCTGTGATCGAGGGGTCTAGGGCATCGTAGGAACCCCCCACGGCTACTGCTAGTTGTGTTGATAGGTTCAGGGGTCTGCAATCCGATAGCTGCCAACTTCTCTGGTTTTCTGGACTTAGCTAGCATTTCTGTTTTTGCCTCCTACGGTGACTCAATCATAACAGAATCACCCGCCATACCGCAGATCCTAGGGTACAAAATAGCAGGAAAGAATTGTGTTTAAAAAAAAAAAAAAAAAAAAAAAAAAGGTGTGTGTATATTCTTTCCTCTATATCTCTGAGGCCGTAGGGGGAATTTTTTTTTCTCTCAATGGAGATAAAGCAATTGTCTGATCGTGTGGAGCAGCTCGCTGTGGAAGTGCAGGGAATTTCCGCCTACCTTGCTCGTTCGCATGCTGTTGAACCAAAGATCCCTACACCTGATGTATTTTTTGGGGATCGATCTAAATTTTTGAGTTTCAAAAATAATTGTAAATTATTTTTTGCCTTGAAGCCTAACTCGTCAGGGAGCTCCGCGCAGCAGGTTAAAATTTGTCATCTCTTTGCTGCATGGCGATCCCCAGGATTGGGCGTTTTCTTTGAAACCAGATGATCCTATTCTGACTAATGTGAACGCATTCTTTCAAGCTTTGGGGTTGTTGTATGACGAACCTAATGCTATTGATCAGGCTGAAAAGACCCTGTTGGCATTGAACCAGGGTCGAGATTCTGCAGAGTTGTACTGTCAAAAGTTCCGAAAGTGGGCGGCCCTTACTACCTGGAATGATAATGCCTTGGCTGCTCTCTTTCGGAAGGGTTTGTCAGAAGCCGTTAAAGATACTATGGTGGGATTTCCTGTTCCCTCTGGTCTGGACGATTCTATGTCATTAGCCATTCAGGTTGATCGGCGTTTACGTGAACGCAGGATTGCACGAGAGGTGTTGCCACTGGTTGAACAGACGTCTGAACCTATGCAATGTGATAGAGTTTTGTCTAAGGCTCAACGTCAGGAGTTCAGAAGGCGTAATAAGCTGTGTTTTTTCTGTGGAGATGCCTCGCATATTATTTCTGTTTGTCCTAAACGAGAGAAACGCTTTGCACACACGTTTTCTGTTGGTGGTGTTCAACCTAAGTTTCTTCTGGTAATTACTCTGATCTGCTCCCTGTCCACATTTTCCGCCAAGGCTTTTGTGGATTCGGTAGCAGCGCTAAACCTAATGGACTTGGATTTTGCTAAACGTTGTGGATTTCTGATGACACCTCTGCAGACGCCTATCCCTTTGAGGGGGATTGATGCTACTCCTTTGGCTAAAAATAAACCTCAGTTTTGGACCCAGGTGGTCATGCGGGTCGCCCCAGACCATCAAGAAAATTGCAGATTTTTGGTGTTGCATGGTCTGCATGATGCCGTTGTTCTGGGGTTTCCCTGGTTGCAAATTCATAATCCAGTTTTGGATTGGAAATCTGTGTCTGTGGTGAGTTGGGGTTGTCGGTGTGCCTTTAGTGAGGCTCCGGTTTTTTCCACCTCTCCTCAGTCGCATGATGTTCCTGACTATTTGGCGGACTTTTATGATGTATTTAGTGAGAATGAGTCTGCGTCCTTGCCTCCTCATAGGAGTTATGACTGTGCAATTGAACTAAGCCCGGGGTGTAAATTTCCCAAGGGTCGGCTCTTCAATTTATCTGTACCCGAGCACGAGGCTATGCGGTCCTATATTAAGGAGGCGTTGGAGAAGGGTCATATTAGACCATCCTCTTCACCCTTAGGTGCCGGTTTTTTTTTTGTGGCCAAAAAGGATGGTTCTTTAAGGCCTTGTATTGATTATCGTGCCCTCAATAAAATTACTATTAAATATCAGTATCCGTTACCCCTGATTTCGGATCTAGTCTATAGAGTTATAGGTGCTTGCTGGTTTACCAAGCTTGACCTCAGGGGGGCGTATAATCTTATCCGCATTAAGCAGGGGGATGAATGGAAGATGGCGTTTATTACTCCGGAGGGACATTTTGAGTACCTGGTGATGCCTTTTGGGCTCACTAATGCCCCTTCTGTCTTCCAGTGCTTCATGAACGATATTTTCCGAGACTTTGTCGATAAATTTTTGATTATCTATCTGGATGATATTTTGATCTTCTCCAAGGATTGGGATTCTCATGTGGAACATATTCGGACTGTGTTCCGGATCTTGAGGGAGAATTCCCTGTATGTCAAAGGATCGAAATGCCTTTTTGGAGTACAGAGGATTTCATTTTTGGGATTTATTTTGTCTCCGTCAACTATTGAAATGGACCCGGCCAAGGTACAGGCCATTTATGATTGGGTTCAGCCCACTTCTTTGAAGGCTCTCCAGAAGTTTTTGGGTTTTGCCAATTTTTATCGGAAATTTATAGCAAAATTTTCTAGTATTGCCAAGCCATTGACCTGACTAAGAAGGGTGCTGATGTGTTGAATTGGTCTCCGGAGGCTGTTGCTTCCTTTCAGGAGCTGAAGCGAAGATTTACCTCCGCCCCGGTTTTGCGGCAACCTGATGTCTCACTCCCGTTCCAGGTAGAGGTGGATGCTTCTGAGATTGGTGCAGGAGCTGTTTTGTCCCAAAAGGATCCTGTAACATCTAAAATGAATCCCTGTGCTTTCTTTTCCCGAAAGTTCTCTCCATCTGAACGTAACTATGATGTGGGGAATCGGGAACTGTTGGCCATGAAATGGGCATTTGAGGAGTGGAGACATTGGTTGGAGGGAGCTAAACATCAAGTTGTGGTCCTCACTGACCACAAGAATTTGATTTACCTAGAGTCGGCTAAACGCTTGAACCCTAGACAGGCTAGGTGGGCCTTGTTTTTTACACGTTTTGATTTTGTGGTCTCTTTTCTTCCTGGAACTAAGAATGTCAAGGCAGATGCCCTCTCTAGGAGTTTCTTTGCTGATTCTCCTGTGGTGACCAAGCCTGCTACCATCTTAGGCGAAGGGGTAGTTCTTTCTGCCATCTCGCCCGATTTGAGACTTGCTCTGCAAGAGTTCCAGGAGGACAAACCTGAGCGTTGTCCCAGTGGAAAGTTGTATGTTCCTGACCAGTGGAAGAAGAGTTGATGTCTGAAGTTCATTGCTCTGCATTGGCTGGTCATCCAGGTATTTTTGGTACTAGAGATCTGGTGAGTCGCTCTTTTTGGTGGCCCACCTTGTCTCATGATGTCAGGAATTTTGTGCAGTCCTATGGGACTTGCTCCCGGTCTAAATCTTGTTCTCACTCTAGTGGGTTGTTGATGCCTTTGCCGGTCCCCAGGAGGCCATGGACCCATATTTCTATGGATTTCATCTCTGATATGCCGGTCTCTCAAAGAATGACTGTTATTTGGGTGATTTGTAATAGGTTCTCTAAGATGGTTCATCTTGTACCACTCCCTAAGTTGCCATCTTCCTCTGAGTTGGTGCCCCTGTTTTTGCAACAGGTGGTTCGCTTGCACGGGATTCCTGAGAACATTGTATCTGACAGAGGAGTTCAGTTTGTGTCTAGATTTTGGAGGACTTTCTGTTCCAAGCTGGGAATTCAGTTGTCCTTCTCCTCTGCTTTTCACCCTCAGACCAATGGGCAGACAGAGAGAACAAACCAGACCTTGGAGTCGTATTTGAGATGTTTTTTTTCCGCTGATCAGGATGATTGGGTTTCATTTTTGCCCTTAGCCGAATTTGCTTTAAATAATAGAGCTAGTTCTGCCACTTTGATGTCACCTTTTTTTTTGTAACTTTGGGTTTCATCCTCGATTTTCTTCAGGGCAGGTGGAGCCTTCTGCCTGCCCAGGTGTTGACACTGTGGTGGAGAGAATGCACCAGATCTGGGACCAAGTGGTGGATAAGTTATCTCTCTCCCAGGAAAAGGCCCAGCGGTTTTCCAATCGACATAGGACCATGGGTCCCCAGTTTAAGATTGGTGAAATGGTGTGGTTATCATCAAAAAATATTGCTATGAAGGTGGCTTCTCCTAAGTTTAAGCCTAGATTTATTGGACCTTACAAGATTTTGGAGATTATTAATCCTGTCTCTTTTCGTTTGGCTCTTCCTGTCACAAAAACCAGGGGAAGAGTCTTGAGGAGATCATTTGCATATTCCCAGTGCCTTCTGGGATAAGTGAAGAGTCTCCGCGAGCTCAACGATCACTGGGTTTTGGCCGTTGCAGCTGAAAAGAGGAAATCGGAATTGGCTCATCTTTCATCGTTTCTAAGAAATCTCAAGATGGAAGAGGCCAGGAGCCATTTGGTGAGCTGCATTTCTTGCTACATGTTCACAGATTTACCAGTGGAAAAGCCAAACTTCACATGCCACAAATGCAAGCTTGTGTCCCTGTTGGAGGAAAAGTTGCAAAATCTCGAAGAGAGGTTAGCTACATTGAAGATCATTAAGGAAGGTGAAGAGTTCTTAGACAGAGCAGAATTATCTCTTCATGTTACAGAAAGAGAAGAAATTCGAAGTGCACCTGAAGAAACAGAGGAATGGAGACATGTGACCCAGAGAAGCAGGAGGATCAGGAGGCAGTCAGCACCCATACTGCTCAGAAACCAGTACCAGGCTCTCACGCAGGAAAACGATGAAGAAATACATCAGGATAAGACTTTGCCAACAAACAGCAACCTTGTACGCCTTCAGAGTCCTCCCGGATGGAGAAAGAAAAATGTTGTGAAGAAGAAACGGAGAGTGGTGGTCATGGGGGATTCCCTGTTGAGAGGAACAGAGGCCGCTATCTGCAGACCGGATATAACTTCAAGAGAAATGTGCTGTCTTCCAGGTGCAAAAATTAAAGATGTGTCTGACAGGATATCAGGACTCTTCAGACCTACAGATGACTACCCATTCCTGCTACTACACGTGGGGACAAATGACACCGCAAGAAACGACCTGGAAACCATCTGCAGAGACTTTGAAGACTTAGGCAAGAAAGTGAAAGAACTGGGAGCGCAGGTGGTCTTCTCTTCCATCCTCCCAGTGGATGGCCATGGAACAAGGAGGTGGAATAAGATTCTGCAGGTGAACAACTGGCTACGTCGATGGTGCCGTCAGCAACGATTTGGATTTCTGGATCACGGAGTGAACTACTTATACGATGGACTACTTGCTAGAGATGGGGTGCACCTTACGAAGACTGGAAAGCATGTATTTGGAAGTCGCCTTGCTACACTTGTAAGGAGAGCTTTAAACTAGAACAACATGGGAAGGGAAGCAAAAGACCAGAAAAAGCCATACACCTGACAAATGCTATTGAGAACTCTGCTATTAGAAGTGGAAAGGAAGAACAAAGACGAAAGAATCTAATTAATAAAAATATTGGAGAAAGAGAAACCAATCACAAACTAAAATGTTTCTATACTAATGCACAAAGCATGGGCACCAAACAAGGAGAATTGGAACTACTAACACAGGAAAAGAAATATGATGTAATTGGAATCACTGAAACTTGGTGGGACAATACACATGATTGGAATACAAGACTAGAAGGATACAACTTATTTACAAGAAACAGACTTGAAAAACGAGGAGGGGGTGTCGCATTGTATGTTAGAAATGCGTATAACTGCACAGAGATTGAATCTTCAGAGACTGGGAGTTCTGTGGAAACTGTTTGGGTAAGAGTACAAGGACAGAACAATGGAAAGGACACCATTGAAGGCATTTACTACAGGCCGCCTGTGCAAGCTGAAGATATGGATGAACTCTTTATGCATCAAATGGCCAAGTTCTCCAAGAAATATGACATAGTTGTCATGGGAGATTTCAACTATCCAGACATTTGTTGGGAAACTCTCTCAGGCAAAACTAACAGGTCAAGGAAATTCTTATCCTCTCTTGCTGACAACTTTATCTTCCAAAAGGTAAGGGAGAAAACAAGGGGAACTGCTACCTTGGATCTAATCCTTATAAACAGGGAGGAAATGGTTGAGGAGGTAAAAGTGGCTGGGACCCTAGGAGGTAGCGACCATGCTATTTTAGAATTTTGGATAACTAGAGGCGGAAGACCTGTGAAGACTCAGACGTCAAGGTTAGATTTCAGAAAGGCAGATTTTAAGGGATTCAGAAAGAGAATTGGAGGGATCCAATGGCTGGATATCCTAAAAGACAAAAATGTCCAGGAGGGATGGGAAATCTTGAAAAATGAAATTCTCAAAGCACAGTTGTTAACAATTCCGAAAAGAGGGAAGAATAGGAAGCATTTAAGGAAACCAGGATGGATGAACACAGAACTTAAGCACATGCTAAAAAGGAAGAAAAAAATGTTTATAAAATGGAAAGAGGGAGGCATATCTAAAGAAGAATATAATGCTGTCTGCAGAACCTGCAGGGCACAAATCAGATTATCTAAAGCTGAAAATGAATTGAGGCTTGCAAGAGATGTCAAAAGCAATAATAAAGGATTTTGGGGATATGTCAAAAGTAAAAGAAAAGTCAAAGATGCTATAGGATTTTTACAGGATGAAAATGATGAAATGGTAAGACAGGATGTTGAGAAGGCTGAACTTTTAAATTCCTATTTTGCATCTGTTTTCTCTCAGAAAGGAAATGTAACATCAACTTTTATTCACTGTCCTATTAAGGGAATAGAAGAATCCAGGATATCTATAAACAGAAAGATTGTGAGGAAACACTTAGCTAACCTAAATGAATTCAAGTCTCCAGGTCCAGATGAATTACACCCCAGAGTACTGAAGGAGATAGCAGAAGAAATTTTTGAACCCCTCTCCATAATCTTTGAAAATTCTTGGAGAACAGGAGAAGTGCCAGAAGACTGGAGAAGAGCAAATGTTGTTCCTATCTTCAAAAAGGGGAAGAAGGTGGACCCAGGCAACTATAGGCCGGTGAGTCTGACTTCTATACCAGGAAAGATCTTTGAACAAATTATTAAACAACATGTATGTCAATACCTGGATAAGAATGAAGTGATTAAACAGAGTCAGCATGGGTTTGTAACTAATAAGTCATGTCAGACTAACTTAATTTCCTTCTATGACGGTATCACTGATTGGGTGGATCAAGGAAATGCTGTAGATATAGTATATCTTGACTTCAGCAAAGCATTTGACAAAGTCTCTCATACAATCCTTATTGAAAAAATGACTAAGTATGGAATGGACAAGGCAACTGTTAGGTGGATTCATAACTGGCTTAGTGATCGGACCCAAAGAGTGGTCGTAAATGGCTGCACATCCAGTTGGAAGAATGTCTCAAGTGGGGTACCACAGGGCTCTGTCCTGGGCCCTGTATTGTTCAACGATTTAGATGAAGGAATTGAGGGTAAACTGATTAAATTTGCTGATGACACAAAGCTAGGAGGGATAGCTAATACTAGAGAAGAGAGAGAGAGGATTCAAAAAGATATAAATAAACTGGAGAAGTGGGCAGCAACAAACAGAATGGTTTTTAACAGGGAAAAATGCAAAGTACTACATCTGGGCAATAAAAATGAAAAAAGCATATATAGAATGGGAGGAATAGGGCTAAGTGACAGCACATGTGAAAAAGACTTGGGTATACTAATAGATCACAGACTGAATATGAGTCAACAGTGTGATGCAGCAGCAAAAAAGGCAAATGCAATTCTAGGATGTATTAACAGAAGCATACAGTCTAGATCACGTGAAGTCATTATTTCCCTCTACTCCTCTTTGGTCAGACCTCATCTGGAATATTGTGTCCAGTTTTGGGCACCACATTTTAAAAAAGACATCAACAAACTGGAGCAAGTTCAGAAAAGAGCGACCAGAATGGTGACCGGTCTGCAAACCCTGTCTTATGAGGAAAGGTTGCAGGATTTGGGAATGTTTAGTTTGCAAAAGAGAAGACTGAGAGGAGACTTAATAGCGGTCTACAAATATCTAAAGGGCTGTCACATTGTAGAAGGATCAACTTTATTCTCATTTGCACAAGGAAAGACTAGAAGCAATGGGATGAAACTGAATGGGAGGAGACACAGATTAGATATTAGAAAAAACTTTTTGACAGTTAGAGTGATCAATGAGTGGAACAGGCTGCCACGAGAAGTGGTGAGTTCTCCTTCAATGGAAGTCTTCAAACAGAGGCTGGACAGACATCTGACTGGGATGATTTAGCGAATCCTGCTTTGAGCAGGGGGTTGGACCAGATGGCCCAGGAGGTCCCTTCCAACTCTACGATTCTATGATTCTATGATTTAAAATCCATAATGTGTTCCATAAGTCCTTGTTGAAGAGGTTTGTTGAACCAGTTGTTCCTGGGGTGGCACCTCCGGACCCTGTATTGGTTGAGGGTAACATGGAATATGAGGAAGAGAAGATACTGGATTCCCGTCTGGCTAGACGGAGACTCCAGTATTTGGTTAAGTGGAAGGGTTATGGTCAGGAGGATAATTCCTGGGTCTCTGCCTCTGATATTCATGCCAAAAGATTGGTGCGTGCCTTTCATCGGGCTCACCCTGATCACCCTGGTGGCATGGTTGAGGGTTCGGTGACCCCTCCTCAAGGGGGAGGTACTGTTGTGAGTTCATTTTCCCCTTCGTCAATGAGGTCTGGTGAACTCCCTATTCTGGTGAAGGAAGGTAATGAGCCTGATTATCAGGCACCTGAGCCTGATGAGGATGACTGGCTGAGTGGAGTCACGGACTGGATATAAGGCTGCCGACGCCCTTCTGCCCTGCGGGTGATTTCTCTGTGGACTTCTAGGACACCAGTCTGATTCCTGCTCTTCTAAAGCTAAGTTTTCTGCTTTGCCTGTTTAGCATTAGTGTTTTGTTTTTGTTTTCCTTGCTTTTCTGGATTCTGCCATTCCCTGCTGGGGTGAGCTGAATCTCCTTTTGCCTGTAGCTCTGTCTTCAGAATATTCCTGAGTACTGACATAGCTTTGTTGAAGCCTAGCGTCTTCAGGGCCTTTTTCACTGTCAGTCTGTTGGCTCTTATTTTCATAGGGTTTTTCACGGATTGCAGACAGCAGCCTTCCTGTCCTTTTCTATCTAGTTAGCTTGGGCCCCGTCTTTGCTCAGTCTATCTTTCTGCCTGTGTTAGTGTTTTCATCTTGCTTCACCGTCATTATATGTTGGGGGCTGCCTATTGCTTTGGGGTCTGCTCTGGGGCAGTTTAGATTTCCCCTTTCTTTCTTTAGGCCTATTTATTTCTCCGGCTGTGATCGAGGGGTCTAGGGCATCGTAGGAACCCCCCACGGCTACTGCTAGTTGTGTTGATAGGTTCAGGGGTCTGCAATCCGATAGCTGCCAACTTCTCTGGTTTTCTGGACTTAGCTAGCATTTCTGTTTTTGCCTCCTACGGTGACTCAATCATAACAGAGACTCCAGTATTTGGTCAAATGGAAGGGTTATGGTCAGGAGGATAATTCTTGGGTCTCTGCCTCCGATATTCATGCCAATTCGTGCTTTTCACCAGGCCCATCCTGATCGGCCTGGTGGCATGGATGAGGGTTCGGTGACCCCTCCTCAAGGGGAGGTACTGTTGTGAGTTCATTCTCTGGTTCACCAGTTGTGAGTTCTCCTTCCAGACTCCCTCTGGTGGTAACAGGAGGTAGTGAGGCTGATTTGTTCAGTGGAAATCTGCCACCTGAGAATGAGGATGACGATTGGCTCTTAGGAGTCTCAGATTGGATTTAAGACAGCCGACGCCCTATTCAGTTGCTGGTGATTCCTTGCTGGTGATTCTCAGCTCTGTTCCAGTCAGCTCAAGCTAAGTTTCTCTGTTAATGTTCACACTTGATTTTTGTTGTTCTATTCAGTTTTTTGTGTGGTCAGCCAGCCCCGTCTTGGGCTGTGCTGAATTTCCACTCTTATTTATCTGTGTTTGCCAATTTGCTTTTTGTCCCTTATTAGATTGGCCTCTTTTTGCTCTGTCTCAGAATATTTCAGAGTGCTGATATAGTGGGAGAAGTCTAGTGACTTCAGGGTTAATTTTGTTATCAGAAGTGTTGGACATTATTTTGTAGGGTTTTGGGCAGATTGCAGACAGTGTCTGTCCTTTCCTCTCCTTTGTAGTTATTTTGGGCCCCATCATTTGCTCAGCCTATTTTCCTGCCTGTGTTTGTGTTTTCATCTTGTTTCACCGTCAATACATGTGTGGGTGCTGTCTATTCCTTTGGGGTCTGCTCTGGGGCAGTTAGTTTTCCCTTTTCTTGCTTTGGGCTTATTTGGTCCTCCGGCCGTGACGAGGCATCTAGGTTCATCGTGGGCACGCTCCACGGCTGCTGCTAGTTGTGTGGTGGGATCAGGGATCTGCAATCTGCATAGTTACCAATCTCTCTGGTTTTTCTGGGCTTAGCATGTTTAGGTTTTTTCCTCCTTGGTGACCCATTCATAACAGGCGTCCATGCAAAGGGGTGAATAACGTTTATAGGTGAATAATACGTGACTCCACCTGTGGTTTCTGATCAGATTGACCAGCGCTGCAGTGTCGCTTCTCTGGGACAGAAGTTGTGGTGCAGTTAAGATGTAGAAGCCCTACACAGGTAGGGCCGTAGTCGCAGGGCAGATGAAAGAGTTGGTAGATGGTGTGCAGTGCAGGATGTAGCAGAGCTGTGCGCCAGGCGCAGGAGAAAGATGACAGACACAGTTGTGCAGTTCCTTTACCTGTACTTGGTAAGTGCTGTACAGGACCCAGAGTACAGATGGAGAAGGAGTTGGTCAGCCTGGAAGCAAATTAGGAATTCTGTCTCTGCAGATAGGTAGTGTGGCCTCCGTTCTAGCGCTTATCTGAGGTACTCGCAGTACTGAGTTCACTGAAGTTCCCCCTGTTGACTCTCTTTTGAAACTTTCTCGTATGGCAGGCAGCCGTAGCCTTTTCCTTCTGGCTCACACAAGTCGCTGCTGGGGCCTCCGAGCCTTAGTTGGGAACAGAGCATTTACAACTGCTACTTCCTCCGGTTTCTGCTGCAGGACCGTCAGTGTCCCTACAGTCTCGGAGACCGGAATCCGGACCATGCGCTCCAGCTAGGAGTGAGCCTTAACTCTGCTCATCCTCCAGCTCCCCTTCTCACATCCACACACTTCCCCTTCCCTTTACAGACTGCCTTAACTTCCCTCCTCCCGACCACAGAGAGCAGCTCCTCAGCAGTCAGGTTCAGAGCTCTCCCTACTGGCCTGGAGTGGGAAATGTGTTGTGTGTTGGTTTAACTACTAGAGAGATCCTTCATTGCTCCCAAGCATGACATCACACTCCCTAGGAGGAAGGTAATGCCACTGTGGCGACCGTACTCCTGGGGGCGCCACAAGTGCACTGATGCCCAGCCACTGCTAGATGATTCTGCTGGTACACTGACCCAGACCACTACATTCCCCTCGCACTCTACACAGGCAGAATCTGACCCTGATGAAACTCAGGTTCCCCTTCCCGCATACTATACCACCTTACACAGTGACAAAGAGGAAGGTGCATATGAAAGTGCAGGTTGCTTGAGCAAGTGGGGGGGCATACCCATGGGCGACGGCCCTAGCACAGGGCCCCTCATAGTACACAAAAGTGTCTCTGCCGGTGGGGGTGCACACCCGCCGTCAGACACACCGCCGTAATATGAGGGGACCTGTGCCAGTGCCGTCGCCAATGAGTGGGCCCCCCCTGCTTGCTCAGGATCACAGCACTTGCAAAGTTGAAATACTTACCACTCCCTGCTCCACTGCAGTGACGTCTTCCTCGTTTCCTGACAGTGACATTCTGGTCAGAGCGCGGTGATGAGATCACGTCTGTACGCCCTCTGCCTAAACAGTCCAAGTGCAGAGAGATGGAAGATGGTGACGATGAGGAGTCCAGACTAGTACAGGGATTCCCTAGCGAGGAGACTTATTTAATTGTTTAAAGGTTGGGACAGCTATTTTTGGGGAGCACTATACTCTGGAGATTGATATATGGGGCCCACCATACACTGGAACATTCCAAAGGTGGACATCATACACTGGAGCAGCATTTACAGGGCCCATTATACACTAGAGCATTAGAAATGGGGCCCATTATATATGAAGCATTATTTGGGCCCATAAGACAGTGGAGCTTCATCCATGGGGATCAACATATACTGTAGCATTTTGTGGAGCTCATCATATCCTGTATCAAACATTATATGGGACCAATGATTCTGTATGGAGAAATATATGGGCCTCATTACTCTGTATAGCACACTATGCAGTGGCCATAATACTGTATGGAGTAATATACTGTCCGTTTTTGGAGCTATTGGAGAATTTAAAATGGATATCATTCATGAGATGTAAGAAGTGAAGTATTTTTCATTGTACTATACCGCTATTTCTCTGCCGTATCAGAGGATCATGAATTGTGTCATGTGTTAAAGGAGCCCAGTGACACTCTTTGGCCCTGGGCCCATGAAAATCTGGAGCCAGCCATACCCCCTCACCACTTTAGCCAAATAACCCCCAGTCTTCAATGCCTAACTATTATTATAAAGTAAATTAAGGTTGACATGCTTGAGTAATAAGAATTGATGTTTTTGGCATTAAAATGGGCACTGTAGGTGTGTTTCCTGTCCTCCACTCCCGCCGACCTTGGTTCCCCATTGACTTGCATTGGGTTTCGTGTTTCAGTCGGCCTTCGACTTTTCACGATAATCGGCCGATTTCGTTCGACCCGACTTTTGCGAAAGTTGGGTTTCATGAAACCCGACTCAACCCGAAAAAAGGCAAAGTCGCTCATCTCTACTCACAATAGGTGATATCAAAGCTCACCTCCTCGCCCTCCCTTGACAATTTCTACTGCAAAGATCACAGTGCATGCTTTGAACGCTCTTCATTAAAAGTAAAGCATCTTTATTGCTGTCCAATGTCCATGTACAGTGGGTGCGGAAAGTATTCAGTCCCCTTTAAATTTTTCACTCTTTGTTTCATTGCAGCCATTTGGTAAATTCAAAAAAGTTCACTTTTTTCTCATTAATATACACTCTGCACCCCATCTTGACTGAAAAAAAAAGAAATGTAGAAATTTTTGCAAATTTATTAAAAAAGAAAAACTGAAATATCCCATGGTCATAAGTATTCAGACCCTTTGCTCAGACTCTCATATTTAGGTCACATGCTGTCCATTTCCTTGTGATCCTCCTTGAGATGGTTCTACTCCTTCATTGGAGTCCAGCGGTGTTTAATTAAACTGATGCGCCAGGCCAGGGCAGCGTGATTCCACACTTAATGTAAGTTATTAGACAATACTGGCACTTTACCATTGTGTTTATTGAAGCAGCTTATGCACTTTATTTAGCAATAGCATATACTGTATTTAGCACTTTATCCCCCGTTTCCTCACTAGAGGTTTACTTACCTATATTGGTTACATCGGGGTTTGTTTATGCTTATGCAGGCTTGAGTTATTGTGTTACACTATGTTCATTGGTAAATTAGACTTGTTAGGCTGTGTGCACACGCCCGGAATTCCCGCGGATTTTATGCGTTTTTGCCGTGTTTTTTCATGGATGGTACCCAGGGTCTGGAGGAGAGGAGACTGTTCTCCAGGCTCTGGATACCAGATCCCTGTAAAAAAAAGAATTAAAATAAAAAATATGACCCAAGATGACATAGCGGTCGCAAGGCATCACTGGGACCGGAAGATTCCGGGAGCATCGCTGAGGCCTGGTAACGCTGCGTGGGACGCCGGAAGGTGAGAATATGACGATTTTTTAATTTTTTAAATTATTTTTAACATTATATCTTTTTACTACTGATGCCGCATAGGCAGCCTCAAAAGTAAAAAGTTGGTCACACTAGTCAAACACTATGTTTGACTTTGACGAGTGTGACCAACCTGTCAATCAGTTTTCCAAGTGATGCTCCAGATCGCTTGGAAAACTCTAGCATTCTGCAAGCTAATTACGCTTGCAAAATGCTAGTTTTTCACGGGAATTATGCATGCAGAATTCTAGCGTATTTCATACGGCAGGGAGTTGTGGAATTCCCGTGGAAATTTCCGCGGCAAGCCGCAACGTGTGCACATAGCATTAAGGTGCTTTTTTGTTATTTATTTACGCCCTGTGTCACCTGCATTAGCAATAACGCTCTGTTTTTGTTTTAACATATTTTGTCAATAACACTAAGGCATTTCTGCAACTCCCCGACGCGGGTATGCGGAATTCACATGCATTTTCCCACTAAACAGAAGCGTTTTGCAAGCGTTGCTTGGAAAGTGATTGACAGGTTGGTCACACCTGACACCTGCCTATGCAACATCAATAGTAAAAGAATGCTAAAAATAATTTAAAAAAAGTAACAAAATATGGATATACTTACCTTCTGTCAGCCCCCGATCTCCTCAGCAGCAATCCCGGTCCTCAGCGTGACCGCTGCGTCATCAGAGGTCATTCTCGCAACGCCCGCCTGGGAGAGGAACTTGCCGACTGCGCCTCTGAGGACTCCTGGGGCAGACAGAGGGCGAGTATATCCCTATTTTTTATTTTAATTCTATTTTTTACAGGATTATGATACCCAAAGCCCGGAGGACAGTCTCCTCTCCTCCAGACCCTGGGTACCATCCGCACATGAAGCGCTCACTTTATGCATGGTGGGCATAGCCACATGTGTAAAGTGAGCATTTCAATGCAGTCCGCAATCCTGTGGCGATTCTATGGTGGGGGAATCGCCACGATTCTGCAAATTTAATGGACATGCTGCGGATTTTTCCACTATGCGATTCTGCAGCGGAAAAATCGTCAGCATTGGCACAGCAACTGCGGAATCGCATAGGATTCCATGGGGATGTGTTTTAACTAGCGTTTTTTAAGCATTTCCATAGCGGAAAAAACGCAGCAGAAACGATTAAAAAGTGCAACGTGGGCACACAGCCTTAATATTTTAGCTTGAAAACTCTTTTGATTACCGTTCTGCTCAATTGGCTCTGATATTTGAGTTGTGCTATTTATTTTTCATTCCGGTGCATAGGGAATTTTTAGTATTTAATCTGCAAATATCAGCCTGCACTGAACTGCAGCCAATGCATCCGCAATCCAATCTGCTCCAAAGCTATAGTCCTGACGGGATCACATACACTTGGATGAATATACAGTATATACCTTAAGAGATTTTTTTTTTAACTTAAATGCATGTATTTTGGGCACCTTTTCAGGAATTTAGGTTCCCTGTAAATTGCTGGTAGCAGAATGAGTTATTTGAGAATCCATCAGTGAGCTTGTTCTGAGTTTTTAACACTTTTATCTGTTGATTTGTGGTCGTACCAAATTTCAGCTCAACTTTAATGCGATTTGTTATTATAAAAATGCAAAATTTGTAATGAAACCCTGTTGCAAACATTATTTTATCCCAAAATACATGCATTTAAGTAATAAAAAACTAATAAAAAAATAATAATAATTGTTGCCAAAGGCGTCCAATTGCTTTCAGTATTGCTGGACTGATGAAATAGGTTATTGAGCAGCAGTAATGGATATCCAAGCACACTCTGTGAGGTAGTGTAAGGCCGGGGTCACACTAACCTGCGCAAAATACGGTCCGTAGTTTACATGCGTAATACGGATGAATGACCCCTAAATAGTGCTCCGTATGTCATCCGTAAGCAAGGTGTGGTTGCGTATTTTGCGCATGTCTGCATCCGTATGTAATCCGTATGTAATCCGTATGGCGAGATTTTCTCGTAGCCTTGCAAAATGGACATTTAACGGTTTTGAGGCCTACTAACTATTTAAAACATTAGCCTGCACTGTATTTATTGGCTCAGGAACAGGTGGCTGCCTCCATTCTGTCCATTTGTCACCTTGCCTTCACTAGGTGTGTTGGGGTTGTATGTGCAACATGTCAGACAGTCTGACTTTCAACACAACTGAGCAGGTTCTCTTCAACTGGCTTTTGTCATGGTGCTTTGGCCAACCATACCCAGTGATAGTGGATCCGCGGAGGAGGAGACGCATGTGGGTACATCCACTTTTGAGGCAACGACTCACAAGAGGTCATTTTCACCGCCTCTATTATTCTCTGTGGGAGCATCCTGTCAAATTCTACCAATACTGTCGCATGAGCCTTGCAACATTTGCTACACTCTTGGAGACAGTGCGCCCTGGGATAACCTTTCAGGATACAAGGATGCGCAAAGCGATATCTGCAGAGGAGCGACTTGTACTCACAATACGGTATATACTAAACAACCACATTCTCTATGTTCATGATGTGTTGGGCAAAGTTTGAATTTTTGCCTTCATGGAGTAAGTTTTAGGCCCTCATCTTAGTCCACATATGTTTCAACTTACAGACACGAATGTTGGGTGGAATATGGACTGAATATCACTTACTCATTGTGCAAAGCAAGATGTGTGTGTTCTGGCATAGTCAGGTCAATATGTATTGAAATATGGACAAGACTATATCAAGTCGTCATGCCCGAGGTCAGGATGGAAGACTGGTTGAGGATATCAAGGGACTTTGAGGAAGAATGCCAGTTTCCAAATGGTATTGGGGCCCTTGATGGCAAACATATCCGGGGGCGTAATCCGCCGAACTCTGGCTCCCAATTCTTCGATTATAAACAATACTTTTCTGTTGTATTGTTGGCTGTGGTCGACCCTCAATACAAGTTTATAATTGTTGACATTGGGGCCTATGGAAGGACGGGAGACTCTAGAGTCTTCAATACTTCCATTATGGCTCGGCGGCTACGCACCAACCATTTTGATCTACCACCACCACACCAGTTACCAGGCTCCACTCAAGAATCTGTCCCTTATGTTCTTGTGGCAGATGAGGCCTTTCAGTTAACGCGCAATGTCATGAGGCCATATCCCCGGTGCAACCTTCACCACAGGCGCAGGATATGTAACTTGCGCCTATCACGTGTTTGGCGACTGGTGGAGTGTTCCTTTGGCATTCTTTGTGCCAAATGGCGCCTACTCCAGTCTGCCATTCAGCTGAGTGAGCAAAATGTTAATGAAGTAGTGAAAGCCTGTGTGGTACTTCATAACTTCACCAGGATACATGATTGTTCCTCCTCTGCTGGTGTTGTGCGTAGGCCGGACAATGTGTGAAGGGTGAGACCACCTATCAACCATCAACGTAGACCGATCTCTGGCCTCAATGTGCGTGATCATTTGACTAATTACTTTATGGCACCTCAGGGGGAACCTTCTTGGCAAGAGCATGCTGGATCTATGTTGGCAATGTTGGTTTGATGTGTGTCAAAATATATATATTTCTACCCCTTCTGAATCTCTGACTGTTGCTTTGATTTGGTACGCGTATTTTGATATGGGTTTGGACAATTAAGACAGAGACG
Organism: Dendrobates tinctorius; assembly: GCF_039654945.1. NCBI lineage: Eukaryota > Metazoa > Chordata > Amphibia > Anura > Dendrobatidae > Dendrobates > Dendrobates tinctorius. Next base: position 22,301,798 of record NW_027361707.1, on the reverse strand, counting down.
TAAAGTGTAGTTGGCCAATTTTTACTTTTGCCTTTTTTGTGGGTTTTTTTTAAGTTTGTAAGGCAAACATATTCTTGCCCTATGAAAAACTTGGGCAATGGCCCAAATTGGGCTTTTGGCATATTTCAACATTGTTGTTCAAACAAAATTACTAACATATCCTACAACATACATAGTGCAATAACAACATTGCAACTGTACACATTTGGAATCCAAAGTAAAAAAGAGGAGTTTTCCATCATCAAAATGAGCTACAAAACAGAATACTAACATTTATTATGAATGTTTTCAAATCATATTAATAAGCCACCATGACAGGCAAGGCTACCTTACGCGTTTCTGACACATATTACATGTCTGTAATAAACACAATATTTCACCGCACTATACTGGGAAAGTCAAAGGATCAAAATAGAAGACTGACTTGATAATACATAGAGAGAGCGTGATGGTCTTGAGGCTGTTTGCCTTGATTTTGGAATATAGTTAGCTGGCCTAAATTGGACTAAGAGAATATGGACAGCACGCCTTTTCTATGCATTATCAAGTGAGTACTCTATTTTGATCCTTTGACTTTGCCAGTATAGCCCCGTGAAATATTGTATTTTTTACAGACATGTAATATGTATCAGAAACACATAAGGTAGCCTTGCCTGTCATGGTGTCTTAATCATATGATTTGAAAACCGTCATAAGAAATGTTATTATTATCTGTTTTAGCTCATGTTGCTGCTGGATAAAACCTCTTTTTGACTTTGCCTTGGGATTTTAACCACCAGTTCAAACACACTGCACATCTCCTCCCATCAAAACAATTAACAACAGTCATATACAGTATGGGTTTACTAAGTCCATGTTTTAAGCCACTTATAAATTGTGGAATGTTGGGGAAGGAGAAGGCGGAGGACAGCCTGTGGTTGCTGCTGACTACTTTGAGCAACATCGCCCTGTGTGGGTGCATACTGTTGCCCATGCTGTTGGTAGTAACCTTCCTCCTGTGATTGTTGGGGGTAGTAATACTGCTGAGGGGCATCTTGTTGGGGTGGGTAGGCCCGTGTCTCATACCCACCAATATAGCCATGTCGTCCCCAACCAGGTTGGGACCAGCCTCCAACACTGGGTGGGACAAAGTGGCCATATTGGTGGGGTTGGCTAGAGCCAGAAATCTGTTGCTGGTGTTGGGAAGGTTGGGTAGGGGGAGGAAGGGGGTGAGGTGTAGGCCCACGTATTAGAGGATGTTCGGACCCTGCTTGAGCAAGCATCTGTGTGGATGGTCTTATGCGCATTAGATTTCTGGGGGAAAGCTGCCACCTCTCCAGATATTCGAAAAGCTCATATGGGGTATTGGGGGGGGTGCTTGCATCAAGCAGGATCTGAAAACATCCCCTAATACGGAGCCTGACCTCACGGGTAAGGGCACGGAGATAAAGGGTCAGGCTACGTGAGTAGGCCTCCTCCCCATCATCTGTAGTTACTCGAGATAAATAATTTAGCACCCCTGTGTCCACATTGGTCCTGCTCTCTTGAACAGTGACCTGGCGCCTTCTTCGGGCTCCCTGGGATGTAACAGCAGCCTGTGGGGATCCCCTGATATGGCCAGTTGGGCTGCTGCTCAAGTTGCCCAGCTCTTCCAGGATGGGTGATGGGGCAGCAGCAGACCGTCCTGGTGGTGTTGTGTGTTGGGCAGCCAATGAGTTCTCCTGTGATGACTCATCTTCTGCCATGCTTCTTGTAGGGGGAGAAGATGGGCCAGCCACCTCATCTCCTACAGGATCAATTATGGGCTCTGTCTCTGAGGCCGTTCCTCGATCCGTAAGGTTGGATTGAGTTCTGTTATGAAATAGAACATAGGCAAAAATACATCAATATTTTTGGCCCTGTAAAGTATTTGTGTAATGTTGTGTGAGGTATCTACTTACGGTCTCAGATCCAGAACTGGGGCGAGGAAGGAGAGCCTGTCGTAATAGATATATTTTCTTTTTACGTATCCCGCATCCCCACTCCTGGACTGCTGCTGGCGTTCCCGGCGGTATTGGTCCCGGATGCTTCGCCAGTGTTTCATCACATCTTCCACTGCAATGTAACAGGAAATATTGTCAAATTCACATATTTGAGAGGTCACATTTGCTACCAGTAGTCTAGGCATGGGGCCTTCTGGGGTGTGCTTTCTACCCATGGTGGCATATCTAATTGGGCAGATACACAGGGTCTCTTTAGCTACACTTAATAATTGGTTTGTCTAGGAGGATGAGGAGCTTGTGGCCTAAACCCAAATTATGGCTGTGTGAATCCACGTGTCACATCCAAATCTAACGGCCTCATGAGGCAAAAAGTGCTGATTCTATATTCCTTTTTTGTTGTGCGCTAAGGTTACTCATGTTTTGGCTTGTACTTACAAATTTTATGCTGCTCCTCACGTGGTCGGTCACCAAAGTCATGGTACATCTGGCGACAGATGCGCCTCCATGACACCTCCTTTCTTGCCCGGTTTAAATAATTGGCATCGCGTTGGTCCCAGATTTCGGGACGCTCCTGCACCAGGACTATTAACATCTCCACATTTATGTAAGTGGACGCCATGCTGCTGCTGTACTCCGTAGAGGCTGACTTCCTGGATGTCTGGAGCGCTTTTTGAGCTCATTTGCATGTCTAGGCTTCCTGATGATGGATTGGCCCATTTCCTGTCACCAGCCAAAAGACCTGCGTATTGCTCGCAGGTCACACGTCTGGTCCGTGTGTAATCCGTATTTTTTGCGCACCCATAGATTTGCATTGGCGTACTACGGGCGTAGTACGCTGACAATCGCAGCATGCTGCGATTGGCATGGAGCGTAGAATACGGATGAGAAATATACGCCTGGTGCGAGGGACCCCATAGAGAATCATTTGTCCGTGTCTAATGCGTGCTTTTAGCGCCTCTCACTCGGCCGTATTCCTCGCCAGTGTGACCCCGGCCTAAGGTCAAACTACAGAAAGAAACCTCTTCAGAACTAAGCAGCAGCCATGGTATCCATTATTACTGTGGTTAATTGAAGTTATTATTAATTCTGTACACACGGCGATACACCGGGACAGGTTACCCGGCCAAGTATGGCTCCCTACTTGGATGACATCGCTGTGTCCACACTATTATTCTTTATGGCCTCACCACTAACCGGGAACATGCTGGGATTATAGAGGAATGTGAGTCCATGGCCAAACAAAACAAGCCGAAGCGAAGGAGAGCTGCGGAACACAGCGCCCATGATGGGATCTGGACTTTAAACCTTTCTACACAATTTAACCATTTTAGTCCCTTATGCCTCGCTATCAATAATGTAGTTATTGTGGAAGAAATACTTTAGCCGCCTCTTTTATAAATACTTATAATAATTCACGTTTCATTTTGGAGTGAAGTCTCCATTGTTGGCCTTGAAGGCGACATTCATCAAGTTGGCTCATTTCCTAATTTTGGCTCCTGCTTAGTGTAAGGTTTCACGTGAAGCATGCAAGTAAGACAAGTTCATTCATTTGTCCAAGTAACTTAAAATAATTGGTGCTTTATACATCACATTTTAATGGGGCCACTAATACATAGGAAGGTGACCTATGCTGCTGTCGCCCTTAATGTTATTCTGACTGTTACTCACCTCTGCTGGATCCAGCGCCGGACTCTGCTTCTTCCACCTTCCTCTGTTGACAGGTCCCATTGCTCTTCTGTGTGTTATTTTCCTATGGCAACATGGCGCTCTCCTGTAACATCACTCTTCCAACTCTGCTGTTGACTCAGTTCTCCTACACCAGTTCCTCACCATTGAGTCAAGTCTTCTACATCGCTGTGCCAGCTCTGCCACATTGAGCTCTTCCAAGCTAATCTCTCCTACACCTGTTCCTTTCTGTTAAAGGGTTCGTCCACTACTCGGTCAACCTCTTCTTAATGACTATATTCCACTGCATAAAATAATAACAGCCTGCACTAACCACTGGTGATGGCGCCGTTCTAGCAATGTTGGAGCTAGTCTCTGGAGGCTCACATGACGTCACCTCACCTGAACCCTGGAATAAATCAGCGGCCACTAATGAGCTGCTTCTCCTTCATTTCCTTTAGACAAAACTGACTCTCAGAACAAGTTAGAGAGCAGCAGCGGTTCACAGTTCCTCCAGTGATGTTAGTTTACATCCAAACAAGTGAAGTGGCCCATTAACGTCACCGGAGAACCTGCACCGACATTGCTGGAATGGCATCACATTGAGTATAGGCTGTTTTTACTTTACACGGGGAGTATAGTAATTGATAAGGGGTTGTCCAAGTAGTGGACCCTTTTAAGTCTATTCTTGTTCACCACTATCTGTCACTCTTATGCTTCTACTCCAGTCGCCATTGTTTCCTTTCGGCCACTTCTACCACCATGATGTCACGGGTTTTCCGCAACAGAGAGGAGCGAGAACACCACAGCAATTGATTTCTCCTACTAAAGCACTGATTAGAAGCACTTCACCTTCATATTACACTGTATAAGTTTCTTTTAGCACTGCATGGGTTAATCTGCTCTGTTAAGGCCTCCCTGCCTTTAGGCACTCAGCTGTTCACTGCTAGGCGCTCCTATCTCCTAAATAAACTAGGTAATAAACTAGGTCCTGGCTAGCACTCATTGTCAGAGCTATTGTTGATGGTTGTTGTTGGACAAGGAGTTTAGTGGATTTATCTGTGACTGTTGCTAGGTTTTCTTCTCCTACTTTGGTTTAACCCCATCCTCCACTCCCTGGTGTTTACCTCTGTTGTTTATGTGTGTATATTTGTATGATTGGTATTTTCCTTTATCCCTGTTCGTATTACCTTGCTACTCTGGTTGGCGTATTACGGTACACTACTACTCCCCTCTTCCCTGGATGGGGGAAGGGTACAGATTGAGGATAGATTTAGGCGCTAAGGCAAAGTACATGGCCCTGACGTCTTCACCATCAGAAGTAATCAGGGAACAGAGCAAGCTAGGGCACCCCTAGCGTTAGGGACAGGGAAGGAGCCCCTCGTCTCAGGACATCTGACAACAGAGTCGTGACACGTGGTCCAGCGTGATTGACCTGCTGTACCAGCACCACGTATCCGTGCTTTATAAATAGAATGAACATCATGGATCCAACTCTCCGGTAAGCTATAACAACTTTGCACCAGTAACTATACCATGCAGTGCCAAATTATAAGTGCCAAATAACTTGGTGCCACAATAATAGTGACATATAAAGTATTTGCCAGTTAACACCATACAGTTATCTAAGTAATAATGCTATACAGTGTCACCACCATAGAACAATACTACAATAATATACTGCATAGTGCCTAAGTAGCAGTGCTGCACACCGACAACAAGGTATTCTGCAGTAGAATCGCTATATACTGAAGTGTAAAACTAATACCAAGTGTGCGTACCCCCCTCTCTTCCATTGCATCCGATGATTGCCGACAGGTCCATCGACATACAATAATATAATGATATTGTCAACCTTTCCAATATATTTATAGGAAGTTTGTGATATCCAGTGCCTGCCACAAACAATCACTAAAAACCAAAGCCGAATTGCTGTTTTTTGCCATAAAAAAATATATAAATTAAATGCTAATGTACTTGCATTACATCTAATGTGGTATACTTAATTATTTGTACTAAATGTCCAACTGGGGGTCTGTATGTGGGGGAGACAGGGCAAAAGCTTAGAACAAGGATGAATGCTCATCGTCACACAATAAGAGAAAAAAGAATGGATCTACCTGTGGCAAAACATTTCTGTATCCCTGATCACAGCAGCATGGATATGAAATTACTGGTATTGAAAGGTAACTTCACATCTCAGAGAGAGAGACGAGTTTGGGAGTACAAATTTATGACGAACTTTGACACTCTCAGTGCTGGAATGAATGTGTCGCATGGATTTATGTCTTTTTACATCAATTAAGGAATTTCCTTTTAAAACCTTGCAGGGCAACACAGAACTAGACCCCAATCAGAGGACCATAAAACATCCAGACTCCTTATCTATGAACTGGTCCAATGTTTATATTTATGTTTCTCCCTCTCCCATATTGATAGTTCTGCTTCACGTCACTTGTTTTATCTATTGCATTTTTTCTAGGCTGTATTGTGCATAAATATGTGACTTCAGATTTTGTATTAGTCTAGCCTGATGAAGAGACCTGAGTAGTCTCGAAAGCTTGCAGTTTGTTACCATCTTTTCAGTTAGCCATTAAAAGGTATCAACTACTGAGGACTCTCAATCCTGAATATTATGCTAATGTACAAGAACCTAAAATGGCTTTTCCATACAATACAAATCATCCCACAAAAAACATAAACAGAATGTAGAGAAGAAACATTAAAAAATGTTTTTTTTTTATCCGAAGCTCTCTCTGTCTTCAAGGGGTTAAGAAACACCAGCACTTAAACAAGGAACATTTGGACCGATCCCTCCTTGTAATTTAAGATAAAGAATAAGATGTAATAACATTTACTCCTATTTTGAGATACAGCAGATAAAAGTGATTATAGATGAATCTGCCAGGAGATCACGTTTCAAGCCAGGGGCGCAATTTCTGTCAAACAGAGATGAAAATGTTTATAGCAAAATTTAATGGACACGCCGTCTTTTCCATCCCGTGTGCGATATTTATCAGGTTCTGGTCACAGATGTTCCCACATGTGTCTTGCTGGACCCCTGCCATTCCTGACGATGCCCTGTGGGACTAAACTGTAGAATATTTATATATTGTATTCCTATGGCTTCAGTCACTTCCATTCTTCCAGCTGGAAAACTCTTGTTCAAATTTCCTATTATTAGCTTTCCTCTGTCTAAGGCTGGAGTCAGACACAGCGCATAAAAATACGGTCCGTATTTTACGTTCGAAATACGCAAAAATGTTCCCTGAACAGTGATCTGTATGTCATCCGTTGGCAATGCTAGGATGCGATTTTTGCGCATGTAAGCGTCCATGTGACATCCGTATTGCATGCGTATGACGAGATTTTCTCGCCAGCTTACAAAATGGACATATAATGGATCTCAATGACAGGTTAAAACAAAAACAAAAGAATAGATATAGACACATAGAATATATGTGTATATATATATATATATATATATATATATATATATATATATATAAAAAATATATAAGAGCACAGCAGCACCCTGTGAATGCCAAGACATATGATGGCAATGGAAATATAAACTTCCAAACGCTCTGTCCCTCAGTATGATGTACTTACAAAAGTGAAGGTTCTTAGCGCATGATTTGGCCAATTCATCTGTGCCCGGCAACCGCGGCAAGGTGACACTTCTCTGACGGGTCCTGTCTGAACCCTACCATATCCTACTATATATGCCACTTTCAGGTTAAAAAATAAAACCTATTATAATGGACAAACATGTCTCTCCTGTGCTGCAAGCTGTGGTGTGACGGGTGGTTGCGTGGTTATTGGGAGGTATATGTCACATGGATGAATGCTCCCTGCGATGCAACCCGGAGTATTCTGTCTATAGTGTACATGAGCGCTAAAGATGTCATTTAGTGCACTGGGTCCCGGTTGTGGGTAGCTATGAGAGATGGGAGGGTCTGGCTACCCATATTGCCTCACCTTTGGGTGAGGGTGCGGACTGTACCCCATTTTGCCTGAAGATATGTGTATGTTCAGGACCTGTGGTGAGGTCCTGACCATGTGACCAGCTCATGTGATCCATACTTCACCTATGGGTGTGGTTACACGGCTATGTAATTGAGGTGTTTAGCACAGTGAGTGAGTGTGAGGGAGTCTGTCAGAGTGTGGACAGACTTCCATGTGTCCAGGTGGGACACTACAGAGTGGTTTGTGTTCTAAGGAAGGAGAAGCCTTCCAGTGTCTGCGGCTGCAGATAGAGCTCTGCTATGGACATTGCCCTGGCCTGTGTGCACAGGACCTGAGGGAACACAGCCCGGCTAAGGACTGTTTATGTTACTTTTGCCTGCTGTGAAGGCTGGAAACCGTGTTTTGTTACTGTGAGGTTTATGGAGCAAATAAACCGAAAGGAATCGTCTTAACTCTGAATGTGCCAGTGTTTACCTCCAAGACCTGCAAAGTGGGTAATCCCCGTCCACTCACATGGTGGAACGCTACAATTGGTGACAGACTGCGGGCAGCAGTTCCAAGAAGCACATGTTGCCGTATTGGCGGCTCTGAGCCAGGAGAGCAGACAGTCTGGAAAATCGTAATACTGACCGAGGTCAGAGCAAGTGACTGTTTTGATAGTTGTGGGATACCTCTGAGGAGAAGAGGCGTCCAGGAACCTGTGTGGCTGTCACCAACAGGTAACAGACAGGAGTCTGTGGTATGCTGACCGGGGTCAGGGAAAGACTATTTGAGAAGTCGCTATAGGGTGCCTCTGTGGATGAGAGGTACCCGGGAACCTGTGTTGTCGACACCAGCAGGTAACGGACAGGAGTCCGTGTTGTACTGACCGGAGACAGTGAGAGACTATGCATGGTTTTTTTTTTCTCTCTCTTTATAAGAGCTGAAGGTGTTGCTGTGACTCGGCAGGGTCACAAAGTTTTCAAGGTAGCTTGCTGTGGCTCAGTGGGGTCACGAAGGTGACAAGCATCTGGATGTAACTTGGCGGGGTTACGAAGCTTGCGGTGGATCGGCGGGTCCACAAAGTCTGTGGTAGCAGGAGCTGCAGTTGCAAGTTGCAGCAAGAGGTTCTGCAGCAGCAGGAGCTGCAGTGGCATTAGCAGCAGCAGCTTGTGAGCGGCATCCGGAGGTGCCAGTGGTTTGTGACTGCAACAGGAGTGGTGACGTATCATAGGAAGACAGTGTGAACCAGATCACACAAACTCTTAAAGGAGCCCAGAAAGTCCTAAGTGTACTGTGGTACTGTTGGAGCAGATGGACTGCTGTGTACAGGTCTCTAGAGGGGACATGGGGAAATCCCGAAAAGGGGTGGTTGGCCCAAAAAGGGGTGGAGTCCCAGAGAGACGAGGAGTCCCAAAAGGGGATAATGGCCCAAAAAGAGGCGGAGATTTCAAAAGGGGCGGCACTGGTTACCTCAGTGGACATGTCTGGGGAACAGCAGTGTTTATGTCTTACCTATTCTGAGTGCAGCATAGACTTTCCGACTGATGACAAGCCACAGGTGTGTACCGTGATGCTACAGCGGGAAGGAGTCTCTGGACGGCTGGACTCAAAGAGTCAGGTGACTCTGACAGGAACTCCTCTCGTTTTCTGTCTGACCGAGAAAAAGGTCAAGGTTCGCTGCAAACATGGGGTCACTGTGGATTATACTATGGACAGAGTAATGATTGAGGGGTCCAAAAGCGTTGAGTGCCAAGGTGGCAGTATACCACCAAACTTATTGTATCCCTTTGAGAGGGGCCGGGACTTTGTCTTGTTTGATGATGCATGGGAAGTTGATGAAGTGTGGGGTGGCTCAAAGGAGGAGGTAGCACCACCTAAGATCGATGTTCCAGGTGACTGAGAGAAAGTGTGGGTCTGAGCAATTCGCGGATTTGGCTGGGGTGACCAAACGTGTGACCGTGGGATACAGGGTTCCTCCAGGAAAGGGGTCCGACACCGGAGTGAGTAGGGACTTGCTGTTCCAGGATAACAGGGTGAGTGGGGGTGACTCCAATTCAGACTGTGACTCGAACACAAGGGAAAGAGTGTGTAGTAAGGAGGTCACTTTGTCTCGGACAAACTCCAGCACAGAGGAAGTTAGCGTTGGGCTGGAATTAAAACAGACCTGTAGTAGGCTCGCTGAGACCATAGAGGAGGATACTGGAACAGGTGGAGCTCTGAAGAGGCAGAGTGTACGTGGGCAAGAGAGCCCATGTGAAAGTCTAATTAAAGAGCTGATGGTGCGACACGTGCTGGCCAAAAGAGAGCAGGACCGTGAGGTAGAGCTGCTTAAAGAGACAGTCGAGCGAGAAAGGGTCCTGAGACAAGTGACTGAGCACAGAGTGGATGAGCTGGAGAAGGAAGTCTCTGAGCTCAGAGGTCACCTGTCAGCGTGTAAAACCATGAACAAGACCCTGTTGGAAGATATAGAAGTGCTCAGAGAGACCCAAGAGAAGCAACAACAGGAGATTCTCTGGAGAGAGGATGAGCGTCGCTGCTTGGCAGAGGAGCGAGATGGAGTTCTTCAAGGACTCAAGATAAAGGAGACTAAGGCCCAGCTTCAGAAATCCATGGATGACCGGGAAATCAAACTGTTGCGCTCTCCCGAGCTGATCACAATGAAGGAGAGTGAGCTGGAGAGGCTGACCAAAGAAGGGGCCTCCATGGAGGAAGAAATCCAGCTGGGGAAGTGCCACGCAGATGGCCATACAAGGGATGCCGATGTCTTGGAAAATTGCGCTGACGCTCAGGACGAGGAGGTCCAACAGCATGTCCAAGAAGGGGAGACTTCGCTTTTCAAGTGTATAATAGAGGTACCCGAAGACATGCGAAAAGCGTGTGTCATTGAGAATGTGCATGAGGCCTTTAGGAAGGCTATAGAAGCATGTAGTGTGATCTGGGCACCAGAGTCGAAGCAGTTGGTCATACTGTCAACTAAGGAAGTCACAAGGAAGCGGGTTGCTATCCTGAGGGATATGGATCTACAATGCCTCCGCACAAAGCAGATGATCCTGTTGAAGAAAAAAGAAGCCGCTCGATGTCTAGAGTGTGCGAGGAAAGTTCAAAGTCAGTGGGGCATTGCAGAAGACATCATTCAAGTGCCCGGAGGTCTGGTGAGGAAAGTCATTGGAAGGTTTGGGAAAGTGATGCAGGAGATGGTGAACAGGTCTGGCGTGATGAGAGTGAGGATTCTGGCTGATGACAAAGCCCAGGACATGGGTGAGGATGGGATGGTTCCATTCCTCGTTGTCGGGTCCATGGAGAGCCTTGGGAATTTCCGGATGCTCCTGGAGTATCGCGTGTCATACCTGAAAGAAGTAGAGCAGCTAAGACTTGAGAGGGAGCAGATCAACAGAGAGCTGCAGGAAATGGAAAGAAGATGGCCCCCACCTTCAATTCGCGGTATAGAAAGGTGAAGAGGTTCGCTTAAGACTGGAAGTCCTCAAGCTGGAAATAAGAGAGTACATAGAGATAAATGGAAGGGCTGCTCTCGGGACCATATAGACCTTAGGAGAAATGGCCAGCAGAGAGATGACAGTAGGTGGCCTGATGGAAGAAGAAGTAGTGATGCCTCAGTTAGCTTAGAGCCGAGTGACCTAGGCGGGAGACCCTGTAGAAGACGTGGTGACAAAGAGTCAGTCCAGACAAGAGGTATGAGGGCAAGGGAGTCGCAACACCATACTGACGGCCGGGGATGCGGGTGGTCTGACATGAGCCCATCTTTATCAAAGAACGAGACAGAGTCGGATAATGGACGCCTACTGAAGGGTTCAGTAGCAGGGCCTGACTTTGATAGACGATTCGACTGGCAGAGACGACCGTGAAGGATCTCTGGTTGAGTAATAGAAAGTGCCAAGCCCCACGGCTTTAGGCAGAGGGGGGGAATATGTGGTGTGACGGGTGGTCGCGTGGTTAATGGGAGGTATATGTCACATGGATGGATGCTCCCTGCGATGCAACCCGGAGTATTTTGTCTATAGTGTACATGAGCACTAAAGATGTCATTTAGTGCACTGGATCCGGGTTGCGGGTAGCTATGAGAGATGGGAGGGTCTGGCTACCCATATTGCCTCACCTTTGGGTGAGGGTGCGGACTATACCCCATTTTGCTTGAAGATATGTGTATGTTCAGGACCTGTGGTGAGGTCCTGACCATTTGACCAGCTCATGTGGTCCATACCTCACCTATGGGTGTGGTTACACAGCTATGTAATTGAGGTGTTTAGCACATGTGAGTGTGAGGGACTCTGTCAGAGTGTGGACAGACTTCCATGTGTCCAGTTGGGACACTGCAGAGTGTTCTGGGTTCTAAGGAAGGAGAAGCCTTCCTGTGTCTGCGGCTGCAGATAGAGCTCTGCTATGGACATTTCCCTGGCCTGTGTGCACAGGACCTGAGGGAACACAGCCCAGCTAAGGACTGCTTATGTTACTTTTGCCTGCTGTGAAAGCTGGAAACCGTGTTTTGTTACTGTGAGGTTTATGGAGCAAATAAACCGAAAGGAATCGTCTTAACTCTGAATGTGCCAGTGTTTACCTCCAAAACCTGCAAAGTGGGTAATCCCCGTCCACTCACATGGTGGAATGCTACAAAGCCTACAAGTGAATGGGCTAGTAGAACTGGTTGAGAACACCTGCAGGTTAACTGGAGGAGTGCAAGGGTCAAGCAGAAGGAGTCATACCCCCCTATATTTAGCTATACAAAAAAACCTGACTTGAATCTTCCAAGTGTGAATAGGTGCAAGCTGCAGTGACTGCAAAACATATATAAAAAAAAAAGCACAGCAGCACCCTGTGAATGCCAAGACATATGATGTCAATGGAAATAAAAACTTCCAAACGCTCTGTCCCTCAGCAAGATGTACTTACAAAAGTGAAGGTTCTTAGTGCATGATTTGGCCAATTCATGTGTGCCTGTCAACCGCGGCAAGGTGACACTTCTCTGACGGGTCCTGTCTGAACCCTACCATATCCTACTATATATGACACTTTTTTTTTTGTATAGATATATGTATATTTATCCACATGTCATTGAGGCACATATATATATATATAAATATATTTATATTTCATAGAATTCTACATAGCAGAATAGCCGCTAAATCACTTGCCGGCTTCTGTAAAATCATTACAAAACCCGACATGAAATGACACATGGTTTACATACCGGAAACCATTTCATTTCATTTAGTTTTTTATATGTCTCTGACTATTAATTAGATTAGGGTATGTGTGTAAAATTTTGGACATGTAGGTGTTAAATTAACGGGATAAATTTGTTGTAAAAAATTGTGTGGGCTCCCGCAGTATTTTCTCAGCCAGAGAGGGAAAGCAGGTGAGTGAGGGCAGATATTAATATCCTAGAGAGACCATTGTTTTTGTCCCCCCCCTGGTTAAAAAAATCTGCCCCCAGCCACCCCAGAAAAGGTGCATCTATAAGCCTCTCTATTCCCATTGCCTTTAGCGGTGGCTCGTGGGTTAATAACGCTACCGGCCCCGCTGTAAACCACTGCAGAATGAATTAAATCATGTCTGCTCAGGCGCCCCGGCCTACCAGGGATGAACTGATTAGCGTGTGAAAGTTTCTGAATTTTTTCCCACGCTGTCAGTTCACCTCAGGTCAAACGGGGACTCCGCACAGCCTCACTGACTACCGCTGACGTCACTGAGGCTGCGCGGTGTGCCCAGCTGGCCTGAGGTGAACTCAGGAGCGTGGGAAAAAGTTCAGAAACTTTCCCACACTAAACAGTTCACTCCCGGTCAGCCGGGGGAACCTGCGCAGACATGATTTCATTTATTCTGCAGTGGTTTACAGCTGGGCCCATAGCATTAGCACTGGTCTCTGTTGTAAACTAGTTAGCCCCTTGTGATGGATTGCAGCGGGGGACCTGACTGAATGGCGGAGAGGTATGGATATTGTTGTTTTTTTATTTTATTTTTTTTTACAGGACAATAAGGGATTCTTTTGGATTGGCAGAATAAGGGTATGTGCACACATTGCTGCGTTTTTATCCGCGGATTACCTACGGATTTTGCTAAATCCGCAGGTAAATTGACCTGCGTTTTACCTGCAGATTTCCTACGGATTTGCTGCAGATTTTGTGTGGATTTCCCCTGCGTTTTTACACCTGCGGTCTTCTATAATGGAGCAGGTGTGAAAACACTGCGGATTCCGCACAAAGAATTGACATGCTGCGGATTCAAAACCACAGCAAATCTGCGTGGAAAAATCCACATCATGTGCACAGCGTTTTTTGTTTTACATTGATTAGAATGGTACTGTACATCGCAGGCCAAATCCGCTGTGGATCCGCAGCAGAATCCGCAACATGTGCACATACCCTTATAAATTTTGTCAAAAACTTTGTGTAATTATTTCATTAAAATAATTTTTAATTAATGTGTGTCTTTTTTAACCCTTTACTACTATAGGATTAATAATGGATAGGTGTTTCCATTATTAACCTTAACCTTTCAATAGCAAGGTCACATTAACCCATTATTAACCCATGAGCCACCGCTAAAGGCAATGGGAATAAAGAGGCTAAGTGCCAGAAAAGGTGCATCTTATAGATGAGCCTTTTCTAGGGTGGCTGGGGGCAGATTTTTTGAGCCAGGGGGGGCCAAAAACAATGGTCCTTCTCTAGGCTAGTAATATCTGCCCTCACTCACTGGCTTTCCCTCTCTGGTGGAGAAAATAGGGCGGGAGCCCACGCAATTTTTTACAACGAATTTACCCGTTAATTTAACACCTACATGTCCAAAATTTTACACAATACACTAATCTAATTATTAGTCAAAGACATATTAAAAACTAAATTAAATGAAATGGTTTTCTGTATGTAAACTATGTGTCATTTCATGTCTGGTTTTGTAATGATTTTACATAATCCAGCAATTGATTTAGCGGCTATTATGCTATGTAGAACGCTATGAACTATAAATATATAAATATATAAATATATAGTGTGTTTCAATGACATGTGTATATATATATATACAGTATATATATGTATTCTATGTGTCTATATCTAATCTTTCGATTCTTTATTAAACATGTCAGTGTGATTTTACTGTATCACGCACTGAATTGCCGGCTTTTGTTAAAGGACACCGGTGCGTATTTCTCGCAAGTCACAAGTCTGGTCCGTGTGTAATCCGTATTTTTCTCGCCCCCATAGACTTGCATTGGCGTTTTACGGGCGTAATACGGTGACAATCACAGCATGCTACGATTTTCTCAGCACGTATAATACGGCCGAGACAAAATCGGCTGATGTGAGCTGCCCCATAGATTAACTTTGGGACGAGTGCAATGCTTTTATTGCGCATAGAACTCGTCCATATTTCTCGCTAGTGTGATCCCGGCCTAATACAGGTGGTCCCACATTTAAGACCCCTTACACTGAGCAAAGAGAAACCACAGTGAGCATCTTTTGGTCTTGTGGAGTCAGTGTGACCATGTTCAAGTGAACATCTTCAACCATTAATATGAATAGTTGACCATAGCATGGGAACTGTGTGTCTGGCCACATTCTCTACTGGCTTAACAATTGGGACTTTTCCTATTTTTTCCAAAGGGCCATTTCTTTGCCCTTGTTTGAACTTTACATAATGGTTCACAATCCGAAGCACCAAACCTGCTTCCAAATGTAAGGACTCCACACACCCTCTGTACCTGTGTCACGGTGTGACTGTGGGATAATAGATGTGCACCTATACTGACCCTTCGGCAGGGTGCGCGATGACGTCACTTCATCACGCACTCGCTGTGTTCTGGGTAGTGCAGCTGCTGAGACCAGAGCAGAGCTTGGAGCAGCGGAGGGGAACAAGGAGAGGTGAGGATTGTGTGGTGTTTGCTTTTTTAAACTATATGAGTGAATGAGTACTGGACTGTGGGGCTGTATTATATTCTATGGGGGGAGGGTGGGGGGCTACATTATATTCTATAAGGGTGTGGGCTGTATTATATTCTATGAGGGAGGCTGCATCATACTCTGAGGAGGCTTTATTATACTATATGAGTGGGCTACATTATAGTCTATGGGGGGCTGCATTATACCCTATGCGGGGGCTACATTATATTCTGTGGGGGGTGGCTGCATTGTACTGTGTGAGGGGGCTACATTATATTCTATGGAGAGGGCTGCATTATACTCTGTGAGAGGGCTACATTATATTCTATGGGGGTCTGCATTATACTCTATGAGGGTGCTGCATTATATTCTATGGGGGTCCTGCATTATACTCTATGAGGAGGCTACATTATATTCTATGGAGGGCTGCATTATACTATATGAGGGGACTGCATTATATTTTATGGTGGGGCTGCATTATATTCTATTAGGGTCCTGCATTATACTCTATGAAGGGGCTACATTATATTCTATGGGGGGCTGCATTATACTATATGAAAGGGGCTGCAATATATTCTATGTTGGGGCTGCATTATATTCTATGGGGTGGCTGCATTATATTCTGTGGGGTGGCTGCATTATGCTATATGGGGTGACTGCATTATGATCTATGAGGGGACTACATTATATTCTGTGAGGGGGCTACATTATATTCTATGGGAGTCTGCATTATACCATATGAGGGGGCTGCATTATATTCTATGAGGGGGCTACATTATATTCTGTGGGGTGGCTGCATTATGCTATATGGGGTGACTGCATTATGATCTATGAGGGGACTACATTATATTCTGTGGGGTGGCTGCATTATACTCTATGGGGTGGCTGCATTATACTATATGGGGGCTGCATTATACTCTGTCAGACTATGGGCAGTGCATTATACTATATGTATTACATGCGACCTGCATTATACTGTATTGAGGACTATGGGGAATATATTATACTATATGAAGAACTATGGGGTGCATTATACAATGGGGAGTGAATTGTACTATATGGAGGACTATAGGGGGTGCATTATACTATATGGTGGACTGAGGAGTGTATTTTAATATATGGAGGACTATGAGGAGTGCATTATACTATATGGAGGACTATGGGGAGTGTATTATACTATATGGAGGACTATGGGGCACATTATATGGCGGACTATGGGGCACATTACATTATATGGAGGACTATGGGGTGTGCATTATACAATATGTAGGACTGTGGTGCACTTTATACTATATGGAGGACTGTGGTGGGGTGAATTATATTATAAACAACCAAAATGCTGCCTATCATCGAGAGAGTGACTTATTTATGCCAGAACAAAAATCATTGTGAAAACTGCAGATGTGCTGCTGATAACATGATACTTTATGGGGACAGATTGATCTAATAGTGATTGTTCTGTCCCCATTATTCTTCCTCAGCCGGTGGAAAGAGGCCAGGAAGCAAGCGTCGAACGACTTCAATATTGTCGATCACACTTGTTTAGCGGCCTGAACTCAGAAACATTTTGGTTGTAGTTACATGCGCTGTGTGATGTGCAATATATCAGCATTCGGGGCCCCATTTTAAACTTTTGCCCAGGGACCTACTTTGCCTAAAACCGGCCCTACCCTTAGGCTAGGGCTCCCTGGCTATCCCTGTCCCAGGATTACCCCTGAAGGTGGAGATGCCCGAGCCTTGTTCCTTCCTATGCTCCTGAGTAGCACTAATCTGGGAAATATAAAACAAGACAGACAGGCCAGAAACGGAAGGACAATCATACAACACTCTCTCAGGGAAATTCAGAGAGGAATATAAAGTGTACAGCCCGAGACGTATAATAACCAGTAACCAGTATGCAAACAGCTATGAGCTGATAGTAATAGCTTAGGAACCTTTAGGGCTATTGGCCTGTTTCCAGAATATTAACAGCAGCCACCAGCCGTTGGCTTTCCTTCAGCTGTCTATAACAATAAAGGGGGACCTCACATCGTTTTTTTCATTTATTTTTATATTTTAAGGTTACCGCAGGTCAGAGACATGGTTTCCCATGTTGTCAAACAGACGACATTGTGAGAAACGCAGGATGTTTTGACCCCCCCATTCACTGGAATTGGGTCCGGGTTACCCAAACCAAACTTTTTTAAAAGTTTGTCCCAACCTGCAGAACCCGAACATCCACGGGTTTGCCCATCACTAGTTTCTATATGTGAACAGGATCCAAGGTTTCCCAACAGAGCATTGCTCATAGCATCAGGGTGCCTTTACCAGCTTCTGTTCATGGGGCATCCTGGTGTCATCTCTTCCTGGGTGAATGACGCATATGCATCTGGCCGTCCACATCATGTAAAAGAAAACATGATTCATCAGTCCAATAGCATTTCAGCATTTTGTGCTACTGTAGCTTTTCTGTGTGACTGGACCACACAGGCTAGCGTTCACTCCCCATGCCTATGACCTCATTGCCAGTTCTCCAGTTTTCCTTTCTTGGACCACTTTTGGTAGATACGAACTACTGCATATCAGGAAGACCTGCCATCTTGGAGATGCATCTAGGAATCACAATTTGTCCCTTCTCAAGCTTTTTTTCTACTTCCAACACATAAACTTCAAGCACTGAATGTTCACTTCATTAAACTGTTCCACTCCTCAAAAACCTCTTTAACATGTTTGTCAATGTAAGAATAAGGATCGGACCAGGGGTACCTGTTTTGCACCGGATCTGGAACTGTCAAGGCTGTCTCCTCTGTTGTCCCGGGAAAAGCTTAGAGAACTGCACCAACCTTTGTACTTAGGCACAGGTGGCATGGCTAAGTCTCTGAGGCAACAGCGCGCGTGGGAACAGAGAGACTTGGCGAGAAGGGACAGTGCGCAGCAGAGAGGGGTGAGCGTTCCTTACCTCAAGCACCGTCACGACGCAGGCCCGCACAGAAGCATCCCTGCTGCTGCCAGCAGAAATTGTGAGAAAAGACGTGCAGTGAGCCCGCTGATCGTGACTAATCAAGAAGCTGAGCGCTCCGAGCCCGTGAGTACCACGCGAGTGCCGCTTGAGAGAGACTAAGAGTGGAACTGCTGTCAGCGCTCTGCTTCCCCAGTATACTTTTGCCGGACCACGTTGGGCTGAGACCGTGCGGTGGCTTCCATCCTTCCAGCCACACTGGTACATGGACTAGGGGCTCAGCGAAAGGTACCAGAGACCAACCACTGCCGCCAGAAGGCGGACCACTGTTATTTCCAGAACTTACGTGGACAGTCATCGCGTCAGCTGTTGTTGGCGCCATCATCGCTTCATAACACCCATGGCCTGAGGACCAGCGGATAGGATAAGTTAACCCCCCCACAAGAACTGTCCCTACTGTCTTCATTGTTCTTTAACCCTACCCACAATTTCACCATTGAACTGTTTTATTCCCTGTTTAACCCTTTACCTCCCTGCGTGGAGTATCCCACTGTTGATTAAAAACCAGTTAACCCTTGCTCTGTCTCCTGCCTGTCACTGCATCCCGCAACCTGCTCACATCGATATCCACCACAGTTGGCAATGAGAAGGCCTCCACCACCGTCCCTGCCAAGGCTCATTCTTCAGATCTAATTGTTAAAATCACCCCAAGATTGAGGGAACCAGATGCCCACATCCTACAGGTGCCAGCATGAGTAAATGCCATTATCACATCCACCCACAAGGAGCCCAAGAGAACTTTCTGGACACCAACATAGATATAACACTGGTCCATTGTGAATCAGTTTCCAGAAATAAGATGGTGACCATCAAAGAAAGGGAATTTAGACTGGTGATCAGGATTTCTTTAAAGGAGTTGTCCCGTTTACCTACATTGGAAGGTGAGAGGTGCTACTGACATGGCATCTGTGGCCAACTAGCCAGGTATTGTGTAGACGTCTATTAATAGAGCAATAACTGCCAGCCATGCCCAATATCTGGCAATAGGCCGATTGACAACCCATCAGAAGTGCCTTTTTCCTTTCAGTGTAGAAGTGGGAGGCACCAGATAACTATTTTAATGGAATAATCGAGCTTCCAATCAGCAGAAATCTGTCTCAGCATTCAGTGTGAGCTTTGGGCTATGAAATCTCTTGCAGATGTCACCACTTCATGACATAATAAATACTAGGAGTGAACTCCAACTGTATCTACCAGTAAATATTCCAATCATACATGTGTTTTCTACATCATGGCACAAATTAGGAGGCTCCTGTGCCTCATCCATGAAGCTGGGTTTAAAGCTTGGAAGAAAGTTTACGGAGTATGGAAAAAATGACTCACTCTCCAGTGCTCCATGGATGAAGAAATGAGAAGGTTCAGATCATTTGGTCGGAGGTTTCATGAGGTTTTTATTCTATGAAGAACCAAGCCGGTACATAGACATAATCAATCTGCTGATTGCCTACAGAGGCACAGGTTATGGGCAGACATACCATCCTGGCACATGGATGAGCAATATTGGCCAATGTTCACCAAAGTGGAAAAAAGAAAAAAAGTCCTCAAGGCTAAGAAGATAATTTTCCTATGGTATCATCACTCTATAACAGCTGGATAAAGTCATTGTTAACCTTTTCTGCTTTGACCAATTTTTGTTTTTGCATTTTTATTTTTTTCCTCCCCTTTTTCTAAAAGCCGTAACTTTTTAAAAAATTTTTTTTCATCCACTTTGCCATATGAGGACTTGTTTGTTTGAAGGACGAGTTTTGAATGACATCATTCACTTGACAATTGACATTTTATGAGATCTGTAACTTTTTTACTTTTCTGCCAATGCGGTATTGCCAAGGCTTATTAATTGTGTTGACAACTGATGTTTTCATTGGTACTATTTTGGGATGCGAGCAATGTTTTAATCACTTTTTAATGCCGAGGCCCTGAGCAAGAGGGAAATCTCACTCACTGTTGAGAACACTGGCACGCTACGGGGGGAGTCCAGTGACAGCGACCACGAGTGGGCCCCCCGCTTGCAATATTTACCTCTCTATGTTCCCCTGCAGCTCCGGTGTCTTCTGCGTTTGTGATGCCTCAGGGCAGAGGGCATGGGCATGATGACATCACTACTGTATGCCCTACGCTTTGAGCAGTCACAGTGCAGAGAACCAGAAGACGGTGAAGCTGATGAGTCCGGACCTGCGGCCAGCGAGCAGAGGTCAATATTTGATTTTTTTATGTATGGAGCAATATACGGGGCCCATTCTATATGGAGTCTAATATGGGGACCATTCTCTATAGAGCATTACATAGGGCCCATTATTTTGTATATAGCATTGTATGGGGCCCATTATTCTGTATGGAACAATATTTGTGGACCATTCTGTTTGGAGCATTATATGGGGCCCATTAATCTTATGGAGCACTATATGTGGTCCATTATCCTGTAAGGAGCATTATATGGGGCCCTTTCTGTATGGATCGTTACATGGGGCCTATTATTTTATATAGAGCATTATATGGTGCCCATTAATCTATATGGAGAAGTATATGGGGCCCATTATTCTGTATAGAGCAATATTTGGGGACCATTCTGTTTGGAACATTATATGGGGCTCATTAATCTGTAAGGAGCATTATATGAGGCCGATTACTCTGTATGGAGCATTATATGGGGTCCTTTATTCTATATCGAGATTTATATGGGCTCCATTATTCTGTATGGAGCAATATATGGGGTGTATTATTCTGTATGAGCAATTTATGGGGCCAATATACTGTATGGAGTATTACATAGTGCCTTGCGAAAGTATTCGACCCCCTGGAACTTTTCAACCTTTTCCCACATATCATGCTTCAAAAATAAAGATACCAAATGTCAATTTTTTTATTAAAAAAAAAAAAAAGAGAAAGTGAAATATCACATAGTCATAAGTTTTCAGACCCTTTGCTCAGACACTCATATTTAAGTCAAATGCTGTCCATTTCCTTGTGATCCTCCTTGAGATGGTTCTACTCTTTCATTGGAGTCCAACTGTGTTTAAACTGCTAGGACTTGATTTGTAAAGGCACACACCTGTCTATATAAGACCTCACAGCTCACAGTGCATGTCAGACCAAATGAGAATCATGAGGTCAAAGGAACTGGCCAAGGAGCTCAAAGACAGAAATGTGGCAAAGCACACATCTGACCAAGGTTACAAAGGAATTTCTGCAGTACTCAAGGTTCCTAAGAGCACAGTGGCCGCCATAATCCTTAAATGGAAGACGTTTGGGACAACCAGAAGTCTTCCTAGACCTGGCTGTCCAGTCAAACTGAGCAATCGTGGGAGAAGAGCCTTCGTGGGAGAGGTAAAGAAGAACCCCAAGATCACTATGGCTGAGCTCCACAGATGCAATAGGGAGATGGGAGAAAGTTCCACAAAGTCACTGCAGCCCTCCACCAATCAGGCCTTTACGGCAGAGTGGCCGGACGGATGCCTCCTCAGTGAAACATGGTGGTGGCAACATCATGCTATGGGGGTGTTTTTCAGCTGCAGGGACAGGACGACTGGTTGCAATTGAAGGAAACATGAATGCGGCCAAGTATAGAGATATCCTGGATGAAAACCTCTTTCAGAGTGCTCTAGACCTCAGACTTGGCCGAAGGTTCACCTTCCAAAAAGACAATGACCCTAAGCACACAGCTAAAATAACAAAGGAAAGGCTACAGAACAACTCTGTGACCATTCTTGACTGGCCCAGCCAGAGCCCTGACCTAAACCCAATTGAGCATCTCTGGAGAGATCTGAAAATGGCTGTCCACCAACGTTCACCATCCAACCTGATGGAACTGGAGAGGATCTGCAAGGAAGAATGGCAGAGGATCCCCAAATCCAAGTGTGAAAAAGTTGTTGCATCATTCCCAAGATGACTCACGGCTGTACTAGCTCAAAAAGTGTAGAAGTTTGAGTAGAAGCTCAATACTCAGTATTGAGTAGAAGCTCAATACTGAGCAGAGGATCTGAATAGGTATGGCCATGTGATATTTCAGTTTTTCTTTTTTAATAAATTTGCAAAAATTTCTACATTTGTTTTTTTCAGTCAAGATGGGGTGCAGAGTGTACATTAATGAGAAAAAAAATGAACTTGTTTGAATTTGCCAAATGGCTGCAATGAAACAAAGCGTGAAAAATTTAAAGGGGTCTGAACATTTTCCATACCACTGTATCTCTTGACCTTTGGTGTTTGTATGTTTGTTGCTTTCTGTTATCCGTGTTTTGTCTTTATTTCTTGTTTACCTTATATTTCTATTCCAAGCCTCATGGGGTGGGGAGAGGACAAATCAGAGTTTTACAGGAGCTTATTAAGGTCAGAGACTTTGGGCTTTCTACCTTCAAGAGTACCCTTGGTACTGGGATAGTTCCACGGAAAATTTGAAGCCCCCCTTCTCAACCAAAGTCCCTCATTGCGTGACACAGAGCCTGATCAAATCTTCGGATCGCACTCAGCCATGCAAGTCAATGACTGTGTGGAAACCATCAGTCTGCACTTGTATGACATCTGAGTGCAGTCTGATTTCCATCCAATGACACAATGGAGAAGATGGAGAATTCTTTTCTCCATCTCTTCAGCTGAGAGAGTCGGATCACACTATGATCAAACTCTGATCAGAGTGTAATCAGAGTGTGATTTGCTTAAATCGGGCCAATTTTCTTGGATGAGAAAGCATACGGTCTTCTGCCCTGTCCTAAACATCCCAATTACCAAAACCTCGCCCGTAATGATGCAAAACAAAAAAAAAGACTAAACCAATTACTGGAAAAACTTAAAAGGTGCAAAATAAATAACAAATGAAGTGAAAAATTAAAAAAGTAATTGCTGCAACTATTTAGCCCCTATTCATTAAATATCATTTTGTAGTAAGTGTCTTGAATGTGCTTAACGTATTACTGGTCAGGATCCATATCCATTTTGTTGAACCGCTGCAGGTGAGCTGGCAAAATCCGTTTTTTTTTGTCATTTACGACACCTTGTCTGCTTGTCGTGGTTGGCCATGCCCCATCCCATTTGAGCAAGGCAAAATTGGCAAAGCTGGCCATGACTGGTGTAAAAATTCCAAAAAGTCAAGTTGTACAACATTTTTGAGACCTTTCAAGAAGACTTTTGCCAGAACCTAGGTGAGAAAGTTTGGGTGAATCAGGGCCTTTAACTCTAGAAAAAAGGCACAAAAGCCGGGATGAATCGTCCCCATAGTGCTGGTGCAATTAGTCATAACGTGCATAATAATATACATAATCATTTATATTGATGCAAAAGAGAAGAAAAACAAAATCCATCATGTGCCATTAGTCAGTGCTTCTACATCTGTGTGACTGGTTCTAATAGTGCGGCTGTCAGAATTTAATGGGCTTAAATGCTTCCAAATGGGAATCACATCTGTGTAAATGCATTTTCGTTCCATCTTAAAATTCCATGTAATGAATATTTGCATTCGGGAAATCTCGATACCATTACCGCCCCCTGGAGGCCAAAAAAAAAAACCGTAATTGTAATGCAGTAAGACATTCTATTTACAGTGGGTTGTACTCTCTTATAAAATTACATCTCATTTTCTGGGGTCCTGCAGAGAGAGGGGCCCATCATCAAATCAAAAAAGCAAACAAGGCGCTCCCTACTGTTTAAAGTACGTTGGAAAAGCTGACATTTTTTATCCCATTCATTCCAAAGGCTATTTCCATTTTCCTGACCAGGGTCACTTTATGTTGTTATAACACTGGAACACTTCAACAGATCCCACTGATTCTGAGAGGGTTTTCTTAGAACATCTTATACTTCATGATAGTGGTAAAACTTGTTCAATACAACTTGCATTGATTTGTGAAAATATTGGAAATTTGGTGAAAATGTTGAAAATTTTGCAATTTTCAAACCTTTAATTTTTATGCCCTCAAATAAGAGAGTGATGTCACACTGTATAGTTAATCAATAACATTTCCCACATGTCTACTTTACATCAGCACAATTTTTGAAATTCATTTTTTCTTTGTTAGGACGTTATAAGGGTTAAAAGTTGACCAGCGATTTCTCATTTTTTACAACAAAATTTACAAAACCATTTTTTTTCAGGGACCACCTCGCATTGGATGTGACTTTGACGGGTTTATATGTCAGAAAATACCCAAAAGTGACTCCGTTCTAAAAACTGCACCCCTCAAGGTGCTCAAAACCACATTCAAGAAGATTATTAACCCTTCAGGTGCACACAGGGGCGAATGGAATGTGGAAGGAAATGAATTCTTAACCGTTTTTTTTTTCACAAAAATGTTGCTTCAGGCCCAATTTGTTTTTTTTTATTTTCACAAGGGTAAGAGAAGAAAACTGAACAAAAAATTTATTTTTCAATAGAGTGAAGCATGGTGGTGGCAGTGTGCTCTTACATGGGGCTGCAAGAACGCTGCTGGAGTCGGAGAGCTATATTTCATTGGTGCTTCCATGAATTCACCGATGGACTGCTCTATATCAAAAGAGAAGATGCTGCTATCACCATGCCTAGAAGAATTGGTGATGTACTTTAAAATCATAGCGGTCGTACAAAATACTAGATGCAACTAATTTGAGTAAAAACAAGATTTTTTTTAATGAAAGTTATATTATTAACCTTACTTTAATGTTATGGGTTAAAAAAAATGTCCTGTGAAACTCAGTCTTGTCAAAATTATTAAAATTGTTCTTTTGTTTATTGAGATATTGATTTAACTCTTACTTCTGGAAAGGGGGTGTACTCATTTATGCTGAGCACTGTATATAAGTTCCATCCGCTTTGCTGGAACTGGAAGACGCTGCATTTTTTTTTCGCTCACTGAAACACACAGCAGAAAAAGTCCACCAAATACTCATTGTGGGAACTTGGACTTAAGGGAAGATTCCGGTCCTACTGTTTCTTCAGGATGGTTGTGCAGGGTCACGTCTGAAGTCTTCATAACACCATATTACCCGAAGGGTAAATAGATCCCATATTAAGGAATGTTAAAATATGAATTTTATTAGTTTTCAATTTAAAAATGGTCACTAAAGGATCAATAAAATTATTGCTAAACTGCTCCTATATTATATCACATTCCAACCTCTTGAACCCTAGTGCAATAATTCTTTCATTCTGGTCTATCACGGCTGCAGTCCGTGATCATATAGTAAGCAACAGATGAGTATCAATGTTATTGACCTATCAGAATCATTCAAGCTAGTTAAAAATCATTCATAGCCTCCCTAAAGGGCCTGTCGCACTAAGCGATATCGCTATGTCTGATACTTACCTCCGACCGGCTCCCCCGCTGGTTATCGCTGATCGCGCGAGAACGTCCTGGGCTGTTTCTCGTCAGCGTCCTGCTGGGCTTCCTGTGGCGCCGACGAGCAACGCGTGGACGCGGGCGGGAGGACGTCAGGATCGCCTCGTCTGACAGATAAGTAGCGACCCCCGACCTCTGCTATGTCGCTGGTGAGATCTGCCTGTGTGGCAGCTCACTAGCGACCACTTAGCGAAGGACCAGCGATCCTGACCGCGTCATATCACTGGTGCATCACTAAGTGTGACAGTACCTTTACAAGTTTCACCTTAGCAGGCTTCCTCAGGGGCCTGGGGCTGTAATGACCTCCAAAATGGTATGTTGGATCTTTTGAAACCTTTGTTTCTGACATCTGAGACAAACAGAGTGGTTTTAGCAATTGGCTTTAATACAGAATCAAACACATTGCAGAATTTACACAAGGAAATGATAAAAGTCGTCTTTTCAACACAACCTTTCAGTGGCTGTGAGTCCGCGCTAGATTTTGGCATTGCTGCCCAGGAGACAGGTTTATCCTTCGTACATTCAGCTCGGTGGCGAAGGTTCGGGCTTTCTGATAAAAGTAAAGTGACTTTTCTCGGTCAACTAGAAAATTATGGTAGATGACGGCAAGTCGGGTATAAATCTTCAACTGCGATTTCTTGTTGCCTAAATCCATTGCAGCGGCTAGGGCGAGGTGATAGTATCCAGCGGCATCATAGGGATCCTGCAAGACACAGTAGGGTTAGCTTTGGTCCTGACTCTCTACCAACCAGGATCATTCACACCTATGCAGTATAGGAATGCTCCTGGTAAGGTCTATAGGGGGCAGTATTATATAAGACGACTCTGGTGTTCTTGTATCGGCTTCTGGTGTTAGGAAACCCCTGTCCCCAGCTGCAGTTTATCTAAAAAACAAACTAAGCTTTACTCACTCTCCACAAGTCAAGCACTGCGTCTCTGCTGCTGCTACTGGTGTATGTTATTGTCTGCAGCTAATCATTGGGCTCACTGACATTGCCTATGTTGATGGCACAAGAACTGATTGGACACAGTGCTATGAGAATGACGTAATCGTTGCAGACATTAACACACGCTGAGAGCAGCAGTGGGGACTCAGGTCTGGACCCCAGGAGAGTGAGTATGGCATCGTTTTTTTTTTTTGATAAACTGCAGCGATAAAACCCACATTTTACTCCTCTCTGCACCCAGTTGTGGAGAAGTACAAGTCAGGGTTGGAATATAAAAAGTATCCCAATCTCTGATGATCCCCCTGAGCTCCATCAAATCCAGACTGGAGTATATGTCCATACGACTACAATAAGCCGTACAAGCCATAAAGGTGGACATGTGAAAGACTCCCAAAATGTATGGAGAAAGGTGCTGTGGTCAGATCAGATTAAAATTGAACTTTCCACCACCAAGGTAAACACTATGTCTGGCGCCAAACCAATACAGCTCATCACACCAAGAACACCATCCCCACAGTAAAACATGGTGGCAGCAGCATCATGCTGTGGGGATGTTTTCTGGCAGCAGGTATATGGAAAGTGGTCTGAGTTGAGGGGAAGATGGATGGTGTGAAATACAGGGATATTTTTGAGTAAAACTGGTTTCAGTCTGTCAGTGATTTGAGACTGGGACAGAGGTTCGCCTTCCAACAAGCAAACTACTCAAAGCATACTACTAAAGCAACTCTCAAATGGTTTAAGGGGAAACGTGTAAATGTTTTGGAGTGACTTCGTCAAAGCCCAAACCTTAATCCAAATGAGAATCTGTGGACAGACTTGAAGATTTCTTTTCACCAGAGGAAACCATCTAACTTTAAGGAGCTTGAGCCATTTTTGTTATGAATGAGTCACCGAAGGAGGAAAAAACAAAAATACAAGCTAAGTCCAGAAAACCGGAGAGGTTGGTAGCTATTGTAATGCAGACCCCTGATCCTATCCACAACAACTAACAGTAGCCGTGGGGGGTTCCTACGAGGCCCTAGACCCCTCGATCACAGCCGGAGAACTAAATAGGCCTAAAGAAAGAAAGGGGAAATCTAAACTGCCCCAGAGCAGACCCCAAAGCAATAGGCAGCCCCAACATATAATGACGGTGAAGCAAGATGAAAACACTAACACAGATAGAAAGATAGGTTGAGCAAACGATGGGGCCCAAGCTAACTAAAAAGGACAGGATAGAAAAGCTGCTGTCTGCAATCCGTAAAAAACCCTACCAAAAAATGTCCCAACCGTCTGATAGGAAAAACAGGCCCTGAAGTTGCTAGGACTTCAAAAAGACTATATCAGCACTCAGGTAAATTCTGAAAACAGAGCAAAGAGACAAACTGATCAGAGACAAAAATGGAACTCAGCACACCCCCGACCGGGGATGGCTGAACTCCAAAAAACAAGGTAAACAAAACAAAACTAATAAGTTCAATAGCAGAGCAAAAACTTATCTTTGGGAAGCAGGAATCAGACTGGTCTCCAAGAATCCAGCAGAGAAATCACCAGCGACTCAGAAGGGCGTCGGCTGCCTTATATCCAGTCAGAATTTCCTGTTACCCAGTCATCATCTACCAGATCAGGTGTTTGGTAATCAGCCTCACTACCTGCCTTCACCAGAAGAGGGAGTTCATCAGACATTGACGGTGAAGGGGATGATGAACTCACAACAGTACCTCCCCCTTGAGGAGGGGTCACCGAACCCTCATCCACGCCACCAGGGTGATCAGGATGGGCCCGATGAAAGTCACGAACCAATCTTTCGGCATGAATATCGGATGCAGGGACCCAAGAATTATCCTCCTGGCCATAACCCTTCCACTTAACCAAATACTGGAGTCTCCGTCTAGCCAGGCGAGAATCCAGTATCTTCTCAACCTCATATTCCACATTACCTTCAACCAATACCGGGTCAGGAGGTGCCACCACAGGAACTACTGGCTCAACAAACCTCTTTAACAGAGACTTGTGAAACACGTTATGGATCTTAAATGTAACAGGAAGAGCCAATCAAAAAGAGACTGGATTAAGAATCTCCAAAATCTTGTAAGGTCCAATAAATCTAGGTTTAAACTTTGGAGAAGCCACCTTCATAGCGATATTCTTTGATGACAACCAAACCATATCACCCACCTTAAACTGGGGACCAATGGTCCTATGCCGGTTGGAAAACCGCTGGGCCTTTTCCTGGGAGAGAGACAACTTATCCACCACTTGGTCCCAGATTTGGTGCATTCTCTCCACCACAGTGTCAACACCTGGGCAGGCAGAAGGCTCCACCTGCCCTGATGAGAATCGAGGATGAAACCCAAAGTTACAGAAAAAAGGTGACATCAAAGTGGCAGAACTAGCTCTATTATTTAAAGCAAATTCGGCCAAGGGCAAAAATGAAACCCAATCATCCTGATCAGCAGAAATAAAACATCTCAAATACGACTCCAAAGTCTGGTTTGTTCTCTCCGTCTGCCCATTGGTCTGAGGGCGAAACGCAGAGGAGAAGGACAACTGAATTCCCAGCTTGGAACAGAAAGTCCTCCAAAATCTAGACACAAACTGAACTCCTCTGTCAGATACAATATCTCAGGAATCCCATGCAAGCGAACCACCTGTTGCAAAAACAAGGGCACCAACTCTGAGGAAGATGGCAACTTAGGGAGTGGTACAAGATGGACCATCTTAGAGAATCTATCACAAATCACCCAAATAACAGTCATTCTCTGAGAGACAGGCATATCAGAGATAAAATCCATTGAAATATGGGTCCATGGCCTCCTGGGCACCGGCAAAGGCATCAACAACCCACTAGAGCGAGAACAAGGTTTAGACCGAGAGCAAGTCCCACAGGACTGCACAAAATTCCTGACATCACGAGACAAGGCGGGCCACCAAAAATACCGACTCACCAAATCTCTAGTACCAAAAATACCTGGATGACCAGTCAATGCAGAGCAATGAACTTCAGACATCACTCTCTTCCTCCACTGGTCAGGAACATACAATTTTCCAATGGGACAACGCTCAGGTTTGTCCTCCTGAAACTCTTCCAGAGCACGTCTCAAATCGGGCGAGATGGCAGAAAGAACTACCCCCTCACCTAAGATGGTAGCAGGCTTGGTCACAACAGGAGAATCAGCAAAGAAACTCCTAGAGAGGGCATCTGCCTTGACATTCTTAGTGCCGGAAGAAAAGAGACCACAAAATCAAAACGTGTGAAAAACAAGGCCCACCTAGCCTGTCTAGGATTCAAGCTTTTGGCCGACTCCAGGTAAATGAAATTCTTGTGGTCAGTAAGGACCACGACTTGATGTTTAGCTCCCTCCAACCAATGTCTCCACTCCTCAAATGCCCATTTCATGGCTAACAGTTCCCTATTCCCCACATCATAGTTACGTTCGGATGGGGAGAACTTTCGGGAAAAGAAAGCACAGGGATTCATTTTAGATGTTACAGGATCTTTTTGGGACAAAACAGCTCCTGCACCAATCTCAGAAGCGTGCACCTCTACCTGAAACGGGAGTGAGACATCAGGTTGCCGCAAAACCGGAGCAGAAGTGAACCTTCGCTTTAGCTCCTGAAAGGAAGAAACAGCCTCCGGAGACCAATTCAGCACATCAGCACCCTTCTTAGTCAAATCAGTCAATGGTTTGGCAATACCAGAAAAATTAGCTATAAATTTCCGATAAAAATTAGCAAAACCCCAAAACTTCTGGAGGGCCTTCAAAGAAGTGGGCTGAACCCAATCATAAATGGCCTGTACCTTGGCCGGGTCCATTTCAATAGTTGACGGAGACAAAATAAATCCCAAAAATGAAATCCTCTGTACACCAAAAAGGCATTTCGATCCCTTAACATACAGGGAATTCTCCCTCAAAATCCGGAACACAGTCCGAACATGTTCCACATGAGAGTCCCAATCCTTGTAAAAGATCAAAATATTATCCAGATAGATGATCAAAAATTTATCCACCAAGTCTCGGAAAATATCATTCATGAAGCACTGGAAGACAGAAGGGACATTAGTGAGCCCAAAAGGCATCACCAGGTACTCAAAATGTCCCTCCGGAGTATTAAACGCCGTCTTCCATTCATCCCCATGCTTAATGCGGATAAGATTATACACCCCCCTGAGGTCAAGCTTTGTAAACCAGCAAGCACCTTTAACTCTGGAGAATAGATCAGAAATCAGGGGTAACGGATACTGATATTTAACAGTAATTTTGTTGAGGGAACGATAGTCAATACAAGGCCTTAATGACCCATCTTTCTTAGCCACGAAAAAAAACCCAGCACCTAAGGGTGAAGAGGATGGTCTAATATGACCCTTCTCCAACGACTCCTTAATATAGGATCGCATAGCCTCGTACTCGGGTACAGATAAATTGAAAAGTCGACCCTTGGGAAATTTAAACCCAGGGCTCAGCTCAATTGCACAGTCATAACTCCTATGAGGAGGCAAAGACCACTCATTCTCACTAAATACATCATAAAAATCAGCCAAATAGTCAGGAACATCATGCGACTGGGGAGAGGTGGAGAAAACAGGAGCATCACTAAGGGCACACCAACAACCCCAACTCACCACAGACACAGATTTCCAATCCAAAACTGGATTATGGATTTGCAACCAGGGAAACCCCAGAACAGTGGTATCATGCAAATTATGCAACACCAAAAATCTGCAATTCTCTTGATGGTCTGGGGCAACCCGCATTACCACCTGGGTCCAAAACTGAGGTTTATTCTTCGCCAAAGGAGTAGCATCAATACCCCTCAAAGGAATAGGCGTCCGCAGAGGTGTCATAGGAAAGCCACAACGTTTAGCAAAATCCAAGTCCATCAAGTTCAGAGCTGCTCCCGAATCCACAAAAGCCTTAGCGGAAAATGTGGACAGGGAGCAGATCAGAGTAATTGCCAGAAGAAACTTAGGTTGAACACCACCCACAGCAAATGTGTGTGAAAAACGTTTCTCTTGTTTAGGGCAGACAGAAATAATATGCGAGGCATCACCACAGAAGAAACACAGCTCATTACGCCTTCTGAACTCCTGACATTGCGCCCCAGACAAAACTCCATCACATTGCATAGGTTCAGACATTTGTTCAATAGGTGGCAACACCTCTCGTGCGGTTTTGCGTTCACGCAAACGCCGATCAACCTGAATGGCTAATGACATAGAATCGTCAAGACCAAAGTGAACAGGAAATCCCACCACAGTATCTTTTACGGTTTCTGACAAACCCTTCCGAAAGAGAGCTGCCAAGGCACCATCATTTCAGGTAGTAAGGACCGCCCACTTTCGGAATTTTTGACAGTACAACTCTGCAGAATCCCGACCCTGGCTCAATGCCAACAGGGCCTTTTCAGCCTGATCAATAGCATTAGGTTCATCATACAACAACCCCAATCCTGGGGATCACCGCGCAGCAAAGAGATGACAATTTTAACCTGCTGCGCGGAGCTCCCCGACGAGTTAGGCTTCAAGGCAAAATATAATTTACAATTATTCTTAAAATTCAAAAATTTAGACCGATCCCCAAAAAAACACATCAGGAGTAGGGATCTTTGGTTCAGCAGCATGTGAATGAGCAAGATAGGCAGAAATTCCCCGCACTTCAGCAGTGAGCTGCTCCACACGATCAGACAATTGCTTCATCTCCATTGAGAAAGAAAAAAAAAAATTCCCCTTACGGCCTCAGAGACATAGAGGAAAAAATAAACAAAAAAAAAAAATTCTGACAAACTTTTTTTTTTTTATTTTTTTACAATTCTTTCCTGCTATTGAGTACCCTAGGATCTGCGGTATGGCTGGTGATTCTGTTATGAATGAGTCACCGAAGGAGGAAAAAACAAAAATACAAGCTAAGTACAGAAAACCGGAGAGGTTGGTAGCTATCGGATTGCAGACCCCTGATCCTATCCACAACAACTAACAGTAGCCGTGGGGGGTTCCTACGAGGCCCTAGACCCCTCGATCACAGCCGGAGAACTAAATAGGCCTAAAGAAAGAAAGGGGAAATCTAAACTGCCCCAGAGCAGACCCCAAAGCAATAGGCAGCCCCCAACATATAATGACGGTGAAGCAAGATGAAAACACTAACACAGATAGAAAGATAGGTTGAGCAAACGATGGGGCCCAAGCTAACTAAAAAGGACAGGATAGAAAAGCTGCTGTCTGCAATCTGTAAAAAACCCTACCAAAAAATGTCCCAACCGTCTGATAGGAAAAACTGATCAGAGACAAAAATGGAACTCAGCACACCCCCAACCGGGGATGGCTGAACTCCAAAAAACAAGGTAAACAAAACAAAACTAATAAGTTCAATAGCAGAGCAAAAACTTATCTTTGGGAAGCAGGAATCAGACTGGTCTCCAAGAATCCAGCAGAGAAATCACCAGCGACTCAGAAGGGCGTCGGCTGCCTTATATCCAGTCAGAATTTCCTGTTACCCAGTCATCGTCTACCAGATCAGGTGTTTGGTATTCAGCCTCACTACCTTCCTTCACCAGAAGAGGGAGTTCAACAGACATCGACGGTGAAGGGGAAAATGAACTCAACACATTTTGCCTTGAGGAATGGGCAATAATCCCAAGTGGTGAGATGTGGAAGGCCCACAGAGACTTATCCAAACGACTTGCAGCTGTAATTGCTGGAAAAGGAGGCTCTACAAAGTACTGACTTTAGGTGGGTGAATAGTTATGCACACTGAATTTTTCAGTTATTTTGTCCTGTATGTTGTTTACTTCACAGTAAAAAAGGTTGTAGGGTACTAAAACACGAAAAATGCCAAGGGGGTGAATACTTTCACAAGCCACTGTACATTTATGTCATATGTCGTGTCCCTGACTTTGATGCGGGCACGCTTACCAAGCCTGCATCTTTCTTGGCAGATGATGGTTTATTTAGTCAGCCATTATGTACCTTTACCAGCTCCACCAGAAGATGTTAACCTGTTAAATGTCGCTGTTAGTCTCTGATTGCGGAGCGCCTGTGGCTTGTCATGACAGCCGAGGGTCTGCTGAACGCCCCCATGCGTGTCATTGCAATCCTCCCGTGATAGCCAACATTTTAACTTGCATTCATAGGAGATTCTTATTTTCACTACACATAGCTGTGCTTATGCACTGCTATGTAGAGAACAAGCGATCAGATGATCGCAGCTTCAAGTCCCCTAAAGGGGACTAATAAATATAGTAAAAAGTTAAAAAAAGCTTTTAAAAATATGAAAAAAAGTGAAAAAAAAACACAAAAGTTCAAATCGCCCCCTTTTCCCCCTTTAAAAATAAAACAATTAAAAATGCAAATATTTAATATTGTAAAAATCCTATCTATATAAATTAATCCGATCAGTAAACAGCGTAACAAGAAAGAGAATCGAACTGCCAGAAATATGTTTTTTGGCAGCAATATTACAATAAAATGCAGTAAGAGGCGATCAAAATATCCTATGTACCCCAAAATTGTATCAGTAAAAACGCCAGCTTGGCATGTAAGAAATAAGCCGCCACACAGCCCCATATCTAGAAAATTGAAAGTGTTAAGAGGCTTGGAAAACGGGGACACAAGCAAAAAATGTTTCTTTTTACATATTTCTGAATTTCGTTTTATCATATAGCGTATATTTTAAATTAAAAAACAAAAAACAATTGTTGCACTTTTTTTTGCAATTTCAACGCACTTGGATTTTTTCCCCACTTTCCAATTGCATCACACGAAAAAATGGTATTATTCAAAAGTGCAACTCTTCCTCCAAAAAAAACAAACCCTCACATGGTTATGTGGACAGAAAAATTTAAAAAAGCTATGACTTTGGGAAGAAGGGGCGTTAAAAGTGAAGATGGAAAAACTGATTGTCCCCCTTGGTGCACAGTCCCGCTCTGGAACACTCCTAAATTGAACTGGACTGCCCACTTTGGGTTGATTTTCTACAAAAACCTTCCCGTTTTGGTCCAAACAGCCCTAAAATTTTGTTTCCAAAAAATTTGGACAGTTCTGTAAAGTTCAGGACAATTAGTGCCTTTGCGGGTAGATAACAGAATGTACAGTGAAGGAGAGCTTTAAACTAGAACAATGCGGGAAGGGCCAGAAAAAGCCATACACCTGACAAATGCTATTGAGAACTCTGCTATTAGAAGTGGAAAGGAAGAACAAAGACAAAAAATCTAAAAAATAAAAATATTGGAGAAAGAGAAACCAATCACAAACTAAAATGTTTCTATACTAATGCACAAAGCATGGGCAACAAACAAGGAGAATTGGAACTACTAACACAGGAAAAGAAATATGATGTCATTGGAATCACTGAAACTTGGTGGGACGATACACGATTGGAATACAAGACTAGAAGGATACAACTTATTTGCAAGAAACAGACTTGATAAACGAGGAGGAGGTGTCGCATTGTATGTTAGAAACGCGTATATCTGCACAGAGATTGAAGCTTCAGAGACTGGGAGTTCTGTGAAAACTGTTTGGGTAAGAATACAAGAACAATGGAAAGGACACCATTGTAGGCATTTACTACAGGCCGCCTGTGCAAGCTGAAGATATGGATGAACTCTTTATGCATCAAATGGCCAAGTTCTCCAAAAAATATGACATAGTTGTCATGGGAGATTTCAACTATCCAGACATTTGTTGGGAATCTCTTTCAGGCAAAACTAACAGGTCAAGGAAATTCTCATCCTCTCTTGCTGACAACTTTATCTTCCAAAAGGTAGGGGAGAAAACAAGGGGATCTGCTACCTTGGATCTAATCCTTATAAACAGGGAGGAAATGGTTGAGGAGGTAAAAGTGGCTGGGACCCTAGGAGGTAGCGACCATGCTATTTTAGAATTTTGGATAACTAGAGGAGGAAGACCTGTGAAGACTCAGACGTCAAGGATAGATTTCAGAAAGGCAGATTTTGAGGGATTCAGAAAGAGAATTGGAGGGATCCAATGGCTGGATATCCTTAAGAACAAAAATGTCCAGGAAGGATGGGAAATCTTGAAAAATGAAATTCTCAAAGCACAATTGTTAACAATTCCGAAAAGAGGGAAGAATAGGAAGCGTTTAAGGAAACAAGGATGGATGAACATAGAACTTAAGCACATACTAAAAAGGAAGAAAGAGATGTTTATAAAATGGAAAGAGGGAGGCATATCTAAAGAAGAATATAATGCTGTCTGCAGAACTTGCAGGGCACAAATCAGATTAACTAAAGCTGACAATAAATTGAGGCTAGCAAGAGACGTCAAAAGCAATAATAAAGGATTTTGGGGATATGTCAAAAGTAAAAGAAAAGTCAAAGATGCTATAGGATTTTTACAGGATGAAAATGATGAAATGGTAAGACAAGGATGTTGAGAAGGCCGAACTTTTAAATTCCTATTTTGCATCTGTTTTCTCTCAGAAAGAAAATGTAACATCAACTGTTCTTCACAGAAGAATCCAGGATATCTATAAACAAAAATATAGTGAGGAAACACTTAGCTAACCTAAATGAATTCAAGTCTCCAGGTCCAGATGAATTACACCCCAGAGTACTGAAGGAGATAGCAGAAGAAATTTTTGAACCCCTCTCCATAATCTTTGAAAATTCTTGGAGAACAGGAGAAGTCCCAGAAGACCGGAGAAGAGCAAATGTTGCTCCTATCTTCAAAAAGGGGAAGAAGGTGGACCCAGGCAACTATAGGCCGGTGAGTCTGACTTCTATACCAGGAAAGATCTTTGAACAAATTATTAAACATGTATGTCAGTACCTGGATAAGAATGAAGTGGTTAAACAGAGTCAGCATGGGTTTGTAACTAATAAGTCATGTCAGACTAACTTAATTTCCTTCTATGACAGAATCACTGATTGGGTGGATCAGTGAAATGCTGTAGATATAGTATATCTTGACTTCAGCAAAGCATTTGATAAAGTATCTCACACAATCCTTATTGAAAAAATGGCTAAGTATGGAATGGACAAGGCAACTGTAAGGTGGATTCATAACTGGCTTAGTGATCGGACCCAAAGAGTGGTTGTAAATGGCTGCACATCCAGTTGGATGAATGTCTCTAGTGGGGTACCACAGGGCTCTGTCCTGGGCCCTGTATTGTTCAACATCTTTATCAACGATTTAGATGAAGGAATTGAGGGTAAACTGATTAAATTTGCTGATGACACAAAGCTAGGAGGGATAGCTAATACTAGAGAAGAGAGAGAGAGGATTCAAAAAGATATAAATAAACTGGAGCAGTGGGCAGCAACTAACAGAATGGTTTTTAACAGGGAAAAATGCAAAGTACTACATCTGGGCAATGTAAGGAACACCGCACTGCACTTGCCCACTGAGCCAGTGCGTGTGTCCTGAGTACAAGAACAGTGCTCAAAGATACCTTTGGAGCGGGCAGAAGCAGTGACGGGGGCGTGGCCTAAGCTCCACAGAGCTAGGAGCTGCAGGGAAACTCCTGGAAAGGTAACTACAGGACAATGTTACCAAGGGGCATAGACAGAGACAGAAACCAGATCAAGCCGGGTCAAAGCATGAGATAGCAGGACAGTACCAAAGGGTTAGACAGAGCAAATAGTCAGGACGTAGCAATAGATCAGAAAACCAGAACGGGCAATGGACGGTACAATAGGGACAAACTGCAACGGAGTAACAATAGCCAAGCCAGGAGGTCCGAA
Source organism: Dendrobates tinctorius (assembly GCF_039654945.1). Classification (NCBI taxonomy): domain Eukaryota; kingdom Metazoa; phylum Chordata; class Amphibia; order Anura; family Dendrobatidae; genus Dendrobates; species Dendrobates tinctorius. The sequence continues at coordinate 22,264,403 of NW_027361707.1, read as the reverse complement.
CCGGAGAAGACAATAATACCAAAACTTGAGACAGAGAACAGCGTGAGGGGACAGACCGGGTCATACACGGGCATCAAACAAGCAATGCAGAATACACGCACACGGGGGGGTTGGTCAGACACACAGCCAGAATAACAGTATAGCTGACAGAGAATGCTAGTCTGGAGTGAGTATAAATACCCCTCCCAGATCCAAAGAGAGGCCGGCAAAGGTTAACCCTGTGAGAACAAGACATTTTCCATGTCCTAACCATGACAGTACCCCCCTCTTAATGGGGAGGCCACTGGACCCCCAGGTTTCTCAGGATATCTGGCATGAAAAGCCCGCACCAGTCGATCAGCGTGCACCGAACTGGCCGGAACCCATGACCGATCCTCCACGGAATATCCCTTCCAATGAATAAGGTACTGAAGTCTCCGGCGCACCCACCGTGAATCAATGATGCGCCCTACCTCGTACTCCAGTTGACCCTCTACCAACACTGGTGGAGCCACAGATGAGGGATCTTCTCTCTGTCCCCACAGGTTTTAATAGGGACCTGTGGAAGACGTTAGATATTTTGAAGGAGGTGGGCAACTAATCTGTATGCCACCGGGTTGATCACCTCTACAATCTTGTATGGGCCAATAAATTTTGGGTCCAACTTCGTAGAGGGTATTTTAAGTTTGATGTTACGGGTGGACAACCAGACTTTTTCCCCCACTGTCAACGCAGGACCCAACCCCCTCCTCCTGTCCGCAAAATGTTTATACTTCTTCTGGGCTTTGGAGATGTTCCCCTGCACCTCCCTCCAGAGGGTTTTCAACTGTTGTACCATCCCCTCGGCACCAGGGCAATCCGAGTTCATATGGGAAAATTCCCCAAACTGCGGAACGAACCCATAAGTGACCTGAAAGGGAGACTTTCCGGTAGACTGATTAATAAGACAGTTGAATGCAAATTCTCCCATGGGCAATACCTCACACCAGTCCTCCTGTGTGGAGGAGTCCAGGCATCTCAGAATCTGCTCCAATGACTGGTTGGTGCGTTCAGTCTGTCCATTGGATTCCGGGTGATAGGCAGAGGAGAATGACAACGTGACCCCCAACTTCATAAAAAACGCTCTCCAAAACCTGGCCACAAATTGCACACCCCTGTCCAACACCGAGTTCACGGGCACTTCATGCAATCGAACAATGTGCTGTATAAACAAGCGGCCCAAGGTTTCAGCAAATGGTAATGCAGGTAATGGCACAAAGTGGGCTTGCTTAGAAAATCTATCAACCACTACCCATACCACTGAGTTGCCCTTTGAAGATGGAAGATTAGTGATTAAGTCCATGGACAGGTGTGTCCATGGTTTATCCAGAATTGGCAAAGGCACCAATTCCCCGGCCGGCTGGACCTGAGAGCTTTTAGAGCGCGTGCACACCCCACAAACCTTTTTATATCAGTACCCATAGAGGGCCACCAAAAGCCCCTAGCTACTGCCCCCCGGGTAGCTGCAATACCAGGGTGTGCACTTAACACAGAATCAGGAAATTCTTGAAGGAGTGTGAGACGGAATTGTTCGGATACAAACAATTTACCTGGGGGTTTATTCCTGGGAGCTTGTGCTTGTGCTTCCAGAATCTCTCTCTGTAACTCAGAGGAGATTTCAGCTACAACCACTCCCGGTTGAAGAATGGAGGAAGGAGGTTCTGGAGGAGACACAGAATCAAAACTTCGGGATAAGGCATCTGCCTTTACATTTTTAGACCCTGGTCGGAACGTGATGGTAAAATGAAATCTAGAAAAAAAAAGTGCCCACCAAGCCTGTCTGGGGGTCAATCTCTTAGCAGACTCGATATAGGCCAGGTTTTTATGATCAGTGATGACTAATGGGATGAGCACCCCCTCCAAAAAATGCCTCCATTCTTTGAAGGCCAATTTAACCGCTAACAATTCCCTGTTACCGACATCATAGTTTCTCTCGGCCGAAGAGAACTTCTTAGAGAAAAAGGCACAGGGTTTGAGATTAGTCAGGGTAGAGGGGCCCTGTGACAATACTGCCCCCACCCCCACCTCCGAAGCGTCGACCTCGATGGTAAAAAGTCTTGACGAATCGGGTTGTACCAACACAGGGGCTGTGGTAAAACACTTCTTTAGTGTAAGGAAGTAATTTTTTGCGGCCACGGACCAATTTTTTACATCTGCCCCTTTAAGAGTGAGGTCCGTCAAGGGTTTCACCACCTGCGAGAACCCTTTAATGAACTTAGATCAGGTTTCACATTAAGTTTGTGGAACATTTGGGTCAGGTGCTTGACCTGATCAGCCAAAGCTTGTATGGGATCCATGAGGATAACACACTTTTTTTTTTTCCTTCAGAGAAAAAAACCTGAAAGGGTCAGCTGTAATGTCAGGAACACTGTACTGCACTTGCCCACTGAGCCAGTGCGCGTGTCCTGAGTACAAAAACAGTGCTCAAAGATACCTGTGGAGTGGGCAGCAGCGGTGACAGAGGCGTGGCCTAAGCTCCACAGAGCTAGGAGCTGCAGGGAAACTCCTAGAAAGGAAACTACGGGACAATGTTACCAAGGGGCATAGACAAAGACAGAAAACAGATCAAGCCGGGTCAAAGCACAAGATAGCAGGACAGTACCAAAGGGTTAGACAGAGCGAATAGTCAGGACGTAGCAATAGATCTGAAAACCAGAACGGGCAATGGACGGTACAATAGGGACAAACTGCAACGGAGTAACAATAGCCAAGCCAGGAGGTCAGAACCGGAGAAGACAATAGTACCAAAACGAGAGACGGAGGACAGAGTGAGGGAACAGGCCGGTTCATACACGGGAATCAAACAAGCAATGCAGAATACACGCACACTGGGGGGGTCGGTCAGACACATAGCCAGAATAACGGTATAGCTGACAGAGAATGCTAGTCTGGAGTGAGTATAAATACCCCTCCCAGATCCAAAGAGAGGCCGGCAAAAGTTAACCCTGTGAGAACAGGACATTAACCATGTCCTAACCATGACAGGCATTAAAAATGAAAAAAACATGTACAGAATGGGAGGAATAGGGCTAAGCAACAGCACATGTGAAAAAGACTTGGGTATACTAATAGATCACAGACTGAATATGAGTCAACAGTGTGATTCAGCAGCAAAAAAGGCAAATGCAATTCTAGGATGCATTAACAGAAGCATACAGTCTAGATCACGTGAAGTCATTATTGCCCTCTACTCCTCTTTGGTCAGACCTCATCTGGAATACTGTATCCAGTTTTGGGCGCCACATTTTAAAAAAGACATCAACAAACTGGAGCAAGTTCAGAAAAGAGCGACCAGAATGGTGACCGGTCTGCAAACCCTGTCTTATGAGGAAAGGTTGCAGGATTTGGGAATGTTTAGTTTGCAAAAGAGAAGACTGAGAGGAGACTTAATAGCTGTCTACAAATATCTCAAGGGCTGTCACATTGTAGAAGGATCAAATTTATTCTCATTTGCACAAGGAAAGACTAGAAGCAATGGGATGAAACTGAATGGGAGGAGACACAGATTAGATATTAGAAAAAACTTTTTGACAGTTAGAGTGATCAATGAGCGGAACAGGCTGCCATGAGAAGTGGTGAGTTCTCCTTCAATGGAAGTCTTCAAACAGAGGCTGGAAAGACATCTGTCTGGGATGATTTAGCGAATCCTGCTTTGAGCAGGGGGTTGGACCAGATGGCCCAGGAGGTCCCTTCCAACTCTACAATTCTATGATATAATTATTTGATCCCTTGCTGATTTTGTAAGTTTGCCCACTGACAAAGACAAGAACAGTCTATAATTTTAAGGGTAGGTTAATTTTAACATTGAGAGATAGAATATCAAAAATAAAATCAAGAAAATCACATTGTATAAATTATATAAATGTATTTGCATTTTGCAGTGAGAAATAAGTATTTGATCCCCTACCAACCATTAAGAGTTCTGTTTTCTACAGACCAGTTAGACGCTCCTAATCAACTCGTAACCTGCATTAAAGACAGCTGTCTTACATAGTCACCTTTATAAAAGACTCCTGTCTTTTGCATTGCATCTAGGATTTCACTGTGATTGAGCGCCTTTGCCGGCTGCCGCAGTGTTTTCTTTGACTGGTCTCCCTGAGGTCAGTGATTGCTTTGTGATGTTGGTCTACTTGGCATTGCTCCCACCTAGCCAGACTCCTACTCCACACTGATGAGGGGCAACACCCCGAACAGCTGTCTGTGGATGGATACCTGGCCTTGGTATTTCCCTTGTCATATCTGTAAACTCGTAAAGAGCTGGATATTGACTTAAAGGGCCACTTAATATGGTGGTAATGGTGATTTCCGAAAGGAGCCACTCCTTGGCTGGGTCCTTCCCTGGAGGAAGATCTGGCTAGTCTCATGTTTGAGACTATTAAATGAGGCTCCACGGACTTTATTTGCATATTCGCATTTCCCAGGGAGCAATGCACCTAGGATTTCACTGATTGAGCGCCTTTGCCGGCTGCCGCAGTGTTTTCTTTGACTGGTCTCCCTGAGGTCAGTGATGGTTTCGCGAATCTGATTTTGACATATTTGGGCCGTATTCGAACATTATTCGGGCCGAGTGTATGTCTTATGATCGGTTCCGAACATATTCGGTAATTTCTACTCCCACTGACGTTCGGCTGTGTTCAACAAATATTGAAAAAACAATATTCGAATACGATCGTATTCGGAACCAAATCCAAATAAATTCGCTCATCTCTAGTCCTCACCTTCAGGTCGTAGAATATGATGTCTCCTAAGACCAGGTACACCCTCATGTAGTACACGGACTCCTCTTCTAGCTCCAGGGGCGATGAGCAGAGAGACAAAGCCTTCAGGTAGAAATGTTCAGCGAGTTCGGACTGATTCTGGTGGCTGTAAATTCTGGCTAGTCGGTGATAAGAGACCCGTTCATTCAGCTGATTCCCTGTAATGGCAGATATCATCACTCATGGAATTGATCATCCTGGAATTATAACTAGAGATATAAAAAATAATAATAAAAACATAGTTTCTTTCTTTTATACACAGCGCCACACCTGTATTCAGGCCATTTCTGGTATTGCAGCTCAGTTCCATGGAATTGAATTTGGTACACAGCTGCAATATCGCACACAACCTGTGGTAGGGGAGGTGCTGTTTTCGGAAGATAGCAGCTATATTATGCAACGCCTTTGACTCGAAGGGTCGTTTTTTTTAACTTTAAATGTATGTATTTTTGGCTAAAAAATTTCTTTGCCATCGAGAGATTAATTAAAACATTGCACCATTTGCCTATTATAACCTCTGTGTTACACGTTCTATTTCTAGGCTGCAGAATGAGTTATCTGAGAATTTGTCAGTGAGCTCGCTCTGACGATGCAATGGGAGAGTTTGTAACTCATTTATCTGTCTTTTTCTGAGCTGCTATCAGCTGATTTATGACCACAGACAACATCAAAGTGGAACGCCGCAGAGAAGCAAAAAAAAAAAAAACACGTGTCAATATTATTAATGAAACCCTATTGCAAAAATTATTTTTGGTGCCAAATTCATGCATTTAAGTTAAAAAAAAAAAAAAAAAAAAAGGTCTCCCAGAGCTGCACTACCCCCTCTAATCTTGGTAATATTGGAATTTATCATACACCAACCTGCTGGGATAAAGTACCCAAAATATATTAAGAGGTGCAAGCCCTTTAATAAATTTGGCGCATCTGTGGACTGTTTGCGAGGTAGAAAAATTAAAAATATGCCAGGAATACCAGTTTTTTTAGATCGACTATCAGCGTTTTAGAAAAGTGGCATAAAAGGGCAAAAAGTAATTTTTTTTTATTATGTTATTATTATATATATTAATTTTTATATATTTGATTATTTTGATTTATTTTTGAGGACAAATATGCATCATGCCGAATAATGTGAATGTTTAACACAAGAAAACTGAGGCAAGGTAAAGTATACATTTGGTATACTATCCACTTAAAGACCACCTGTCGCTTTCTATAAACATGTCATTTGTTTGAGCTGGTGTAAATGCTCCTGTTCTCCTGACTCTAGTGATGTTTTTCTTTTTTTTCTACACCTCTCCATTCACGAGATATGGCCTCCTCTTCCCTGTATGTAAATCTAATCTTTTTTAGCCAAAAGGGCAGGGCCCTGGAGAACACGCCCACAGAGTAGAGTTCAGTGCCGCGCCCACTTGTCACAAGACCACTTGCTAACAAACAGGGAATAAGAGGCCGTATCTCAGGAATGGAAAGTCACAGAAACAAAAGAAAAGTAACCCCAGATTCAGGGGAACGGCGGCGTTTACGTCAGGCGACTTTCTTTGCTTGTACCCTCTCTATAGTTATTCCTCCTTACTATCCCATACACATGTACGCTCAATTTGGCTGACTATGTATGTGTTTTCAGTGGGGGAGAAGGCTGCTTCCAGGTACTTCTTTAACTTTCTAGAAAATAAAAGGATCAGGCATGTTAAAATTCAACATGCTCAATCTTTCTTACTTTCACGTCATCTGTTGGTAGAGAGTTGTTCAGGCCCCGACACTTGTGATTTTTTACCTAAATTGACACTCAGGACCAGAGCCATTTTTGCATGTTCCAGGGCTTCCTCGTAGCTTTCCCCGCTCATCAGTATCTCCGTGAGTTTATTACACAGCCGCAGTTCAGCCGTCACATTCTCTGTCTTCACAGCAAGCGGCAGAGCGCAGTCCTGAAAGGTAAAGAACATACAACGCGCCCGATTCGTTATTGCATTTACACCTTCTTTATGATCATTTTTGGCTGTTTTTTGCCTCTTTTTTGATTTGCACAAATTTCCTCTTTTAATTTGTGCCATCTTTTGAAGTTCACCTGTTTTTTTGTTTTTTTTTAACGTTCATCATTGTGAGCGGGTTTTCTGTTTTTTTTTCCCATATTTCATCAATTGCAACTTTTTTTTTTCCATTTTAAAACTTTACTAAAACTTTTAGCAAATATATTTCAGTCTCTCCTTGAAGTTACTTTGTGTACCCCTGAAATTTTTAACGCTAATTTTGCATCATTTTAGCTGAACCTGCAATTTTTTGATCTAAAAAGGCTAAAACGAATGAGAATTTTTTTTATTTTGCGCAAAATTCATGGAGCACGTGCCCCATTTTTTTGAGAATTTGTCATAAAAAAAGTCAAATACCCCAAAAGCAAGACAGAAAAAAGTGACCTTTGGGTACATTGAAATGCATGTATTTGGGGGCTAATTTTTTTTTTTCCATTAAAAAAATGTTGCACCATTTGACTTTTGTGGGCTGTTTCCCTGCATTTTCCACTTTGATGTGGTCTGTGGTCATAAATCAGCTGAGAGGAGCTCAGAAAATAGAAAGAACGGTTATAAACTCCCTATAGGATCAGCATAGCGAGCTGGCTGACAGATTCTCAGTTAACTCATTCTGCAGTCAGCAATAGACGATGTAATATAGCGGCTATAGAAAACAAATGGTGTAACTTTTTTTAATGAAACCCAATTGCAAAAATGATTTTTAGCCCCAATGACATGCAGTTAAGTAAAAAATAAAAATTGTCCCCAAAGGTGGAATTTTTGATTATTTTAAAAGAAGAATAAATGAATAATTTCTCTTTTGTATACTATGGTAGCTGAATATTCACCAGCTCTGCAACCTGTGGGGGAAAAAAACTGCTTCCATTGCTTTATAGTAAAGAGATGACATAGAAAAGGTTTTGTCCCCACCTGCTGGTCAGAGACTCTCATTGCAAAAAAAAAAACATCTAAAAAGCAACAATCATCAAAATTACAAATATGTATAAGCCGAATAAAACCTATTATAATAACTAAAGTCTTTTACGTTGGTTATGCCATCAATAAGTTAGGGATTCCCAATCTCATGCTGGGCAACTTTTAGCATCCAGGAAAGGATAAATGTTGTGGCACTGATCGTACCAGTTTTGTAGTTCACACCCCCTCCATACCATTCTCCAGCCACTCTGTGCCTCCCCTTGTTCTGAAGACCTCCAGAACTCTCCAGTAGAGTCGACACATATGATCTATATGGAGTGGCCACTTTATTGCAGCAAAAGTGAAGAAAAGGGTCAGAGGAAGATGTCAGGACCCTTAAAGGAGTCCTATATGAGAAAGTAAAATAAATGGGGAATGCAGCTTGCTCAGCTATTTTCTATAACTTCCATAGAAGTGAATGTCGAGAGCGGTGCATTCACTATAGGTCATGTCCCAAAAGGCAGGTCATGCATCTGACACTTGTGGCACATCCTGTGGATATCCTGCAGCTAAGTTGGAAAACCCTTTAAGCACATGAGAATATATTAAACAATGACTCAGATCTTTTACACCCCTCAGCAGTCACTATTTCTACCTCTGGGACCCCCACCTCCCAGGAAATCATAGGGTCCCATAATAGGCGTTTTGCAATTGCATCCAGTCTAGAGGAGGTGGAAACGTGTAACTCATACTTTACAAAGGATTGTTGTGAGGTTCCCTTCAACTTCAATAGACCTTAAATGGAGAAGAAGAAGCAAAATTGGTCTGAAAAAGAAATATCCCATCACAGACCAATAACATACAGTATATTATACTCACCCTGTAGAAGGTCGTTGCCTTACTTCTGTCCCTGTCACCATTGAAGAATATATCCCCGCCGGCTTCATACAGCTGCATGCCGAGATGTGGATCCCCCGTGCAAAGAGCAACGTTCTGCGCCACCTGGAAAGGAGAATATTAGAATCATAGAATGTTAGAGTTGAAAGAGACCTCCAGGGTCATCGTGTCCAACCCCCTACTCAATGCAGGATTCACTTGTATACCCAAGTCTTTTTCACACGTTCTGTTGCTTAGTTCTATTCCTCCCAATCTGAAGATGTAATTTTCGTTTTCCTTGCCGAGATGTAAAATTTAGCATGTCTCCCTTGTTAAATACCATTCTATTAGTCGCTGCCCATTGTTCAAGCTTATCTAGATCCTTCTGAATCCTTTCTCTGTCTTCTCTAGCGTTAGCTATCCCTCCTAGCTTTGCAATGTCTGCAAATTTGATCAGTTTAACTTCAGTTCCCTTACCTAGATCATTTACTCAAATGTTGAACAACACTGGGGCCAAGACAGAGCCTTGTGGTACTCCACTTGCAACACTCTTCTAATTGCATGTGCAACCATTTTTACTTCTCTTTGAGTACGATCGCTGTGCCAGTTATGAATCCACCTAATCGTAGCCTTGTCAATCCCATACTTCATTTTTTCAATAAGGATAGTATGAGATACTTTATCAAATGCTTTGTGAAGTCAAGATATACTATATCTACAGCATTTCCCTGATCCACCTAGTCAGTGATTCCATCATAGAAGGAAATTAGATTAGTCTGACATGACATTACTTACAAACCCATGCTGGCTCTGGTTAATTACTGTATTCTTATGCAAGTACTTACATACATGCTGTTTAATAATTTGTTCAAATATCTTTCCTGGTATAGAAGTAAGGCTGTCTGACCTGTAATTTCCTGGTTCCATCTTCTTTCCTTTTTTGAAGATAGGGACAACATTTGCACTTCTCTCCAATATTCTGGGACTTCTCCTGTTCTCCAGGATTTTTCAAAGATTCTGTCTAGTGGTTCTGCAATTTCCTTTGCTTACTCTTTCAGTATCCTAGGATGTAATTAATCTGCACCAGGAGATTTAAATTCATTTAAATTAGCTAAGTGCTCCCTCACCATCTCTCTGTTTATGGATAGAGTGGATTCTTTTATTCCCTCGTTAGCACTATGAAGGCATAGGGAAGAATCGTGCACTTCCCTGAGACACTCGGAACAACGCGATGTGCTCCTCCCTGCAGGCCCCCATATTCAAGATGGCTGCGGGTGCCTTCGGGGTCCTGTAGGGAGGTGGCTTCTCAGTGCCTGCTGAGAGCAGGCGCTGAGAAGCCAGCTTCACTGCCTGTCAGATCGCTGATCTGACACAGTGCAGTGCAAAGTGTCAGATCAGCGATCTGACACTATATAGTAATGTCCCCCCGGGACAATGTAATAAAATAAAAAAAAAAAAAACACGTGTAAGAATAATTTTTTAAAAACTCCTAAATAAATTAAAAAAATCCCTAATTATTTTTTGTAAATAAAAAAAACAAAAACAGTAAATGAAAACATATTTAGTATCTACGCGTCCATAATGATCCACCCTATAAAACAGTCCCACTAGTTAACCATTTTAGTGAACCCCTTAAAATAAAAAACAAGGCAAAAAACAATGCTTTATCATCATACCGCCGAACAAAAAGTGCAATAACGCGATCAAAAAGACGGATATAAAGATGGTACCGCTGAAAACGTCATCTTGTCCCGCAAAAAACGAGCCACCACTCAGCAAAAAAATTAAGAAGTTATAGCTCTCAGAATAAAGTGATGCAAAAATAACTATTTTTTATATAAAATTGCTTTTATTGTATAAAAGCGCCAAAACATAAAAAGTTATATAAATGAGGTATCGCTGTAATCGTACTGACCCGAAGAATAAAACCACTTTATCAATTTTACCACACGTGGAACGATGTAAACGCCCCCCCCCCAAAAAAAAAGAAATTCTTGAATTGCTGGTTTTTGTTCACTCTGCGTCCCAAAATCGGATTAAAAAGTGATCAATAAAAAGATGTCATGTGCCCGAAAATGGTACCAATAAAAACGTCAACTCATCCTGCAAAAATTAAGACCTCACATGACTCTGTGGGTCAAAATATGGAAAAATTATAGCTCTGGTGATATGGTGATGCGAAAACTATTTTTTGCAATAAAAAGTGTCTTTTAGCGTGACAGCTGCCAAACATAAAAACCCGCTATAAATAGTAAATCAAACCCCCCTTTATCACCCCCTTAGTTAGGGAAAAATAATAAAATAAAAAAAAAGTATTTATTTCCATTTTCCGATTAGGGTTAGGGATAGGGTTGGGATTAGTGTTAGGGGTGTGTTGGGGTTAGGGTTGGAGTTAGAATTGGGGTGGTTTCCACTATTTAGGCACATCAGGTGCTCTCCAAACGCGACATGGCATCTGATCTCAATTCCATCCAATTCTGCGTTGAAAAAGTCAAACGGTGCTCCTTTCATTCCAAGCTGCCTTGCACCCAAACAGTGGTTTACCCACACATATGGGGTATCAGCCTACTCAGGACAAATTGCACAACAACTTTTGGGGTCCAATTTAACTTGCTACCCTTGAGAAAATAAAAAAAATGGCACTCCTTCCCTTCCGAGCTCTGCCATGTGCCCAAACAGTGGTTTACCCCCACATTTGGGGTATCAGCATACTCAGGACAAATTGCACAATAACTTTTGGGGTTCTGTTTCCCTTGGGAAAATAAAAATTGGGTGTGAAAAGATCATTTTTGTGGAAAAAATATGAATTTTTAATTTTACGCTTTACGCTATAAACTTCTGTGAAGCCCTTGGGGGTTCAAAGTTCTCACCACACATCTAGATAAGTTTCTTGGGGGGGTCTAGTTTTCAAAATGGTGTCATTTATGGCGGGTTTCCACTGTTTAGGCACATCAGGGGCTCTCCAAACGCTACATGGCATCCAGCCAATTCTGCATTGAAAAAGTCAAACGGCGCTCCTTCCCTTCTGAGCTCTGCCATGTGCCCAAACAGTGGTTTGCTCCCACATATGGGGTATCAGCGTACTCAGGACAAATTTCACAATAACTTTTGGGGTCCTGTTTCCCTTGGGAAAATAAAAATTGGTGGTGAAAAGATCATTTTTGAGGAAAAATTATGATTTTTTAATTGTACGGCTGTACGTTATAAACTTCTGTGAAGCCCTTGGGGGTTCAAAGTTCTCACCACATATCTAGATAAGTTCCTTGGGGTCATTTGTAGGGGGTTTCCACTGTTTTGGCACATCAGGGGCTTGCCAAATGTGACATGGCATCCAATCTCAATTCCAGTCAATTTTGCGTTGAAAAAGTCAAACGGCGCTCCTTTCCTATTGAGCTCTGCCATGCGCCGAAACAGTGGTTCCCATATCAGGTATCAGCGTACTCAGGACAAATTGCACAATAACGTTTCCAGTCCGATTTCTCCTGTTACCCTTGGTAAAATAAAAAAAATTGGACCTGAAGAAATTTTTTTTTTAAAAAAAAGTTAAATGTTCATTTTTTTTTTAAACATTCCAAAAATTCCTGTGAAGCACCTGAAGGGTTAATAAACTTCTTGAATGTGGTTTTGAGCACCTTGAGGGGTGCAGTTTTTAAAATGGTGTCACTTTTGGTTATTTTCTATCATATAGATCCCTCAAAGTGGCTTCAAATGTGCTGTGGTCCCTAAAAAAAAATGGTGTTGTAAAATTGAGAAAACGCTGATCAACAAAAAAAAAATTTTGGTTCCAAAATTGTGCTGATGTAAAGTAAACCTGTGGGAAATGTTACTTATTAAGTATTTTATGTGCCATATCTCTTTGATTTAAGGGCATGAAAATTCAAAGCTGGGGGTAAAGGGGTTAACTTTTCTTTTTATATATTCTTCATTTGTGTATTGGTATGTGCCATGTATATGATCCAGGGTCTTAGAAGTATCCAGAAGAAGTATGTTAGGTTACTTTCTATAAAAATCAGCAAGAAAGGGGTCCAGGTTAGGGCAAAGAGAAGACATAACAGCCGAAGGTCCTCTGATTGGGGCCCTATCATATGAGTCAGATCAGACAGCAGCTCCGATTCTGGCAAACGTGAACAGTCCTTGTATTACAAGGATGGTCATTCATCTGAAAGACCGCCATGTAATACTACTTTTTCCCTGCATATCTCCTGCAGCAAAATCAGCTGTTTGGTGGGAACAAGCCGGGATCAGCTGAATCTACTGGGTATCACATTTCCAATAAAAAACAATTAAACTACCAAATACTACTTAATGGTTATCAGAGCCAGGGGTGCGTAAAAGGGCTGTCTCGGGCTAGAATATTAACCCCTTCCTGACATCAGAAGTACTATCCCGTCCATGGGACCCGGGCCCCTATGCCCATGGACGGGACAGTACGTCTCAGCGATAAGCGGCGCCCACGTAGTGAGCGCCGCTGATCGCGGCCGGGTGACAGCTAATTATCACAGCTGACACCCGGCACAATGTGTCAGGGGCGGTCACGGACCGCCCCGACACGTTAACCCCTTGCACACCGCGATCAAACATGATCGCGGTGTACCGGGGTTAAAAGGAAGCATCGGCAGGGAGGGGGCGCCCTCTGTGCTTCACTGAGCCCCCCACAGCAGCGCAATGTGCAGTGCTGCTGCGGGGGGCTCCTTCCCTGCAGGCCCCCGAATCCAAGATGGCGATGGGGGCCTTCGGGGGCCTGCAGGGAGCTGACTTCCTCAGTGCCTGCAAAGCGCAGGCAAGAGGAAGTCTGCTTCTATGCCTGTGACAGATCGCTGATCTGTCACAGTGATCTGTGATGTGACAGATCAGCGATCTGTCACAGGACAGTGATGTCCCCCCTGGGACAACCTAATAAAGTTAAAAAAAAAAGTGTTAAAATAATTTAAACAAAATCGCCAAATAAATTAGAAAAAAAAAAAAATCCATTTTTTGGAAATAAAAAAAAACAAAACAATAAAAGTACACATATTTGGTATCGCCGCGTCCGTAGCGACCCGCCCTATAAAACTGTCCCATTAGTTAACTCCTTTAGCGAACCCCTTAAAAAATAAAAAACGAAGCAAAAACTAATGATTTATTATCATACTGCCAAACAAAAAGTGCAATAACGCGCGATCAAAAAGACGCATATAAATATCCATGGTACCGCTGAAAATGTCATCTTGTCCCGCAAAAAACGAGCCACAACACAGCATCATCAGTGAAAAAATAAAAAAGTTATAGCTCGCAGAATAAAGCGATGCAAAAATAATTATTTTTTTATATAAAATTGTTTTCATTGCATAAAACCGACAAAACATAAAACAATGACATAAATGAGGTATCACTGTAACTGTACTGACCCGAAGAATAAAACCGCTTTATCAATTTTACCGCACGCGGAACAGTGTAAACGCACCCCCCAAAAGAAATTCATGAAACGCTGGTTTTTGTTCATTCTGCGTCCCAAAAATCGGAATAAAAAGCGATCAAAAAATCTCACGTGCCCGAAAATGGTACCAATAAAAACGTCAACTCGTCCCGCAAAAAATAAGACTCGGTGGGTCAAAATACGGAAAAATTATAGCTCTCAAAATGTGGTGATACAAAAACTATTTTTACAATAAAAAGCGTCTTTTAGCGTGCGACAGCTGCCAAATATAAAAACCGCCATAAATAGTAAATCAAACCCCCCGTTATCACCCCCTTAGTTAGGGAAAAATAATAAAATTAAAAGAAAATGTATTTATTTCCATTTTCCCATTAAGGTTAGGGCTAGGGTTAGGGCTGAGATTAGGGTTAGGGGTGTGTTGGGGTTAGGGTTGGAGTTAGAATTGGGGATTTCCACTGTTTGCGCACATCAGGTGCTCTCCAAATGCAACATGGCGTCTAATCTCAATTCCAGCCAATTCTGAGTTGAAAAAGTCAAATGGTGCTCCTTCCCTTCCAAGCTCTGCCATGCGCCCAAACAGTGTTTTACCCCCACATATAGGGTATCAGCCTACTCAGGACAAATTGCCAAACAACTTTTGGGGTCCAATTTCTCCTGTTACCATTAGGAAAATAAAAAATTGGGGGCAAAAATATCATTTTTGTGGAAAAAAAATGTTTTTTTTATTTTCACGCCTGGGCGTTATAAACTTCTGTGAAGCACTTGGGGGTTCAAAGTGCTCATCACACATCTAGATAAGTTCCTTGGGGGGTCTAGTTTCCAAAATGGTGTCATTTGTGGGGGGTTTCCAGTGTTTTGGTACATCAAGGGCTTTCCAAACGCGACATGGTGTCAGATCTCAATTCCAGCCAAAAACGTCAAATGGCGCTGCTTCCCTTCCGAGCTCTGCCATGCGCCCAAATAGTGGTTTACCCCCACATGTGGGGTATCAGCGTACTCAGGACAAATTGCACAATAACTTTTAGGGTCCTGTTACCCTTGGAAAAATAAGAATTGAGGGTGAAAAGATCATTTTTGTGGAAAAAATATGATTTTTTAATTGTACGGCTGTATGTTATAAACTTCTGTGAAGCCCTTGGGGGTTCAAAGTTCTCACCACACATCTAGATAAGTTACTTGGGGGATCTAGTTTCCAAAATGGGGTCACTTGTGGGGGGTTTCCACTGTTTAGGTACATCAGGGGCTCTCCAAACCTGACATGGCGTCCGATCTGAATTCCAGCCAATTTTGCATTGAAAAAGTCAAACGGCGCTCCTTCCCTTCTGAGCTCTGCCATGCGCCGAAACAGTGGGTCCCCCCCACATATCAGGTATCAGCGTATTCAGAACAAATTGCACAATAACTTTTGCAGTCCAATTTGTCCTGTTACCCTTGGTAAAATAAAAAAAATTGAACCTGAAGTATTTTTTTTGTGAAAAAAGTTAGATGTTCATTTTTTTTTTAAATATTCAAAAAATTCCTGTGACGCACCTGAAGGGTTAATAAACTTCTTGAATGTGGTTTTGAGCACCTTAAGGGGTGCAGTTTTTAGAATGGTGTCACTTTTGGGTATTTTCTATCATATAGACCCCGCAAAGTGGCTTCAAATGTGATGTGGTCCGTAAAAGTAAAATGGTGTGGCAAAAATGAGTAATCGGTGGTTAATTTTTAACCCTTATAACTTCCTAACAAAAAAAAATTTTGGTTCCAAAATTGTGCTGATGTAAAGTAAACATGTGGGAAATGTTACTTATTAAGTTTTTTGTGTGCCGTATCTCTGTGATTTAAGGGCATAAAAATTAAAAGTTGGAAAAATGCGAAATTTTCAAAATTTTCGCCAAATTTCCGTTTTTTTCACAAATAAACACAAGTTATATGAATGAAATTTTACCACTAACATGAAGTATAATATGTCATGAGAAAACAATGTCAGAATCACCGGGATCCATGGAAGCGTTTCAGAGTTATTACCTCATAAAGGGACAGTGGTCAGAATTGTAAAAATTGGCCCGGTCATGAACGTGCAAACCACCCTTGGGGGTGAAGGGGTTAATGATATATCATAATATTAGTGCCAGTTCTTGAGTTCTGAAGCTCAGCTCCCGTTCACTTCAGTAGGTAGGAGCTGAGCCACTACACAGTGTATGGAGCTGTGGTGTTTTGGCACCTTACTCGGTTTATAGCCAGTGCCTGCGGGATCTGCAAACAGCTGATCAGTAGGGTTGCTGGGTGCCAGGTACCACCGTTCTAAAACGGATGACCTATCCTCAGGATACGTCATCAATAATGTATAGCTGGATGAC
Organism: Dendrobates tinctorius; assembly: GCF_039654945.1. Lineage (NCBI taxonomy): Eukaryota > Metazoa > Chordata > Amphibia > Anura > Dendrobatidae > Dendrobates > Dendrobates tinctorius. The sequence goes on along the minus strand of NW_027361707.1, from coordinate 22,248,073 downwards.
TTCTTTAATCATTGAATGCCAAGAATGTGGGCATTAGCCACCTACTGGAACAAGTAAGGCCTCTTTCACACTTCAGTTTTTTGTGTCAGTTAAAATCCGCCAAAAACCGCTGAGAGAGAGAGAATTTTTTTCCTCCACCAGAAAGGATTTCAGGGTTAATTTTCTCCCTGAGTTCCTTTCTCTGGGCATGCGCAATGGAGAATGCGGATCCAACAACAAAAAAAGTTAAAAATAAAATTCAAAGATGGTTTAAAATAAAAAACCAGGATGAAAAAGATGGTAAAAAATAATAAATAATAATAACAATAATAATAAGTAAAAATGCCTTTATTGGAATATTGGCACAACAATTAAATGCATTAAAAATGTATATATATATAAAATAAAATAAAATAAGATAATAGCATATACAACCACAAAAGCAATATATTTATGGACAATGAAAAAGCCAGTCCATAACAAAAGGCTTAATTAATGATCCAGGTACAAAAAAGTGCATGAATAAAGTGACATAAAATATCTAATGATCTATCCCCCTGACGAAGGAGATTCTATTTCCGAAACGCGCGTCGGGGCGCGTTCTTATACTGCCCATATAGCACCAATTGGCTTACAGGTATTAATTATTTTGTGTCTTGCACACGCCTCACGGCGATTTGTATGCATAATTCTTTTGCACAACAGCACTTTTTTGCACTTTGGGCACATTCATTAGATATTTTATGTCACTTTATTCATGCACTTTTTTGTACCTGGATCATTAATTAAGCCTTTTGTTATGGACTGGCTTTTTCATTGTCCATAAATATATTGCTTTTGTGGTTGTATATGCTATTATCTTATTTTATTTTATTTTATATATATATACATTTTTAATGCATTTAATTGTTGTGCCAATATTCCAATAAAGGCATTTTTACTTATTATTATTGTTATTATTATTTATTATTTTTTACCATCTTTTTCATCCTGGTTTTTTATTTTAAACCATCTTTGAATTTTATTTTTATTTATACCCGGATGGTCTGCCATCCTTTGTTTGAGGGATTGATTCTATCACACTTTTGATATTGATAATTGCATTATTACATACTCTTTTTAAATTATTGTATCTTATATAGACATTGTGTGATTGGTTCTTTTCCCTTGTTTATTAACAAAAAAAAGTTGCAGGGTCCGTCCAGGCATGCCGGCGGACGAAAAAATGTTGGTGGATCCTCACAAAAACGGATCCAGCGGATGGCCATCCGTCAAGATCCGCTAGTAATGCAACTCAATGGGGAAAAAAACGGATCCGCAAAAAAAAATGGCAGATCCGTTTTTTTCAAAACCTGACGGATTTTGACTGATGGTCAAAAACGGAAGTGTGAAAGAGGCCTAACACTGCCATATTTCCAAGGATACTTTCACAATCCTAGACACACCACACATGACAATGATATCTCCAAAATTCAGATTGATATTAAATTTATGTGATTTCCCAAGGCCGAAAATCCACTTGGAACCCCAGAAGCAATTCTGCCCTCCGATTAGAGATGCATGTAATAATATTGCGCTTCCATTGTGCCATGTGATGTCCCTGGTATGGACTGGAGACGTCCAGGCTCCCTAGGGGCAATGATCTTCTTCTGCGTATATTAGCATCTCTTTCTGGCGAGGAAATACTAAGAAAGCATTTGGTCTCCCTGTAGACTGCCTGACACGGTGCTAATTTATGGTCTACTCACAGAGGAGATTCTGCCCAGCAGGGGCGGGCTGGGCCGGGATGCTGCCCGGCAGGGGCGGGCTGGGCCGGGAGGCATATGCCCCCCGGCCGCTCCCCCAGGCGCACACGTCGGGCCATTGCTGTCTGCGCAGCTCCGACTCTCTCCCTCCGCCCTCCCTGGACTTCTGGTCATGTGACATGGCTGTAGTTAGAATGTAGGGGCTCCTTGCAGTCCTGACTACATCCCATACATTCTAGCTGTCTCAGTAGTGAATGTGCTAGACTGTAGGGGCTTCTTTCAGGGCCTCTCAGCATCCCATACAGTCTAGCTGATTCACTGCTGAAAGTGATACAATGCATGGGGGCTCCTTCCAGGTACAGCGTCTACCATGACAAGAGGAGCTGCAGCTGTGCCTGCTGGGGATCACTGGTGAGGTAAGTATGAAAAACGTTATTTTTTTCTTTATCAGATGAATTAAATGGTGGAGGGGGGCTGCCAATGATGGAGAGGTGCTGCAAATGATGGAGGGGGTGCTGAAAATGATGAAAGGGGGGATGCAAATGATGGAGGGGGTGCTGCAATTTGCAAATTATGGAATGGGACCTGCAAATGTTGGAAGGGGCTGCAAATGGGAGGGGATAGGGGACTGCACATGAAATGCGGGGAGAATGGGGGACTGCAAATGATGAAATGAGGGACGGGGACAGCAATTGAATTGAAGGTGTGGGATGGGGAGAACAAATGAGGACCTGGGGGGGAGCAAATAATGAATTTTCAGGGTGATGGGAGTAAATGATGTATTGAATGTGGGGTAGAGCAGTTGATAATGAATAGAGGGTGGGAGAGAAAGACATGACAATGAATTGGGGCAGAAGGGGCATGTAAATATAATGAATTGGGGGAGCGGTAGGCACATATTGGGGGACGTTGAGGAAGCAGTGACTGGTAATGAATTGGAGGAAGAGTACAGGGGCTAATTAATGTATATATTTATTAGGTGTGGAAATTACTATTTATTGTTGGTGGGGGCGCAGTGGTGAATTATAATTTATATTTGGAATGGTGGATTATTATATATTAATGGTGGGTGCACGTCTGTATTTAGATGTGTAGTGTAGAAGAAAGGGGAAAAATGGGGAATGTGCTCTGGAAGCCGTGCTCAAGGTAACTTTGTGTTATTTTATGCAGAGACGAGTCCTGGCTGAAAGAAATGATGGTGGTCTGCCCTGCATAAAAAAGAAAAGCAAAGATGAGGGACATCAGCTGGAGACGTCACTGGTGAGTCAGTGTGCTACCTGTACACTGACACTATAACCTGTTCACTGTGCACTATATACAGAGCTTCTGTGTATAATGTCACAGGTAATCACTGTATTACCTGGACACTGACACTATATACAGAGCTTCTGTGTATAATGTCACTGGTGATCACTGTATTACCTGTACACTGACACTATATACAGACCTCCTGTGTATAATGTCCCTGGTAATCATTGTATTACCTGTACACTGACACTATACACTATAACCTGTTCACTGTGCACTATATACAGAGCTTCTGTGTATAATGTCACAGGTAACCACTGTATTACCTGTACACTGACACTATATACAGAGCTCCTGTCTATAATGTCCCTGGTGATCATTGTATTACCTGTACACTGACACTATATACAGAGCTCCTGTGTATAATGTCACTGGGGATCACTGTATTACCTGTACACTGACACTATATACAGAGCTTCTGTGTATAATGTCACAGGTAACCACTGTATTACCTGTACACTGACACTATATATAGAGCTCCTGTCTATAATGTCCCTGGTGATCATTGTATTACCTGTACACTGACACTATATACAGAGCTCCTGTGTATAATGTCACTGGTGATCACTGTATTACCTGTACACTATACACTATATACAGAGCTCCTGTGTATAATGTCACAGGTAATCACTGTATTACCTGTACACTGACACTATATACAGAGCTCCTGTGTATAATGTCACTGATGAGCTCTGTATTACCTGTACACTATATACAAAGCTCCTGTGTATAATGGCATTAGTGTTGTGTATTTTTTTTAATAATGATCTGTATTGTAGTATTCGGTCACTATATGGTGGTAGTATGTGATCTGGTTATGGTGTGGAGGTATTTCTCCCTGTATGTGGTATTATTTGGCACTATGTGATGGTAATATGTGGTCTGGTCATGGTATGGAGGTATTTGTTCCTTATATATGGTATTATTCGCTCGCTATGTGGTGGTAATATATGGTCTGGTCATGGTGTGACAGTTTTTGTCCCTTGTATAGTATTCGGTCACTATATGGTGGTAGTATGTGATCTGGTTATGGTGTGGAGGTATTTCTCCCTGTATGTGGTATTATTTGGCACTATGTGATGGTAATATGTGGTCTGGTCATGGTATGGAGGTATTTGTTCCTTATATATGGTATTATTCGCTCGCTATGTGGTGGTAATATATGGTCTGGTCATGGTGTGACAGTTTTTGTCCCTTGTATGTGGTATTAATGGTCATTCTAAAAAATATATGCGACTCATTCCCTTAAAGAAAAATAAATAAAAATAAACCTAAAAAGAGTATTGGATATTTTAGGAAATGTTTAAAAAGTAAGAGTAGAATATGGCCCGGCCAAAAGAGTCTACCTTGTTGTGGTGGTGGCTTAAAAATTCTTTTGGCCAAAACAAAAGCTGCTGGTTATGTATGTGATCTGGTGTTTGCTGGGAACTGTTAATAGATTGGTGAGGACGTGGTGTAGAAGATGAGTTTTTCCAAGAGAGGGCGGTGGGACTGTGGCAGGCTCGAGGTGTGGAGGCAGAACTGGGGTGGAGCCTGGGTGGAGTCTCAAGGGGTCCCGTAAATTTTGCCAGTATGGGGCCCCGAAATTCCTAGTGGCAGCCCTGACTATAATCATGTATGTGTTCTGCAGGACTGGTATCTACCAATATATGGTTCCTGTAAGGTGGGACTAGTGCTCTTTTTAGTAGCCTTTGTTTTTTTTAATTTATTTAGTAACAGCTTAATGTGTTTCGGTCATTATGTAGTAGAAGGTGTATGGTGGTGTCATTGGTCTTTGAATAGAGTGTTTTGTTATTTAGAGGTAGGCATTGTGCAGACGTATTATTTTGGCCTTTTATAGTAGTAATATTGATCATATTGGTCTTTGCATTGTGTGTTTTTGGGTAGCAACAGTGGTATACTGTAATTATATATACATGCTATTTTAAATGGCTAAAGGTTGGTCTTATGGGGAGACATGCTTTTTGGGGCTTGGGCCCTTGAGCTTTAAGGGCCCTGGCAATGCCCCTGCCATATTGTGTGTTTAAATGTCTGTGTTCCTGGAGTTGTATGTTTGTAAGTAAGCTCAGTTATGGTACCATATCTAAGCCTACGGTGGCTTACAATTCTCTCACTCCCCGAGACACACAAACAGACCTGGTGGTGGAGTCGGCATACTCCTGTCCCCACAATGCACTTTCCAGGTCATCCCCCCAGTTCCATCACTCTTATTCCCTTCTTTTGAGGTCCACACCATCAGGCTCTTCAGTCCCCTCTCCCTCAGAGTAGCGGTCATATACCGGCCCCCAAGCTCACCCACCCACTTCCTTGACCACTTTTCAGCCTGGCTGCCGCACTTCATGTCCTCCGAACTACCAACCCTCATCCTGGGAGACTTCAACATCCCCATTAACAGCCCTACTTCCACATCTGCATCCCAGCTTCTATCACTAACCACCTCTCTAGGCCTCTCACAGCTTTCAATCTCTGAGACACATAAGGACGGTAACACCCTTGATCTGGTCTTCTGCCGGCTCTGTTCAATCTCCCACCTAAATAACTCACCGCTTCCACTCTCTGACCACAACATTCTCTCCTTCACGCTCACAAATCCTCACCCACCCCAGCACACTCCTACCTATCACACATTCAGAAATCTACAAGCCATTAACCCTCACACACTTTCAGATTCCCTACACTCATCACTGTCCCCAATCTCCTCTCTTTCCTGTCCTAATCTGGCTGTTCATCACTACAATGACACTCTTAAGGTACTGTCACACTTAGCGATGTACCAGCGATCCCGACCAGCGATATGACGCGGTCAGGATCGCTGGTGCATCGCTAAGTGGTCGCTAGTGAGCTGCCACATAGGCAGATCTCACCAGCGACATTGCTGGGGACGGGGGTCGCTACTTACCTGTCACACCAGGCGATCCTGCGTCCTCCCGCCTGGCTCCACGCATCGCTCGTCTTCACAGCAGGAAGCGCCGCAGGAAGCTGACGACGAGAAACGGTCCTGAATGTTCTCGCGCGATCAGCGATAACCAGCGGGGGAGCCGGTCGTAGGTAAGTATCAGACACAGAGATATCGCTAGCAATATCGCTATAACGTCACTAGTTATAGCGATATTGCTAGCGATATCTGTTAGTGTGACATGCCCTTTAGAAGCACCCTTGACCAAGTAGCTCCCCTCACCCTCAGAACCTCCAAACACAGAGTAAAACAGCCCTGGCTCACATCGCAAACTCAACTTCTCCAGCGATGCTCCAGGAGTGCTGAACGCCTATGGAGAAAAACCCGCACACCAGAAGACTTCATCCACTTCAAATTTATGTTAAGAACCTATAACGCTGCCCTTCACCTCGCCAAACAGACCTACTTCACCACCCTGATCTCCTCACTAGCCAACAACCCCAAGAAACTTTTTGACACTTTTCACTCCCTCCTCAGGCCAAAAGCACAAGCCCCTATCACAGACATTTGTGCTGATGACCTGGCCTCCCACTTTACAGAAAAAATAGATAATATCCATCATGAAATCTGCTCCCAACCACCAAGTGCTGTGACTCCCATCCCTTCCTGCATCTCCCCTGGCTCACTTTCCACATTTGATCCCATCACAGAAGAAGAAGTCTCCAGACTCCTCTCTTCTTCTCGTCCGACCCCATGCCCTCACATCTCCTCCAGTCTCTCTCTCCAGTCGTCACAACCCACCTAACTACAATCTTTAATCTCTCCCTCTCCTCGGGCATTTCCCCATCCTCCTTCAAACACACAATTGTTACTCCATTACTAAAGAAACCTGCTCTCGACCCATCCTGCACAAACAACTACAGACCAGTCTCCAATCTCCCCTTCATCTCTAAACTTTTGGAACGCCTAGTTTACTCCCGCCTTACCCGTTACCTCTCCACTCACTCCCTTCTAGACCCTTCACAGTCTGGCTTCCGCCCCTTACATTCGACTGAAACTGCACTCATCAAGGTGACCAATGACCTTCTGACAGCAAAACGTAACGGTGACCACTCTCTGCTCATTCTTCTTGACCTATCTGCAGCTTTCGATACTGTTGACCACCATCTCCTACTCTCTAGGCTCTTGTCACTAGGCATTAAGGACACTGCTCTCTCCTGGTTCTCTTCCTATCTCTCTGACCGCTCCTTCAGTGTTTTGTTCTCTGGCTTCACGTCATCTCCTCTTCCTCTTGCTGTTGGGGTACCTCAGAGCTCAGTCCTTGGCCCCCTTCTTTTCTCTCTCTACACGGCCCCAATTGGACAGACCATCAGCAGATTTGGCTTTCAGTACCATCTTTATGCTGATGACACACAACTATACACATCTTCCCCCGACCTCACCCCCGCTGTACTACAGAACGCCAGTGACTGTCTGTCCGCAGTCTCCAATATCATGTCCACTCTCTATCTGAAACTCAACCTCTCTAAAACTGAACTTCTTCTGCTCCCGCCGTCTACTAACCTCCCTAAATCTGACATTTTCCTCTCCGTGGATGGTACCACAATAACACCCCGGCAGCAGGCACGCTGTCTGGGTGTTTTGTTTGACACCAATCTCTCCTTCACATCCCATATACAATCTCTTGCCCGCTCTTGCCGCTTACACCTAAAGAACATCTCTAGAATCCGCCCTTTTCTCACTATGGAAACAACAAAAACCCTCACTGTTGCATTGATCCACTCCCGCCTGGATTACTGCAATGCTCTATTAATTGGCCTCCCCGTCACTCGACTATCCCCCCTCCAGTTCATACTTAATGCAGCGGCCAGGATCGTCCATCTGGCTAATCGGTACTCGGACGCGTCCGCTCTTCGCCAGTCCTTACATTGGCTGCCTATTCATTATAGGATCCAATTCAAAGTACTTGTTCTCACCCACAAAACTCTCCACAGTGCGGCACCCCTTTACATTTCTTCCCTCATTTCTGTCTATCGGCCTAGCCGATCGCTGCGCTCTGCAAACGTCTTTCGACTAACCTCTGCACTAATCTGTACCTCCCACTCCCGACTCCAAGACTTCTCCCGTGCTGCTCCTATCCTCTGGAATGCTCTACCCCAAGAAATCAGGACTATCCACAATTTGCATAGTTTTAGGCGCTCCCTCAAAACACACTTGTTCAGAGCGGCCTATCACGTTCACTGATCAAAGTAATTCTCTGTGTAAGTGTGCTTGTGTAGCCCATTCACTATCTCCATCCATCCTTCACTCCCTCAAGATGGCTGGACCGTCATTGTAAATACACACTTGTAAATACACACCTGTACTTTGTATCTCCCTCACCTCATTGTAGATTGTACGCTCTCACTAGCAGGGTCGTCTCATTTCGTCTTATTTTGCTTCAATTATTGTATTGTTAACATTGTTACTAATGACTTGTGTTTTGAAACTGTTAAACTGTAAAGCGCTGCTGAATATGTTGGCGCTATATAAATAAAGATTATTATTATTATTATTATTATTGAGCAGTAACCTTGGTTCTGATACTGTATTGATGTAGTAATCTAGATTCTGGTACACTATGTATGCCATAAGCTTGGTTCTGTTTCTGTATCTTGTAGTAGACATAGTAAGCTATGTTCTGCTTCCTTATCTTTGTAGTAAGCTCGGTTCTGCTCCCATATCTCTGTAGTAAGCTCGATTCTGCTCCCTTATCTCTGTTGTAAACTCGGTTCTGCTCCTTTATTTCTGTAGTAAGCTTGGTTCTGCTTCCATAGCTCTGTAGTAAGATCTGTTCTGTTCCCATATCTCTGTAGTAAGCTCGGTTCTGCTTCCATATCTTTGTAGTTAGCTTGCTTCTGTTACAGTATCTGTGTAGGCAGCAAGCTTGGTTCTGCTCCCATATCTCTGTAGTAAGCTCTGTTCTGCTCCCATATCTCTGTAGTAAGCTCCAGTCAGTTTCCTTGTCTACGTAGCAATCTTGGTTCCGGGCTCATGTCTATGTAGTCAGCTTGCTTCTGTTACAGTATCTATGTAGGCAGCAAACTTGGTTCTGCTCCCATATATATGCAGCTAGCTCCGTTCTGTTCCCATATCTATGTACCAGCCTGTTATTAAAGCCTGTAAATCAACCATAAAAAAGTGTGCGCTTGGATAAACTCAAGTGTGGGTGGTACCAAAAAGGGGATGAGTAAGAATAAAGCTATTTAGGACGCTGTTTATTTGGCAGATAGCAGCGGTTTTCAGAGTATTAGCGGTAGTAGTTAAATGACCTCAAACGGTCCCTAGAAGACTAAACTGTTAGCGCCTCAGAAATAGTCAATACAAGACAATACAGATAAACAGCGTCCTAAATAGCTTTATTCTTACTCATCCCCTTTTTGGTACCACCCACATTTGTGTTTATCCAAGCGCACACTTTTTTATGGTTGATTTACAAGCATTCTTCTGACACTGCTGTGACGGGTGTCTTAGTGTTGCTGCTGGAATCAATCTCTCACATAAGCGCCACTGAATCTCCATTTATATTTGTTATTAAAGCCTGTTATCTCTGCTGCTTTAATGCAGCGGCCAGAGATAAGCAGGGGAAAAGCACCACAATTGGAGGGCCACTGGCTTGTGATTGCCCCCAGGCTGAAAAGTGTCAGCCAGCCCCTGCTGCCCGGTGTCCGGTGATATCAGATTTTTATTTTTGGAATCCATAACATGATCCATAACATAGAGGAGAAATATTCTCTGAATGTTAATCAACGTTAAACCCACCGGTGTCATATAAAAGTACCTGAATATATAGATCCACCAGCTCGTTCTGTTCCAGAATGTAATAAATCTTGCCAGCCATTAACCAAGCTCGGGCTTCTCTCTCTTTAGATTGAAGATCAATAAAAATGCCCAGACTTCTTTTGGTATATTCCAGTGCCGATCTACAAGCTCTAGACCAATGACAGGAGGACATGTTATTATTATTATTAATATTATTTATTATTATAGCACCATATATTCCATGGCACTTTACATGTGAGGAGGGGTATATATAATAAAAACGAGGAAAGTAATCTTACACAAAACAAGTCATCGACTGGTACAGGATGAGAGGGGACCCTAACCAAGAGGGCTCGCAATCTACAAAGGATGGGTGAGGATACAGTAGGCGAGGGTAGAGCTGGTCGTGCAGCGGTTTGGTGGATTGGTGGTTACTGCAGGTTGTAGGCTTGTCGAAAGAGGTAGGTTTTCAGGTTCTTTATGAAGGTTTCCATGGTAGGCGAGAGTCTGATATGTTGTGGTAGAGAGTTCCAGAGTAGAGGGGATGCGCGGGAGAAATCTTGTATGCGATTGTGGGAAGAGGAGATAAGAGGGGAGTAGAGAAGGAGATCTTGTGCGGATCGGAAGTTTCGTGCAGGTAAATACCGGGAGACGAGGTCACAGATGTATGGAGGACTCAGGTTGTGGATGGCTTTGTATGTCATGGTTAGGGTTTGGAACTGGAATCTTTGGGTAATGGGGAGCCAGTGCAGGGATTGACAGAGGGAGGTGCAGATCACCAAAGATCAATTACCTAAAGGTCAACATGTTGCAAGGGTGAATATTAGGGCAGCAACAATTTTAGGTAAAATGATTTAATGTCTAATGAGCTTTCTCCACATTCCTCTGGATCAACCATGGGAAACAAAATTGTAAGATTTTCCTCCTTACCTTAATTTTACCAATATACTTACCCCTTGTAAAACTTGATGGACCAATGTAAATTAAAATTGCTCAATAAATGTGTTATTAATATAAGACAGGTGTAATCTCATGATACTGTAATAAGAATTTGTCACCATTAAACCCCTTCACTAAATTTACCATACTAGTACTGCGCATGTCATGTCCCTCTCTTTGATGTGGGCCCCAGCGCTGATCCCACATCTTTCCCGGAACATGTCAGCTGTTTTGAACAGCTGACATGTGCCCCCAACAGCCTTGGGTGGAATCACCATCCACACGCAGCTGTTAACCCATTAAATGCCGTTGTCATTCTCTGACAGTGGCATTTAATGTGATTGCGACGGAAGCGAGTCACTAATCCCGCCCATCGGTGCCCGTGTCACGTGACTGTGGGACGCCGATGTGTTGGAATGAAAACTCTGCAGGAAACCCCTGTAGTTGTCATTGTTTGGATTGCTATGAGCGCCACCCAGCAGTCAATGATCTGTGTGTAGCACAGGCGATCAGACAACTGCAGCTTCTAGTCTCCCATGGAGACTATTGGAACATGCCAAAAGTAAAAAAAATATGTTTTTAAAATATTAAAAAAATAAAAAATATATAAATGTTGAAATCACCCCCCCTTTCGCCCCATTCAAAACAAAACAATGTAAAAAAAAAATCAAATATACACATATTTGGTATCGCCGCAATCAGAATCGCACGATCTATCAAGCTATAAAAAGAAATAATTTGATCGGTAAATGGCATAGCGAAAAAAAAGTCAAAACGCCAGAATTACATTTTTTTGGATGCCACAACATTGAATTAAAAAGCAATAACGAGCAGTCAAAAAATCGTTTCCACATCAAAATGGTATCAATAAACACGTCAGCTAGGCATGCCAAAAATAAACCCTCATCTAACCAGAGATCACGAAAAATGGAGACGCTACGATTTTTTTTTTTAGCAAACTTTGGATTTTTTTTTACCATATAAACAAAAAACAACCTAGACATGTTTGGTATCTACGAACTCAAAATGATCTGGAGAATCATAATGGCAGGTCGGTTTTAGCATTGGTAAACGTGGTAAATAAAAAAATCCAAAAAACAGTTGTGGAATTGCACTTTTTTTGCAATTTCACAGCACCTTGAATTTTTTTCCTGTTTTCAAGTACACAATATGGCAAAACCAATGGTGTTGTTCAAAAGTACAACTCGTCCCGCAAAAAAACAAGCCCTCACATGGCCATATTGACAGAAAAATAAAAAAGTTATGGCTCTGGGAAGAAGGGGAGCAAAAAACGTAAACGCAAAAATGAAAAAGGTCTGTGGCGTGAAGGGGTTAAACTAATGAGAAGTGGATGGTTCTGTTGATTTTTTTGTTTGATTTTAAGTTACTCAGAGAATGACATCAGAAAAAATTCTACTACCACTGCTGTATATTTTTAGGCTATTTTCACATGAGTTGACTTTGTCATGAATTTAGATTCGAATTCTGTATAAAAATAATCCATGTCAAATCCGATGACAATCTGCATACCATATGAGTGATTAGGGTTTGCACAAGTCATTTACATTCAAAAGAAAATTTCAATGTGTATTTTTCACGTCTGTCAAAATAAATGCACCAAAATAATAAGTAAACTGTAGATACACCATGCAGGTAAAAATATTAGCTTATAGTGTCAGAATCATGTACGGGTGTTTCCAGTTCCAACAACCATCTTCTGAAAAGCAGACATGGAGATCAAATCTTTGGCAATACCTGGATTTAAAATTCTCACCAGCTGACGTGCTGGGAAAGATGTGGGTTCAACGCCGGAGCCCACATCAAAGGGAAGGAGTCCAACATCGGCGTACATTTATGCCCGATGTCGGAAAGGGGTTAAACCCATTTTCAAATACACTATTAGGGTATATCGAGGGGACCTTTGCTTAGGATCCTCATCTCTTGGCTAGAATGGGAAGTTCAATCCTCTTAATGTGCATTGTGTAATGCTTCATTTTTCCTGTAAATCCTTTGTTCTCCCATAGATAAGCCAATGGCAGAGATGTCAGTTGGTGACTTTCTCATAAAGAACATAGGACTTTAGGCCGTACGAGTGCCGTGACTGAGATGGTTGTCACCACGTTTGACTCGCACTGTTAGTGGACGTCATCAGACTCACTGTGTTCGCCACTCTGCTCCTCTTTGTGTCAAGCCATCTCGCTGAGTTACCTCTTGCAGCACTCCCACACTGCTGCATCTTCCTGCTGTCTCCACTGGACTATAAGGAGGCACGGCCAGACTCTGCAAGTATTTAACCCTGCTATGTCCTGTGGAGGTTTGCTTCCCCGTCCTATCCTCTGCCAGCAGGTGATACATTAGGCAGCTTCTCCCTCCACACCTTACCTGAACTTAGGTTCCTAGCTGCACTGCATTCTCTGGTATCTTGTCTAGGTGCATTATAGTTTTAACTCTCCTGTTACTGACCTGGCTTGTGTACTCCTTTCGTCAGACCTCTCCACTCCTGATCAGAGCTTTGTATTTTGTACCTGTGCTGCATGCCCCGACACCGGACCTACTGACTATGTTTCTGTTTACTCCTCTGTGCCTTGCATTTTTGCCTCTGACACTTCGGCCTGGTGGCTATCCTAATAGCTCAAGCCTATCCTCACCATCAGAGGCTCTATTGAAGCATAAGCCCAGCTAGTGGTCTATTCCACACCCACCGTTGTCACAATGGTTGTCGGATGAACGATTGGCCAAAGCATTGATTATATGACAGGCTTCTAATGTGCATTGGGGGCTTAACTAGACATTTATTTTAATGGAGGTCCCAACAGCAGAACATTTTGTAAATAGCGTATTGTCAAGGACCCCTTCTATTAAGTATTGATAACCCCCTTTTAAAGAGCTTTAAAACTTCAAATCCTTCCTCTTTTTTCAACTATAAGGTCAAAAGGGCACTTTCACAATTGGAGAAAATGAGGAAGACGTCTCACTGAACACAAGTGTCCACAGACTTCTTACAATTTATTGTGGCATTACCAATATTGGTTCATGTTCTTCTTCAGAAACACAGATCATCACAATTACATGGATCATAAAATATACTGATCTCTACCTTTACCTCCTCTCTTACCTTTCTGTGCCTAATGATAGATACAGCTGGCTGATTGTTTCGAGCACGTGACCCTCCAAAACTTTGTCAGCTAGTTTCTTGGCTAAGGACAACTGGTATTCATTATAAATAATACACTGAGCCTCATTTACTGCAAGAGTCTTGTAAAAATGACAAAGGAGCTGGATGGCATGAAGTTGACCTGTCCAAAAAAAAGAGTAAAGAATGCTTTTATTTAATTTGCATCTAAAAAAGTCTACATAAGTGTAAAATAGTTGCATTGTTTTTTAGTATGCAAATGGAAGGGTCTTCATACGATTTAGCCATTTAAGGGATTTTCCCACTAACTAATGTGTAGCTGCTGATACCCCCTCTGATCACTAGAATTGGGACCCTCAAGCCTCTTACTCCCCACATTCACTCCTTGTAATGAGCAGAAGCTATAATGGAGCAACGCTTGATCAGTTATGGTGCCAATTCCTAAAATCTCCATGGGACCATTCAATTCAAAGTTGTCCTTGTAGGGGGAGTGGACTGACACGTGGACCTGTCTGATGGAAAAAGTGAGTGTAAAATGTGTAGTGTACAATGCTTAACGGGAATTGGTATATATGTGTGAGGAAACAGCTGGAATTAGTAAGAGACGGTGTAGTACTGAGTTTTGGTCACTAGAGGGAGACACAGGCCAGTGAGAAAAGGACGTAATAGCAGCTGAAGCTAGAAAACGCTGTCATGATGGGCGGAGCTACGGGACTAAGAAGGGGAATTCCAAGGAAAGGGAATAAAAGGAGGGAGAGTCCTAGGATTAGAGAGAGCTCAGGAGGAGACAGAGGAAAGGAGAGCTCAGGAGGAGACAGAGGAGAGAGACGGACAGTCGGGGGGTGGCCCTGACAGGACAGCTGCAGGACAGAGGACGCCTGGGGTACCGGACGGCTGGACACCGAAAAGGTAGTAAGTGTCGCAGCGCACAGACGGACTAGACCAGAGGAAGCACTGTGGCCATGGGCATAGCGGCAGCCACAGTGAAAGAACCTAAAAGGCCATCGCAAACAGGAGAAGGAGGAGGTGGCAGGTACCCAGGCCAGTATGCAGGAACTGTCGTATTGCTGTGGATGTCGAAGAAGACACCCAATAAAGAGGACATTGATTGAACGTACTTCTGCGTCTGTCTCCAGTCTGTTTCGCAGCCGAAAAGGGACCACCCCCCAGTCAGCACATGTTCCTATATCCTCACTTCAAGGAGTGCAACAAAGAAGAATAAAAGGTTCAAAAACCTGTTTCCAGTGGGTGATGGGGGTCCCAATAGTGGAGCCATGAGTAATCAGAAATATATCACTTGTCCTTAACCCTATAGTTACATGCACATTTAATATACTCTACCTTCCAAATGATCTGTTTCCATTGCAACAAGGAGTGCCCATTCATAATAACATCTTCCGTTTTCTTTATCGCCTCCAGTGATGTAGTGGCTTCCAAGCATTAATAAGACATATATAAAATTGGCACCATTTTCAAAAATTGAAAGCCCAGAATAAAGGGTCATTGATTTTTGCAAAAACACTTCTGACAGAATTCGAGCTTTTAAGTGCAAAAATAAGATCCCGAAGTTAGCCAGCATGGCTGCCTGGTTCTGCAAATTATCTAGCTCTCTTGAGATCTGTAAAGCTGTGCTGTAGTGTCTAGCTGCTTCTTCAATTTTATCTCCTCTTCTTAGAGCAATACCAAGAAGGTTATGTGCGATTCCAAACTGGTGTTGAGTACAGGAAGGTAAGGACAGCATTCTGGTCAATAAATCAAGAGCTACATCATTCTCTCTGTCAAGCAAATAGAGCCAAGCAAGTGACACCAATATATCCGCCCTGTACATTGCATCCATGGAGAAAGTGTCCATTGCCTTCATGATATAGGAACGAGCCTCTTTGTACAATTTTTGCCTTGAGCACATGTCCGATAAGCTCAGATAGATGAAACAGCACAGCTCCCGGTCTTGTTCAGAGACCACTGATTTAAGGGCTTGTCTTAAGTGATATGCAACTTGCGATGGAAATATCTGCCTTTTCCTTTTCACTCCGCAAGGTCTAGAAGTATTTTCTATGATGACACTAATCCTTTTTAAAGAGTCCACGATGCTACAAGAAGTCGGAGAAGCTACTTTAACGCAGCTTAAGGTCAAGTTTGGCAAACACTTTTTAGTGTAGATATCGGCTAACTGAAAGTAGTATCCTGATGAAGTCCTCTTACTGGAGTCCATTGAGTTCTCCAAGGTTTGTAGCCTCTCGATAAATGGCAATGCTTCATTGTGTTGCCTCAAGTCAATGAAAGTCTTGACCAGAAGCTGACACACTTTGATCTCAGTCTTCCGGTCTTGACTCAATATTGCTTTTTTCATGGCATACTTCAGAAATGAGGACTCCATATCAGTGCTGCTTATATAGTTTTGTAATCCAAGGAACAACGCTGAAGACTTGTCAATCATTTGACAACTTTTTTCCTTCGATTTTTGCTTTAAGTAAATGGCGTTGAGGTTCATGTGGACAGTGGTAAACAGAAAGATATCTGATAAATCCCCATTAATAACTCCCATTGCTTCTTCCAAGTAAACCCGAGCTTGGGAAAACTTGTTCTTCTTGGTACAGAGCCTGCCCAGAAGAAAGCAAATTCTTGCCTGTGCCCATTTCATACAAGACTTCTTAGCTGCTCCTCGTGCTATACTAAGGTACCGAACTAACTCTTCATCTTCATTGTATCCATGAAATGAAGTTTGTAGGAAAGTGCATGAGACATCATAAAGTTTTTGGAAACTTGGTTGATACTGTTCACTGTTCAAAAATAAGAGCAAAGGTTTTAATGAGTCATGATTCTCCTCTTCTGCATGAATGTAAAAGATGGGTTCCTCATATTCATCAAGTGGGGTCTGGATATGGGAAGGAATGGAGCTCGTATCTTGAAAGTCACCGGAGGGATCCAAACAAGGTGGGCAAGTGACAGAAATGCTCATGAATGTCTCCAACTTTTCTTTTAAGTTGCTGGTGTCACAGCTTGACAATCCATGTAAATTTTCTAAAATTTACAAAATCAAAATTAGTATTGTAAATATGTAAAATCTGTCACCAGTAACTACTCACCTTCTTTACAATATCTGAAAAGATTTACAGTTTTTTTCTTTAAATTTTGTTAAAGTTTTGCTTTATAAGGCTACTTTCAGAATTGCATTAGGAGGCGCAGCGCAGGGCCACCGCAAAGCTCCGCCCCCGACCGCGCCTCCTCCGGTCAGCTCCTCCTTTGGGCGCATGACGCTGCATGTGATCAGAGCACCCTATATTTAGCATTGGCCGTGCGCTGGTATGTTTTTGCCAGCGTACCCAACACCAAATATAGGGTACGCTGATTGCATGCAGCGTCGTGCGTCCATAGGAGGAGCTGACCGGAGGAGGCGTGGCCGGGAGCACAGCTTAGCGGCAGCCCTGCGCTGCGCCTGCTAACGCAAGTCTGAAAATAGCCTAATATACATTTTGAAAAGAGTAAGATAAATAATAAATCTAACCCTTCTCAGCATCTCAACCATCCCGAACTGCCAGGAAAAAAAATGAAAAGATAAATGTTTAAACAAGACAGAACTATATTTCTTTCAGGTGTCCCGATATTTTTGGCAATGGCGGACGTATCGCCGATGCCGGTGGTGCAACTGCACTAGGACCTGGAGGCAGAGGTGGGTCTGCCGCCACAAGCGACTAGTTTAGATGCATATGCGTCCTCGGATATATTGCAGTGCAGAGAACCCGTCGGCTCCCTACGCTGCAATACATGCTGCCAGCCAATCAGAGTTCAATACAGATAGCAGTGGTGTATCCACTCCTCTTATATTATTATAGCAGCCAATGGATAGGAATAATTATAAAATATAACTTTTATTTCACAACTATAAAATCTGAAAGAGTGCAAGGTGCTCAAGTGAATAATGAACAAACAAAACAAAAGAAAAGCTGGTAAATACAGCATCAATCACCAATTCTATTGCATCCTTTTAGTCATACAGACTTTGATTGGATGCTGTAAATTGATCCTGTATAAATAGACTGCCCTCGGGCACAAGGTATAAACACACGGATGTTACCCAGAATCACCACTATACCTTGGTACAGAATATTGCAATTTGCCCACACGGCCTTAAAACAATGGCATCCGGTGGGAATGAATAACCAAACAACATCAGGATACAGGAGATTTGGCATATGAAATATTCACCTCACTATATAGTAAATACCACACTCTGATTAGATAGACTTTTTCTAATATACTGCCCTAATATGGTGGATAAATACCAAAACCAGCTTTTTCTAAAAAACCTCAGTTTTATGCTCACTGCAGGCTCTATTTAGAAGCATAATGCACAAATAATCATTACATCATAGTGCTTCATTTGTGTCACGTTTGAGGTATTATATTAGACATATCGGAACGTATCCCCTCAATCTGGGTATTAAATTTCACATATATGAATGTAACCTCATTATTCCAATATACACCTCCTACTTACAGTTTAGGCGTTTTTTGACACAGATCTCGTGACATGTATACAAAAAGGAACGGTCTCACCAAATTAGCAGGGTTGTGCTCAGGTATGTTACCATCCCCATAAGTGGTGAACGCGATACCCCTTTCTCCCGACGCGTTTCGTTATATCTCATCAGGGGAGTCGATTGGGGCCATAATTACTGTGTATCACAGGTGGCCGTTTCATATCCAGACTGACATCATGTGTGCATATAGTAGCGCGTTACCTCCTTTTATATGTTCGCGCCTTGCCGTCCAGGGAAGCCAACACTTCCGGTTCCTTGTTTATCTCACATCCTATGGCTGGGCCGCATACGTCATCAGCGCGTTCGCTCTGTGGAGTGCATCACGCGCTGGGAGCGCGCCAGACAGCCACCGGGCATGCGCTAAAAAGCGCTGCCCTGATTGGAAGGGAGCATGACATCACACATGTCATTGCAGCGCTCATTTCTTAGGACGTATAACACACTAACATAGCGGAACATTCTTAAAAGTATAGGCGCTCAGTACTACTGCTAGCATAGTAGGAATATACACAATTGCTTGTTTCAAATATCCTACTTTAATCCTTCCTATATTAATTTAAATATTAGAAAAATCCATACAACTTTCCTAATGGATTATTCACCACTATTTAGACCATATGCAAGTACCTAGACACAGGAGACTTTTTAGGATTTCTCTTAGAGATTTTCAATGTATGCGTTCAAGTTGCCCTTTCCTCAGTTTGAAATGTAATTAAGAAATCATAGAATCGAAGAATGTTAGAATTGGAAGGAACCTCGAGGGTCTTCATGTCCATCCCTTGCTCAATGAAGGTTTGAATAAACCATCTCAGACAGATGTCTGTCCATAATATGTTTAAAGACTTCTACTGACGGACAATTCACAGTCTGTCTCTAAGACGAGGAACATGTTTGTGCCTTGGGGCAGGACTGTGGGCAGGTCTTTGCTTTGTTTCTCTGGCTTAGAGCAGGTTAGGGCAGTAAGATAAGACTCTGTCTACAGTCCCACCCCGGAGCACGAGCATCTCATTAACTTCTAACACTGATTACACAAGAACCACAATACGGACTTATTCTCCCCAGGTATCATTTTAATTAGTGTAATAGTGCCAACCTGAACGTGTCTGTAGGTTACTTAGCAAAATCCTACTAACAGGTTCACATTATATACCATTCTATCAGTTCTGCCCATTATTCAAGCTTATGTTGTACCTTCTGAATACTTTTCCGGTCTTTTCTAGTGTTAGCTATCCCTCCTAGCTTTGCATCGTCTACAAAATTGATCAGTTTACCTTCAGTTCCCTTATCTAGATCATTTATAAAAATGTTGAACAACACTGGGGCCAGGAAAGAGATTTGTGGTAACTGACTTAAAACACTCTTGAAATTGGATGTGCAACAGTTTATTACTTCTCTTTGACTACGATTACAGAGTTAGTTATGAACCCACCTAACCATAACCTTGTCAATCCCATACTTGGCCATATTTTCAATAAAGATAGTATCAGATACTTTATCAAATGGTTTGCTGAAGTTGAGATATACTATTTCTACCGCATTTCCCTGATCCACCCAGTCAGTGATTCCATCAAAGAAGGAAATTAAATTAGTCTGGCATGGCTTGTCTGCTCAAACCCATGCTGGCTCGGGTTATTTACTGCATTCTTATCCAAGTACTTACATTCATGTTGTTTAATAATTTATTCAAAGATCTTTCCTGGTATAGAAGTAAGGCTCACAGGCCTGTAATTTCCTGGTTACATCTTTTCTTTTTTGAAGATAGGGACAACAATTGCCCTTCCCCAATCTTCTGGGACTTCTCCTGTTCTGCAGGATTTTTTGAAGATTCTGGCGAGTGATTCTGCAATTTCCTCTGCTATCTCTTTTTAGTACTCTAGGAAGTAATTAATATGGACCAGGAGATTGAAATTCACTTATAGATAGTATGGATTATTTTACACCTTTGATAGTTCAGTGAAGATTAGTGATGAGCGAGTATTCTCGTTGATGGGTTTTCCTGAGCATGCTCGGGTGTCCGAGTATTTTGGCGTGCTCGGAGATTTAGTTTTTGTCGCCTCAACTGCATGATTTGTGGCTGCTGGACATCCTGAATACATGTGGGAATTCGCTAACAAACAGGCATTCCTCACATGTATTCAGGCTGTCTAGCAGCCACAAATCATGCAGCTGCATTGACAGAAACTAAATCTCCGAGCACGCCAAAATACTCTGAGGACACCCGAGCATGCTCTGGAAAAAACGAGCAACAAGTATACTCGCTCATCACTAGTGAAGATCGGTTAATGTTACAGTTGCTATCTTAGAAAGTACAGATGCAAAATAGAAATTTAAAATTTTCGATCTTATCAACATCATTTTTGAACACCTCACCCATTTCATCCTGTATAAATGCTATAGCATATTTGCCTTTGCTTTTGATTTGACATACCTCCAAAATAATTTTTTATTGCTTTTGGTCTTTCTTGCAAGCCTCACTTCATTACTGGCTTTAGTTTTTCTACCGCTTGTCCTGCATTCTCTACAGACAGCATTATATTCTTCTTTAGATATGCCTCCTCTTTTCATTTGATATGCATTTCTTTATTTTCTTTTTAGCAAGTGTTTAAGTCTGTGTTCATTAATCCTGGTCTCTTTAAATGCTTTCAATGCTTCCTTTTTTTCACTACTGATTGTGCAGTGAAAATTTCATTTAGCAAAATCTCCCATCCTTCTTGGACATTTCTGTCCTTTAGAACATCCAACCATTGGACATTTCCTACCCTCTTTCTGAGCCTATTAAAATCTGCCTTTCTGAAATCCAAGCTTAAAGTCTGAGTCCTCACAGGTCTTTCTCAACCATTTAGTCCCTGTTAGTAAGAACTAGGTTCAAGATGGCAGATCCTCTTTTCTCCTCTACAGCCCCGTTACACACTGCGATATCGCTAGCAATATCGCTGTAAAGTCACCGATTTTGTGACGTTATAGCGATATCGCTAGCAATATCGCTGCATGTGATACTTAACTCCGACCGGCTCCCCCGCTGGTTATCGCTGATCGCGCGAGAAGCTGCTGGACCATTCCTCGTCGGTCACTTCCTGCGGCGCTTCCTGCTGTGACGACGAGCGACGCGTGGAGCCGGACGGGAGGACGCAGGATCGCCGCGTCTGACAGGTAAGTAGCGATCCCCGTCCCCTGCGATGTCGCTGGTGAGATCTGCCTGAGTGGCAGCTCACTAGCGACCACCTAGCGATTCACCAGCGATCCTGACCGCGTCATATCGCTGGTCGGGATCGCTGGTGAGTCGCTAGGTGTAACGGTACCCTACCTTTTGAAAGATAAAGTTGTCAGCGAGAGAAGATAAGAAGTTTCTGGACCCATTGCTTTGCCTGAGAGAGATTCCCAACAAATATCTGAATAGTTAAAATCTCCCATGATCAGTATGTCAGAATTTTTTGAGAACAAAGACATCTGATGTAAAGAGTTCATCCATAACTTCAGTCTGTCCAGGTTGTCTGTAAACACCTACAATAGTGTCCTTTCTGTTCTTCTCTCCTTGTATTCCTACCCAAACTGTTTCTACAAAGCTACCATTCTCTGAAGCTTGGATATCTGTGGAAGTATACATTTTCCTAATATCCAGTGCAACACCTACTCCCCTTTTGTTAATCCTGTTAATAAAAAATAAGTTGTAGGCTTCAAGGTTTGTATTCCAATCATGTGTATCATCCCATTAAGTGTCAGTGATACCTATGACATCATATCTCCCTTCTGGTGTTATCAGCTCCAATTCTCTTTGTTTCACATGCTTTGTGCATTTGTAATGGCAATTAACAGGAACAGTGGAGACCAAGATAAAGTCTGGAAGACTAAGCAAGATTTAAGTGAGAACTGCTCGTAGGATTGTTAAAGAAGCATCTCAGAACTTCCGCTTGATTGCAAAATGCTCTAAGAAAAATTTAGCAGATTCTGGAGTTGTGGTACATTCATGCTCAAATATGGCCTTCATGGAAAAGTCATCAAAAGAAAACCTGTCCTGCTTCCTCACCATAAAATTCAGTCAGAAGTATGCAAAATAACATCTAAACAAGCCTGATGCATTTTGGTAACAAGACTGATGAGGTTAAAATAGAACTCATTGGCCAAAATGATCAAAGGTATGTGTGGAGAAAAAGGCCACAGAATTTCAGGAAAAGAACATGTCGACAACCATTAAGCATAGGGGTGGATCCATCATGCTTTGGGGTTGTGTTTCAGCCAATGGCACGGCAAATATTTCATGGGTAGAGGGAAGAATGGATTCAATTAAATTTCAACAAATTCTTGATGCAAGCATAGCACCATCTGTAAAAAAAACCTGAAGTTGAAAAGAGTGTGGCTTCTACAAATGTAGTGTCTCTGCTACATACAATACATTCATTTTTGGACAATGATGGAACTGTAGTGCGCGCCATGTTCTTTGATTTCTCTAGTGCTTTCAATACCTTACAGCTGCTCTTATTCCGAAATAAGTTGACTGATATGGCAGTAGATGAGGGGATGGTGAACTGGAAAAGCGACTACCTGACGGACAGTCCGCAGTTTGTAAGGATGGGAGAGGTGGTATCTGGAAGTACGGAGCAGTGTGGGAGCCCCCCTCAGGGTACAGTGCTGTCACCCTTCCTCTTCACATTGTAAACAGCTGACTCTCAGTATAAATCCGATTTCTGTCACCTCCAAAAATTCTCTGATGACTCAGTGATTATAGGGGGAATTGTGGGGTACCGGGGTGAGGAGGAATATAGAAGGGTGGTGTCACGTGGACCCGTCCTGTGTGACACGACCCGCAGGCTGGTAACTAAAACAACAAGACAAGGGGAAGGGAAACAGTTACAACGGTGGGCCCTGCGATAGGGAACGGGGACGTGGAGACCTCCTGCACTCCCCTGAGTCAGTGTCCCTCACACTCCTAACGTTCCCTAGGCCGGTTCCACACCGGGCGCCGATCAGGATACCTGTCACCCTAGCACACCCTACACCTATCCCTTGCTAGGGAGCTGGGTGGTGCAGGTGTTGTGTTTGCAGGTATGCAGGATGCAGTGACGAGTCACGAGACAACCTGGTGCTTTCTAAAATAACTTTTATAAGACTGGGGGAACTTTCCTCAGTCACGGATTGGACACCAAAAAAAGGGGTAACTGTTATGAGCTCATTTTCTCCTTCACCTTTGATGTCCGATGAATTCCCTCTGCTGGTGAAAGGAGGTAGTGAAATTGATTTGGATGGGAAAAACCTGTCATCTGAACAGGTGGAGTGTGATTGGACATCCGGAATCTCTGAGTGGATATAAGGCCGCCGACGCCCTGCTGGGTTGCTGGTGATCCTCTCTGCTCTGAGCTCTGGCCTCCAGTTTAGTCCTGTCTACTAAAGCTAAGTTTTTGCTCTGCTATTTTTCCATGAGATTTTGTCTGGCTTACTTAGTGTTTGTGTTCAGCCAGCCCTGGTTGGGACTGGCTGAACTCCATTTTTGTCTCTGATCAGTTGATCTCTTTGCTCTGTTTTCAGAATATACCTGAGTGCTGATATAGTGATTTTGAAGTCTAGTGACTTCAGGGCCTTTTCTATCAGACATGGTGGACATTATTTTTGGCAGGGTTTTTGCGTGATTGCAGACAGTTGCTTTTCTTTCCTGTCCTATCTAGTTAGTGAGGGCCCCATCGTTTGCTCAGCCTGTCTTTCTGTCTGTGTTTGTGTTTTCATCTGTTTTCACTGTCAATACATGTTGGGGGCTGTCTATTGCTTTGGGGTCTGCTCTGGGGCAGTTTAGATTTCCCCTTTCATTCTTAAGGTTTATTTAGTTCTCCGGCTGTGAACGAGGTGTCTAAGACCACCGTAGGAACACCCCACGGCTACTGTTAGTTGTTGTGAATAGGATCAGGGGTCTGCTAGCTACCAACCTCTCCGGTTTTCTGGACTTGGCTTGTATTTTTGTTTTTTCCTCCTCCGGTGACTCATTCATAACAGAATCACCAGCCATACCGCAGATTCTAGGGTACTCAATAGCAGGAAAGAATTGTAAAAAAAAAAAAAAAAAAGTGTCAGAATTTTTTTTTTTAATGTATATTTTTTCCTCTGGGGCCGTAGGAGGAATTTTCTTAATGGAGATTAAGCAATTGTCTGATCGTGTGGAGCAGCTGGCTGCTGAAGTGTGGGGAATTTCCACCTATCTTGCTCATTCACATGATGCTGAACCAAAGATTCCTACTCCTGATGTGTTTTTTGGGGATCGGTCTAAATTTTTGAATTTTAAGAATAATTGTAAATTATTTCTTGCCTTGAAGCCTAACTCATCGGGGAGCTCTGCGCAGCAGGTTAAGGCTAGTTTCACATTAGCGCTTTTAAGAGCAGCGACGGCCTGCGCACGGCCGCCGCTAAGCCCCGCCCCCTGCCGCGCCTCCACCTGTAGCTCCGCCTACCGGCACATGACGCTGCATGCGTCCCCTATTTTTATCACTGGGGGCGCAGGCCGTGCGCAGTATGCGTTTGGCGGCGCATGCGTCCTTTTGACGGTGCGCCGACCTGCGCCAAACGCAACCTGCTGCAGTTTGGTTGCGCTTGGCGCACCGTCAAAAAGGCGCATGCGCCGCCAAACGCATACTGCGCACGGCCTGCGCCCCCAGTGATAAAGATAGGGGACGCAGGACGCATGCAGCATCATGCGCCGGTAGGTGGAGCTACCGGCGGAGGCGCGGCAGGGGGCGGGGCTTAGCGGCGGCCGTGCGCAGGCAGTCGCTGTGCTCAAAAGCACTAATGTGAAACTAGCCCAAAATTGTCATCTCTTTGCTGCGCGGCGATCCCCAGGATTGGGCGTTTTCTTTGACACCTGATGATCCTATTCTAACTAATGTGGACGCCTTTTTTCAAGCCTTGGGGTTGTTGTATGATGAACCTAATGTATTGATCAAGCTGAGAAAGCCCTGTTGGCATTGAGCCAGGGTCAGGATTCTGCAGAGTTATACTGTCAGAAATTCCGAAAGTGGGCGGTCCTTACTACCTGGAATGATGGTGCCTTGGCAGCTCTCTTTCGGAAGGGTTTGTCAGAAACCGTAAAAGATACTATGGTGGGATTTCCTGTTCCCTCTGGTCTTGACAATTCCATGTCATTAGCCATTCAGGTTGATCGGCGTTTACGTGAAAGTAAAAGTACACGAGAAATGTTGCCACCTGTTGAACAAATGTCTGAACCTATGCAATGTGATAGAGTTTTGTCTAGGGCGCAACGTCAGGAGTTCAGAAGGTGTAATAAGCTGTGTTTTTTCTGTGGAGATGCCTCTCATATGATTTCTGTCTGCCCTAAACGAGAGAAACGTTTTGCACACACATTTGCTGTGGGTGGTGTTCAACCTAAGTTTCTTCTGGCAATTACTCTGATCTGCTCCCGGTCCACATTTTCCGCTAAGGCTTTTGTGGATTCGGGAGCGGCTCTGAACCTGATGGACTTGGATTTTGCTAAACGTTGTGGGTTTCCTATGACACCTCTGCGGACGCCTATCCCTTTGAGGGGTATTGATGCTACTCCTTTGGCGAAGAATAAACCTCAGTTTTGGACCCAGGTGGTAATGCGGGTCGCCCCAGACCATCAAGAAAATTGCAGATTTTTGGTGTTGCATAATTTGCATGATACCATTGTTCTGGGATTTCCCTGGTTGCAAATCCATAATCCAGTTTTGGATTGGAAATCTGTGTCTGTGGTGAGTTGGGGTTGTCGGTGTGCTCTTGGTGACGCTCCTGTTTTCTCCACCTCTCCCCAGTCGCATGATGTTCCTGACTATTTGGCTGATTTTTATGATGTATTTAGTGAGAATAAGTCTGCCTCTTTGCCTCCTCATAGGAGTTATGACTGTGCAATTGAGTTGAGCCCTGGGTGTAAATTTCCCAAGGGTCGACTTTCCAGTTTATCTGTACCCGAGCACGAGGCTATGCGATCTTATATTAAGGAGTCGTTGGAGAAGGGTCATATTAGACCATCCTCTTCACCCTTGGGTGCTGGTTTTTTTTGTGGCCAAGAAAGATCGTTCATTAAGGCCTTGTATTGACTATCGTTCCCTCAACAAAATTACTGTTAAATATCAGTATCCGTCACCCCTGATTTCTGATCTATTCTCCAGAGTTAAAGGTGGTTTGCTGGTTTACCAAGCTTGACCTCAGGGGGGCGTATAATCTTATTCGCATTAAGCATGGGGATGAATGGAAGACGGCGTTTAATACTCCGGAGGGACATTTTGAGTACCTGGTGATGCCTTTTGGGCTCACTAATGCCCCTTCTGTCTTCCAGTGCTTCATGAATGATATTTTCTGGGACTTTGTGGATAAATTTGTGATCATCTATCTGGATGATATTTTGATCTTTTCCAGGGATTGGGACTCTCATGTGGAACATGTTCGGACTGTGTTCCGGATTTTGAGGGAGAATTCCCTGTATGTTAAGGGATCGAAATGCCTTTTTGGTGTACAGAGGATTTCATTTTTGGGATTTATTTTGTCTCCGTCAACTATTGAAATGGACCCGGCCAAGGTACAGGCCATTTATGATTGGGTTCAGCCCACTTCTTTGAAGGCCCTCCAGAAGTTTTTGGGTTTTGCTAATTTTTATTGTAAATTTATAGCTAATTTTTCTGGTATTGCCAAACCATTGACTGATTTGACTAATAAGGGTGCTGATGTGCTGAATTGGTCTCCAGAGGCTGTTTCTTCCTTTCAGGAGCTGAAGCGGAGGTTCTCTTCTGCTCCGGTTTTGCGGCAACCTGATGTCTCACTCCCATTTCAGGTAGAGGTGGGCACTTCTGAGATTGGTGCAGGAGCTGTTTTGTCCCCAAAAGATCCGGTAACATCTAAAATGAATCCCTGTGCTTTCTTTTCCAGAAAGTTCCCCCCATCCGAACGCAGCTATGATGTGGAGAATCGGGAACTGTTAGCCATGAAATGGGCATTTGAGGAGTGGAGATATTGGTTGGAGGGAGCTAAACATCAAGTTGTGGTCCTTACTGACCACAAGAATTTGATTTACCTTGAGTTGGCCAAACGCTTGAATCCTAGACAGGCTAGGTGGGCCTTGTTTTTCACACATTTTGATTTTGTGGTCTCTTTTCTTCTGGGCACTAAGAATGTCAAGACAGACGCCCTCTCTAGGAGTTTCTTTGCTGATTTTCCTATTGTGACCAAGCCTGCTACCATCTTAGGTGAGGGGGTAGTTCTTTCTGCCATCTCGCCCGATTTGAGACGTGCTCTGGAAGAGTTTCAGGAGGACAAACCTGAGCGTTGTCCCATTGGAAAATTGCATGTTACTGACCAGTGGAGGAAGAGAGTAATGTCTGAAGTTCATTGCTCCGCATTGGCTGGTCATCCAGGTATTTTTGGTACTAGAGATTTGGTGAGTCGGTCTTTTTGGTGGCCCGCCTTGTCTCGTGATGTCAGGAATTTTGTGCAGTCCTGTGCGACTTGCTCCCAGTCTAAACCTTGTTCTCGCTCTAGTGGGTTGTTGATGCCTTTGCCGGTGCCCAGGAGGCCATGGACCCATATTTCAATGGATTTTATTTCTGATATGCCTGTTTCTCAGAGAATGACTGTTATTTGGGTGATTTGTGATAGATTCTCTAAGATGGTCCATCTTTTACCACTCCCTAAGTTCCTCAGAGTTGGTGCCCTTGTTTTTGCAACAGGTGGTTTGCTTGCATGGGATTCCTGAGAACATTGTGTCTGACAGAGGAGTTCAGTATCTTTCTAGATTTTGGAGGACTTTTTGTTCCAAGCTGGGAATTCAGTTGTCCTTCTCTGCGTTTCACCCTCAGACTAATGGGCAGACAGAGAGAAAAAAAACAGACTTTGGAGTCTTATTTGAGATGTTTTATTTCTGCTGATCAGGATGATTGGGTTTCATTTTTGCCCTTGGCCGAATTTGCTTTAAATAATAGAGCTAGTTCTGCCACTTTGATGTCACCTTTTTTTTGTAACTTTGGGTTTCATCCTCGATTCTCTTCAGGGCAGGTGGAGTCTTCTGCCTGCCCAAGTGTTGACACTGTGGTGGAGAGAATGCACCAGATCTGGGACCAAGTGGTGGATAAGTTGTCTCTCTCCCAGGAAAAGGCCCAGCGGTTTTCCAACCGACATAGGACCATTGGTCCCCGGTTTAAGGTGGGTGATATGGTTTGGTTGTCATCAAAGAATATCTCTATGAAGGTGGCTTCTCCAAAGTTTAAACCTAGATTTATTGGACCTTACAAGATTTTGGAGATTCTTAATCCGGTCTCTTTTCGATTGGCTCTTCCTGTTACATTCAAGATCCATAACGTGTTCCATAAGTCTCTGTTAAAGAGGTTTGTTGAGCAAGTAGTTCCTGTGGTGGCACCTCCTGACCCGGTATTGGTTGAAGGTAATGTGGAATATGAGGTTGAGAAGATACTGGATTCTCGTCTGGCTAGACGGAGACTCCAGTATTTGGTTAAGTGGAAGGGTTATGGCCAGGAGGATAATTCTTGGGTCTCTGCATCCGATATTCATGCCGAAAGATTGGTTCGTGCTTTTCATCGGGCCCATCCTGATCGCCCTGGTGGCGTGGATGAGGGTTCGGTGACCCTTCCTCAAGGGGGAGGTACTGTTAGGAGCTCATTTTCTCCTTCACCTTTGATGTCCGATGAACTCCCTCTGCTGGTGAAAGGAGGTAGTGAAATTGATTTGGATGGGAAAAACCTGTCATCTGAACAGGTGGAGTGTGATTGGACATCCGGAATCTCTGAGTGGATATAAGGCCGCCGACGTCCTGCTGGGTTGCTGGTGATCCTCTCTGCTCTGAGCTCTGGCCTCCAGTTTAGTCCCATCTACTAAAGCTAAGTTTTTGCTCTGCTATTTTTCCATGAGATTTTGTCTGGCTTGCTTAGTGTTTGTGTTCAGCCAGCCCTGGTTGGGACTGGCTGAACTCCATTTTTGTCTCTGATCAGTTGATCTCTTTGCTCTGTTTTCAGAATATACCTGAGTGCTGATATAGTGATTTTGAAGACTAGTGACTTCAGGGCCTTTTCTATCAGACGTGTTGGACATTATTTTTGGCAGGGTTTTTGCGTGATTGCAGACAGTTGCTTTTCTTTCCTGTCCTATCTAGTTAGTGAGGGCCCCATCATTTGCTCAGCCTGTCTTTCTGTCTGTGTTTGTGTTTTCATCTGTTTTCACTGTCAATACATGTTGGGGGCTGTCTATTGCTTTGGGGTCTGCTGTGGGGCAGTTTAGATTTCCCCTTTCTTTCTTTAGGTTTATTTAGTTCCCCCGGCTGTGAACGAGGTGTCTAGGACCACCGTAGGAACACCCCACGGCTACTGTTAGTTGTTGTGAATAGGATCAGGGGTCTGCAATCCGCTAGCTACCAACCTCTCCGGTTTTCTAGACTTAGCTTGTATTTTTGTTTTTTCCTCCTCCGGTGACTCATTCATAACAGGTAACACGTGTTGCCCTCGCAGGGGCTCTAGACAAGCAAACACCAAAGAGTAGAACACGACTACTTCCGGCACTAGCCGGTCACTATAGGGCCGCAGTTTGGCCGACTATGGGTCCTTAATTGGAAAGTCAACTTAGCTGCTGTCCAGACGTCCCTCGCTGTTCGGGTTGGTGGTCTTTCGGCATAGTAGTTGCTGGGCCCAGTTGCTGAGGCGTTGTCGGAGTCTTCGCGCCCTCCGGTGTGCAGGCGACACTGGGGCCCCACAGGGCCCGGCGAAGTCCTTGGACGGGTGGGCCGCAGCCACCGGACTGGGGCCAGCGGCAGCGATGTGCGGTGGCAGATGACAGGCCACCTGCGCAGCTAACGGCTGTGACGGGGAGTCCGCGGTCAGCAGAGGCCCGGCTCCTGCTGCGGGCCTGAGCGGGACGGTGGTGACTGCCGACGGCACGGTACTTGCTGCAGTCACGGGCGAGCACGGGGCGGTTGCGGGTGGCAGGGAACAGGCCGCAGCCACAGGCAGAGTGGAGGCGGCAGCAGCTGTGGGTGACCGCGGATAGGCCGCAGCCGCAGGCTGAGAGGAGGTGGCAACCCGCCTCCTTTATACTAGTCCCTCCCCCAGCCCATCTGTCTTTCAGAACGGTCCGTCCTCGAATTCTGTCCCCCGGGAACAGTTTCCCCCGGAACCCGGATGATGGCTCCCTTGGTTCCGGCCCGGACACTCAACGGGGGCCGTTCCTCCCATACTCCCCCGCCCTGTATGCTCGCCAGTCCTCGGGCGAGGGTTTTTGTAGCCTTGGGTTAGTCTTTTGAGACAACGGTCCTTGTCGCCATACGAACTGGTCCTGTTAGTAACGTTCAGGGGGTTTGCCAGCTGTTGACCCCTCGGAGCGTCGAAGCTCGGGTGTAGTGGAGTCTTCTGGGGTGGTGGAGGGTGGTCGACTAGTTGGTTCTGGTGGGATTTCAGGGTCTACGGTAGTGCCACTGCTGGGGCACCCCGCAGATGTGACGGGGAAGTCCTCTTCGTCATCCAGGTCCCTGACCATAGGCAGGGGGTCAGGGACCTGGGGGGTCGGTTCGGGTCGCGGGGGATCGGTAGACGTACATGATCGTAACATGTTACGGTGCACAACCCGAACGAGAGGCGCGTTGTTTCCTTCAGATTGTATTTCGTACACAGGCCCGTCGGGGCTTATTCGCCGCAACACTCGGTACGGGTTCACCTCCCACCGGCGCTCTAACTTATTTTGGGGGCGTTGATCAAGTACAAGTACCCGATCCCCAGCTTGAAAGTCAATGGGTGGGGGTAGTGCTCCCCCTTGGTGTTCTAGATCCTGGAGCTTCGTATGGACGATACGGTGGAGGGTCTGCAGCCGATGCCCGTGGTTTCGGACCCACGAGGATACCCCGGTCCAGGGTTGTGGTTCCTCCGGGTTCAATTCCACCTCCATAATGCCTTTGCCTTCTCGTCCGAACAGCAATGAGTAGGGGGTGTAACCAGTCACTCGATGCACCCGATTGTTATACACCCACACCAGCTCGGGGACATATTCAGGCCAGCAGGCCTTGCGGTTGCTCTCCATGGTGCACATCATTTGGATTAGCGTACAATTGAATCATAGAATCATAGAATCATAGAATCATAGAATCGTAGAGTTGGAAGGGACCTCCTGGGCCATCTGGTCCAACCCCCTGCTCAAAGCAGGATTCGCTAAATCATCCCAGTCAGATGTCTGTCCAGCCTCTGTTTGAAGACTTCCATTGAAGGAGAACTCACCACTTCTCGTGGCAGCCTGTTCCACTCATTGATCACTCTAACTGTCAAAAAGTTTTTTCTAATATCTAATCTGTGTCTCTTCCCATTCAGTTTCATCCCATTGCTTCTAGTCTTTCCTTGTGCAAATGAGAATAAAGTTGATCCTTCTACAATGTGACAGCCCTTTAGATATTTGTAGACAGCTATTAAGTCTCCTCTCAGTCTTCTCTTTTGCAAACTAAACATTCCCAAATCCTGCAACCTTTCCTCATAAGACAGGGTTTGCAGACCGGTCACCATTCTGGTCGCTCTTTTCTGAACTTGCTCCAGTTTGTTGATGTCTTTTTTAAAATGTGGTGCCCAAAACTGGACACAATATTCCAGAATCGCTCGCAAGCTCCATTTCCCTGCGGGTGGTATGGCGTAGTCCGCGATTTATTGATACCGTAAAGATAGTGTAGCTCTTCCATGACTTTTCCTAGGAAGCACGCCCCTTGGTCCGAATGTATTCATTGTGGACAGCCGTACACTTGAATAAAGTTCTTACAAATCGGATAGGCTGCCGACTCCGCTGTTTGGTCTCGGGTGGGGGTGACCACGGCAAACTTGGTGAAATGGTCCACCATAACGAGGCAATGTGCATACCCCTGATAGGCAGGACCTATGGTTAGATAGTCCACCGTAAGAAGCTCCAGAGGGGCTGATGTTACAATAGTTTGCACCGGGGCTCGTTGCGTGGGGGGTTTAGCGAGCTCATACGAGCGGCAGGTTCGACAAACTTCTTCTACAGCAGCGTGCAAGCGTGGGTGGTACACTATCTGCTGTAGCCATTGTAAAGTCTTTCGAGCACCGAAATGAGCCCCCTTTTCATGGGCTACCCGGGCCAGTTGGTTGAGAATGTCTCCGGGCACGATCACCTGCCACATCGTAGCTGACGTGGTTCGTGACGTGGCTTTTCGATATAAAAGTCCTTTTTTGATGGCTAGTTTTTGCCACTGGCTCAACATCAGCAACATATCTTGGGTCAAAGTCTGTCTTTGTGAGCCCGTGGGCAATTTACCGGTGGCCACCAATCGGCGCAGGAGTCCAATTTCTGTATCTTCTTGTTGCTGCTGGATCCTGTTGTCGCGGGGCTGTTCCAGCATCTCTCCTAGGAGTCCCAGATGAGGCGATTCCTGCGCGTAGATTGTAGGCGCGGCGGTGGTAAGGGCGAATGGCATCTCGTCTGCCACTAGTTCGTCGTCTCGACTTCTCCCTGGGGTGGTGTGTCAGATTCTGGAGAGCGCGTCGGCGTGCACGTTTTCAGCTCCCCGTTTGTAGTTGATCTTATTATTGAATTTGGCCATCCGAGCCACCCACCGTTGCTCGACGGCCCCCAGTTTGGCGTTCTCCAAATGGGCTAACGGGTTGTTATCGGTCCGCACTACTACCTTGGAGCCCGCCAGGTACTCTGCGAACCGCTCCGTCATTGCCCACACCACCGCAAGGAGCTCGAGCTTAAAGGAGCTGTAATTGTCTGGGTTGCGTTCTGAGTCATGCAGCGACTGGCTACCATAGGCGATCACTCCCTCCCGGCCGCCCTGCACCTGTGACAACACAGCTGCTAGTCCCTGAAGGCTCCCGTCGGTATTTAGGATGAACGGTTGCGAGAAACCCGCATATGCCAATACTGGGGCGTCCGAGAGCGCAGCCTTGAGATCTTGAAATGCATAATCTTGCAGTTGCTGCCACTGGATCTTCCGATCATTCGCCCCGGCGGGAGCCCCCTTCAGCAGGTCCTGCAGGGCTCGCACTCGGCGTGCAAAATTTTTCACAAATCGATGGTAATAGCCGGCCAGCCCCAAGAAGGCCCGCACGTCCTTCATCGTCTCGGGGGTAGGTCACCCCAGGACGGCAGCGACCTTTTCCAGGGATGGTCGGACGCCCTCTGCCGAGACGATATGCCCCAGGTACTCGATTTGGGTGCAGAACAGGTGGCATTTCTGGGGCTTTAGATGATAATATCGTCCAGGTATATCAACGTGGCTTCAAAGTTGAGGTCTCCTAGACACCGCTCCATCAACCACTGGAAAGTTCCTGGGGCGTTGGCCAGCCCAAACAGCATCCGATTGAACTCGATCAGTCCCATGGGAAGGATGAATGCCGTCTTGGCCCTGTCTTCCTCCGACATCGGCACCTGCCAGTACCCACTGGCCAGGACAAGGGTTGAAAAGTATGTTGCGTTCCCCAGGGCGGACAGAGATTCTTCTATACGGGGCAGTGGATATGAATCCTTGATGGCGCAGGCGTTCAACTTCCGATAATCCACATAAAAATGCAAAGTGCCATCTTTTTTTCAAACCAGGGCAATAGGGGCCGCCCAAGGGCTCTGGCTTTCTCGTATGACCCCCTTCCGAAGCATTTGGGCTAGCAGAGTTTTCACTTCCTGGTATAGCTGCGGTGATATTTGCCGATATCGCTCCCGGATGGGGGCCGCTCCTGCCGTGGGGATGCCATGCGTGATGGCCGTGGTACATCCGAAGTCGTCCTCGTGACTGGCGAAGACACTGTAAAATTGTCCAAGAAGTGACTCTACTTGGAAAAGCTGGGCTGGCGCTAGGCTGGACAGTTCGGCCCGCATTCTCTCCAGGATGACTCGACCTTTTTCTTGTGTCGAGGATGCGGCAGCCTGTTGGGCTTGTACCGTCAATACCCAGGGATCTTCGGGTTGAACCCTCAACTGGACCGTGGGGTCCGGCAGCATCTCCTCCAATGGCCTCACTAGTTTGGCCATCTCGGCCCAGGGCTTCAGGGCGATATCCTGATCTTCCAGGTTGACACAACGTACCAAAACAGTCCCTTCCCGCACTGTGGCCAGTGAGCGGGCCAGCAGGATGCCAGGGTGCAGGCGCTCCGAGTAACATGGTTCCTCCTGCACCTCCACGCCTTTCAGTGGCTTCCAGCTCCGAACGGCGTCCCCCATGCCCAGAGCCCTCTAGTTTAATGTCCGCCGGGGTGGGTATCTCCCACGCTGGACAGTCCCGTGCGAAGTGGCCCAGTTCTCCACACTCATAACACCGGGGCGGTGAGGCTCGGCCACCCTGGGTGTTGCGAGGCCCCCAAGGCCGGGAATTGTAGCTAGGTCGGCCAGGCGCGGGCTCTGTTCTCTTCTTCACTTCGGCCAGCTCACCCCGGATACTCTTCAGTTCCTGTCTCATTTCCTCAATCCATTGAGGCTCTTCGACCACGCTTACGGAGGACTCCATGCTCCGGGTCTTCCCCACAGGAGCAGTCATCCCCTGCTCTTGCTCTCGCACCCAGGCCTGACTCCCAACTTCAGAGAAGGCTAAACGTGGGTTCACTCGGACCTGTTCCCGCATTGCCTGCATGATTAGCAGGTCCCGGAGTCCAGTCACTAACAGGTCACACAATGTAATGTCGATGGGCCCTACCCCCATTCCGTCCTTCCTTTCTGTGGCGGTGTGTAGCTCCTGGAGGGCGTTCATATACTGGGTGATGTTCTCCCCCTCCCCTGCATCCGACTGAACAACCGGGTTCTCAACCCCCCCACGTCTGTTGGATCTCCGTGGGTTTCTTCCAGGATCTGTAAGACCCTGGCAAAGGTGTTGCGACGCCCCTGGGGTCTCAACATAACCGACTTCCAGGCCTCCCCATCCAGCAGCATAAGGGCCACCTCAGCCTCTAGATCGGGGGTCATGGGGTGCATACGGAAGAGGCCCCGCATACGTTTGGTCCAGCTCCACCATAGGGTATTGGAGCCAGAAAACCAGGGCAAGTTACTTAGCATAGCCCCCAGGGAGATGCTGGAGCGGGGACCCCCATCATCCGCAGCGTCCGCAGCCCTCCTCTGATCAGGCGCACCGCCATCTGCACTCGGAGACTGCATCCTGCCGACTACGCCAAATGTTGTGTTTGCAGGTACGCAGGATGCAGTGACGAGTTGCGAGACAACCTGGTGCTTTCTAAAATAACTTTTATAAGACTGGGGGAACTTTCCTCAGTCACGGATTGGACACCAAAAAAAGGGGTAACACGTGTTGCCCTCGCAGGGGCTCTAGACAAGCAAACAACAAAGAGTAGAATACGACTACTTCCGGCAATAGCCGGTCACTATAGGGCCGCAGTTTGGCTGACTATGGGTCCTTAATTGGAAAGTCAACTTAGCTGCTGTCCAGACATTCCTCGCCGTTCGGGTTGGTGGTCTTTCAGTGTAGTAGTTGCTGGGCCCAGTTGCTGAGGCATTGTCAGAGTCTTCGCTCCCTCCGGCGTGCAGGTGACACTGGGGCCCCCATAGGGCCCGGCGAAGTCCTTGGACGGGTGGGCCGCAGCCCCCGGACTGGGGACAGCGGCAGCGATGTGTGGTGGCGGATGACAGGCCACCTGCGCAGCTAACGGTTGCGACGGGGAGTCCACGGTCAGCAGAGGCCCGGCTCCTGCTGCGGGCCTGAGCGGGACCGCTGATGGCACAGTACTTGCTGCAACCATGGGCGAGCATGGGGCGGCTGCGGGTGGCGGGGAACAGGCCGCAGCCACGGGTGGAGGAGAGGCGGCAGCAGCCGCGGGCTGAGAGGAGGCGGCAATGGCCATGGGTTGGACTGGGGCCGCTGTGGCCGTGGGCTGGAGCAGGGCAGCAAGTCTTTGATGATCCCCTTGGCACCGACCCTCCGGAGTCCTCAGTGAGCGTCCTCTATTGCACTGGTTAGTCGCTATAGCTTCCCGTTGCTCCCACGCTCTCCTGCAGTCTCTGTCCCGGTCTGCTGACTCATCGTCCGGGGAATTCTCCGCCTCCTTTATACTGGTCCCTCCCCCAGCCCATCTGTCTGTCAGAACGGGCCGTCCTCGAATTCTGTCCCCCGGGAACAGTTTCCCCCGGAACCCGGATGATGGCTCCCTTGGTTCCGGCCCGGACACTCGACGGGGGCCGTTCCTCCCACACAGGCACTGGCCCCACCGCTGTAGTAATACACACCAGGGAAAAATACAAACAGGTATTCACCACTTAGCTTTGCTCTGTTGCTATTGCTCCCAGCAACAGAGTCCACCACCAGAATGCAGCTTTCCCCTGAAGATCGACACCTGAGTTCAACTTCCACCAGAAGCTATACACCAGAGCTCCCCTGAGCTGCCAGGAACTATTCTCTGTAGTTCCTTTCTCCACTAGACTTGGTTGGGAAAGAGCAATATCACCAACACCTGCTCATAGACCATGTGACCCTATATAGGAAAAGAGGATGGTCAAATGATCAGGGGCAAAAAGCTGCTATAACCCCACTGACCACCGGGGGCAAAAGACAAAGCAAAGAAAACATCAAGTACAATGACCCTAACGGCCACCGGGGCAAAACTATCATTAAGCACATAGCTTAAGGGAAAAAAAGGTTCTTAGTGCTTTTTATCTGTCATGATCCAGCATGGATCATGACAGGTGGTTTCTGACTTTATACATTGGTGCCGGACTAAGGCTAAGTGCACACGTACCGGAACTCTCGCGGAAATTACAACGAGAATTCCGGAATTCCATTCCGCGGGAAAATCGCATTTTAAATTCCCGCGATTTTCCCGCGGAAAAACTAGCATTTTGCAAGCGTAATTAGCTTGCAAAATGCTAGCGTTCTCCAAGCGATCTGTAGCATCGCTTGGAGAACTGATTGACAGGTTGGTCACACTCGTCAAACATAGTGTCTGACGAGTGTGACCAACTTTTTACTACTGAGGCCGCCTATGCAGCATCAGTAGTAAAAGATAGAATGTAAAAAAAAATAAAAAATGGTGTTATTCTTACCTTCCGACGTCCCGCGCATCCGTTCCCAGTAATCCTTTGCGAAAATGCCCGCGATGATGTCCATTCTCGCGGGATCGCGATGTCTCGCGGTAATTCGCGATGACGTCGCGCGAATGACCGCGAGACTTCGCGTTCTCGCGAGAACGGACGCCATCGCGGGCATTTTCACAAAGGATTACTGGGAACGGGAGCGTGGAGAGAGGCGGGAATACTGCACGGGATGCCGGAAGGTAAGAACAACAATATTTTTTTATTTTAAATTCTATTTTTTACAGGGATATGGTACCCGAAGTCCGGAGGACAGTCTCCTCTCCTCCGGACCATGGGTACCATCCGAAAATGTTCTGCTTACTTTCCGCATGGTGTGCACAGCCACATGCGGGAAGTAAGCGGAACAATGCATTCCTATGGCTGCGGGAACGCCGCGATTCCGCAAATTAATGAGCATGCTGCGTTTTTTACCGCAAAGCGATTCCGCCGCGGTAAAAACCGCAGCATTAGCACAGCATTGCGGAATCCCATAGGAATGCATGGGATGCTTATTTTTCGCGTTTTCGCGACAAAATCGCGCGGTTAAAACCGCCGCGGAAACGCGAAAAAAACGCCACGTGTGAACTCAGCCTAACTGTCTAGAACTAAATGTAAAGAAAACAAGGAAGTTGTGGTGAGTTATAAAAGGAAAAAGGATATCTACTTACCGATCACTATTGCTGGCCAGGAGGTAGAGATGATTGTGAGCTACAAATATTTGGGGGTTCACCTTGACAGCAAACTTGATTGGAGGTGTCATACAGAGAAGATTTACAAGAAGGGAATGAGCAGACTGTACTTTCTGCGGAAGCTCAGGTCGTTCAATGTGTGCATTAAAATGCTGGACATGTTCTACCAGTCCGTTGTAGCAAGCGCCATCTTTTTTGCTATCATTTGCTGGGGCAGTGGGGTGCGAGTAGCTGACGCTAATAAGCTCAACAAACTTATCAATAAGGCAAGTGCAGCTGTTGGCCTCCATCTTGACTCTTTTGAGGAGGTAGTAGAGGATAGGATTCAAAAGAAGTGCAGGGCTATAATGAACAATAATACACACCCACTATATGGGCTGTTCTCGAATCAGAAGAGCACATTCAGCAGCCGTCTAATCCTACTAAGGTGCAAGAAGGAGAAATTCAGGAAATCGTTTGTGCCTACTGCTATGGGGATGTATAGCAATTCACTAAGGGTGAAAGATGGCTACAACCTAGGGACGGCGCACTAAGGGAAATGTCAGAGATTTCTGTACGTTTTTTACGTATTGTGGTTAGTCATGTGCAAGACCTGTGTCTAGTAGTTACTCTATGTAATGCTGTTTGTAATGTTTTGTTCGTAATGCTGTTGTAACACTGCTGTGATACAAATAATTTCCCTCGGGATCAATAAAGTGTATCGTATCATATCATAAATGGATAATGATTCTAACTACAAAATTCACAATAGACTACCTCAAAAGGTGCAAGCTGAAGGTTTTACAATGGCCCTCACAGTCTCCTGATATAATGAACTGTACCCCAGTATGGGGAACATTATTACTCAGAGGGTCGTTTCTTATTACATATCATTCTCTCTAGTTAAGTCTGGGGCTGATCCTTATTATGTAGCGTCCTCTATTGTTATGTACAGGGCTGTCCATTATTACATATCATCAAGTCTTGTTAAACTGTATATAGCTAATTCCCTTCCATAGTGTATTCTCATTATTTTTGGTATTCACATCACCATTTGTTTATTAGCACTTAGAGTACTCTCTTGTTAGATATTAAATAAAATGACTGCTGATAGAGCACCAGAACACGAGTCCATCAGCCTCCAGCATGAGTAAAGAAGCTTTACCATGTTCCATCAGCAGCCATTTCAGTTTATATCTAACAGGAAAGGACACTATATGATAAAGAACAGCGCAAATTAAATAATTAATATTTTATATGCAACAGACGGTGCTGTATATAACAAGGGAGGGCACTGTGTAATAAGGGACGGCAACATACATAATGAGAGGAGACTATGTAATATGTATATATCTTTATAGCTTGGTTGCAATAAAAGGAGGGGGACCCAAACACTTTCCTTACACAGGGGCCCCAAGTTGTCAGTGTCCGCTCCTGATCTCTGGTATCCACAAAATTTAACATTTCACTAATTTTGGTCTGAAAGTAAATATCTACCTTGCTTTATCTTGTTTTGCGCTGATTCATTTCATTAGATATTTTTAAACATGGATTAAACAAGGCTATGCGCTGACTGCCTTCAGCCACTACTAGGGGAAGCTTAGGAGCTGCCAATGTGCGGCATAACAGCTTCAGCCACTACTAGGGGAAGCTTAGGAGCTGCCAGTGTGCAGTATAACAGTATGCACTAAGCTCCATAGCTCCCTCTAGTGGTGACTGTAGGCAGCACTGAGAATCAGCCTAGCATTCAAGTAACATCTCAAGATGATATCAAGCTCATCTTTATTTCTGGACAACTTTGATAAAATTGCATAAGCATGTCTCCTTTCTGACAGACAACACCTTTTAACACCCCATTCCAGCCCCTGAATGTACCTCAGAATATTGGGGCTTTGTGTTATGGTAATAAAAAGTTATAGGAGATTCCCGAAGGCTTTTGGGGGAAACCAGAAGATTTATCAACTCTTCTAGGAGTCTAATAGAGACTCCCAGATGTTCCAAGAGTGTTGGCAATTATGGCCTTAAAGGGGCTATCTAAGCAAAATAAAAATTTTCTTGATGGCTTGGTATGTTAAAAAATAACAAAGTGATATCCACCTTCTGTGACTTACTTGAATGCAGCGCTGGCAGCTTCATGGGCTGTCTTTAGCCGGGAGGAAGATGTCACCGGTTAACCAACAGTAGGACCTCATTAGCCTTTGATGGGTTGCCGCAGTCAGATGACCTTTTGCAGCACATGATCAGTGACATATCGCTTCGAGAGTGGCCTGTGCTGGATCTAGGTGAATGTTATTTTTTTTTATATATATATATATATATATATATATATATATATATATATATATATATATATATGAAGCCACCCGGAAAATATTCTTTTAGCTTAGGGAACCCCTTTAACTGTTATGCATCAGTCCTATGAGTCAGCAGGTCTTTTGATCCCACTCTGCTACCAGGATCCCTGTGTGACAATCAAGCTTATGCCTCTATTGCCTTTGCATAAAATATTATCAGGTTCTGTGGATGTACAAATCGAGTAAAAATGACCACCAGGGAAATATTACTTATTTCAATTATTAATTTTTATAAACTTACCTTTATTTTGGCAAATTTCTGATTCCTCAAACTGATCTGTTATAAAAGATAATAGCAAGAAGACAGTTTTTTTTTAATTTCATTGTATAATTTTCATAGCTTACTATACAATACCCATACTATATGTTAGTATTTCTTTCCCTCTTCTCACATGCAGCATGCCAATTGTCCCAAATTTTCTAGGACTGTCCTGATTTTTTCAGAAAATTTGCTGTGTGATGGGCTTCGTTCGGGACTGGAGCAATCAAATGTGGGACCTCAGGGCAGGACTAAAACTTCCTTAAAGGGAATCTGTCACCCCATTTTTTGAGTATCAGCTGCCGGCACCGCCATCAGGGGCTTATCTACAGCATTCTGTAATGCTGTAGATAAGCCCCTGATGTAACCTGAAAGATAAGAAAAATGACATATTATACTCACCCCGGGGCGGTCCGGGTCCGGTTTTGGTCCGATGGGTGAAGCGGTCCAGTCCGGCGCCTCCCATCTTCTAACGGTGATGTCCTCTTCTTTGCTGCCTGTCGTGGCTCCTGCGCAGGCGCACTGCTCTGCCCTGTTGAGGGCAGAGTGGAGTACTGCAGTGCTCAGGTGCCGGGAGAGGTCCGGCGCCTGCGCACTGCAGTATACTGCTCTGCCCTGCGCAGGAGCCATGACAGGCAGCAAAGAGGACGTCACTGTTAGAAGATGGGAGGTGCTGGACCGCAACACCCATAGGACCAAGACCGGACCGCCCCCTGGTGAGTATAATATAACTCATTTTTCTTCTCTTTCAGGTTACATCGGGGGCTTATCTACAGCATTACAGAATGCTGTAGATAAGCCCCTGATGTCGGTGCCGGCAGCTGATACTCGAAAAATGGGGTGACAGATTCCCTTTAAATTTCCAACAACAGTATTGGTAAGCCATGAAACCAATGTGGCAGTCACGATACAGTTGGATTTTTCCCTAAAAAATATTACGGTAGATGTATGAAACTACATATGGGTAACAGTCACTTTAACCCCTTCTTGATGTACCATAGGATACTATCATTTTCTCTATAAGCTACAGTATTGCAGTATTTAGAACGGGATCAAAAATTTCAGGTTCAAAATCCCACAGAGGAATAAAAAAAGCGAAAAAAAAGAAGAAAAATAAAAACAGAATTCAAATACCCACCATCACCCGATTAAAAATATATAAATAATAATAAATTTTTTTTTATAATTACTGAATTTGTAAAAGTCCAATCTATCTGAATATAAACTTTTCGAACCCGTATGAAAAAAAAGCAAAATGCCAGAGTTTACATTTTTATTGTCACCATCATTTTTCCACAAAAAATGCAATAGAAAAACGATACAGTGTTATATAAAACCCAACACATGGTGCTTAAAAAAAAGTCGACTAACCAAACGAAAAACAAGCCCTCACACAGCTCCATTGAGGAAAACAAATGATATGGGTGTCAAAAAATGGCGACGCACACAGATTTTTAACCACTGCAAAGAAAATATACAAGTTTAGTATCACCATAATCATACTGACCCACAGAGACATTTTTGGCAGGTCATTTTTACTACACCCTAGATGAAGCTGGTGCGAAACATGGGTCTATTCTGTGTGGGTTCAGAGATTATGAATATTTTGTCTTTGATCTCTAGGTTTCATCTTTTATGGCATCTTGAGGTATCTGTCTACTCAATTTTGGATTATTCTGCACCAAGATTTTTTGACTTTTTTTTCTCATTGAATTATGGTCATCATCTGTGGCTCACCCACTTGTGTATTTTCTGTTTCTAATGTGTTTATGGACTTTTTTTTTGAGACTTGTGAAGTCACTTGTGAAGTGATGGTGGCGGAGATACGTGTCACTGCGCATGATTGCGTCAGTGATGTAAAACCAGAATAGTTTCCTCCAGCACACTGCATGTTGGGACTGGCAGAGCTTCCAGTATTCAGTGGTTTCTGGAGAGATAGGACTCCAGGGAGTGGAGTGCTCTAACTGAACTGTGGACATTGCTGCCTGTTAGCGGGCTGATCCCACTAGGAAAATGATTGTGTTTCTTTCTTTTGTTTCTT
Organism: Dendrobates tinctorius; assembly: GCF_039654945.1. Lineage (NCBI taxonomy): Eukaryota > Metazoa > Chordata > Amphibia > Anura > Dendrobatidae > Dendrobates > Dendrobates tinctorius. The sequence continues at coordinate 22,205,404 of NW_027361707.1, read as the reverse complement.
CACTTTGCTGTTTTGCCCAGAGGACTGTGTTTGTTTTTCAGCTTGGTTTATGCTGCTACAATAAACCATGCATTTTCTTAAAGGGAACCTGTCACCCCCCCCAGGTGTTTTTAAGTAAAGGAGCCACCTTGTGCAGCACTAATGCTGCATTCTGTCAAGGTGGCTCTGTTACTTAGCTTCCGTTCCACCGCAGTAATAATCGTTTATAAAATTGTTCAAAAATACCTGAAGTTTGACAGGGGGGGGCAGGTCTTTCCCCCTCTGACAGACGCCTCGCATCCATCACTCATTTCATATTTCAGTTTTCTTTTGAAATGCTGGCGCCTGCGCTGTACTATAGTTTCGTGGGCATGCGAAGTTAGCGCTGCCCGACGTGCCCGTGCTCTCAGATCACATCCTGGCCTTCATATCGCGCGGCCACAGATCCCGCCCCGCAGTCGCTTATGATTTATTCACACTGGGGGCAGGGATTCTTGGGCATGAGAGCCGCAGATAACTACTTCACATGCCCGAGATTCCCAACCCCGCAGTGTGAATAAACCATAAGCGACTTCGGGGCGGGATCTGTGGCCGCACGATATGAAGGCCGGGATGTGATCTGAGAGCATGGGCACGTCGGGCAGCGCTGACTGCGCATGCCCACGAAACTATAGTACGGAGCAGGCGCCAGCATTTCAAAAGAAAACTGATGAGGCGGCGCCAAATACGAAATGACTGATGGATGCGAGGCGTCTGTCAGAGGGGGAAAGACCTGCCCCCCTGTCAAATTTCAGGTATTTTTGAACAATTTTATAAACTTTTATTTCTGCGGTGGAACGGAAGCTAAGTAACAGAGCCACCTTGACAGAATGCAGCATTAGCGCTGCACAAGGTGGCTCTTGAACTTAAAAACGCCTGGGGGGGGGGGTGACAGGTTCCCTTTAAAGAGACAGTGTTCCAGATATACAGTACCTCTGTGTCCAGCCGTGTGAGGGCTCTATCACGCTAGTTATCTATTTTGGATAAATTCCGGGTCTGCTTTTCTATTCTCTAAGAGAAGTTACACAATGAGTGCTGTAAAAACAAAAAACAATGGAATAATGGCACTTTTTTTTTATATAATTTCACCACACTGGCAGCTTGGAATGTCACCATCCATTCATTCTACCATATAATGTATTGAAAAATAGGGAAAAAAATTCAAACTTGTCCTTACTTAAAAATAAAACAAAACAGATGGCTCTTGGAAGAAGATGAGGAAAAAAAATGAGCGTGAGTCTATCTTTAGGCGCCGAGAAGAGTAAATAATAAGTATACGCCACGTGGCAGCTATAGATGGGCAATACATGGATTCCTATTGCACGGCATCATGCTTGTAGAGTCTATAAAGCAATGTCCTGAGAATCTGCCGCACTCTACCACATTACCGCATAGCCAAGGCTTACCGAGCTTGTACAAGTGGCAGACATCAGAATGGGATATTCTTTGCAATAAAGTCTTTGCTGCCTCAAAGTCAAAGTCTTCTTCTTCGGCCCCGTTTTTGCTCAGTCCACTCTCATTTATGGGGAGGAATGTGCTGTTCTGTCTGTATAATAAGACAGCATTAGAATCACCATATTCACAAATCATATGTATTCAAAGGGCACCATTTCTTATAGAACCCTATTATTTCTAAAGAATAAGAAGGAATCACTATGTATCTGGTGTTAGAAAACAAATGGCACTCATTTACCCCCTAATGAGCGAATCACCACAACACGTAGACATGACAGTGGCTCTTAGGTCCCACATGGGAACCCCTTCTTCCTCATGGACACCCTTACGGGGCAAAGAGAGGAGATGATCATTTGCCCTCAGCTTCCCATCGTTTGTAGTAGGGAGGGACAGCATGACCCTGGAATTTAGTTCAGTTTCCAAATGTTGGTGCAGTAAGACCTAAGTTATAAAAAAAACTATTTTAACAATTTTCTTACCCTTTTTCTGACGTATATGGTTTCATATTGCAGGTTCTTACGAATCCAACGCTTCCAGTGGTAACATTTCTTCCCACAAACCACTCCATGCATTCAATATACGTAGTGATGATTTCCACCATGTCTCCACTCTGATACCCGATCTCATCCGGGGCGTCACTTTCATGATTGACTATGGCTTCTACCCAACCTGTGTGTACTAGCATAGAACATATAAAAATATCACTTTACATGATAAAGTAATGAGTTAACAACATGGACAAAAAAAATCCTGCTGCCCCCAAGACCGGTGTTTTGAAAACAAGCAAAACAAAAGACCAAGACCTACCTGCTATATACATAAGCTTTATGTTAGGAACGGCGGAATGCACTAAATAAAAATAAATAATAAAGTGCGTTTGCCGCTCGGGGTCCACCGTGCAGTAGATGTTACACCGCTGCTAGGTAATAACAGACAAGCAATATGGCGGTGTAATGCGCACGTGTTAGACTTCACCCGAAGTGTGCAGAGCGGGCTCTGTTCACACACAGAGGCGCCGCAAAATAAACATACAAAAACACTGAGCCTGTTAGTATCACAGGCCTCAGGTGGATGCACACACGGTATCAGGTCACAGGAGCAGGACCTAAGACAGAGGAGCTGTGTCCGTCTAGACCTACCGTGTGTGCGGCATCGCTACTGCGAACGCCAAAAAGGGCTGCAACTGCAGCACGGCGTAGGACACTGCCGCAGGACGACACAGCTACAAAGCAGGCGCAATGTCGGACGCTAGCGCAGAGGTGCGGTGTGCACAGTGGCCTAAGGCTTGCCACTGACTGGCGCTGACTGCTGAACTAATTCCCTATCCACATGCGTAATATCAGAGGGAAGGGGTTTCTTAATAAGTCAGTCACCAGAATCATACATCCGTCACCATTCACACATAGCAAGTATGGTCTATACTAGCGCATGGCCGAACGGTCACTTTAAGAGGCAAAGAGGCACCACCCGCTCAACAACGACTTACCCTCACTGCCCCTAATTGACCTTGTAAAGAAAAGAAGAAAACACCACCGTGAAACAAAATATTTATAACTGACCCATATACACCAGATTATTAATGACACAGTAGTGGTCTAAACATAAGACCCAATCATAACCAGCTCTTAAATGTCCATCCGGACTTCGATGGCGGGATTTCAGGAAATTTATCAAGAGCAAGCCGTAATGAAAAAATCAATATCTTAAAAAAAATTATAAAAAATCAAAAATAGAAATAAAAAAAAATCGAAAAAATAAATAGAAAAATCAGTAATATGAATGTCCCTGAAATCCCGTCACTTCACCGGAACTAGGGCCAGTACCACTACTTCTGTTAGGGCTGGCTGAATGCACCAAATTATAAAATAGTAGTAGGTGCGTTCGCAGCCCGGGGCCCACCGTGCAGAGGTGGTACACTGCTGCTAGATAATGGCGGAAGAATTACGTGGTGTGAAAACAGTCACACGTGGGTTACGTCACCCAATGTGAACAGGAGCGAACTCTGTTAATGCACAGAGCCGCACAACCGCTGAACGTAGATGTCGGAGCCTGTTTAGCTCACAGAGCCCGGCCAAAAGAGCGCACAGTGTACGGCCACAGAACTCTACCCCAAGGACACAGGGTTAGAGTCCCTCTAGGCCCACTGAGCGCTATGAGGTGTGGAGCACGTGCACTGAGGCGTGCCGAGTCCCTGGTGAGGACTGATGCCTGACTCAACCTCTGACCTACCTACGCCTAAGCCTGGACGCTAGCAGGCTAGGCTGCACGACACATGCGTACCAAGGGTAGGGGTTTCTTAATGAGTCATTCACCAGAGACATTCATATGTGCATACATCACTCACTCCACATAGTCTGTAAATACAGTCTATCCTAGTGCATGGCCGAGCGGCCATGCGAACCTTTTATAGCCGCGAGCGTCCGGGACCTTCCTGGCTTCTCAGATAGGCCAATCCGAACACGAGCAGGACCTGAGCACGTGACCTTCGATCTCCAATGGAAGATCACTCCACGGAGATGCTCACTGGCCCGACATGGGGACTTAGTCCCTGGAGAATCTCGCTGCTGAGTAGCATGTATTGCCATAGCTATGCCAGAGGTGGCAGCAACAAGCAAACCCATGGAGCTGGTCTGGGCAGAGCGCCTGGACCGATGAGTTTGCTGAGCAACCTCCTCTGCAGCTGGAGAGGAATGGGAGACCGCTGGAAGTAAGGCTCGGGGTTCCCGCTGTGCAGCGACAGAAATCCGATGGCTAACAACTTCTCACTTCGTCAGCTCCCCCTGTACATTATAAAAGCCCCTTCTTTTTAATTATTGGTTCAATATAGCTTATGTATATAGTAGGTGGATCTTAAGGCCCCATCTCACATAGCGAGATCGCTGATTTGTCACAGATTTTTGTGACGCGCCAGCAATCTCGCTACATGTGACACATAGCGGCGGCCGTCCCCCAGCTGGATATCGCTGATCGTGCTCGAATGTCCTGGGCCATTTTTTCATCGTCGGCGTACCGCTGGCCAGAGCGCATCGCTTTGTTTGACGCCGACGAGCGACCTCGTTGGTGATGCAGAACTCAGGGATGCAGGTCGGTCGCCCTCCCAGGGCTGTGGGGTACTCGGTACCGGGCCGGTATCAGTGGGATGTGTCACAGCAGCGGTGACCCGGACCGTGGCCCTGGGTGCCCAAGTAATAGGAAGATGTAATGATGGAATGTAGTTAAATGAATAGTTTGTGACGCCACCTGTGGTGCTCGGCAATGGAGGTGTTAAGCTGACGCTGCAGACAGATCCTCTGGGACAGATGGTGCGGTGCAGCAATGGTGTTATAGCCCTCCACAGGCAGGGCTGATGTCCCAGGGCAGTGTAGATGTGGTTGGCATGGGGATGTAGCAGTGCCGGAAGGGTAGGAAGCAGACAAGACACAGCGGGGTGCAATTTCTGTACCTTTACTTGATAAATGCAGTCCAGGGTCCTGATTACAGATGGTATTGGAGCAGGCTAGCCTGGAAGCAATTCAGGAATTCTCTCTCAGCAGACGGGCTGTGCAGTCTCCTTACTAGCGCTTTTAAGTTTGAAGATCTCCTAGTACCGAGTTACACTGGAGTTCCCACTGAAAGATGTTCTCAAGAACCTCACTTGCACGGCAGACAGCTGTAGCCTATGTCGGGGACTCTTTTCTCCTGAGTCCCGGCTCACTATCCAAGCTGCTGTTGTGCCCTCAAGTCTTAGATGGGAGTAGGGCATTTACAGCCTCCTACTCCTCTGGTGTCTGTTGCAGGACCGTTAGTATCCGTACAACCGTGGAGACCAGGCTCCAGTTCATGCGCGCTCTCCAGAGATGAGCTCGTCCTCTGCGCTCTATCTCAGTGCTCCTTCCACACGTCTGCACACTTCTACCTCCGCAGACTAACTCACTAACTCACCACCCCTTCCTCTTGGCCCTCAGAGAGCACTCCTCCCCTTAATCCCAGTTCAGAGTTCCCCCTGCTGGCCTGGAGTGGAACTGTGTTGCATGCATAGATTGACTGCGAGAGAGACCCATCATTGCCTCCAAGCCTGGCATTACCCTTGCTTCCAGGACCATTGATGCCTCTCTCTTTGGGACTATCATCTGCCAAACCAGCTCATGAGTACTCCTCGACACAGCTTTCCTTCATAGATGAACAGCCGGCCTCTCTCCTTCCACAATTGCTGAGTTTCCTAAGGAGCATCCGACTCTGGGCGTGAGTCAGCTTGTGACAGTAACTCCTTCACCAGGTGGACTGCAGGGTCACTATCTTGCGTTTCTGCCCAGTCATGATGGGTTAATGGATTCAGGGTGACCTCCTTCAAGCCAGACCGTCTGTTTCTCACTCCTTGAGCACGCTGGGCCGCAAGTGGCCGGTGGAAGGGAGGTAACTCTATTTCTTCAAGAGCCTCAGGGTCTTCTCCTGCATCGGGTAGGTTAGGCATTCTGGACAGTGCATCAGCAATCTTGTGCCCTGCCCGGTACTTGATGGTAAACTCATAGCTAGAGGGCCGAGCCATCCATCGCTGCTCCAGTGCACCTAGTTTTGCAGTGTCCAAGTGCGTCAACGGGTTGTTGTCCGTGAAGATAGTGAACTTGGCGGAGGCTAGGTAATGTTTGAACCTTTCAGTGACTGCCCAGACTAGGGCAAGGAACTCCAGCTTGAAAGAACTGTAGTTGTCAGGGTTCCTTTCAGTGAGGCGCAGCTTCCTGCTGGCGTAGGAGATCACTCTTTCTTTCCCATTCTCTACCTGCGACAGTACTGCTCCTAGTCCCGCGTTGCTGGCATCAGTGTACAGCACAAAGGGTTTGTCATAATCTGGGTAGGCCAGAACTTCATCTCCTGTGAGAGCCATCTTCAATCTGGTGAAGGACCTTTCCAACTCTTCAGTCCATTCAAAGGTGGAATTTTTCTGTTTAGTCTTTTTGGACTGCTCCACCAGAAGATTTTGCATAGGGGTGGCTATTTCAGTAAAGCCTTTGATGAATCTTTGGTAGTAGCCTACCAGTCCCAGGAATTGGCATACTTCATGAAGGTTGCAGGGCTTCGGCCAGTCCCGGATGACTGTGACCTTTTCAGGATCTGGTGCCACACCTTCTGCACTGACCACATGACCGAGGTACTGCACCTTGGGCTTCAGAAGGTGGCACTTGGAGGGCTTCACCTTCAGGCCAAAATTGGACAAAGCTTCAAACACTTCAGCCAGATGTTCCAGATGATCTTCATAGGTTTTGGAGAAAACAATGACATCATCCAGGTACAACAGGACCGTCTCAAAGTTCATGTGTTCCAGCCAGCACTCCATCAGCCGTTGAAATGTTCCTGGGGCTGTACAGAGCCCAAATAGCATATAATTGAACTCACAGAGACCCATTGGAGTGGTAAATGCTGTTTTCTCCTTGTCTGCCTCTGCCACAGGAACCTGCCAATACCCACTAGTGAGATCTAAGGTGGAAAAGTAATTGGCAGTTTTAAGTGCAGCTAATGATTCCTCAATTCTAGGTAGTGGGTAGGCGTCTTTATGTGTAATGCTGTTTATTTTCCTGTAATCAACACACATTCTCATGGTACCATCCTTTTTCTTTACAAAAACTATGGGAGCTGCCCATGGGCTACAACTATCTCTGATAACGCCTGCTTCCTTCATCTCCCTCAACATACTCTTAGCACATTGGTATTGTGTTGGGGGTATAGGTCGGTACCTCTCCTTTATGGGTGGATGGTCTCCAGTGGGGATATGATGTTGAACCCCTTTTGCCTGCCCAAAATCTAGTGGGTGTTTGCTGAATACCCGCTCATACTCTTGTGTCACTCTGTAAACCCCATTTTTCTGGTAGGGCGTAGAGTCAGTTCCCACCTGCAGTTGCTGGCACCACTCCTCCATCTGCTTCACAGAGCCATTGTCCTCTACTTGATCAGATGAGACCAAGGGCTCTGCTGCCTGCAAAGAGTTGTTATTGACAGTGAGCAGCTTAGCAACTGTGGCGTACCAAGGTATCGTGGCCTCCTCCCTCCCACAATTCAAAAGTCGTACAGGTACTCTCCCTTTTCATACATCAACCACCCCTCTGGCTGTCAGGACAGTGGACCTGCTATCGGAGTATACTGGTTCTACCAATGCCTGGTAATCTCTCCCTCTAAGACCTATAGCTGCCCGACACCAAACCAACATTTCACATCTGGGGGGTATTGCAATGGGGAAGGGATCACTCACTCTGACACTGCCAATTTCTCCACCAGAGAGTTCTACCTGTTGTGTTTGCATCAGGGCTCTGATCTCCTTCTTCAGGACTCGTTGTTCACTGGAACCAGCAGTCTCAGCCACCTGTTGCAACAAGACAATAACCTCGGACAGACAGTTTTCAATTACATTTGTACCAAGAGTCATCATGGGATTACATTCACGTCGATCAATATCAACAACTATCAGACCTTGAGACTTTAGCTCTACCCGACCCACTTTGACAGTAAATTCTTTATATCCTATCTGCGGCAAAGACTGACCATTACTGGCAACTACTGTCAGTTCATCGTTGGGCCACGAGTAAGTTCTGAATCAGCCCAATACATCTTGTAAAGAATGTACGGCATAGTGGTCACCTGAGAGCCAGTGTCCAGCAAAGCGTTCATGGGGATGCCGTCAATCACCACAGGAAGGATCGGTCTTCCTCCCACATACTTGGCTCTCCAGTTCCTTGGGCCTGGGGATCCTATTCCTGGGGTTTGGCCCTCTGCCCCAGGGGTTGCTCGTTTAAAGGACAAAATCTTGCAAGATGACCTGCCTTGTAGCAGCGACGACAGATGGGACGTCCGTCCTGGTCATAACGATCGTTGCCTCGAAGTGGCGGGGCTCTCCTCCTCCGGAGCCACGGGACATCCTCTGGACTGGAAGCAAGCTGGATCTTTTCTTTGGAGGACACCTGCAGGGACTGCACGGTTTTGGTAAGTGCAGCCATCCCTTTGGCCAACTCCTGGACCTGAAGACGCAGCTCCTCAGTTGGATCTTTATCCAGAGTCTGTGCATCAGCCTCTACAGGGATGGAAGGAAAAGATGTTGCTTCCTGATGGTAGGTGATCACTGGGCGCCTAGGGAGCACTGGGCGGCTGTCAGTTGATTCCTGCAGTACCCGAATAGCCCTGTCCTTAAAATCAGCAAGGTTATGATACGCAACTGTCCTCTGTGGGTACTGGATAGGAGTCCTTCAATGAACTGCTCCTTTAACAGCTTATCCTCCTCCTTCACACTGTCAGGATCAACTTGCTTAAGTGCTCGCAGCTTCTCCTGCAGGTTGAGGGCATAGTCCCTTATACTGTCCTGCGCCTTCTGTTTACAGCCAAAGAACCTCATCTTGATTTCAGCTGCAGTCGGGTGCCAAAGGTGCTTCTCAGCTTGGCCAGGATCTTTGCAACAGTCTCTTTATCAGTGTCCTGCCAGGCTTTCACTTCTCTCTGCTCTGCACCCGTTAGCTGTCCAATCAGGATATTCACTTTCTGGTTCTCAGACAGAGAGTATACTTTAAACAAACTGCACAGTCTCTCTTTAAATTCACTCAGGGTATGTGACTCACCCGAGTACTGCGGTAGCCAGGCCGTTCCCGATATGTAGGGCATGGACAGCGGTATTATGGTGACCTCTGCGGCAGGTGCTCCTCCTTGGGGCGCCGCCGGGTTGGCAGCGGCGTCCGCCGCTGCATTGTCTTGTGGCACGGACGTTCTCTTCCTCCCCCCTAGTTAACGTTAGCCAGGGCCGGGGGTTGTGTGAGCTCACCGGCGACCGCTGCGCGGGCCCGATGCTCCGGGCTGTAGGCCTCAGCTCCTCCTCTTCTCGTGCGCTGTCCTCTCTTCCCGCACGGCACTTCACTTCTTCGCGCTCTGTGGTAGGCTCCGCCCACGAAGGCCTGCCCCTTCTTCCCATGCGCGCCAAGCAGCACGGCAATGGCGGCAATTGGCGCCAATTTCACACACAGTCTTCTACACAAACACAGTCTATGGCACACAGGACCCGGGGGTACCGGGCTCCGTAATCCTGTTCGTGACGCCAAATTGGGTCGCCCTCCCAGGGCTGTGGGGTACTCGGTACCGGGCCGGTATTAGTGGGATGTGTCACAGCAGCGGTGACCCGGACCGTGGTCCTGGGCGTCCAAGTAAGAGGAAGATGTAATAGTGGAATGTAGTTAAATGAATAGTTTGTGACGCCGCCTGTGGTGCTCGGCAATGGAGGTGTTAAGCCGATGCTGCAGACAGATCCTCTGGGACAGATGGTGTGGTGCAGCAATGGTGTTATAGCCCTCCACAGGCAGGGCTGATGTCCCAGGGCAGTGTAGATGTGGTTGGCACGGGGATGTAGCAGTGCCGGAAGGGTAGGAAGCAGACAAGACACAGCGGGGTGCAATTTCTGTACCTTTACTTGATAACTGCAGTCCAGGGTCCTGATTACAGATGGTATTGGAGCAGACAAGCCTGGTAGCAATTCAGGAATTCTCTCTCAGCAGACGGGCTGTGCAGTCTCCTTACTAGCGCTTTTAAGTGTGAAGATCTCCTAGTACCGAGTTACACTGGAGTTCCTACTGACAGATGTTCTCAAGAACCTCACTTGCATGGTAGACAGCTGTAGCCTATCTCGGGGACTCCTTTCTCCTGAGTCCCGGCTCACTATCAAAGCTGCTGTTGTGCCCTCAAGTCTTAGATGGGAGTAGGGCATTTACAGCCTCCTACTCCTCTGGTGTCTGTTGCAGGACCGTTAGTATCCGTACAACCATGGAGACCAGGCTCCAGTTCATGTGCTCTCTCCAGAGATGAGCTCATCCTCTGCGCTCTATGTCAGCGCTCCTTCCACACGTCTGCACACTTCAACCTCCGCAGACTAACTCACTAACTCACAACCCCTTCCTCTTGGCCTTCAGAGAGCACTCCTCCCCTTAATCCCGGTTCAGAGTTCCCCCTGCTGGCCTGGAGTGGAACTGTGTTGCATGTATGGATTGACTGCAAGAGAGACCCATCATTGCCTCCAAGCCTGGCATTACCCTCCCCTGGAGGAAGACAAAGCCACTGTGGCGACCATACCCCTGGGGGCGCCACACAGGCGGAAATCGTCAGAAAAGCTGCTGTGTGACAACGCACCAGCGATCCTTACCAGGTCGTATCGTTGTCGGGATCGCTGGTGTGTCGTTGAAGAGATCTGCCTGTTTAGCAGCTTACTAGCGACCATGTAGCGATGCACCAGCGATCCCTACCAGGTCGTATCATTGTGGGGATCTCTGGTGCATCGCTATGTGAAACGGAACCCTTAGGCTTTTGAGTTGCTGAGTTTTTTGTCCTGCTAAGGTTTATTGTTCATTTGTATGTTTTGTAAGCCAATCTTAATCAACAAAGTCCTTGAGAAAAATGTGTCAAACTGGCATTTGACAATTATTAAAGGGAAAGTGTCAACAGTTTTATTTCATGTATGAATAAATATCACCACCTTCCTCAGCACCTGACAGCTGTGAATTCCCAACGATCCCAAGAATGTCACCCAATCAGAATGGAGCGGAGGTCGAGCATGTGCAGTGCTTCTCCATTCACTGTCTATGGGAATGCTAGAGACGGCGTATCACGGCCCTATAAATGATGAATGGAGCAGAGGTGTGCATGCTCAACCTCCCAGTAAGATATCGCCTAGCCTGTGAATAGAATAACTTGAAATCCTACTGCATCAGCATTAAGCCAATTACAAGCTATTCAAGAAAAGGTCATATTCTCTCAACTTACCAATCTGATTTCCTGAGCCAGAATCAGCTTTGTCCATTAGGTCAGAATTTACATTTGTTTTCAGGAACCACCTAAAAATTTATAGAAAATAAGAGCTACAGAGTCATATAATGTATTCAGCATACAGACATCAATCAGAGCCTTAGCTAAGCTTTGCTTTACCATGAGGTTAAATGTATAGCATAAGCTTTGTATCCAAATTCTGGAGCCAAGACAAAGTGGCACATAATTACCCCACTCCCGAGGAGCTAGTAACCCTGATAACCCACATCTATACCCCTGCATAAGGTGCTTTATATAATTGTAACTCAAACAGTATAGATGGGTAGAATTCAGCGTTTACAAATACTTTATAAAAAAAATGGATGAAAAAAGCAGCTACCTACTGATGGAATGGACAAAGCGGCTCAGGGACAGTCCTTGGGCCCAATGGTTTATCATCATCATTTGTGGAAGGATTCGTCTCTGTCCAAGCCGTACTTGGACCATCAGCAGCAACACTGGACTGAATGATCTGCACAGTACCATCGACAACCACAGCCTGCTGTATAGAGTTGTCAGAACAGAGGACAAAGAACATCCCTATGTAAAGAGAGGTTTAATGGTTTAATGTGCAATGTCAGATCACTTTTTCTACACATCTACATTATAGTTCTTGCCTATAGATTGTGGTTTAATAGTAATTAGTGCTTGTGTGAAAAGAGAAGTTCCTGATTTTGTATGCCCCTGAGAAATGAAACAAATTAAAGTACGGTAGCTATTACTTTCCTTCCTGCACTTCTATTGGCAGATCACACAAAAGTGCAGGAGACAAGAAAAAGGTCAAGAAAACTTCCACCAGGATAATTACAGTGATCACACACCCTAAGGCCCATTTACAATGGCCGAAAATCTGCCGAATGTTCATATGAATGCTCAGTCCCGATCATTATCCATTTAAACATTCTAGTGATCGACCAACAATCTATAAAAATGCCTATTTATTGGTAGATTGGATAATTTACAAGAGCCGTAAAATATTCATTCTCAGCACCAGCTTCCTCTGTATAAACAAGGGACGGACTGCCAACAATTTGCAATTGGTATGGAGAGCATTGCATTGACCTATAAAAGGCTATAGACATCTTTGAAATCAAGTTTCAGTTTTCCTCTCTGATGAGAGTGTCTCTCCCAGTAATTTAGGCTGGATGAAGTTTGTGTGAATCCAGATTGCTGCAGTCTTGATTAACCTGAACAACAGGATCCCAAGTACAGAGTACATAATAATGGTATCTCTTATGTCACCCTGTAATAGCTTGGAGAAAAATCCCCTATCTCCTTTAGTCTTGATTAACCTGTATAATCAGCACAGCTTCTAGTCTGCACATATTTCCTCTTCATGTGCTTTCCTCCTTTGTTATTACCTAGCTTGTCAGCTCTCCCTGAGATACTTTTACCCCTCTTCACTGCAGATCAGTATACAACTCCAACCCCATCCTGCAGCTATTTGTAAGACATGGTAAAGCTGAAAGTCTTCAAAAGCTGAAGCTTTGATAGATTTGTAACATTTTTGCAAAAGCATTCAGCTAGATTTCTGACATACACCCCGAAGCTGTAAAATGGTAGAACATTTTTAATGAAGACTATTTAGAGATTTGCTTAACTTTGTACAATTTCAATCAAAATTTTTCACCCATCTCAAATTAATTTTATTAGCAAAATTTATATTATAGCAAAATGAAGAAGCTATCACCAGATTTGTGGAAGCAGACACTGAGGTTTCAGTTTGCACATTAAGGGGCATGCTAAATGTTGAAGATCTCCATGTCTGTACTGGAAGAGGCACATCTCTAAGAAAATCGAAAAACACAGAAAAGAGAAGTTCTTGGATTCTGTTCTGTGAAGCGAGGAAACAAAACAAACTTTTGGGGTCTATGGAGCAGCAGTATGTCTGGATTAAGAAGAATGAATTGTATGCTGAGTAGAATACCCTACCTACAATGAAGCATGGTGGGGCTTATGGATATCCACAGCGAAGCATGGGAATGACTCAGTGATGCCTACAATGATGCATGGTGGCTCAGTAATGCCTACAGTGAAACATAGCAGAGGTTCTGTGATGTCTTCAGTGAAACATGTATGTGGCTCATGATGTATACAGTGAATCATGGTAAGTGATCAGTAAAATCAACAGTGAAGCATGACCATGGCTCGGTGATGTCTACAGTGAAGGGAGGCAGTGGGTCAGTGGTATTTACAGTGATGCAAGATGGAGGCTCACTAATATCAACAGTGAAGCTTGACAGGGTCTTGCTGATGCCTACTGTTAAGCATGTGTGTGGCTGGGTGATCCCTACAGTGAAGTATGGCAATGGCTCAGTGATGTTTACATTGAATCATGGCAGTGAATCGGTGATGCCTACAATGAAACAAGTTGATGGCTCAATATTGTCTACATTGAAGCATGACAGGTTCTTGTTGATGCCTATAGGGAAGCATGGCAGTAGGTCAGCGATGTTAACAGTGAAGCATGGCAGTGATGCGGTGATGTCAACAATGAAGCCAATACCTATAGTGCAGCATGGCAGTGGCTTTGCACCTTTTTGAAGTATAGCTGTGGTTTGGTGATGTCTATATTGAGCATGGCGGTGAATGGTGATGCCTACAGTAAAGCATGACAGTGGCTATGTGATGCCTACAGTGAAATATGACTGGGGCTCGATGGTAACTACTGTGAAGCACTGCAGTAGCTCTATGATGCCTACAGTAAAGTGGGGCAGGGGCTCGATGAGGCCTACAGTGAATAATGGTGGTGACTTTGTAAATATTACAGTGACGCATGTGGATGACTAGGTGATGCCTACAGTGATGTGTGAGGTTGGCTAGATGATGCACTGAGTGTCATGATTCCTGCACTGGGTGAATGATTGCTATGCTCTTCAATGGAAACTCTCTTGCTGAGCTGTCTGTGTCTTGATTGACAGCTTGGTTGTCCAATACTGGGATGGGGTTGCTGGGCTGGTGGTGCCTTCATTGACAGCTTAGCTGTCCAATCTGTGTCTGCGGCGTGCGGGACTTCCTGCAGGTGATCAGTGTTCTGGAAATAGCATAGCTACTTAACAGAGCTGTATGCCCCTGATCCCTGCCAGATGTAGTTTGTGCTTCTCGGTGTTAGCCTTATTCTGTGGCTCTGAGTTCTGATCTTCTGCTGTCTGACCCTTTGGACCGTGTTCTAACTACCCGTTTGTCTTGTCCTTCAGCTTTTGATCCTCTATCTCATGTTATGGACCCTGTACTGTTACCTGACTTACTCCTTCATCTTTTCCCTTGGTTATCTACGTACTCTCTCTGTATTGATCCCGGAACGTCTAACTCTTCTGCCTCACGACCTGTCCTTGAGTAGTGACTAGCATCACACTGGAGCTGCTTTTCTCCCACTGGAACAGGAAACCAATGGCATATGGGAGACAAGATGGATTTAATGAAGTTGTAAGAAATTCTAGCAGAAAATGTCATGCTTTATGTGAGGACTTTGAAGACTTGGCATCATTGGACCTTCCAGTAATGGACTCAAGCAGAGATGAGTGGATTAGGCCAAATTTGAATTTGCCTGTTTGCGTTTGTTTTCCAGAGAAGCTATTTTTCCACAAAGTTATTCTCCACAAATGTAATTTTCCTTGTAAATGTAAGATATAAAAAATAAAAACATCCTGATACTCACATCATCATTCACATCTCTGTTATCTCCCCTCCTCACCATCACTCATCTGATCCTGATAGCATCTTCTGATCACTCACAAGCTAGGCTGAGACTTTTGGCTCTGATGAGGCCTGGGGGGAGTTCTGAAGAAGTGCGCAAAAAGTCTTGATGTTATGATATTACAACATGCGCAGCAATATTGCACGCACATGCGTACAACTGTCCTGAGCCTCAGAGCTGGAAGTTCCTACATCGATAGAGAAGCCTGGGGATTTCAACACTCACTTTAGCAATCAGCTGATTCAATGAGGACCGGGCGGGTGATGGTGAAGAGAGGAGGGGTAAGAGAGGTGAGCCGTAAGATGAGTATAAGTATTTATATTTTTAACCTTTTCATGGCTCTTTATCATTCAAAAAGACAGTAATTTTTCTGAATCTGCAGGGAAGTTTATTGAGAAAAAATGCATTTTTGTAAAATTCTAGTGGAATTCAGTTTCACGCAATTTTATTTTCTCATTTCTATTCTCAAGCATACCTCAAAGCCCACAAAGGTTTAGTTTTAGAAGAAGTCTCTGGAGTGGCCATCGCATCACCTGCCTTGAATCCCATAAACATTTTTTTTGTGGGATTTGAAGATGATGTGCTGGACTCTCGAAAAATGGCCGCCGGATGCGGTACATGTGTAGGGGGATGGGCTGTGTTGCGTGTTCCCGTCGTTCCGATACCTCCTGCATTGTACATATTCTTCTGTGTTTCCCCTGTATTGTAAAATGCTTATGCGACTGTCGGTATTGCTACACAAATATGTGTACTACTGCCTTAACACCTTGGTACTGCTACACAAGAAAGTGTATTACCAACATGTAAAATGTGATATATATATATATATATATATATATATATGTATATATATATATACATATATATATATATATATATATATATAAATAGTCCTCAAGATGAAAGCAGCACACCAAAAGAAATCCAGTCAAAGTGCTATTAGTCCATCTAGTTGCCCATACAGTGACATTTCGGTCCTGGGAGTTGTGGACCTCTCTCAAGTCCACAACTCCCAGGACCGAAACGTCACTCTATGGGCAACTAGCCTGATGGGCTAATAAATAGCACTTTGACTGGATTTCTTTTAGTGAGTTGCTTTCATCTTGAGGACTATTTTTGAGGTTTGGTATATGCCTGGAAAGCTTGCACCCGCATTGTTTGTTTAATTTTTGTGCTGCTTTTTCCTTTTTTCACACACACACACACACACACATATATATATATATATATATATATATATATATATATATATTTCTATGTTAGATAGGGAGAGTGCAGTGTTTAGGATAGCCACTAGATGGGGGGCATCCTAGCACAGACAAGTTACAGTTAGTGGATAGAGTTAGCTTATGGTTAATCACATAGGAGGAGCTGCTGTGGAATAAGATAGTGATGAGTGTAAGAAGTGGGGTAGAAGGGCAAGAACACCCGAAGTGTCTACAAGGGCTCTAAGCCCATGACTGCACATCAGCTACGAAACGTTGAAAAGTAGTAAGAGAAACTCAGGAAAGGCAGCCGGGTAAAGGGCAGCAAGAAAGACAGAAGGTGCTGCAGTTGAATAGCAGACTACAGCTGGAACAGCTGGACCAAGAGACATGCAGGGCGCAGGAGTTTACAATGTGGCAGTTCATCACAGAGGCTGAGGCAAGATCTGGGGCGAAACAAGTTGTCTATCCTACGTGGTGAGAATGTAAAAACGTGATACTGCGGTACCGCCTAAGGCACGACTACCATGAATGTACGTGAGATTGGGCAGGAAGTAGAAGTAGGGAAAGTACAGGAAGAATGCTGCATGTCTTGTAATGTGCCTGCCTTGACTGAAGGGAACAGTAAAGTTGAAAGTTCTGCATTGACCACCGTTTCTGCCTCCATTATTCAGCGACCGTATGCAAAACCGAGCTCATGGAAGCACTGTGGTATCCCTGATGGCGTCCCAGTTGAAGCACAAGGTATGCAGACAGGTGCAGAATACATTTCTGTGGGAAAAGGCCAGGACACCCAGCCAAAGGTGTCTTCGGCCAAAACTACACTCATGGCCCCTTCCTACACATGCTCAATTGAGATCTCAGGAGACAAGATCTCTGTGCTGTGATCTCAATCTGCGAATGCGCTGCCTGAGGTGACCATTTTCCCAGAGTTCAAAACCATGGAAAGTGCGGGGGCTTCGGGCCTTCACAACATTTCGGTGGAGCCACCACACTGCTGAACACCCCCTCTTACCTGCCTGGCACCCACAGCATCGCCCCACTCTGCCACCATCGCCAGAAGCTTCCTGCAGCAGCGACCCTGTGATCTCACTCCACTGCAGCCGGTAAGCTACATTCGGACTATAAGACTCACTCCCATTTTGCCCTCAAATTTGGCTGAAAAAATTGCGTCTTACAATCAGAAAAACATAGTTTTTACTTCATTGATTTATTGAAAATCATACAAAGGTTGTTTATTTTGCTAATAGACCTAGTTTTCAATGGGGATTGAATAATTGTAATTTTAACTGTGTTTTGGAAGCAAAAATATGTATACAAAGGCATACATAGTCTTTAAACAAGCGCTGATGAATCTGTTAAGTTGTACCATATTATGTTGAAAAATCTTCCTCTACGAACCCAACGTTAGTAATGGAGCTGAACAGTTGGCATCACAGTAGTCTATTGCTATAACATTAAACTTATCTCATCTTGATAAACTATCCCTATGATGCAGCTTTATGGTTACAGTATTCTCACCAAGGTCGGACACATTGCCCTTGTGGTAATATTGGTTTTTCTTTGGTTCATGACCATAAGGCAGGTGTCAGTTCGCGCGAGTTGGGACCGGAGTGTGCGGCTGTGTAGGTAACAGCAGGTTCACAGGATGCAGTGACAAGACACGAGACTGAGTGTTGATTTGGAAAAATAACGTTTATGAACTGGAGCCACTAGGGCTATACTGAGCAACCAAAAAGGGTAACACTAATTGTCCTCGCAGGGACTCAACAATAACAACACTTTTCTTTTACGAGAATGTGACTGACCCAGCAAGGCCAGCTATTATGGGGCCACGAAACGGCCAACTACGGGTCCTTATTTCCTAAAGTCAACTTATCCTTCCTGACGTCCCTCGGTGTCGCTGGTGTGGCTGCTTTGGTGTCGCTGATGTGGCTGCTTTGATGTCGCTGCTTTGATGTCGCTGATGTGGCTGCTTTGACGTCACAGCCGCTGGGCCCAGCTGTTGAGGAATTGTCGAAGTCTTCAGGTGTCCAGCACCCAGGAGAAGTTGGGGCACAACAGGCCCTAAGGGAGTCTTTCGTTGCGGTAACCCCCTGTAGCCACAGCAGGGTCCCGTTCGTGAGCGAGTCCACGGGGACTCCAGTTCCCCCAAGCAGGGTAGTGGGGTAATGGCAGCCCTGGGCGGTGATGCACAGGCCACAACTGCAGACTGTAGTGGGGCGGCAGCAGGCAGGCCACCACTGCGGGCAGGATTGAAGCGGCGGCGGCCGCGGGAGGCAGCGGTCAGGCTGCAACGGGCTGGAGCACAGCAGTACCGGCTGCGGACGACCGTGGGCAGGTCGTGTCCCCGACTTGGCGGGGGGTGACAGTCTCTGGTCGGTAAGTTCAGTACCTCCTCTCTGACGGGCACCGAGAATCTCCTCTCTGCTGCCGTTCTCCCCTCTGGTCACTGTCGGCCGCTCTAGCTCTCTCACAGTCCCACAGCATCTTGTTCAGTGTCTCACGTGCCACCAACTGTCTCCCCTGTGCACCCCCTGCTCCTTTTATACTCGCCCCTCCCCTTGCTGCCCAGTCACGCTCAGTCATCTGCTTTGCTCCTTTGTTCCCCGGGTACTGTTTCCCTAGGAACCCAGATGGCGGTTCCCTTGGTTCCGGTCCAGACAACCTATGGGGGTCCTCCTCCCTACACTCCTCCACCCTGTAAGATCACCAGTCCTCGGGCGAGGGCTTCAGTGTACTTGAGTTGATCTGCGGAGGTGCCAGTTTTTGTTGCTATATGAACTGGTCTTGTTTGTATCGTTCGGGGGGTTTGCCGAGCGTCTTAATTCGACTGGGGTGGAGTCTTCTGGGGTGGTGGACGGTGACGAGTTAACTAGTTCGGGCAGGTTAATTGTGTCAGTTGGTTCGTCATTGAGTAGAGAGCCCCTGGTTATTGGGGAAAAGTCTTCTTCGTCGTCCGGGTCCCAAAACACAGGCAACGGTTCAGAGACCGGAGGGGCAAGTTCAGCTTGTTCTGGGTCGATCGAGATACATGTACGTAACATATTACGGTGCACAATGCGAGTGGGCAGCGTTCCATCCTTCTCAGGTTGTATTTCGTACACAAGTCCCTCAGGATTTATACGGTGTAGGACCCGATAGGGACTCTCTTCCCAGCGTGGCTCTAATTTGTTCTGGGGGCGTTGATGTAGTACGAGTACTCGGTCTCCGCGTTGGAGGTTTAGAGATGTAGTTGTATTCTTTCCTGGATGTTCTAAGTCTTGGAGTTTGGTATGTACGAATCGATGAAGAGTTTGCAGCCGGTGTCGATGATTTCGGACCCATGAAGATTCTCCAATCCAGGGCTGGGGCTCCTCTGGGTCCAACTCTACCTCCGTGATCCCTTTGCCATTCTCGTCCAAACAACAGAGAGTAGGGGGTGTAGCCGGTAGCTCGATGTACTCGGTTGTTATAGACCCATACTAATTCAGGGACATATTCGGGCCAACGGGCCTTCTTGCCACTCTTCAGAGTACGCAACATTTGGATTAATGTCCGATTAAATCGTTTGCAGGCAACGTTTCCCTGCGGGTGATACGGCGTGGTCCGGGATTTGTCAATACCATAGAGACGGTGTAGTTCCTCCATAACTTTTCCCAAAAAGCATGCTCCTTGATCTGAATGTATCCGTTGAGGACAGCCGTAAACTTGTATGAAGTTTCTGCACATTGCAGAGGCGGCCGACTCCGCGGTCTGATCTCGAGTGAGGGTGACCACAGAGAACTTAGTGAAATGGTCCACCATGATGAGGCAGTGTTCGTACCCCTGGAATGCGGGACCAATGGTCAGGTAATCCACCGTCAGAAGCTCGAGGGGCGCTGAGATCACAATTGTTTGTACTGAGGTTCGCTGTGCGGGCGCTTTAGCTAATTCACATGGGCGACAGGTCCGGCAAGTCTCGTCCACAACAGCCTGTAAGCGTGGATGGTAAATTTTCTGTTGTAACCATTGCAAAGTCTTTTGAGCCCCGAAATGAGCCCCTTTTTCGTGGGCTTCTCGAGCCAGGTTGTGGAGTAGGCCTCCGGGCGTAACTACCTGCCAGATTGTCATATAGGTTGTTCATGGTGTCATTTTACGATACAATAGTCCCTTTCGGATTACCAGCCTCTCCCACTGTCGTAACATTAGCGACATGTCCTGAGTCAAAGTTCGTCTCTGGGGGTCAGTGGGCAATTTGCCAGTGGCGGCCCACATCCGGAGAAGTCTAATTTCTTCGTCTTCTTGCTGATGCTGGATCCACTCGTCCTGGGATTGCTCCAACATGCCTCTGGGTCCCCCCAGCCCGGAGCCATCTAGTTTAATGGCCGCCGGGGTGGGTATTTCCCACGCCGCGGACACTCTCGGGCGAAGTGGCCTGGTTCTCCGCACTCATAACACCGGGCCTGCGCAGACCGACCGCCCCGCGGGGAGCGGGACCCCCCAGGGGCCGGGTTTAAAACTAGGCCGTCCAGTCCCGGACTTGGTCCTTCTCTTCACTTCGGCTAACTCGCCCTTTATGTTCTTCAACTCTTGTTTCATCTCTTCCACCCATTGAGGCTTCTCGACTGCGTTCACGGAAGCCTCCACACTCCAGACCTTCCCCATGGGAACCGCCATCCCCTGCTCTTGCTGTTGAGCCCGTGCTTGACTTCCCACCTCTGAAAAGTCTATACGGGGATTCATTCTGATCTGCTCCCGTAATGCCTGCTTTATTAATGGGTCTCGCAGTCCAGTCACCAGTAGGTCGCTTAGGGTAATGTCAATAGGTCCTACCCCTACTCCGTCCTTTCTTTCAATAGCCGTATGCAATTCTTGGAGGACATTCATATACTGGGTGATAGTCTCCCCCTCTTCCTGCATTCGACTGAACAACCGGGTCCTTAATTTTCCCACATTAGTTGGGTCCCCATGGGTCTGATCTACTATCTGCAAAACGTTATCAAAGGTGTTGCGGTGTCCCGGGGGCCTCAACATCACTGACCTCCGAACCTCCCCGTCTAATGCCATGAGAGCTACTTCGGCTTCCAGGTCAGGAGTCATTGGGTGCATCCGAAAAAGCCCCTGCATCCGCTCTGTCCAGCTCCATAGCATAGTATTGGAGCCGGAAAACCTAGGCAGGTTGTTCAGCATAGCCCCCAGCGAAATGCTGGAACGGGGGTCCTCATTATCTGTAGAGTTCACAGCCCTGCCCTGGTCTGGGGCACCATTGTCCGCGCTCGGAGACTGCATCCTGCCGACTACGCCAAATGTAGGTAACAGCAGGTTCGCAGGATGCAGTGACGAGACACGAGACTGAGTGTTGATTTGGAAAAATAACGTTTATGAACTGGAGTCACTAGGGCTATACTGAGCAACCAAAAAGGGTAACACTAATTGTCCTCGCAGGGACTCAACAACAATAACGACACTTTTCTTTTACGAGATTGTGACTGACCCAGCAAGGCCAGCTATTATGGGGCCACGAAATGGCCAACTACGGGTCCTTATTTCCTAAAGTCAACTTATCCTTCCTGACGTCCCTCGGTGTCGCTGGTGTGGCTGCTTTGGTGTCGCTGATGTGGCTGCTTTGATGTCGCTGATGTGGCTGCTTTGACGTCACAGCTGCTGGGCCCAGCTGTTGAGGAATTGTCATAGTCTTCAGGTGTCCAGCATCCAGGAGAAGTTGGGGCACAACAGGCCCTAAGGGAGTTTTTCGTTGCGGTAACCCCCTATAGCCACAGCAGGGTCCCATTCGTGAGCGAGTCCACGGGGACTCCAGTTCCCCTAAGCAGGGTAGTGACGTAGTCTGGAAGAGTGGCGGTTGGTAGGCCACGCGCACGGACTGGGCCTGTGCAAAGAGTCTCTCCGTAGGCGAGGAGCAAGCCCCAACTGCCAACTGTAGCGGGGTAATGGCAGCCCTGGGCGGTGATGCACAGGCCACAACTGCAGACTGTAGTGGGGCGGCAGCAGGCAGGCCACCACTGCGGGCAGGATTGAAGCGGCGGCGGCCGCGGGAGGCAGCGGACAGGCCGCAACGAGCTGGAGCACAGCGGTACCGGCTGCGGACGACCGTGGGCAGGTCGTGTCCCCGACTTGGCGGGGGGTGACAGTCTCTGGTCGGTAAGTTCGGTACCTCCTCTCTGACGGGCACTGAGAATCTCCTCTCTGCTGCCGTTCTCCCCTCTGGTCACCGTCGGCCGCTCTAGCTCTCTCAAAGTCCCACAGCCTCTAGTTCAGTGTCTCGCGTGCCACCAACTGTCTCCACTGCGCTCCCCCTGCTCCTTTTATACTCGCCCCTCCCCTTGCTGCCCAGTCACGCTCAGTCATCTGCTTTCCTCCTTTGTTCCCCGGGTACTGTTTCCCTAGGAACCAAGATAGCGGTTCCCTTGGTTCCGGTCCAGACAACCTATAGGTTGTCAGCTGCATGTATTTCTATGCAGCTGAATGCTCCAGTCCTGAGTGCCGGCCTCAGTGCTGGGTATTGAGGCGAGAGACTCGAGCGAGCTTCTCGCATTGCAGTTGCAAGTGTGACCCCGGCATAACTCAGGGGCTAGACCGCATGCGTAGAACTTAAAAGTATAACGGCAAGACACAATCAAATGGGTCATCTATAAATGTATACAGTCTCAATTCTAGTCCATTGATCAAGTAGTATTGCCCCCGACTCTATAAGCTACAGTATATCAGACACAGGCAAAACTTATGAACAAATATTCCTTAAAGGGAACCTGTCACCCCCCAGGGTGACCCAGCCCCGCAGTGTGAATACATCATAACACACAGCGGGGCGGGATCTGGGGCCTCCACAACACGCAGGTGCAATAGCCTGATGTCGGTTCTCGGGCAGCGCGCACTGCGCCTGCCCGAGAACTCTTGTCACAGCGCAGGCGCTGGCCGCTGGCATTCAAAACAGGAGGATGCAGCGACGCACAGGGGCATCATGATGGACGGATGGTGGGCGGCGCCGAGACACCGGACAGGCATGATGGACGGATGGTAGGCGGCTGATACAGGGGGACACAACATACCTATGGGACACATTACAGGTGTGAGGAGCTAGTTATAAAAGTCGATATTTCAGCGTTGCTAGGGGTCAGAAAAAGAAGAGCCACCTTCACAGAATGCAGTCTTAGTGCTGCTGAGGGTGGATCTTTAAATGAAAAACGCCCTGGGGGGGGGTGACAGGTTCCCCTATAAAGGGGTTTTCCCACAAACAAAAGTAAATTTCACTCAAAAAATCTTGATATTACACAGTACACAGCATTATCTCAGGATAGGAGCATTTTATTTAAACACATCCAATTGTAGAAGTTATTATTATTCCAAGAGCTATTGGTTAAAATGAACTTTTGTTTGTAGGGGAAAACCCTTTAAGTAGGTGATTTTGCAATACAATATATAACCTTTTCAATCCACTTCACAATACTTAAAACAGTTGCATTGCAAAATAGGGTACAGAGAGGAGGGTTCAGTTTTACAGAACTCCTTCCCGTAGATTTATTTACCTATGTTTCGTTAAAGACTCATTAATTTCTAATTTTTACAGACTGAGCACATTTTCATGACTTACTAGTGAAGCTTTTGACAGTGCAATTTCAGCACAACCACTGGATTGCCAGAAACATACACGTATGAGATAAACGCCTCCAAACATAATCATGTTTGTTTAATATTTTTTCAAAGCCGGTTATCTTATACACCACTCATCTTGGGATATCAATATATTTCTTTGCCCAAATTATCGGATAGTTGATCTTGGGATATGTCGAGTCAAGAGATTATGGAAAGGAAGCACTCAATTGTTTTATAATGCAGCTTAAACAATGCTTCTCCAAAATCCTGGCACTGTGATAGGACAGATATTGGCTAGGTCATCTCTGTTAAACATTTAGCATCTCCTGTATATACTCCTTTCATACTCCTGTATATACTCATATACTCCTTTCCTTGGCATTTAATAGAGCTCTGCAAAGTATTTTTCTTTCCCTGCTGTCGGGACGAGAGCTCACCCTTCTCCTGCAGAGTACCAACACTGTGAAGCTCATCAAGAGTACCAATGCTATGAAAACTAGGGCGCTCTCACCAAGGTCGGGATTTTAGGCTGAACCGGGGAGTAGTAAAACAGCCCCCACTGAAGGACCCATATCATCCGCGCAAAGAAACATAGAAGGGAGGGCACCCTGGAAAACAACAGTGTCGCACTTAAGGTATTTCCTAAAGTAGGGAGGGGAAAATGCAGAATGAAATCTCCCGACCTGTTGTTTTCTGAGGGGTGGTACAAATATGTTCAGGTTAATGCAGGACACTTTCCTATCAAATTTAAATATTAATTGTGTTGTAAACAAACTAAGGTCGTTCAGAACAAGAGAGCTAAGATTTACAAGCCAGAGCTATGAATTCAAGCTCACTAATTGATTTGCCAGTAACTTATTCTCCAGTCTGTTATGCAAGCTCAGACTGACCAACAGAAAAGCAGGTAAATTCCCAGGTAGGCCTCTGTGAAGGAGTGCTAATTATTAGCAGAGAAAGCCATGATTTAATCATTCTTTATGCAAACTAAAAGGTTTAATATTATATGGAAGAATAATTAAATTTGAGGTCTAGAGTCAGGTAGTTATTGAATGTGCCTGTACTGTGGGACAATGTTACTAGTGGGCCCTTGCCACTGTAGTCCAACACTGATGCTAAGTAGTTACACTAAGAATATGTAGAAGAAAATTCTCAGCACTTTTAATCAAATTCTATTGTAAAAATGATTTACAAACAAAAATGCATGCCGTAATGCTGGTGGGTGTGGACTCACTGTGCCACAGGCTGGGATTACCCTGAAGGGGCGTAATAAAGTGTCTACTGGGTGTTCACAAGGGCCTCTGATGGTGAAGATAGGCTGGGCTGCTGCCAGACAACAGGTACCACACCAGGGCAGTCTGCGGGACTACAGCAGCTGACTGGAGGGTCAGAGGTGCGGGTAGGAGGTACAGGAGGGCAAGACAGAAGCGTAGTCAGACGGTCTGAGATAGGCGCAGGCAGCACGGGTTCACAATACAAAGCTGCATGGGACAGACAAACAGAGCTGATAAACAAGCTGGATCGATAACGGGAGCCAGAATACGGAGATATGCATAAACAGGTACAAGCAGGCTAGGTATCAATGTTCGGGCAAGGAATGGTGGGAGGAGCTCACCTTGTTTGCACAGCATAGGGAAGGGAACCTAATCTCTGCAGGACACAGTAGGATTAAATTCCTGCAGAGACCAGCCACACACCTCTAAAGCCAAATGGAAACAGCATGCAGATGCAGCAGTGCTGAGGAGTGCTGCCAGAGGCAAACCCAGCGAGAAGGCCAAACACGAGGAGAAGCAGAGCGGTGACCACGGTGAGTAGGGGGACGCTGAGGAGGCATGCAAGTTACCGCCGTGACACATGCAGTTCATTAAAAAATGTCCCCAAAGGTGTTTACATTCTGAAAAATCTTACCAACCTTCCTCCATTAAAAGGCTTTTGTAAATAAGACTTAGTGACCCTTCATTTAACAAGACTTGAATCCCCGCGTCTTCTTCCTCTGGAGAAGTCAGCCAAAAAGACTGGTCTAAAAATATGTTCTCCATGCAGTGATCCAGGAATCCTGTAAGGAATAATGTGCCACTTTACTATGATTGTAATATTATTTATAATGCTGTCTTATGTAGCACCGTCATATCCATAACACTTTACAGATATTGTCTTCACTGTGCCCATTGGGGCTCACAATCTAAACTCTTTATCAGTATGTCTGTGGAGTGTGGAGGAAACCAGAGAACCAGAGCAATCACAGGGAGAACATGCAAACTTCTTGCTGGGATTTGAACCCAGGATCCCAGTTCTGCAAAGCAACAGTGCTAACCACTGACCACTCTGCTGCCCAAGAATATTATACATTAGTGAACCTTGGTGATTTATAGGTTAGCATTATTGTTATGCGACAGTGGGTCCAAGTCAAAGAAGGTCAAAAGTTGCATAAAACCTGTATGATGTTGCATGTTTCCATGGGATTAATTGGGGTACTCTGCTTTCTTTCCACATTTCAAAAAGCCTAGTGATGAGTTATTTACTTCCTAGAAAATCAGCCCTAGTGTGTATGAAATTGAGAAATTAGATTATGAGCACCATTGGGGATTTGGAGTGATGTGAGAGATGACAAGACTTTGTACTGTATTGCCAAATTAAAAAGATGCAAAAGGCAAAAATGTAATGGTGCATTTTAATGAAGAAAGACAATGTGGCAAGTTAAAGGGAAAACCTTAGTATAGGTGCCCAAAACTAAAGTACATGTCTAAAAACTAAAACCACTGACGCTAACATGTGTATAAGCATTAAAGTGAGTTTTTCCCCATAAACTTCATACAATATAATATAATGTATATCAGCAAGATAAATGTATGATCAGGGGAATGTGTCACAGCAGCGGTGGCCCAGTCCATGGCCCTGGGCGCCCAAGCAATGGGGGAATGTAGTTAATGGAATGGAATAGTTCGTGACGCTACCTGTGGTGTTCAGCAAGGGAGGTGTTAAGCCGACGCTGCAGACAGATCCGCTGGGACTGATGGTAGGGTGCAGCAAGGGTGTAAAAGCTCCCCACAGGTGAAGCTATAGTCCCAGGGCAGTGTAGATGTGGATGGCATGGTGATGTAGCAGTGCCGTAAGGGTAGGAAGCAGACAAGACACAGCGGGGTGCAATTTCTGTACCTTTACTTGATAACTGCAGTCCAGGGTCCTGATTACAGATGGTAACGGAGCAGGCTAGCCTGGAAGCAACTCTGGGATTCTCTCTCAGCAGATGGGCTGTGCAGTCTCCTTCCTAGCGCTTGTTTGAATGAAGTACTCCAGTACTAAGTTACTCTGAAGTTCCTCCTGTAAGATGTTCCCAAGAACCTTACTTGCATGGCAGACAGCTGTAGCCTCTCTCGGGGACTCCTCTCTTGAGTCCTGGCTCTCTATCCAAGCTGCTGTTGTGCCTCAACTCTTAGATGGGAGTAGGGCATTTACAGCCTCGTACTCCTCTGGTATCTGCTGTAGGACCGTTAGTGTCCATACAGCCGTGGAGACCAGGCTCCAGTTCTTGCGCTCTCAAGCTGAGGGAGCTCTCCGTCCTAGCTCAATCTCCAGCTTCTATCTACACGTCTGCACACTTCACCCTCCGCAGACTAACTGACCACTCCTTCCTCTTGGCCCTCAGAGAGCACTCCTCCCCTTAATCCTGGTTCAGAGTTCCACCTGCTGGCCTGGAGTGGAACTGTGTTGCATGTATGGATTGGCTGCGAGAGAGACCCATCATTGCCTCCAAGCCTGGCATTACCCTCCCCTGGAGGAAGGCAAAGCCACTGTGGCGGCCATACTCCTAGGGGCGCCACAAGCTCCCAGGTGACCACTATACCCTATATCATCTACAAGCGGTATTGGGCTGATTCTGAACTCACCCGTGGCCCAAGTGATGAACTAACAGTAGTTGCCAGTAATTGTCAGTCTTTACCACAAGTGGGATGTAAAGAAATTACTGTTAAAGTGGGGAGGGTGGAGTTAAAATCTCAAGGTCTGATAGTTGTGGATATTGATCGACGAGAATGTAATCCTTTGATGACTCTTGGTACAAATGTAATTGAAAATTGTCTTTCCGAGGTTATTGTCTTGTTGCAACAGGTGGCTGAGACTGCTGGTTCCAGTGAACAACGGGTCCTGCAGAAGGAGATCAAGGCCCTGATGCAAAGACAGCAGGTAGAACTCTCTGGCAGAGAAATTGTCAGTGTCAGAGTGAGTGATGCTTTCCCCATTGCAATACCCCCCAGATGTGAAATGTTGATTTGGTGTCGGGCAGCTATAGGTCTCAGAGGAAAAGATTACCAGGCATTGGTAGAGCCAGTATACTCTGATAGCAGGCCCACTGTCCTGACAGCCAGAGGGGTAGTTGATGTACGAAAGGGGAGAGTACCTGTACGCCTTTTGAATTGTGGGGAGGAGGAGGCCACAATACCTTGGTATGCCACAGTTGCTAAGCTGCTCACTGTCAGTAACAATGCAATGCAGGCAGCAGAGCCCTTGGCCTCATCCGACCAGGTGGAGGACAATGGCTCTGTCAAGCAGCTGGAGGAGTGGTTCCAGCAACTGCAGGTGGGAGCTGACTCTACACCTTCATACCAGAAAAATGGGGTTTACAGAGTGACCCAGGAGTATGAGCGGGTATTCAGTAAACATCCCCTAGATTTTGGGAAGGCAAAAGGGGTTCAACATCATATCCCCACTGGAGATCATCCCCCCATAAAAGAAAGGTACCGGCCTATACCCCCAACACAATACCAATGTGCTAAAGGCATGTTCAGAAAAATGAAGGAAGCTGGGGTTATCAGAGACAGTTGTAGCCCCTGGGCAGCTCCAATAGTTTTTGTAAAGAAAAAGGATGGTACCATGAGAATGTGTGTTGATTACAGGAAAATTAACAGCATTACACATAAAGATGCCTAACCATTACCTAGAATTGAGGAGTCCTTAGCTGCACTTAAAACTGCTAACTACTTTTCCACCATGGATCTCACTAGTGGGTATTGGCAGAGGCAGACAAGGAGAAAAGATCATTTACCACCCCAATGGGTCTCTGTGAGTTCAACTATATGCCATTCAGGCTCTGCACCGCCCCAGGAACGTTTCAACGGCTGATGGAGTGCTGCCTGGGACACAAGAACTTCGAGACAGTCCTGTTGTACTTTGATGATGTCATTGTTTTCTCCAAGACTTATGAAGACCATCTGAAGCACCTGGCTGAGGTGTTTGAAGCCTTGTCCAACTTTGGCCTGAAGGTGAAGCCGTCCAAATGCCACCTCCTGAAGCCCAAGGTTCAGTACCTCGGTCATGTAGTAAGTGCAGAAGGTGTGGCACCGGATCCTGACAAAGTCACAGTCATCCAGGACTCGCAGAAGCCCAGCAACCTCCATGAAGTACGTCAATTCCTCGGGCTGGTAGGCTACTACTGAAGGTTCATCAAAGGCTTCACGGAGATAGCCACCCCTATGCAAAATCTTCTGGTGGGGCAGTCCAAGAAGGCCAAACAGAAAAGTTAAACCTTTGAATGGACGGAGGAGTTGGAGAGATCCTTCACTCGACTGAAGATGGCTCTCACGGGATGAAGTTCTGGCCTACCCAGATTATGACCAACCCTTTGTGTTGTATACTGATGCCAGCAACGTGGGAATTGGAGCAGTACTGTCACAGGTACAGAATGGCAAAGAAAGAGTGATCTCCTATGCCAGCAGGAAGCTTCGTTCCACTGAAAGGAACCCTGACAACTACAGTTCCTTCAAGCTGGAGTTCCTCGCCATAGTCTGGGCTGTGACTGAAAGATTCAAGCATTACGTAGCTTAAGCTAAGTTTACCATCTTCACAGACAACAACCCTTTGACTCACTTGGAGACTGCAAAGCTAGGCGCACTGGAGCAGTGATGGATGGCTCGGCTGTCTAACTATGAATTCACCATCAAGTACCGAGCAGGGCACAAGAATGCCAATGCTGATGCGCTGTCCATAATGCCTAATCTGCCAGATGCAGGGGAAGACCCTGAGGCTCTTGAAGAGGTAGAGTTACCTCCCTTCCACCGGCCAATTGCGGCCCAACGTGCTCAAGGAGTG
Organism: Dendrobates tinctorius; assembly: GCF_039654945.1. Classification (NCBI taxonomy): domain Eukaryota; kingdom Metazoa; phylum Chordata; class Amphibia; order Anura; family Dendrobatidae; genus Dendrobates; species Dendrobates tinctorius. The sequence continues at coordinate 22,175,578 of NW_027361707.1, read as the reverse complement.
AGAAACAGGCAGTGTGGCTTGAAAGAGGTCACCCTAAATCCATTGCCTCAACATGACTGGGCAGAAACGCAGGATAGTGACCCCGCAGTTCGCATGGTGAAGGAGCTACTGTCACAAGCTGACTCACTCCCAGAGTCGGATGCTCCTGAAGAAACTCAGCAGTTGTGGAAGGAAAGAGGCCGGCTGTTCATCTATGAAGGAAAGTTGTGTCGGAGGAGTATCAATACCCGCACTCATGAGCTGGTCTGCCAAAGAGAGAGGCATCAATGGTCCTGGAAGCATACCACAATGGAGCTGGCCACTTTGGATAGAAGAAGTTGGAAGCCTTGCTCCGGGAGAGATTCTACTGGGCTGGTATGAGGAAAGCCATTGAAAAGTGGTGCCGGGAGTGTGGACAATGTAATCTGCGCAGAAAGGATCGAAACAGCCAGAGAGCTCCTCTACCGCCAATAGTAACCAAACAGCCACTTGAGTTGGTCGCTCTGGACCATGTGACGCTGGTCCCAAGCTGTTCAGGCTACGTCTGTGCTCTTACCATCGTGGACCACTACTCAAGATTCCGGGTAGTCGTGCCTGTCAAGGATCAAACAGCCAGGACAGCAGCCAGAGCCTTTCAACAGCACTTCTGCAGACCACTTGGATATCCTGAGCGAGTGCTCACAGATCAAGGTCCAGCCTTTGAGGCGGAAGTGTTCCAGGAATTCTGTAACTTGTATAGTTGTAAGAAGATCAGGACAACACCATACCACCAACAGAACAATGGCATGTATGAAAAGATGAACCAGGTGGTGATAGACCTGCTGAAGACCTTGCCTTTGGAGGAGAGTAATCTTTGGCCAGAAAAGTTGCCAGATCTGGTAGACCTCTACAACCATATTCCTGTGAATTCCACCAACTGCACTCCAGCCTACCTAATGAGAGCGAGGCCTGGTAAGCTGCCTATTGATTTGGACATGGGAGTCCTGACACCTGAAGTGACACCCCCAGATGCTGATTGGGACACAGAACGGCAGCAGCAGTACAGAAGAGTACAAGAGCATGTGGAGAAGAGTCTAGCTCAGGCGAGACAAGAACAAGAAAGGCACTACAACCAACATACGCCTGCAGTTCCCTTGTCACCAGGAGAACAAGTCCTCAAGAGGAAAAGAAGACTGCATAAATTGGATGACCAATGGGAAGTTGAACCATACACCATTCTACCCTCAAACTTTGACAATACCAAGGTGTGCCTTATTAGTAAAGATGGAGGAGAAACCTCAGCAGCAGTATCAAGTGATAATTTGAAATTGTGCCCTGACCAGTTAAAAGAAAGGATGGAAGAACAAAACAATCTTCAGCCCATTGAAGAAGAGGAAGAAAAGGTCAGCACTGTACTTGGTGAATTCCCTGCAAACTGGACAAGAATGGGTCCAGCCATCGTAGTTCCCGTCCTAACCTTTCCCCAGCCAACTGCAACTGAGGTAGCAGAGACTCAAGAGAACGTTGAAAATCAGGAAATTCAGGTAGCAGATGCCACACAAGCAGTGGAGCCAGAGAATCCTCGCCCTTCGAGTGGTGAATCTGTCGTACCCATGGTGAGTCTAAGAGTTCGCAGGCTACTACCCAGTTTACCTACCCCAGAGTTACGCAGGTCTACCCTCACAACACAAGTTATACCACCCATTAGATTCCGCATATAACCAAGTTAAAGTAATGTAAGTAATGTAACTGTTAAATTGTATATATATAACTGGCCTCAAGTTTTCTGCCTACAGATAATCTGTAAGAGTTTTCCAGTTTTGTTTTGATGGACATTGGACCATAGGACTTGTGTGGTCAAAACCAACCTGTATATAGTTCATCAATTGCCCAGGAATGGACCATGGACATTGATGCTTGGACTTATCATCATAGGACCCTTTTTGAGTATTTGTTTTTTGTAAATTTTTCCTTTTTAAATCTTGTACATTTATATTGTTCATATTTGTTTATGTTTTACACGTTTTTCATGGAGTCATGCTGACTTGCACTAGGGGGGAATGTGGCGCCCCCAGGAGTATGGTCACCACAGTGACCTTCCTCCTAGGGAGAGTGATGTCACACCTGGAAGCAATGAAAGGTCTCACTAACAGTTAATCAATTTCATGCAACACAGGTCCCACTCCGGGTCAACAGAGGGAGCTCTGAACCAGGATTGGGGGAGGAGCGCGCTCTGAGAGCCAGGAGGGAACAGAGTCAGTCAGTGTGAGGAGGGCCACGTGTGTAGACGTGTGGAGAGAAGCTGGAGGTTGAGCTGAGGAAAGAGAGCTCCCTCCCAGTGAGAGCGCATGAACTGGAGCCTGGTCTCCACGGGTGTATGGATACTGACGGTCCTGCATCAGAAACCATAGGAGTAGGAAGCTGTAAATGCTCTATTCCCAATTAAGACTTGGAGGCACAACAGCGACATGTGAACCAAAAGAGCTGTCTGCCATGCGAGGTAGTTCTGAGAGAAGATAATAAGAAGGAACTTCAGTGTAACTCTGTACTGTATGTACCTCAAGCCAGCGCTAGAGAGGAGACTACACAACCCATCTGATAGAGAGATTCCTGATTTGCTTCCAGGCTAACCATCTCCTATACCACCTGTAACCTGTACCCTGGACTGCGTTTATCAAGTAAAGGTAAAGAAATTGCATCCCATTGTGTCCTTGCCTCCTTGCTGCAATCTCCCCGGCACTGCTAAATCTCTGTGCCTGACACTGCACCTTCCTTACCAACACCCATCCACACTGCCCTGGGACAACAGTCCTGCCTGTGGAGGGCTACATCATCACTGCTGCACCACACCATCTGTCCCAGAGGATCTGTCTGCAGCGTCGGCTTAACATCTATATTGCCGAACACCACAGGTGGCGTCAAGAATCACCTATAAACTTTATTCCACCACTCAATTCCCCTTTAACATGGGCGCCCAGGGCCACGGACCGGGTCACTACTGCTGTGACATTTCCCCTCTGAGAGACCGGCCCGGTACCCCACAGCCCTGGGAGGGCGACCCAACAGGATGGATAGAAAGGTTAATGATATGCAAATGATGAAAACATGGAAACTACATTTTCAAAACATCTTGATTTAGTAAGTATGAGCGCCACACATTTACATGCCTTATCTGTATCAATGAGGATACTAATGGTTCTGTGAAAGATGTTTTGCCATGCTGAATGCATTTGGGCAAATCATCAAGATCTGCTTCTGGCAGCTCCTTTGCAATTGCTAACCAATATATGCTTGATGGGAGACAAGTCAGGAGATGCTGCAGGCCATGATAGCACATTTAGGCTTGTAGACTATTCATAGTAGCATGAGAAACATGCGGCCTGCCAGTGTAAAAAAAAATAACTTCTGGGGCACTTTGTAGAAATGGCCACTAGTTCCATCACTCAGTCAACATAACTCCCATCTGTTAGTGTACCTGGATTGGAATGAAGATCAGAGGTGTCAAGCTACTGTACATTATGCCACCTCACACCATAATCCCGTGAGCAAAACTGGTATGATGTTCCCTTGTGAAGGCTTAATCATTGTGTTGCCATTATGGTCTCCAGATTAATCTGTGGCTATCATTGCATGCAAGACAAAAGTAGGACTCATCGATAAAGAGGATAAGCCTTCGTTCAATGCACCATGATAGCCTTTAAGAGCGGTGGCATGAGGTCAATGGAACAGCTGAAGCTGGACCTCTGGTTTGTAGCCCTATGTAGTGCTAATGGTTTCTGTGTGTTTCAGTAGACACTGCTTCAAGTCTTACTCTTGGTATGTGACATCTAATTTCATCTGCAGCACAGAACTGATCAATCATGGAACCAGTAGTACGACCATTTCTCTAAAGTGTCCCTGGAGCTGTCAGGCCACATGTTGCTCTTGCTACTATGAGCAACATGCGTGGCCTAAATGTGCTACCACTGCCTGCAGCGTCTCTGGAGTTGTACTCCATCAAGCACACCTGGGTTTTTATTGGTCGGCAATTGCACAGGCAGCTGCCAGAAGCGGCTCTTGATGATTTGCCCAAGTGCATTCAGAGTAGCAAAACATTCCTCCTACAACCATCAATAACTTCACTGATAGCAGCTAAGGTGTGTAAGTGTGGGGATTTCTGTGCTTGAAAATTATGCTCCATTTTTTTATCATTTGCATATCTTTAGCATGTCTATCCCTTCTGTGATTTCCAATTATTCCACAGCTTTCCCTTCTTTGTGTGGCAATTTCAATGTTGAGGAGTGTAAACAGTAATTCAACAAATAAAATCCTCCAAATATTTTTTTTTTAAGTTGGAGTGACAATAGAGGCTAAGTAGAGCCCAACAAACCATTAAAGGTGCCGACTAATGGCTTTGCATAACTTTAAGGTTCTATAGATCCATCATAATGCCATGCACTTAAACCCAAAGGGATCACATTGAAGAAATATAGAACCATTTTGTCTCAATATACATAATAAAAATTCATATCTTTTTTTCAATTACCAAGGGAATAGTAGGTAGAAAATTTCCATATCTCCTCAAACGTTCGGAATGTCACCGTTATTAAGTCCTTATCACTCTCAATCGACAGCAGTCGAGCCGACAGTTCCTAAAAAACAGCAAGACAATTTATTATAGACTTTATTTAAAAAAAGAAAAACTGAGTAAAAATAGATTATAAATTACCCTATTTATGATAGTTTATCATAGTGATCAAAATGAATGAATGGAATCTGCCAGCTGGAGTCGGCAGATTCCCGGCGGGCGCACTGCGCATGCGCCCGCCATTTTCTTCTGGATCCAAGATGGCGCCCACCGGAGGACGCCAGCGGGATGCGGGACCACCGGGAGGGGACCCTGGACCACGGAGAGGTACCGGGGGGGGATCGGGGACCCTAATTCTCTCTCCTCTGACGTGCAATCACATCAGAGGAAAGAGAAATTTAATGCAAAATTGCGGCTTTTTTTTTTTTACGGTCGCCGTTATAGGGTTAATAACGTCGATTGCAAAAGCGGGGTCAGTAAAAACTGACAGATTCATGTTCTCTGGGGTCTCGGCTACCCCCGGCTGCCGAGACCATGGAGAAAATCCGACACTGGGGGGCGCTATTCACTTTCTCCACAGCGCCATGAATTAGCGGCGCTGTGGTTTATGTACACTTAATTACCGCCGTTAAAAGGCGTATCTGCAGTCGCTAAGGGGTTAATGATGTTTCATTTGAGAATCCCCAGTGCATGTTGAGGTACTCAAACAGGGTGCCATTAGGGGCAGAGACTGTGGTTACTGCCACAGCCACTATCTCACCCTGAAACTAATCATCATCAGTGACATCCGTTTCAGGGGCTGGGATAGTCCCTGCTCTACTGAGCATGTGTCAGTTGTCAATTCCGACATATGCTCAATACAAGCTTCCTCCTTACTGTGCAATATGCTTCTCAGTGCACAGTGACAGTGCGCTCCTTCGTCAGTGTCAGTGCACATTGTAAAGCGATAACGTGGCGAGCAGAGACCAACTTCTCCCTGGCAAGTTAGGTCTGTTTTGGGGTCGGGTCTAAATTACAGAGGGAAGTGCAGGAACTTTTTAATTAAACCATATTAGAAAAACTATCATATTTTTAAAATAGAGAGTCTGTCACAATCCGTTTTTGGATTTGTGGCAGATCTTGTAACACTCTATTAAACTTTTTTTCCTTTCAGGCCAGCCGGGGGGGGGTTAATGTCAGTCTTTTCCCGATGGCAATCTGGTGTTACTGCAGTGCCGCTGGGTCAGCTGATGTGGGTGGTGACCACTCCCACCATGCTTTAAAAGATCACCTGATGCATCAGCTGACTGTTGGTGATAGAGTTTCTCTGGAGACCAGCCAGTGTGTGAGGAGCTCTCTGGTGCCTGTGTGTATCAGCTGCTAGAGGTCCTGGTGTCTTATCCTACGGTGCGGGGATTTTGGAGTCCGGCTTCAGTGTCATCTAAGGAGTGGAGCTCAGCAGCAGCGTCAGGAAGCTAAGTGTGGTGTTTTTTCACCTTGTCCCTTTGGCATTTGTCACTTTCCCCGAGTGTATTATCTGCAGAGGTGAGGCTAGTGCTCCTTGCCAGCCAGGGCAGTAACAGGTGACTACTAGGGACTAGGTTCGTTTCAGTGGCGGGGGAAAAGACCCACATAGGGCGTTAGGGGAGAGCAGGGACAGGCTTAGGTTTGAGCTCAGGTGGTGACTATCCCTCATTCCCTACAGGTAGGGCTTTCTTCTCTCCTTTTCCATCCTGTTGTTTGTGAGTTGTGGCGTTCACTGACCCACCATCCGCTGGATCTAGTCACACCATGACAGACACACTGTGACATTATCACCAACCGTTACATTTTTTCTGGTGAGCCATGGCCCAAATGCAGGCCTTCACCCAACTGATCCAGACCCTCACTGATGAGCTTAAGGAGCTGCGGTATCAGGTGACGTAGCATCTGCAGTTGTCGGGGATCTGGGTCTCGGCTCAGGTGCAGGCTTAACCGGAACCCAAAATATCTCTCCCTGACTGTTTTTCTGGAGGGATAGATAAGTTTGTTGTGTTCAAAGAAGCCTGCAAGCTGTATTTTAGGCTTCACCTTTGTTCTTCAAGGAGTGAGGAACAGCTGGTGGGGATTATAGTCTCCCTTCTTAAGGGTGACTCCTAATCCTTTTTAAGTTTATGCTTAGAACATACAACACTGCCCTTCACCTCTCCAAACAAACCTATTTCAACACCCTCATCACCTCACTGTCCAATAACCCGAAACGTCTCTTTGACACTTTTCATTCTCTACTCAATCCAAGAGTACAGGCCCCAACCACGGAGCTCCAAGCTGACGATCTGGCCAATTACTTCAAAGAAAAAATTGACCAGATCCGACAGGAAATTATCTCCCAATCACCTCATACCATGCATTGTCCTCCCTCCCCCACTGCATCTAACTCACTCTCTGATTTTGAACCAGTCACAGAAGAAGAAGTAAGCAGGCTCCTTGCATCTTCTCGCCCAACTACTTGCACCAGTGACCCATTTCCGTCACAGCTCCTCCAGTCCCTTTCCCCTGCTGTCACCCCTCACCTAACTAAAATATTTAACCTCTCTCTCTCTTCTGGTATTTTTCCCTCCTCATTTAAGCATGCCATCATACATCCACTACTTAAAAAACCATCCCTCGACCAAAACTGTGCCGCTAACTATAGACCTGTCTCTAATCTTCCCTTCATCTCTAAACTCCTGGAACGCCTGGTCCACTCCCGTCTTATCCGCTATCTCTCAGAAAACTCTCTTCTCGACCCTCTCCAATCCGGTTTCCGCTCTTTACACTCCACTGAAACTGCCCTCACTAAAGTCTCTAATGATCTGCTAACAGCTAAATCAAATGGTCACTACTCCATGCTAATTCTCTTGGATCTCTCTGCAGCATTCGACACTGTGGATCATCAGCTCCTCCACACTATGCTCCGTTCCATTGGCCTCAAGGATACCGTTCTCTCCTGGTTCTCCTCCTATCTCTCCGACCGCTCCTTTACTGTATCTTTTGCCGGTTCCTCCTCCTCTCATCTTCCCCTTACTGTTGGGGTCCCCCAAGGATCGGTTCTAGGCCCCCTCCTCTTCTCCTTGTACACTGCCCCTATTGGTCAAACAATCAGTAGATTTGGTTTCCAGTACCATCTCTATGCTGATGACACCCAATTATACGCTTCTTCTCCTGACATCACGCCAGCCTTTCTAGAAAACACCGGCGATTGTCTAAACACTGTGTCTAATATCATGTCCTCACTATATCTGAAACTGAACCTGTCAAAGACTGAACTCCTGGTGTTTCCTCCCTCTACTAATGTACCTATACCCGACATTGCCATTTCTGTGTGTGGTTCCACTATTACTCCCCAGCAACAGGCCCGCTGTCTTGGGGTCATACTTGATTCCGAGCTTTCCTTTGCCCCCCACATTCGATCACTGGCTCGCTCTTGTCATCTGCACCTCAAAAACATTTCTAGAATTCGACCTTTTCTTACCTTTGACTCTGCAAAAACTCTTACTGTTTCTCTTATTCATTCTCGTCTCGACTATTGTTACTCTCTTCTAATCGGTCTCCCTCTTACCAAACTCTCCCCTCTCCAATCTGTCTTGAATGCTGCAGCCAGGATCATATTCCTCACCAATCGTTACACCGATGCCTCTACCTTGTGCCAGTCATTACACTGGCTACCCATCCACTCCAGAATTCAGTATAAACTTATTACCCTCACTCACAAAGCCCTCCATGGCTCAGCACCACCCTACATCTCCTCCCTTGTTTCAGTATACCACCCTACCCGCGCCCTCCGTTCTGCTGATGACCTGAGGTTAGCATCCTCAATAGTCAGAACCTCCCACTCCCGTCTCCAAGACTTTACACGTGCCGCGCCAATTCTTTGGAATGCACTTCCCAGGTCAATACGATTAGTCCCCAATCCCCACAATTTTAAGCGTGTCCTGAAAACGCATTTATTCAGACTGGCCTACCACCTCAACACATTAACCTAATCTATCCCTGTGTGGCAGAGCCAAAAGTTTTACCATAACCAGGTTCCCCGCATCATTCTCCCACATGCTTTATGCATCCATTAGCCCTCTGTGTCCGTACTGTCACACACCTAACATTATGGCTGGTCCATACAATCAGGGCAACTGTTACCACCCACCTTTCGTGTCTACCTCTTTCCTCATAGACTGTAAGCTTGCGAGCAGGGCCCTCTTTCCTCTTGGTATTTGTTATAATCTACTGTATGTGATTATTGTTATGCTGTAATGTCTATTGTCTGTACAAATCCCCTCTGAAATGTAAAGTGCTGCGGAATATGTCGGCGCTATAAAAATAAAATTTATTATTATTATTATTATTATTAATCCTGGGCCTTCTTCCTGCCAACCGATTCTCCATCTTTGCGGTCGGTGGATGAGTTTTTTGCGGCTTTGGTGCTGGTGTATGTGGATCCTGATGACGTCTCCCTGGCGGAATCTCGACTACGTAAAATCAAGCAGGGGCCCCGGCCGGCTGAAGAGTACTGCTCAGAGTTTAGGAGGTGGGCCACTGACACGCAGTGGAATGACCCTACCCTTAGGAGCCATTATTGTCAGTGTCTGTCACCTAGGCTGCAGGATACTCTGGTGCAGTACGCTGCCCCCAGGTCATTGGAAGCTGCCATGTCCCTTGCTATTCGGGTGGATAGATGCCTCTGGGAGAGGCATACACCAAATCTGCCCCTGTTGTCCTTTCTAGGGAGGAGGACACATCGGTGCAGACGGACGAACCTATGTAGATGGGAGGAGTCTCAAACAGGGTTGCCTGCGGTTCACCGTGGTATGGGGGCATGTTTCTACTGTGGGCAGACAGGTCATTTTATCAATATCTGCCCAGCTCATGTCAAAGTACCTGCTTCATCTCAAAAGCCATGTTACCCTGGTCGTGTGGAGGGAGGTGACCAGGGTGTGTGTATTTCCTCCATCTTCTAATCTCAGTGCACCATTGCTGCTGAAGTTGTGGTTGGTGAGGTTACTGAGACTGTACTGTGCTTGTGGACAGTGGAGCGGGAGTCATTTTCGTGGGTTCATGCTTTGTCCAGACCAGTCTGAGAGTTAGGACGCTAGCGAGACCCCTAAGCGTTCAGGCCATTGACTCTGTCCCACTCAGCCAGGGGAGGGTGACCCAAGTCGTAGATGATATACACCTGTGTATAGAGACTTATCATGAAGAGACCCTGTTGTGCTACATCTTGGAGAGTATGCCAACTCCCATCATTTTAGGACTCCCTGGGTTGAAAAAACACAACCCGTTGATAGATTGGCGGTCCAGGGAAGTAGTCAGCTTGGACCAGTCATAGTCATGTAAGCACTGCTGCCTGGGAGCTACGATCTCTGCCGTCCTTCTCCAACCTACCCCTTCTCTGTTGGGGCAGCGAAGGTGCTGCCAGGGTGTAGGGAGAAGACTCAATCCTCACCACAAGTAAACCCTGAGTATCGGAGGGGTCAGGGGAGGGTCCTGGTTCCCTCTGTGTGTAGTGGGGGTATGAGCGTGGTGACATAGGGGGACGCCTCTGTTGTCGGTTCATTAAAGAGTTCACCATCTTGCGGCAAACGCATGTGTGGCAATAGACATTCAGGTCCGCACCTGTGTGTGAATGAGTATGTGTGGGTGTCCACCAAAAACATCAGGTGGAAGTATGCTATGGGGACCTAGAGTTCTAGGGTGATCGGGCCATATTGGGTGTCGACCATTCTCAGCCAGGGGACTTTCAACTTGGAGTTACCCCCAGTTATGCATGTACACAACTCATTCCACAGGTCGGCGCTCTGTAGACTTGTGGCGCCTCTGGAGCCTCCATCATTATCCTCTCCATTGGGCTGCGTTTGCCGTAAAGCTGAGGATCAGGTGACTGCAAAGGTGAACTCTGCTGGATCGAGGCATCCTCACCGTATGTCGTTTCTGGTGAGGTCCAGTGTTGAGGGTCCAGAGGCCCCTCATTGAAAGGGGGGTACTGTCACGATCCATTTTTGGATTTGTGGCAGATCTGGTTCCACTCAATGAAACCTTTTTTCCTTTCAGGCCAGCGGGGGGTTAATGTCAGTTTTTCCCCGCTGGCAATCTGGTGTTACTGCAGTGCCGCTGGGTCAGCTGATGTGGGTGGTGACCACTCCCACCATCCTTTAAAAGATCACCTGATCCATCAGCTGACTGTTGGTGACAGAGTTTCTGTGGAGACCAGCCGATGTGTGAGGAGCTCACTGGAACCTGTGTGTATTAGCTGCTAGAGGTCCTGGTGTCTTATCCTACGCTGCGGGGAGTTTGGAGTCCGGCTTCAGTGCCATCTGTGGAGTGAAGCTTGACAGTAGCATCAGGAAGCTAAGTGTGGTGCTTTTTCGCAGTGTCCCTTTGCTGTTTGTCACTTTCCCCTGTGTTTATTATTTGCAGAGGCGAGGCTAGTGCTCCTAGCCGGCCAGTGCACTAGCCAGGGCAGTAATAGGTGACTACTAGGGACTAGGTTTGTGATACCGGTGGAGGGAAGAACCCGCTTAGGGCATTAAGGGAGTGCAGGGTCAGACTTAGGTTTGAGCTCAAGTGGTGACCATTCCTCATTCCCTATGGATAAGGCCTTCCTCTCTCCTTTTTCACCCCGTTGTTTGTGAGTTGTGCCGTTCGCTGACAGACCACCCGTTGGGTCGAGTCACACCGTGACATGACAGAGTCATTTACATTGAAAATCAATATTACTTTCTGTCCTCCCCTTTAACTAGTGCTCTAGATATAGACACAAGTGAAGGTTGCAAAAAGATATACCTTCTTTCTGATAGCATTTTTCTAACCTAATTTTTAGTTACTTATATTATACTAGATTATGGCCCGATGCTATCGCATCGGGAGGATGCGATAGCATCACACCTCTTGCCATGTTAACCCTCAACACACACACTCCTCTCACCTTTCACCATCTCCACTCACTCCTTCAATCCACATACGACCCCTTCTCTCACTCCGTCTCTCATACTCACGCCGTCATCGCCGCTGCTCCACGATCCCCGACATCTTCTTCCGCCGGCGCCATCCAGGATCCAGACATTGTCCACGCCGGCGACATGTTCTTGCGGCGACGCCATCTTGAGTATCGTGAAATCCCGTGATAGTCAAGATGGCGTCGCCGCAAGAACATGTCGCCGGCGTGGACGACGTCGGGATCCAAAATGGCGTCAGCGAAATCTTGCGAGATTTCGCCGACGCCATTTTGGATCCCAACGTCGTCCTCGCCGGCGACATATTCTTGCGGCGACGCCATCTTGAGTATCGCGGGATTTCGCCGATCCAAAATCGCGTCGCCGCAGGAACATGTCGCTGGCGTGGATGCCGTCGGGATCCAAAATGGCGTCGGCGAAATCTCGCGAGTTTTCGCCGACGCCATTTTGGATCCCGACATCGTCCACTCCGGCGACATGTTCTTGCGGCGACGCCATCTTGACTATCGCGGGATTTCGCCGATCCAAAATGGCGTCACCGCAAGAACATGTCGCCGGCGTCGAGGACGTCTGGATCCAGGATGGCGCCGGCGGAAGAAGATGTCGGGGATCGTGGATCAGCGGCGATGACGGCGTGAGTATGAGAGACGGAGTGAGAGAAAGGGTCGTATGTGGAGTGAAAGAGTGAGTGGACGTGAGTGGAGATGGTGAAAAGTGAGAGGAGTGTGTGTTGAGGGTTAACATGGAAAGAGGTGTGCGGTGACGTCACCGGTTACAACTGGACGGAAGTTGTTACAACCGGAAGCTGCTTAGGGCATTTATTATTATAGATGTGTGCCAAGCACATTTTCAGTTATGGCAGCTGTCTTTGTGTCTATCTTTTTAAATTGTTGGGAAGGAGTCTATAGAAGCCACTATCAAATGTGAGAACTTACACAAAAGACTGCAACCACTTCCTTGCTATCATTCTCCAGTAGACGGAGTCTGTTCCTGAGCTTTGCTTGGAGTTTTGGATCAGGGATACCTCCTCGGACCATAACAAGATGGATGTTGAGATCTGTGAGACAAGAGTATGGGTTATTTCAACAGCAACATAGGCTGAAAACGAAAATGGGTTGCCCCTGATGGCTGAAAATACATGGGATCCCTATCCCGTTCTCAGTATGCCTCTCCACTTCTCTTGGGTGTGGTACTGGAACCATTTTTGGTACTAGTCCCTTCGTAATGTTTTAGATTTGTTTTGTCATATGCTTTTTTGAGTGATATTTATTGATATTCCATACAGACGTAACATTTGGTGGGAAATAAAGCCTGGCTCAATAAGGAATATCATTTGCCAGAATAAAAATTCCCACCCCAGTGCATAAGGCTAATATATATACACTCACTGGCCACTTTATTAGGTACACCTGTCCAACTGTGTGTTAAGACTTAATTTCTAATCAGCCAATCACATGGCGGCAACTCAGTGCATTTAGGCATGTAGACATGGTCAAGACAATCTCCTGCAGTTCAAACCGAGCATCAGTATGGGGAAGAAAGGTGATTTGAGTGCCTTTGAACGTGGCATGATTGTTGGTGCCAGAAGGGCTGGTCTGAGAATTTCAGAAACTGCTGATCTACTGGGATTTTCACGCACAACCATCTCTAGGGTTTACAGAGAATGGTCCGAAAAAGAAAAAAAATCCAGTGAGCGGCAGTTCTGTGGCCGGAAATGCCATGTTGATGCCAGAGGTCAGAGGAGAATGGGCAGACTGGTTCGAGCTGATAGAAAGGCAACAGTGACTCAAATTGCCACCCGTTACAACCAAGGTAGGCAGAAGAGCATCTCTGAACGCACAGTGCGTCGAACTTTGAGGCAGATGGGCTACAGCAGCAGAAGACCACACTGGGTACCACTCCTCTCAGCTAAGAACAGGAAACTGAGGCTACAATTTGCACAAGCTCATCGAAATTGGACAGTAGAAGATTGGAAAAACGTTGCCTGGTCTGATGAGTCTCAATTTCTGCTGCGACATTCGGATGGTAGGGTCAGAATTTGGCGTAAACAACATGAAAGCATGGATCTATCCTGCCTTGTATCAACGGTTCAGGCTGGTGCTGGTGGTGTCATGGTGTGGGGAATTTTTTCTGGGCACTCTTTGGGCCCCTTGGTACCAATTGAGCATCGTTGCAACGCCACAGCCTACCTGAGTATTGTTGCTGACCATGTCCATCCCTTTATGACCACAATGTACCCAACATCTGATGGCTACTTTCAGCAGGATAATGCGCCATGTCATAAAGCTCGAATCATCTCAGATTGGTTTCTTGAACATGACAATGAGTTCACTGTACTCAAATGGCCTCCTCAGTCACCAGATCTCAATCCAATAGAGCATCTTTGGGATGTGGTGGAACGGGAGATTCGCATCAGGGATGTGCAGCCGACAAATCTGCGCCAACTGTGTGATGCCATCATGTCAATATGGTCCAAAATCTCTGAGGAATGCTTCCAGCACCTTGCTGAATCTCTGCCACGAAGAATTGAGGCAGTTCTGAAGGCAAAAGGGGGTCCAACCCCTTACTAGCATGGTGTACCTAATAAAGTGGCCAGTGAGTGTATATCAAAATAGAAGCATTAAAATGTAATCTTAGGTTCATACATGTGAATATACTCTCTCACTTGAGTCATCTTGGACTTTTCATGGTCATTCTTCTCTAATCATAGTCCTCTCCATCTGTTGGACCTTTATGAGCGGGTTTCTAACTAGTCCTAAGAAACAACAGTCTCCCACTATCACCCACTCCTTACAGGAATGGCACTTTCCTTAGTAGGAACAGAGTCAGAAGACACAAGTTGGTCAACAAAACAACCAAAGGCTTTAAATCTTTCAACACGAAGGCATATGCCTAAGGCTGTGTTCACACACAGCGTTTTTTTAGCGGTATTTTTAGCGGATTTTCCAATAAAACCGCTATAAAACCGCTAAAAATAAGCTTCCCATTCATTTCTATGCATTTTGCACTTTTTGTGCATACTGATGCGTTTTTTACCGCGAAAAAAACGCTTCGTGGTAAAAAATGCAGCATGCTCTTTAATTTCGCTAATTTTTCCATGTTTCTGGCTCTTTCTTTGCGTCTTGAAAACGCACTAAAAAAACGCATAAAAACCGCGCGTTTTCTGCGCAAAAACCGCGCAGAAAACGCACAGAAAAAAACGCGCGGTTCCTGGGAAGGGAGTCAGGTTTTTCAGCAGAAATTTTCTGCTACGCGTGCACATAGCCTAAATGTTTCAACAGTAGAACTCATGAAGGCACCATTCACATAGCAAATAGGAGGCTGTGGTGGCTTTCCTCTGCTCAACTTTCTCTCAAGTCAGTGTTGCAACCTCTGACAACAGGAAGGGAAAGGATCATAGGAACAGTGTCAATTAGAGATCCTATACTTAGTGTCCATTAATAAAGGGAATTTCTCACTAGGCTTTTGCTATGTAATCTAGGAGCAGCATGTTGACAGCCAGATCCCAGCGATGTGACACTTACTGGGCTGCTTGCTGCAGTTTTGATAAAATCTTTGCTTCATCTGCGGCAAATCTTACTCCCAACGGTGGCACATGTGAATTTGTGGACCCACTGTGCCACAGGGTCGGGCCTGCCTAGGAAAAATCATAGCTAAGCAGCTACCAGGTGTTCAGTGCAGCTCCTGAT
Organism: Dendrobates tinctorius; assembly: GCF_039654945.1. NCBI lineage: Eukaryota > Metazoa > Chordata > Amphibia > Anura > Dendrobatidae > Dendrobates > Dendrobates tinctorius. The sequence goes on along the minus strand of NW_027361707.1, from coordinate 22,160,420 downwards.
GGTCGAGACGGACTGAGCTGCAGGTAGCTGCCAGGTACCACTCCTCATCAGAACCCAGAACTGCAGCTTCTGAGGTTTGCGGAAACAGTTTAGAGCTATGTTCAGACACACCAGTCTAGGATACTGGATCAAGAACTCGGAATAGTGTACAATGTTCAGGCACTGGCCGCACTGGGACTAGGGGACTACGGATTCAGGACTTAAGACTCCAGGATTGGGGACAACATTTGGGCACTGGCCACACTGGGACCAAGGGACAACATTCAGGACCTGGCTGCATCGGGACCAGGGATTCAGGTTCAGGACACTGGCTGCACTGGGACCAGAGGACCTCACAACTGCACTGGTAGAACACCAAATGTCTAGTGACTTAATTCATCCCTAATTGAGAGGGTGTCTTTTATACAAGATGCCTCCCAGCTATTGTCTGGGAGCCATCTTCTAGGTGAACACATTATGCTAAATGCATCCTGACACGCGTTTCGGACAACGTCCTTCGTAAAGGGTGTGTGCCGCACATACACAGCCAGCGAGGTAATACCACCTTACTCTAATATCACTACCACCACAGAGTATAATCTAATAGGCACAATCTTTGTTTAACCATACAGTACACTATAAAGATAATTAAAAAGTCTGCTAGATACCAGGTTGCAGGTGAAAGGTTACATAGAAGATTGCAGAACAACCCTCTTTTAACAAATTTCTCATCATACAGTACAGACCAAAAGTTTGGACACACCTTCTCATTCAAAGAGTTTTCTTTATTTTCATGACTACGAAAATTGTAGATTCACTCTGAAGGCATCAAAACTATGAATTAACACATGTGGAATTATATAATTAACACAAAAGTGTGAAACAACTGAAAATATGTCTTATATTCTAGGTTCTTCAAAGTAGCCACCTTTTGCTTTGATTACTGCTTTGCACACTCTTGGCATTCTCTTGATGAGCTTCAAGAGGTAGTCACCGGAAATGGTCTTCACTTCACAGGTGTGCCCTGTCAGGTTTAATAAGTGGGATTTTTTGCCTTATAAATGGGGTTGGGACCATCAGTTGTGTTGTGCAGAAGTCTGGTGGATACACAGGTGATAGTCCTACTGAATAGATTGTTAGAATTTGTATTATGGCAAGAAAAAAAGCAGTCAAGTAAAGAAAAATGACTGGCCATCATTACTTTAACCCCTTTACCCCCAAGGGTGGTTTGCACGTTCGTCACCGGGCCAATTTTTACAATTTTGACCACTGTCCATTTATGAGGTAATACCTCTGAAACGCTTCCATGGATCCCGGTGATTCTGACACTGTTTTCTTGTGACATATTGTACTTCATGTTAGTGGTAAAATTTTATTCATATAACTTGCGTTTATTTGTGAAAAAAGTGGAAATTTGGCAAAAATTTTGAAAATTTCGCAATTTTCCAACTTTGAATTTTTATGCCCTTAAATCACAGAGATACGGCACGCAAAAAACTTAATAAGTAACATTTCCCATATGTTTACTTTACATCAGCACAATTTTGGAACCAAAATTTTTTTTGTTAGGAAGTTATAAGGGTTAAAAGTTGACCAGCGATTTCTCATTTTTACAACACCATTTTATTTTTACTGACCACATCACATTTGAAGCCACTTTGAGGGGTCTATATGATAGAAAATACCCAAAAGTGACACCATTCTAAAACCTGCACCCCTCATGGTGCTCAAAACCACATTCAAGAAGTTTATTAACCCTTTAGGTGCGTCACAGGAATTTTTTGAATATTTAAAAAAAAAAATGAACATTTAACTTTTTTTCACAAAAAAAAATTTCAGGTTCAATTTTTTTTATTTTACCAAAGGTAACAGGAGAAATTGGACTGCAAAAGTTATTGTGCAATTTGTCCTGAGTACGCTGATACCTTATATGTGGGAGAAAACTACTGTATGGGCACACGTCAGGACTCGGAAGGGAAGTAGTGACGTTTTGGAATGCAGACTTTGATGGAATGGTCTGCGGGTGTCATGTTGCCTTTGGAAAGCCCCTGATGTGCCTAAACAGTGGAAACCCCCCACAAATTACACCATTTTGGAAACTAGACCCCCTAAGGAACTTATCTTGATGTGTGGTGAGCACTTTGAACCCCCAAGGGCTTCACGGAAATTTATAATGTCCGGGCGTGAAAATAAAAAAATCTTATTTTTTCCACAAACATGATCATTTAGTCCCCAATTTTTTTTATTTTCCCAAGGGTACCCGGAGAAAATGGACCCCAAAAGTTGTTAGAGGAAGAAAAAAAAGTGATCCAGCTGGAGATGGAGGCGGCTGCAATTTACAAAGCTTTATTGGACAACTTAAAAATATGTTGGTTCTTTAAAAATTTCTTACAGCATGATCATGACTAAGACTATTTTTTAGTTGAAACGCGTCGATCCTCCTCACTGGTGTGCTTGGTGTTTGCTATAAGAAATTTTTAAAGAACCAACATATTTTTAAGTTGTCCAATAAAGCTTTGTAAATTGCAGCCGCCTCCATCTCCAGCTGGATCACTTTTTTTTCTTCCTCTTGCTCCTAATTCATGTGGATGCTCACCACAGTCCGTGCTGGGCGTTGGCAGGCTTGGGGATTGCTTTGCAGACGGGTAAGGCCTCTTTCACACTTCAGTTTTTTGCATCAGTCAAAATCCGCCAAAAGGACGGATGGCGGATCCGTTTTAGTACTGATGACAACGGATGCCACCCGTCCGGTTTTTTGACGGATCCAACAAATGAAGAATTTTAAAGGAATCGCAGCTTGGAAAAGGAGAGAGAGAGAAGAGAGAGAGAGAAGAGAGAGAGAGAGAGAATTTTTTTTTTTTGGCCGGCACCCAGAAAGAATTTCGGGTTAAATCAGTGTCTGGAGGATCCGCCAGAGAAAAAAACGTTGCAAGCTCCGTTTTGAAATCTTTGAAGATGGTGACGGACAGCAACTTTTGGCGGATCCGCAAAAAAAACGGATGCAACGGACGGCAATCCGCCTATAATGGAAGTCAATGCGGAAAAAAACGGATCCTCAAAAGAAAATTGCAGATCCGTTTTTTTCAAAACCTGGCGGATTGTGACTGATTGTAAAAAACTGAAGTGTGAAAGAGGCCTAAGCTGACTACAACCTTTTTTTTTTAACCCAAAAGTTGTTGTCCAATTTGTCCTGAGTACCCTGATACCCCATATGTGGGAGAAAACTACTGTATGGGCACACGTCGGGGCTCGGAAGGGAAGTAGTGACGTTCTGGAATGCAGACTTTGATGGAATGGTCTGCGGGTGTCATGTAGCATTTGGAGAGCCACTAATGTACCTAAACAGTGGAAACCCCCCACAAATGACCCCATTTTGGAAACTAGACACCCTAAGGAACTTATCTAGACATGTGGTGAGCACTTTGAATCCCCAAGGGCTTCACAGAAGTTTATAACGCCCGGGCGTGAACATAAAAAAATCATTTTTTTCCCACAAAAATGATATTTTTGCCACCAATTTTTATTTTCCTAATGGTAACAGGAGAAATTGGACCCCAAAAGTTGTTTTGCAATTTGTCCTGAGTAGGCTGATGCCCCATATGTGGGGGTAAAACACTGATTGGGTGCATGGCAGAGCTTGGAAGGGAAGGAGCACCATTTGACTTTTTTTGACGCAGAATTGGCTGGAATTGAGATCAGACGCCATGTTGCGTTTGGAGAGCCCCTGATGTGCCCAAACAGTGGAAACCCCCAATTCTAACTCCAACCCTAACCCCAACACACCCCTAACCCTAATCTCAGCCCTAACCCTAATGGGAAAATGGAAATAAATACATTTTTTTTAATTTTATTATTTTTCCCTAACTAAGGGGGTGATAACGGGGGGTTTGATTTACTATTTATGGCGGTTTTTATGTTTGGCAGCTGTCACACGCTAAAAGACGCTTTTTATTGTAAAAATAGTTTTTGCATCACCACATATTGAGAGCTATAATTTTTCCGTATTTTGACCCACTGAGTCATGTGAGGTCTTATTTTTTGCGGGACGAGTTGATGTTTTTAATGGTATCATTTTCGGGCATGTGACATTTTTTGATCGGTTTTTATTCCAATTTTTGGGATGCAGAATGAACAAAAACCAGCGTTTCATGAATTTCTTTTGGGGGGGGGGCGTTTACACCATTCCACGTGCGGTAAAATTGATAAAGCGGTTTTATTCTTCAGGTCCGTATGGTTACAGCGTTACCTCATTTATGTCTTTTTTTATGTTTTGGCGCTTTTATGCAATAAAAACAATTTTATATAAAAAATAATTATTTCGCATCACTTTATTCTGCGAGCTATAACTTTATTTTTTTTCTGATGATGCTGTGTGGCAGCTCGTTTTTTGCGCGACAAGATGACGTTTTCAGCGGTACCATGGATATTTATATGCATCTTTTTGATCGCGTGTTATTGCACTTTTTGTTCGGCGGTATGATAATAAATCATTATTTTTTGCTATATTTTTTATTTTTATTTTTTAAGGGGTTCGCTAAAGGGGTTAACTAATGGGACAGTTTTATAGGGCAGGTCGGTACGGACACAGCGATACCAAATATGTGTACTCTTATTGTTTTTGTTTTTTTTATTTCCAAAAAATGAATTTATTAGGGAATATATATATATTTTTTAATTTATTAAGCGATTTTTGGTTGGACATCACTGTCCTGTGACAGATCGCTGATCTGTCACATCACAGATCAGCAATCTGTCACAGGAAGTGTGCAGGTTTCCTCCTTGCCTGCGTTTTGCAGGCACAGAGGAAGCCAGCTCCCTGCTGGCCCCCGAAGGTCCCCGTCTCCATCTTGAATCCGGGGACCTGCAGGGAAAGAGCCCCCCCGCAGCAGCGCTGCACATTGCGCTGCTGTGGGGGGGCCCAGGGAAGCACGGAGGGAGCCCCCTCCCTGCCGATGCTTCCCTTTAACCCCGGTACACCACGATCGTGTTTAATCGCGGTGTGCAAGTGTTTAGCGTGTCGGGGGCATTCCTTGACCGCCCCTGACACATAGTGCCGGGTGTCAGCAGTGATAATCAGCTGACACCCGGCTGCAATCAGAGGTGCTCACCACGTGGGCGCCGCTGATCGCGCTAGACGTACTACCCCATCCATGGGGATAGTACGTCTGATGTCAGAAAGGGGTTAAGGAATGAAGGTTAGTCAGTCCAAAAAATTGGGAAAACTTTGAAAGTGTCCCCAAGTGCAGTGGCAAAAACTATCAAGTGCTACAAAGAAACTGGCTCACATGAAGACCGCCCCAGGAAAGGAAGACCAAGAGTCACCTCTGCTGCGGAGGATAAGTTCATCTGAGTCACCAGCCTCAGAAATCGCAGGTTAACAGCAGCTCAGATTAGAGACCAGGTCAATGCCACACAGCGTTCTAGCAGCAGACACATCTCTACAACAACTGTTAAGAGGAGACTTTGTGCAGCAGGCCTTCATGGTAAAATAGCTGCTAGGCAACCACTGCTAAGGACAGGCAACAAGCAGAGGAGACTTGTTTGGGCTAAAGAACACAAGCAATGGACATTAGACCAGTGGAAATCTGTGCTTTGGTCTGGTGAGTCCAAATTTGAGATCTTTGGTTTCAACGACCGTGTCTTTGTGCGACACAGAAAAGGTGAACAGATGGACTCTACATGCCTGAAACAAGGAGGAGGAGGTGTGATGGTGTGGGGGTGCTTTGCTGGTGACACTGTTGGGGATTTACTCAAAATTGAAGGCATACTGAACCACCATGGCTACCACAGCATCTTGCAGCGGCATGCGGTTTGCGTTTAGTTGGACCATCATTTATTTTTCAACAGGACTATGACCCCAAACACACCTCCAGGCTGTGTAAGGGCTATTTGACCAAGAAGGAGAGTGATGGCGTGCTACGCCCGATGACCTGGCCTCCACAGTCACCAGACCTGAATCCAATCGAGATGGTTTGGAGTGAGCTGGACCGCAGAGTGAAGGCAAAAGGGCCAACAAGTGCTAAGCATCTCTGGGAACTCCTTCAAGACTGTTGGAAGACCATTTCCGGTGACTACCTCTTGAAGCTCATCAAGAGAATGCCAAGAATGTGGAAAGCAGTAATCAAAGCAAAAGGTGGCTACTTTGAAGAACCTAGAATATAAGACAAATTTTCAGTTGTTTCACACTTTTTTGTTAATTATATAATTCCACATGTGGAATTCATAGTTTTGATGCCTTCAGAGTGAATCTACAATTTTCATAGTCATGAAAATAAAGAAAACTCATTGAATGAGAAGGTGTGTCCAAACTTTTGGTCTGTACTGTACAAGAAAGTGATATTATAGTGAATCTATGTACATATCATGAAAAATATAATATAAATGGCATACTATCCCATAACAAAAGTTACTGATAATATATGGCTCCAAGTGACAGCGCAAAATATTATTAATATAAAAAAAAGTGCCAATGCCAAATATTTTAAATAGCAAAAGGTTGCAATGTGTATATAACCTGGAAAATGTAATATATTAGGCCAAAAAGATAGTAAAGGGATTATTTAGCCAGGATAAAAATAGACATGAATGCATTTAAGTAAACTATTATGATACATAGATAATCAGCTCTATAGGATGTGATGTGCAGGTACTTCAATCACTAACTCCAATATAGCTTATTATCTATGTATCATAATAGTTTACTTAAATGCATTCATGTCTATTTTTATCCTGGCTAAATAATCCCTTTACTATCTTTTTGGCCTAATATATTACATTTTCCAGGTTATATATACATTGCATCCTTTTGCTATTTAAAATATTTGGCACTGGCACTTTTTTATATTAATAATATTTTGTGCTGTCACTTGGAGCCATATATTATCAATAACTTTTGTTATGGGATAGTATGCCATTTATATTATATTTTTCATGATATGTACATAGATTCGCTATAATATCACTTTCTTGTATGTTGAGAAACTTGTTAAAAGAGGGTTGCTCTGCAACCTTCTATGTAACCTTTCCCCTGCAACCTGGTATCTAGCAGACTTTTTAATTATCTCTATAATGTATTGTATATTTAAATAAAGATTGTACCTTTTGGATTACACTCTGTGGTGGTGGCGTTACTCCCTCTATGATTAGTGATATTCTAGTTTTTAGCTCTCCTGTCTATAACCAATATATGTTTGGTCATTTTTGTGTTAAACACCTTACTCTAATGTATGGACTTATCAATGCTATTCTCAATTCATGGTTAACACCGCGGGTACTTTGTTGCTTCTTCACTTATGCAATCAGCTGTTTTATATGTGCAGTTATTTCTTGTATGTATGCCCTGGCTTCCCACACTTGTGTATCCCTGGGCTACTATTACTCTACTTATATTTTTAGCACTTTAGCCCATGCTTTTTGGATATCTTGACTTGTGCCCTATATTTGTCCACTTTGATGGTGCCATAATATACTTCTTTCTGTGTATATTTATTACCCGGCTTTCACTTTTTTATCCACCTCTTTTTATCTACTGTGGTGTAGTGACCACTGTGTCCACTAGGGGGCGCTGTGTGGGTGTCCCAGGGCGAACGGATAGCCATGTCCAGAGTGGTAACAGGAGCAGAGTCCTAAATGACCGTTATGTATCCCAAGGTGGGTGGCCTTGGGATGAAGGCTTGACTATGTGCTGATCAGCAGAGCTGATGTTTCGTTCCAATGTGTTAGGGAGAAGCCTTCAGGTGATTGGTGAGATGGGTGGGATCAATCACCTACAAACCCATCTAGGGGCGTGTGTCTGCAACGCCATAGTAAAGTATATATGTGTGAATGGTTGTAGGACCTGTGATGAGGTCATAGCCATGTGATCCGGTGGGCGTGGCTACGGACCATATAAGGTGGCCAGGGTAGGTCACATGAGTGAATGCTTGGACCCAGTTGTTCCGTATGGAAGGTCTCGTCTGACTGCCAGGAAGATGTGTGTGCCTTCCTGAGTGCACGTGTAGAACCTGTGTAGCATGGCTGCACATGTCTGAGAATTCCTAGGAGAGGGAATGAACGTCAGGACTGAGAAGCAGCTATGAGATAACCCAGACAGGGGAAATAACTGTGAGGCTAGAGAGCCTGCGTACAGGAGATAACAAAGCCTGTGTGACCACAGGGTTAACAGAGTGGAGCTCTGTCATGGACGCTATGCTGTTTTTGATATGAACTTTCTGTTGCTGTTGATGGTTTATGCTGCATAATAAACCAAATGGACTGAGTTATGTTGAGAAACCTACGCTGGACCTGATTTATCGGCTGCCTAGCGAGTATCCCCTATCTGAATGACACTACTTAATTTCTTCTTTTAAATAACGCATTTTATTGTATGACTCCAATGATTTCATTTCCTTCCTGTTTGTATGTTTAGTCACCCATTGTTAGTTGTGCCACCACTTCACCATGTATCCATAATAAAGGTGTTTTAATACATAATTTCTTAATTCACTCATCCTTTATTTATATTTCAATCTTTGAGCTTTATTTGGTAATTTATTGGGTTTACTTTTATTCCAAATGGTCCGCCATTCCTCCATGCGCACATATGCATCACTATTTACAATCTTACACTAATATATTATTTGGTTGATGCATATGTATTGCTTTGGTTCAGTATTTTGCATGTGGGTGAGATTTCTGAAACCTAGCTTTTGCTGGTACTGTAAAACAAAGCTTATAATGTGTATAAAAAAAATGCTGCATGTGAACATAGCCTAAGTGCTAGTTTGAATTTTTAGACATGTGAAGTTCCCTATATCAATGTACAGTATATTTAGTCTAAAAGGCATTTTGGGGGTGACAGACTCACTCTAAGACATACATAGCTGTTACAAAGATTAAATGTACATGTCAGTATTAACACTTAATAATGTGTGTTAGCGTGAGTAAATTGACCCAAACAAGCGCCGATGCGCATTTGACCCTAGCTGCCAATGTGTCAACATGTGTGACTAAACACCAACATAACCTGATGTACGTTTCACCCTGGCTTCCTCAGGGAACCACAGTGAAACAAACATCGAAATGGGTGGAGTTCTATCTTGGTAGTCAAGGTATAAAGGCGCGTCAGGGCTCTGAAGTCTTATAGAAGTTAGACTGTTGTGAGTTCATTTTCTGGTCTACCAGTTGTGAGTTCTCCTTCCAGGCTCCCTCTGGTGGTAACAGGAGGTAGTGAGGCTGATTTAATAAGTAGAGATCTGCCAGCTGATAATGAGGATGACAATTGGACCTCAGGAATCTCAGATTGGATTTAAATTTATTCAAACTATAGGTAGAAAAGAGCGCAATAGGGTCTTATCCGGGTAATTTATAAAAAAGACAATAAAGAGATATACTCACCCTTTCCAGGAGAGAGCCAAGCATATAGAATCAATTTGTCAGCCTGCTGCATGTCCAACCGTCCACACAGTGACCGCCACGTAAATCTCTTATGGAGATTTAAGTCCAAGAATTTTATTCCATAAGAGATTGGATTTAAGACAGCCGACGCCCTACTCTGGTGCTGGTGATTCCTTCTGCTTGTCAAGTCTTGGTTCTCAGCTCTGTTCCAGTCAGCTCAAGCTAAGTTTTTCTGCTAATGTTCACACTTGATTTTGTTGTTCTATTCAGTTTTTTGTGTGGTCTGCCAGCCCCGGCTGGGGCTGTGCTGAAATTCCACTCTTATTTATCTGTATTTGCCAATTTGCTTTTTGTACCTTATTAGATTGGCCTCTTTTTACTCTGTCTCAGAATATTTCAGAGTGCTGATATAGTGTGAGAAATCTGGTGACTTCAGGGTTAATTATATTATCAGAAGTGCTGGACATTATTTTGTAGGGTTTTGGGCAGATTGTGTCTTTTCTTTCCAGTTAGTTTGGGCCCCATTGTTTGCTCAGCCTATTTTCCTGCCTGCGTTTGTGTTTTCATCTTGTTTCACTGTCAATACATGTGTGGGGGCTGTCTATTCCTTTGGGGTCTGCTCTGGGGCAGTTTTCCCCTTTTCTTGCTTTAGGCTTATTTAGTCCTCCGGCCGTGACGAGGCGTCTAGGTTCATCGTTGGTATGCTCCACAGCTGCTGCTAGTTGTGTGGTTAGGATCAGGGATCTGCAATCTGCATAGTTACCAACCTCTCTGATTTTTCTGGGGCTTAGCTTGTTTAGGTTTTTTCCTCCTCGGTGACCCATTCATAACAGAATCACCAGCCATACCGCAGATTCTAGGGTACTCAAAAGCAGGAAAAAGTTGTTAAAAAAAAAAAAGTGTCAGAATATTTTTTTTGTATTTTTTCCTCTTTTTCTCTGGGGCCGTAGGAGGATTTTTTTTCCCCTAATGGAGATTAAGCAATTGTCTGATCGTGTGGAGCAACTTGCTGCTGAAGTGCAGGGAATTTCCACCTACCTCATTCAGTCACATGCTGCTGAACCTAAGATCCCTACTCCTGATGTGTTTTCTGGGGATCGGTCTAAATTTCTGAATTTTAAGAATAATTGTAAATTATTTCTTGCCTTGAAGCCTAACTCATCGGGGAGCTCTGCGCAGCAGGATAAAATTGTCATCTCCTTGCTGCGCGGCGAACCCCAGGATTGGGCTTTTTGTCTGACACCTGAAAATCCTATTCTGACTAATGTGGATGCTTTTTTTCAAGCCTTGGGGTTATTGTATGATGAACTTAATGCTTTTGATCAAGCTGACAGAACCCTGTTGGCATTAAACCAGGGTCAGGATTCTGCAGAGTTATACTGTCAAAAATTCCGAAAGTGGGCGATTCTTACTATATGGAATGATGGTGCCTTGGCAGCTCTCTTTCGGAAGGGTTTATCAGAGACCGTAAAAGATGTTATGGTAGGATTTCCTGTTCCCTCTGGTCTGGATGATTCTATGTCATTAGCCATTCAAGTTGATTGGCGTTTACATGAACGTAAAACTACACTGGAGGCGCTGCCACCTTTTGAACAAACGTCTGAACCTATGCAATGTGATGGGGTTTTGTCTAGGGTGCAACGTCAGGAGTTTAGAAGTCGTAATAAGCTGTGTTTTTTTCTGTGGAGATGCCTCTCATACTATTTCTGTCTGCCCTAAACGAGAAAAACGTTTTGCACACACATTTGCTGTGGGCAGTGTACAACATAAGTTCCTTTTGGCAATTACTCTGATCTGCTCCTTATCCACGTTTTCCACTAAGGCTTTTGTGGATTCAGGAGCAGCGTTGAATCTGATGGATTTGGACTTTGCTAAACGTTGTGGTTCTTCCATGACGCCTCTGCGGATGCCTATTCCTTTGAGGGGTATTGATGCTACTCCTTTGGCGGAGAATAAACCTCAGTTTTGGACCCAGGTGATAATGTGAGTTACCCCAGACCACCAAGAAAATTGTAAATTTTTGGTGCTGCATAATTTGCATGATACTATTGTTCTGGGTTTTCCCTGGTTGCAAACTCATAATCCAGTTTTGGATTGGAAATCTGGGTCTGTGGTGAGTTGGGGTTGTCAGTGTGTTCTTTTGTCTGCATCTTTGCCTCCTCATAGGAGTTATAGCTGTGCAATTGAGTTGATGCCTGGGAGTAAATTTCCCAAGGGTCGGCTTTTCAACTTATCAGTACCTGAACATGATGCTATTCGATCCTATATTAAGGAGTCATTGGAGAAGGGTCATATTAGACCATCCTCGTTACCTTTAGGTGCTGGGGTTTTTTTTGTGGCCAAGAAAGATGGTTCATTAAGACCGTGTATTGATTATCGTTCCCTTAACAAGATGACGGCTAAATATCAGTACCCGTTACCTCTGATGTCTGATTTATTCTCCAGAGTTAAGAGTGCTTGCTGGTTTACTAAGCTTGACCTCAGGGGGCGTATAATCTTATTCGCATCAAGCACGGGGATGAATGGAAGACGGCTTTAATACTGCGGAGGGACATTTTGAGTACCTGGTGATGCCCTTTGGGCTCACTAATGCCCCTTCTGTCTTCCAGTCCTTTATGAATGATATTTTCTGTGACTTTGTGGATAAGTTTTTGATCATCTATCTGGATGATATTTTGATCTTTTCTAGTGATTGGGATTCTCATGTGGAACACGTCCGGACTGTGTTCCGGATTTTGAGGGAGAATTCCATGTTTGTTAAGGGATCGAAATGCCTCTTTGGTGTACAGAGGATTTCATTTTTGGGATTTATCTTGTCTCCATCGACTATTGAAATGGACCCGGCCAAGGTACAGGCCATTTATGATTGGGTTCAGCCCACTTCTTTGAAGGCCCTCCAGAAGTTTTTGGGTTTTGCTAATTTCAATCATAAATTTATAGGTAATTTTTCTGGTATTGTCAAACCACTGACTGATCTGACCAAGAAGGGTGCTGATGTGCTGAATTGGTCTCCTGAGGCTGTCTCAGCATTACAGGAGCTTAAGCGGAGATTTACTTCAGCTCCGGTTTTACGGCAACCTGATGTCTCACTTCCATTTCAGGTGGAGGTAGATGCTTCTGAGATTGGTGCAGGAGCTGTTTTGTCCCAAAAAGACCCTGTGACTTCTAAGATGAATCCCTGTGCCTTCTTTTCTCAAAAGTTCTCCCCATCTGAACGCAACTATGACGTGAGGAATCGGGAATTGTTGGCCATGAAATGGGTATTTGAGGAGTAGAGACATTGGTTGGAGGGAGCTAGACATCAAGTTGTGGTCCTCACTGATTACAAGAATTTGAGTTATCTGGAGTCGGCCAAAAGCTTGAGTCCTAGACAGGCTTGATGGGCCTTGTTTTTCACGCGTTTTAATTTTGTGGTCTCTTTTCTTCCGGGCACTAAGAATGTTAAGGCAGACGCCCTTTCTAGGAGTTTCTTTGCCGATTCACTTAATGTGACCGAGCCTACTACCATCCTAGGTGAGGGGGTAGTTCTTTCTGCCATTTTGCCCGATTTGAGACGCGCCCTGGAGGAATTTCAGGAGGATAAACCTGAGCGTTGCCCTATGGGAAAATTGTATGTTCCTGACCAGTGGAGAAAGAGAGTGATGTCTGAAATTCATTGCTCTGCATTGGCTGGTCATCCAGGTATTTTTGGTACCAGAGATTTGGTGAGTTGGTCTTTTTGGTGGCCTGCCTTATCTCGTGATGTCAGGAATTTTGTAAAGTCCTGTGGGACTTGTTCTTGGTCTAAACCCTGTTCTCATTCTAGTGGGTTGCTGATGCCCAAGAGGCCATGGACCCATATCTCAATGGATTTAATTTCTGATCTTCCTGTCTGTCAGAGAATGACTGTTATCTCGGTGATTTGTGATAGATTTTCGAAGATGGTCCATCTTGTACCACTTCCAAGGTTGCCATCTTCTGCTGAGTTGGTGCCCTTGTTTTTACAACAGGTGGTTCGGTTACATGGGATTCCTGAGAACATTGTGTCCGACAGAGGAGTTCAGTTTGTTTCGAGATTCTGGAAAGCCTTTTGTTCCAGTCTGGGAATTCAGTTATCCTTCTCCTCTGCGTTTCATCCCCAAGACCAATGGACAGACTGAGAGAAAAAAACAGACCTTGGAGTCTTTTTTAAGATGTTTTATATCTGCTGATCAGGATGATTTGGTCTCATTGTTGCCCTTGGCCGAATTCGCGCTGAACAATAGAGCTAGTTCTGCCACTTTGATGTCACCCTTTTTCTGTAATTTTGGGTTTCATCCTCGATTCTCTTCAGGGCAAGTGGAATCTTCGTCCTGCCCAGGTGTGGACACTGTGGTTGAGAGAATGCAGCAGATATGGGACCAAGCGGTGGATAAGTTGTCACTCTCTCAGGAAAAGGCCCAGCGATTTTCCAACCAGCATAGGACCATTGGTCCCCGGTTTAAAGTGGGTGATATGGTTTGGTTGTCGACTAAGAATATTCCTATGAAGGTTGCATCTCCAAAATTTAAGCCAAGATTTATTGGACCTTATAAGATTTAGGAGATTCTTAATCCTGTTTCTTTTCGATTGGCTCTTCCAGTTACGTTCAAGATCCATAACGTATTTCACAAATCTCTGTTGAAGACGTTTGTTGAGCCAGTGGTTCCTATGGCAGCACCTCCTGACCCTGTGTTGGTTGAAGGCAATGTGGAAAATGAGGTAGAGAAAATATTGGATTCTCATTTGGTTAGACGGAGACTCCAGTATTTGGTCAAATGGAAGGGTTATGGCCAGGAGGATAATTCTTGAGTCTCTGCCTCTGATATTCATGCCAATAGATTGGTTCGTGCTTTTCACCGGGCCCATCCTGATCAGCCTGGTGGCGTGGATGAGGGTTCGGTGACCCCTCCTCAAGGGGGGGTACTGTTGTGAGTTCATTTTCTGGTCTACCAGTTGTGAGTTCTCCTTCCAGGCTCCCTCTGGTGGTAACAGGATGTAGTGAGGCTGATTTAATCAGAGATCTGCCACCTGATAATGAGGATGACGATTGGACCTCAGGAATCTCAGATTGGATTTAAGACAGCCGACGCCCTACTCTGGTGCTGGTGATTCCTTCTGCTTGTCAGGTCTTGGTTCTCAGCTCTGTTCCAGTCAGCTGAAGCTAAGTTTTTCTGCTAATGTTCACACTTGATTTTGTTGTTCTATTCAGTTTTTTGTGTGGTCAGCCAGCCCCGGCTGGGGCTGTGCTGAATTTCCACTCTTATTTATCTGTATATGCCAATTTGCTTTTTGTCCCTTATTAGATTGGCCTCTTTTTGCTCTGTCTCAGAATTTTTCAGAGTGCTGATATAGTGGGAGAAGTCTAGTGACTTCAGGGTTAATTATATTATCAGAAGTGTTGGACATTATTTTGTAGGGTTTTGAGCAGATTGCAGACAGTGTCTTTCCTTTCCTTTCTAGTTAGTTTGGGCCCCATAGTTTGCTCAGCCTATTTTACTGCCTGTGTTTGTGTTTTCATCTTGTTTCACCGTCAATACATGTGTGGGAGCTGGCTATTCCTTTGGGGTCTGCTCTGGGGCAGTTAGTTTTCCCCTTTTCTTGTTTTAGGCTTATTTAGTCCTCCGGCCGTGACGAGGTGTCTAGGTTCATCGTAGGTACGCTCCACGGCTGCTGCTAGTTGTGTGGTTAGGATCAGGGATCTGCAATCTGCATAGTTACCAACCTCTCTGATTTTTCTGGGGCTTAGCTTGTTTAGGTTTTTTCCTCCTCGGTGACCCATTCATAACATTAGACTGTTTTTTGTGTATAGATGCATTGGACAGATTGGACAGTTACTAACTCCTTACAGCAGTAGACCTTAAAGAGAACCTGTCACCCCCCCAGGCGGTTTTAAGTAAAAGAGCCACCTTGTGCAGCACTAATGCTGCATTCTGTCAAGGTGGCTCTTTTATTTAGCGTCCCTACCATCGCAGAAATAATCGTTTATAAAATTGGTCAGACATACCAGAATTTTGATCGGTGGGCAGGTCTTTCCCCCTCTGACACCGATGCCTCATATCCATCACTCATTTCGTCGTTAGGTCTGTGCTCCGCCTCCTCTGTGTTCATTTTCAAATGCTGGCGCCTGCCCTGTAATATATTTTCTTGGGCATGCGCAGTTAGAGCTGCCCGTTCTCACATCACTTCATGGCCTGGCTATCGCGCCTGCGTGGACACGCTGCCAGAGATCCCGCCCCGCAGTCGCTTATGATTTATTCACACTGCGGGTCTGGGAATCTTGGGCATGCGCAGTAGTTCTCTGCGGCTCTCTGTACTGAATTATATAACATGTGTATTATCTTTGAACTACTTTGTGTTTTTTTTTTTTGTATATTAAGCAGTTTTATTACTTCTTCTAAGTCTCTTATAGTACATTATATTATGTTGAAATTTTGCGGTTGGATCGGACCTTTTCGTTGAGAATATTCCATTATAGCAGTATTATAGAAAATACGGTATTATGGTCTACTAAGATATTACATTAGTCAGCGGGTTACATTGTTTATCAGTCTCACGGACTGTTGTGTCATGTCAAAACCTGTGAAATACATTCATATCCTGGCCAGTTTCCTTCCCTCAGAGGTAAATCGCTAAAAAAACACTTCCTTTTCTGTACAAATTAGTTCCCCTAATCTCACGGGATGTAGCTAAGCAGATTTGTTATCAAAGGAGAGCTGAGCATGAAGGATTGTTAGCTCCCGAGAGGGATGTATAGGGGGGCAGAGGCAGCACTCAAATCCAGGACCCGGTGCCCATAGGAGCCCAAAGATCGTAGTGCTACATAAGACCTCATTATTATAAATGATACATGGTAGGTGGCAGTGACCTCTAAAAGGGGCTTATAAATAAAATGGGATGACTAAATACTAAATATAATCAGATCCCAATATTAAGATCAGCACCCAGACCAGAGCCCTTATATTAAAAGCAGCCCCCAGAGCTAGCCCATATTCTCAGGCACCATAAGAGATCCTTGAATCAATTTCAAACTTCAAACCAGATGTTTTAAATTAATACAGGCCTAAATATTATTAGACCCCGAGAATTAGTCTCAGACCCTCTTAGAATCATTGTTTGGTGTCATGGCATTGTATCATTACCAATACATTGTACAGTGTGGTACATTGTAGCTTTTTGATACACTTGATCCATCGGTAGCCTCTCACTATGGAGCACATGCACCCATCGAAAAGTTACCGTATTTGTCGCACAGGAACAAAATCACTTTGAGCTGAGTTCTGTATTGTACAGAATCGACATCCAGTTTAGTATTATCCTTCATTTGTAGATGAGAAAGTCTTTACCTGACATAAAGCTTTCCATTTGAACGGGGATTTTTTCAGATCTTTCTATAAAGCAGTCATTAATATGGATGAAATCTGGAACTGGAGAGTCAGCTGTAAAGAAATATGGTAGACTTGGTAAGATATCTTCGAAGACAGTAGAATGTGTAACATGTACTGTATATCTCCGAACTAATTTCTCGATATCTTCCCACACGCAAACTCTGGTCCTCCCAAGATCTCCTTCTTTCCTCAACACTCGTACGTTCCTCACCCAGTCACCACCAAGGTGTCTACATCCTTTGGAATTATGTTCCCTGTTATGATTGAGTCACCGTAGGAGGCAAAAACAAAAATGCTAGCTAAGTCCAGAAAACCAGAGAGGTTGGCAGCTATCGGATTGCAGACCCCTGATCCTATCACAACAACTAACAGTAGCCGTGGGGGGTTCCTACGATGCCCTAGACCCCTCGATCACAGCCGGAGAATTAAATAGGCCTAAAGAAAGAAAGGGGAAATCTAAACTGCCCCAGAGCAGACCCCAAAGCAATAGGCAGCCCCCAACATATAATGACGGTGAAGCAAGATGAAAACACTAACACAGACAGAAAGATAGACTGAGCAAAGACGGGGCCCAAGCTAACTAGATAGGAAAGGACAGGAAGGCTGCTGTCTGCAATCTGAGAAAATCCCTATGAAAATAAGAGCCAACAAACTGACAGTGAAAAAGGCCCTGAAGACGCTAGGCTTCAAAAAGCTATGTCAGTACTCAGGAATATTCTGAAGACAGAGCAACCGGCAAAAGGAGATTCAGCTCATCCCAGCAGGGAATGGCAGAATCCAGAAAAGCAAGGAAAACAAACACAAAACAAAAATGCAAACAGGCAAAGCAGAAACTTAGCTTTAGGGAAGCAGGAATCAGACTGGTGTCCTAGAAGTCCACAGAGAAATCACCCGCAGGGCAGAAGGGTGTTGGCAGCCTTATATCCAGTCAGTGACACCACTCAGCCAGTCATCCTCATTAGACTCAGGTGCCTGATAATCAGGCTCATTACCTTCCTTTACCAGAATAGGGAGTTCACCAGAC
Source organism: Dendrobates tinctorius (assembly GCF_039654945.1). Lineage (NCBI taxonomy): Eukaryota > Metazoa > Chordata > Amphibia > Anura > Dendrobatidae > Dendrobates > Dendrobates tinctorius. Next base: position 22,142,657 of record NW_027361707.1, on the reverse strand, counting down.
CTCAGTGACGAAGGGGAAAATGAACTCACAACAGTACCTCCCCCTTGAAGAGGGGTCACCGAACCCTCAACCACATCACCAGGGCGATCAGGGTGAGCCCGATGAAAGGCACGCACCAATCTTTTGGCATGAATATCAGAGGCAGAGACCCAGGAATTATCCTCCTGACCATAACCCTTCCACTTAACCAAATACTGGAGTCTCCGTCTAGCCAGACGGGAATCCAGTATTTTCTCTACCTCATATTCCATGTTACCTTCAACCAATACAGGGTCTGGAGGTGCCACCCCAGGAACAACTGGTTCAACAAACCTCTTCAACAAGGACTTATGGAACACATTATGGATTTTAAATGTGACAGGAAGAGCCAAACGAAAAGAGACCGGATTAATAATCTCCAAAATCTTGTAAGGTCCAATAAATCTAGGCTTAAATTTAGGAGAAGCCACCATCATAGCAATATTTTTTGAAGATAACCATACCATATCACCAATCTTAAACTGGGGACTAGAGTTGAGCGAAACGGGTCGAAAAATTTCAAAAGTCGCCGACTTTTGGCAAAGTCGGGTTTCATGAAACGAAACCCGACCCTAGGATGAGGTCGGCCACGAGGTCGGCGACTTACGTGCCAAAGTCGCGTTTCAAAAGTTTGTTTTGCGCTCTTTTTCAGCCAATCAGGATCCACAGACACTGTGGGCAACGTGATGACATAGGCACGGGTCACCCCCATCTTTCAGAAGGGCATGCAAGTGATTGGCTTGCTTTGGGGGGCGTCACAGGGGGTATAAAAGGGCGTGCACGCCGACCGCCATGTTACTCATGCTGATCTCAGAATAGGGAGAGCTGCTGCTGATGATGATTTTGTAGGGAGAGCGTTAGGCAGGGAAGAAGACACCAAAAACTGCTTCTGCTGCTAGCGATTTTGCCTGTACAACACACCAGTCACTGTGTGTGCAGTGCAAGGGTAGGCTATATAGTGGTGTATCAGTGGTGTTGGTTGTTGGGCTGCCTTCTAAGGCTTCCTGACATTCCTGCATTGCTGTTTACCCACTGCTCCGCAAACTGCTTTTTTAAAAGCAATCCCAATTTTTTTTTTTGTCCTGCTGAGAAGAAAAAAAAACTGCTTCTGCTGCTAGCGATTTTGCCTGTTCAACATATCAGTCACTGTGTGTGCAGTGCAAGGGGAGGCTATATAGTGGTGTATCAGTGGTGTTGGTTGTTGGGCTGCCTTCTAAGGCTTCCTGACATTCCTGCATTGCTGTTTACCCACTGCTCCGCAAACTGCTTTTTTAAAAGCAATCCCAATTTTTTTTTTGTCCTGCTGAGGTACTGAGCGTGCATTTTTTCACACCATACAGCGGTGTACGCTCCTCACACAGTACCGTGTAACGGCTGTTATCACAGCCACAGTGAAGCTATCAGTGTGTCACTCTGTGAGAATAAAACGAGGACATGTTCCGTTCTTACAGACCTGCACTCTAGGGAGATTCCTATTCTGCCCAATTCTACATACACCTTGTAGTTTGTGATACACTAGCCAATTTCTGCCTGTGACATAGCGCTGTGAAATTCAGTGGGCCTCACACAATCCATAAGTGTCCAGTGTCCACAAGTGTGTGCAGAAATTCAAAATCTCCCTTATCCTCTAGTTACTTTGGTCACAGCTGTGCCATCGAGCCTGTGAGAGAGCGCTCAGATATCAGTGGGCCTCACACAATCCAAAAGTGTCCAGTGTCCACAAGTGTCTGCTGAAATTCAAAATCTCCCTTATCCTCTAGTCACTTTTGTCACAGCTGTGCCATCGAGCCTGTGACATAGTGCTCAGATATCAGTGGGCCTCACACAATCCAAAAGTGTCCAGTGTCCACAAGTGTCTGCAGAAATTCAAAATCTCCCTTATCCTCTCGTCACTTTTGTCACAGCTGTGCCATCGAGCCTGTCACATAGCGCTCAGATATTCATTGGGCCTCACACAATCCAAAAGTGTCCAGTGTCCACAAGTGTCTGCTGAAATTCAAAATCTCACTTATCCTCTAGTCACTTTGGTCACAGCTGTGCCATCGAGCCTGTCACATAGCGCTCAGATATTCATTGGGCCTCACACAATCCAAAAGTGTCCAGTGTCCACAAGTGTCTGCTGAAATTCAAAATCTCCCTTATCCTCTAGTCACTTTTGTCACAGCTGTGCCATCGAGCCTGTGACATAGCGCTCAGATATCAGTGGGCCTCACACAATCCAAAAGTGTCCAGTGTCCACAAGTGTCTGCTGAAATTCAAAATCTCCCTTATCCTCTCGTCACTTTTGTCACAGCTGTGCCATTGAGCCTGTCACATAGCGCTCAGATATTCATTGGGCCTCACACAATCCAAAAGTGTCCAGTGTCCACAAGTGTGTGCAGAAATTCAAAATCTCCCTTATCCTCTCGTCACTTTTGTCACAGCTGTGCCATCGAGCCTGTCACATAGCGCTCAGATATTCATTGGGCCTCACACAATCCAAAAGTGTCCAGTGTCCACAAGTGTCTGCTGAAATTCAAAATCTCCCTTATCCTCTAGTCACTTTTGTCACAGCTGTGCCATCGAGCCTGTGACATAGCGCTCAGATATCAGTGGGCCTCACACAATCCAAAAGTGTCCAGTGTCCACAAGTGTCTGCAGAAATTCAAAATCTCCCTTATCCTCTCGTCACTTTTGTCACAGCTGTGCCATCGAGCCTGTCACATAGCGCTCAGATATTCATTGGGCCTCACACAATCCAAAAGTGTCCAGTGTCCACAAGTGTCTGCTGAAATTCAAAATCTCACTTATCCTCTAGTCACTTTGGTCACAGCTGTGCCATTGAGCCTGTCACATAGCGCTCAGATATTCATTGGGCCTCACACAATCCAAAAGTGTCCAGTGTCCACAAGTGTCTGCTGAAATTCAAAATCTCCCTTATCCTCTAGTCACTTTTGTCACAGTTGTGCCATCGAGCCTGTGACATAGCGCTCAGATATCAGTGGGCCTCACACAATCCAAAAGTGTCCAGTGTCCACAAGTGTCTGCAGAAATTCAAAATCTCCCTTATCCTCTCGTCACTTTTGTCACAGCTGTGCCATCGAGCCTGTGACATAGCGCTCAGATATCAGTGGGCCTCACACAATCCAAAAGTGTCCAGTGTCCACAAGTGTCTGCTGAAATTCAAAATCTCCCTTATCCTCTAGTCACTTTTGTCACAGCTGTGCCATCAAGCCTGTGACAGAGCGCTCAGATATCAGTGGGCCTCACACAATCCAAAAGTGTCCAGTGTCCACAAGTGTCTGCTGAAATTCAAAATCTCCCTTATCCTCTAGTCACTTTGGTCACAGCTGTGCCATCGAGCCTGTCACATAGCGCTCAGATATCAGTGGGCCTCACACAATCCAAAAGTGTCCAGTGTCCACAAGTGTCTGCTGAAATTCAAAATCTCACTTATCCTCTCGTCACTTTTGTCACAGCTGTGCCATCGAGCCTGTGACATAGCGCTCAGATATCAGTGGGCCTCACACAATCCAAAAGTGTCCAGTGTCCACAAGTGTCTGCTGAAATTCAAAATCTCCCTTATCCTCTAGTCACTTTTGTCACAGCTGTGCCATCGAGCCTGTGACAGAGCGCTCAGATATCAGTGGGCCTCACACAATCCAAAAGTGTCCAGTGTCCACAAGCGTCTGCTGAAATTCAAAATCTCCCTTATCCTCTAGTCACTTTGGTCACAGCTGTGCCATCGAGCCTGTCACATAGCGCTCAGATATCAGTGGGCCTCACACAATCCAAAAGTGTCCAGTGTCCACAAGTGTCTGCTGAAATTCAAAATCTCACTTATCCTCTCGTCACTTTTGTCACAGCTGTGCCATGGAGCCTGTCACATAGCGCTCAGATATTCATTGGGCCTCACACAATCCAAAAGTGTCCAGTGTCCACAAGTGTCTGCTGAAATTCAAAATCTCACTTATCCTCTCGTCACTTTTGTCACAGCTGTGCCATCGAGCCTGTGACATAGCGCTCAGATATCAGTGGGCCTCACACAATCCAAAAGTGTCCAGTGTCCACAAGTGTCTGCTGAAATTCAAAATCTCCCTTATCCTCTAGTCACTTTTGTCACAGCTGTGCCATCGAGCCTGTGACAGAGCGCTCAGATATCAGTGGGCCTCACACAATCCAAAAGTGTCCAGTGTCCACAAGTGTCTGCTGAAATTCAAAATCTCCCTTATCCTCTAGTCACTTTGGTCACAGCTGTGCCATCGAGCCTGTCACATAGCGCTCAGATATCAGTGGGCCTCACACAATCCAAAAGTGTCCAGTGTCCACAAGTGTCTGCTGAAATTCAAAATCTCACTTATCCTCTCGTCACTTTTGTCACAGCTGTGCCATGGAGCCTGTCACATAGCGCTCAGATATTCATTGGGCCTCACACAATCCAAAAGTGTCCAGTGTCCACAAGTGTCTGCTGAAATTCAAAATCTCCCTTATCCTCTAGTCACTTTTGTCACAGCTGTGCCATCGAGCCTGTGACATAGCGCTCAGATATCAGTGGGCCTCACACATTCCAAAAGTGTCCAGTGTCCACAAGTGTCTGCAGAAATTCAAAATCTCCCTTATCCTCTCGTCACTTTTGTCACAGCTGTGCCATCGAGCCTGTCACATAGCGCTCAGATATTCATTGGGCCTCACACAATCCAAAAGTGTCCAGTGTCCACAAGTGTCTGCTGAAATTCAAAATCTCACTTATCCTCTAGTCACTTTGGTCACAGCTGTGCCATCGAGCCTGTCACATAGCGCTCAGATATTCATTGGGCCTCACACAATCCAAAAGTGTCCAGTGTCCACAAGTGTCTGCTGAAATTCAAAATCTCCCTTATCCTCTAGTCACTTTTGTCACAGCTGTGCCATCGAGCCTGTGACATAGCGCTCAGATATCAGTGGGCCTCACACAATCCAAAAGTGTCCAGTGTCCACAAGTGTCTGCAGAAATTCAAAATCTCCCTTATCCTCTCGTCACTTTTGTCACAGCTGTGCCATCGAGCCTGTCACATAGCGCTCAGATATTCATTGGGCCTCACACAATCCAAAAGTGTCCAGTGTCCACAAGTGTCTGCTGAAATTCAAAATCTCCCTTATCCTCTAGTCACTTTTGTCACAGCTGTGCCATCGAGCCTGTGACATAGCGCTCAGATATCAGTGGGCCTCACACAATCCAAAAGTGTCCAGTGTCCACAAGTGTCTGCAGAAATTCAAAATCTCCCTTATCCTCTCGTCACTTTTGTCACAGCTGTGCCATCGAGCCTGTCACATAGCGCTCAGATATTCATTGGGCCTCACACAATCCAAAAGTGTCCAGTGTCCACAAGTGTCTGCTGAAATTCAAAATCTCACTTATCCTCTAGTCACTTTGGTCACAGCTGTGCCATCGAGCCTGTCACATAGCGCTCAGATATTCATTGGGCCTCACACAATCCAAAAGTGTCCAGTGTCCACAAGTGTCTGCTGAAATTCAAAATCTCCCTTATCCTCTAATCACTTTTGTCACATCTGTGCCATCGAGCCTGTGACATAGCGCTCAGATATCAGTGGGCCTCACACAATCCAAAAGTGTCCAGTCTCCACAAGTGTCTGCAGAAATTCAAAATCTCCCTTATCCTCTCGTCACTTTTGTCACAGCTGTGCCATCAAGCCTGTGACATAGCGCTCAGATATCAGTGGGCCTCACACAATCCAAAAGTGTCCAGTGTCCACAAGTGTCTGCTGAAATTCAAAATTTCCCTTATCCTCTAGTCACTTTTGTCACAGCTGTGCCATCGAGCCTGTGACATAGCGCTCAGATATCAGTGGGCCTCACACAATCCAAAAGTGTCCAGTGTCCACAAGTGTCTGCTGAAATTCAAAATCTCCCTTATCCTCTAGTCACTTTGGTCACAGCTGTGCCATCGAGCCTGTGACATAGCGCTCAGATATCAGTGGGCCTCACAAAATCCAAAAGTTTCCAGTGTCCACAAGTGTCTGCAGAAATTCAAAATCTCCCTTATCCTCTCGTCACTTTTGTCACAGCTGTGCCATCGAGCCTGTCACATAGCGCTCAGATATTCATGGGGCCTCACACAATCCAAAAGTGTCCAGTGTCCACAAGTGTCTGCTGAAATTCAAAATCTCCCTTATCCTCTAGTCACTTTTGTCACAGCTGTGCCATCGAGCCTGTGACATAGCGCTCAGATATCAGTGGGCCTCACACAATCCAAAAGTGTCCAGTGTCCACAAGTGTCTGCAGAAATTCAAAATCTCCCTTATCCTCTTGTCACTTTTGTCACAGCTGTGCCATCGAGCCTGTCACATAGCGCTCAGATATTCATTGGGCCTCACACAATCCAAAAGTGTCCAGTGTCCACAAGTGTCTGCTGAAATTCAAAATCTCACTTATCCTCTAGTCACTTTGGTCACAGCTGTGCCATCGAGCCTGTCACATAGCGCTCAGATATTCATTGGGCCTCACACAATCCAAAAGTGTCCAGTGTCCACAAGTGTCTGCTGAAATTCAAAATCTCCCTTATCCTCTAGTCACTTTTGTCACAGCTGTGCCATCGAGCCTGTGACATAGCGCTCAGATATCAGTGGGCCTCATACATTCCAAAAGTGTCCAGTTTCCACAAGTGTCTGCAGAAATTCAAAATCTCCCTTATCCTCTCGTCACTTTTGTCACAGCTGTGCCATCGAGCCTGTCACATAGCACTCAGATATTCATTGGGCCTCACACAATCCAAAAGTGTCCAGTGTCCACAAGTGTCTGCTGAAATTCAAAATCTCACTTATCCTCTAGTCACTTTGGTCACAGCTGTGCCATCGAGCCTGTCACATAGCGCTCAGATATTCATTGGGCCTCACACAATCCAAAAGTGTCCAGTGTCCACAAGTGTCTGCTGAAATTCAAAATCTCCCTTATCCTCTAGTCACTTTTGTCACAGCTGTGCCATCGAGCCTGTGACATAGCGCTCAGATATCAGTGGGCCTCACACAATCCAAAAGTGTCCAGTGTCCACAAGTGTCTGCAGAAATTCAAAATCTCCCTTATCCTCTCGTCACTTTTGTCACAGCTGTGCCATCGAGCCTGTCACATAGCGCTCAGATATTCATTGGGCCTCACACAATCCAAAAGTGTCCAGTGTCCACAAGTGTCTGCTGAAATTCAAAATCTCCCTTATCCTCTAGTCACTTTTGTCACAGCTGTGCCATCGAGCCTGTGACATAGCGCTCAGATATCAGTGGGCCTCACACAATCCAAAAGTGTCCAGTGTCCACAAGTGTCTGCAGAAATTCAAAATCTCCCTTATCCTCTCGTCACTTTTGTCACAGCTGTGCCATCGAGCCTGTCACATAGCGCTCAGATATTCATTGGGCCTCACACAATCCAAAAGTGTCCAGTGTCCACAAGTGTCTGCTGAAATTCAAAATCTCCCTTACCCTCTAGTCACTTTTGTCACAGCTGTGCCATCGAGCCTGTGACATAGCGCTCAGATATCAGTGGGCCTCACACAATCCAAAAGTGTCCAGTGTCCACAAGTGTCTGCTGAAATTCAAAGTCTCACTTATCCTCTAGTCACTTTGGTCACAGCTGTGCCATCGAGCCTGTCACATAGCGCTCAGATATTCATTGGGCCTCACACAATCCAAAAGTGTCCAGTGTCCACAAGTGTCTGCTGAAATTCAAAATCTCCCTTTTCCTCTAGTCACTTTTGTCACAGCTGTGCCATCGAGCCTGTGCCATAGCGCTCAGATATCAGTGGGCCTCACACAATCCAAAAGTGTCCAGTCTCCACAAGTGTCTGCAGAAATTCAAAATCTCCCTTATCCTCTCGTCACTTTTGTCACAGCTGTGCCATCGAGCCTGTGACATAGCGCTCAGATATCAGTGGGCCTCACACAATCCAAAAGTGTCCAGTGTCCACAAGTGTCTGCTGAAATTCAAAATCTCCCTTATCCTCTAGTCACTTTTGTCACAGCTGTGCCATCGAGCCTGTGACATAGCGCTCAGATATCAGTGGGCCTCACACAATCCAAAAGTGTCCAGTGTCCACAAGTGTCTGCTGAAATTCAAAATCTCCCTTATCCTCTAGTCACTTTTGTCACAGCTGTGCCATCGAGCCTGTGACATAGCGCTCAGATATCAGTGGGCCTCACACAATCCAAGTTTCCAGTGTCCACAAGTGTCTGCAGAAATTCAAAATCTCCCTTATCCTCTCGTCACTTTTGTCACAGCTGTGCCATCGAGCCTGTCACATAGCGCTCAGATATTCATTGGGCCTCACACAATCCAAAAGTGTCCAGTGTCCACAAGTGTCTGCTGAAATTCAAAATCTCCCTTATCCTCTAGTCACTTTTGGAACTCCACCCTGCACATGGTGGAGCGGCTGTGCGAGCAGAGGCAGGCCATAATGCATTTGTGGGAGGATACACGGCCAGGCACTTTGAGAGCAGACATGGAATTGACCGGTGTGCAGTGGTCGAAGCTGAAAGACCTCTGTAAAGTCCTTCAGTGTTTTGAGGAATGCACACGGCTGGTAAGTGCAGACGACGCCATCCTAAGCATGAGCATCCCACTTATGCGTCTGCTCATGCAAACTTTGACGCACCTTAAGGAGCAGGCTTCTGCAGCCAATGTTGATGAGGAGGAAGAGGAGGAGGGAATCCTTGATGACATTCAGCCATTGTCTGCTCAGGGACCTCTCCTGGACGAGGTGGAGGAAGAAGAGGAGGAGGAGGATGATGGGGATGATTACTTAGGGGAGGAGGATGCATCTCGTGGGGCAAGTGAAAATGTTGGCGTGGCACGGTCTGGTACAGGGTTTGTGCGTGACTGGAGGGATGTGGATTTGCCAGAAAGTGCTCCTCCAACCAGCACTCGCAGTGCATCATTGACACCGGGAACATTGGTCCACATGTCAGATTATGCCTTGCAGATCCTAAAAAGGGACCCCCGCATTGCCAAAATGATGAACGATGACGACTACTGGTTGGCCAGCATCCTGGATCCACGCTATAAAGGCAAATTACAAAACATCATGCCACAGGAGAACCTTGACCTAATATTGGCTAATAAACAAGCAACTCTGGTAAATCGGTTGCTTGAGGCATTCCCAGCACACAGCAGCGGTGATGGTTCTCACACGAGCCGTACGGGCCGGGGGCAGCTTGGCAGAGGTGTTCGTGGTGCACACAGCAGAAGTGGCGTTGGAGACAGGGGTTTCATGACAATGTTGTGGACTGATTTTTCAAGTACCGCTCACACAACTGGTAATACTGCATCGATGGAAAGTGACAGGAGACAGCAGTTGTCAACTATGGTTACAAACTACTTTTCCTCCCATATCGATGTTCTCCCACACAGGTCATTCCCCTTTGACTATTGGGCCGCTAAACTGGACACCTGGCCTGAATTGGCCCAATATGCCTTACAGGAGCTCGCTTGCCCAGCTGCAAGTGTGCTATCGGAAAGAGTCTTCAGTGCAGCTGGATCAATCCTGACAGAAAAAAGGACCCGTCTGTCAACCCAAAATGTGGATGATCTAACCTTCATTAAAATGAACCACGCATGGGTTTCCAAGGATTTTGTCCCACCTTCCCCTGATGACACATAGGGTGACAGAAAAATCGCTTGCTTTGGTCCACCTCTTCCTGGGACTTGACCTATTTCACCTTTTGCATCAGCTGAATGTCCAACATCAACATATGCCACTTTCTAAAACTCCCTAACTGTGCTGCCTCCCCCCCCATGGCCGGGATCACCACCTAGCGCACGACACCGTGCGAGTGCCGTTGCCCTGGACAGGTGGGTAGGCCGACTCTTGGGCGCGGGCACTGGCACAGGGTCCTTCATAGTGCAATCAAGTGTCTCTGACGGTGGTGGTGCACACCCGCCGTCAGACACACCGCCGTACTATGAGGGGCCCAGTGCCAGTACCGACGCCCACGAGTGGGCCCCCCTTGCTTGGGCAGGGCCCCAGCATTTGCAATCTTTACCTCTCCCTGCTCCTCCGCTGTGTAGTCTGGGCCGTCAAATCCATACTGGGCCTGACACCGTCTGAGCCTGCCTCCTGATGTATGGACATATATTTTGAATGTGTACGCTATCCATACATGTTATCCGGGGATACGGTACCCTTTCTAACCTTTGTGCAATCACGTGCAATCCATACTGGGCCTAACACCGTCTGAGCCTGCCTCCTGATGTATAGACATATATTTTGAATGTGTACGCTATCCATACATGTTATCTGGGGATACGGTACCGTTTCTCACCTTTGTGCAATCACGTGTAATCCATACTGGGCGTGAGAACGGCTGGCGAGCTGTTAAGCAAGCTACAGCACCTGTGGTTTGCAAACGTAAGTTTTTCATTTTTTCAGGAATGACGGTTAGGCCTAATTCCGGAACTGCGGTTGACCTGCACTTACTGGGAAATCATTGTTCGCGGGTAATAATTGTCATCAGTGATCCCCATCACTAACGTTGTTCAGCGGGTTATCTGCACCTGTAAGTGACAAACGCTGGCCTTTTCAGTGTAGCGCACATGCAGCCACGGACATGTAAGGGCATGACACACCAGTTATTGGCCAATCTCATGTGCCAGAGCCTCACGTGTCCCTCTAGTAAGCCGGACTCGGACCGCGGGGCATGACGGAGACTCGTTCGTTAACGGAATTAAGCTTGCAATGTGTGCATCTGTTCTGTAGCTGGCATGGTTGAGGTTTCCCAGGTGGAGTCGAATTTAACCGTAGGCTCCACTCCTGGTGGTGCCCTTCTGGACATTCCTTTAAGGTTCAGCTTTGCAACCATACTGCCCACGTAAAACAAACACTTTGCCTTCATGAACGCTGTTTGGAGGGTCATGACTCGTGGGAATAACGCCGCCCAATCAGTTAACCTGCTAGAGAGATCGTTCGTTGCTCCCAAGCATGACATCACACTCCCTAGGAATAAGGTAATGCCACTGTGGCGACCGTACTCCTGGGGGCGACACAAGTGCACTGATGCCCAGCCACTGCTCGATGAATCTGCTGGTACATTGACCCAGACCACTACATTTCCCTCGCATGCTACATGACCTGAATCTGACCCTGATGAAACTCAGGTTACCCTTCCCATATACAGTTCCATCTTACACGGTGACAAAGAGGAAGCTGCAGATGAAAGTGCAGGTTCGGCCCACCCGCCATCAGACACACCACCGTACTATCAGGGGCCCTGTGCCAGTGCCGTCGCCAACGAGTGGGCCCCCCCTGCTTGCTCAGGATCACAGCACTTGCAAAGTTGAAATACTGTGCAGTGAGATGGAAGATGGGGACGACGAGGAGTCCAGACAAGTACAAGGATTCCCTAGCGAGGAGACTTATTTGATTGTTTTCAATGTTGGGACAGCAATTTTTGGGGAGCACTATACTCTGGAGAATGATAGATGGGGCCCACCATACACTGGAACATTCCAAAGGTGGACATCAGACACTGGAGCAGCATTTACAGGGCCCATTATACACTAGAGCATTAGAAATGGGGCCCATTATGTTTGGAGCATTATTTGGGCCCATAAGACAGTGGAGCTTCATCCATGGGGACCAACATATACTGTAGCATTATGTGGAGCTCATCATATACTGTTTCAAACATTATATGGGACCAATGATTCTGTATGGAGAAATAGATGGGCCTCGTCATGAGATGTAAAAAGTGAAGTATTTTTCATTGTACTATACCGCTATTTCTCTGCCGTATCGGAGCATGATGAGTTGTGGTATGTGTTAAAGGGGCGCTCTTTCGCCCAGGGCACATGGAAACCTGCAGCCAGCCCTCCCCCCCACAACTTTAGCCAAATAACCCCCATTTTTCAGTGCGTAACTTGTATTATGAAGTTAATTAAGGTTGACAAGCTTAAGTAAGAAGAATTGATGCTTTTGGCATTCAAATGGACACTGTAGGTGTGTTTCCTGTCCTCCTCTCACTGCCGACTTTTATTCCCCATTGACTTACATTGGGTTTCGTGTTTCGGGACGACCCCGACTTTTCCCTATAATCGGACGATCTTGCTCGACCCGACTTTTGGAAAAGTCGGGTTTCACGAAACGAAACTCGACCCTAAAAAACCAAAAGTCGCTCAACTCTACTGGGGACCAACGGTCCTATGTCGATTGGAAAACCGCTGGGCCTTTTCCTGGGAGAGAGATAACTTATCCACCACTTGGTCCCAGATCTGGTGCATTCTCTCCACCACAGTGTCAACACCTGGGCAGGCAGAAGGCTCCACCTGCCCTGAAGAAAATCGAGGATGAAACCCAAAGTTACAAAAAAAAGTGACATCAAAGTGGCAGAACTAGCTCTATTATTTAAAGCAAATTCGGCCAAGGGCAAAAATGAAACCCAATCATCCTGATCAGCAGAAATAAAACATCTCAAATAAGACTCCAAAGTCTGTTTTTTTTCTCTCTGTCTGCCCATTGGTCTGAGGGTGAAAAGCAGAGGAGAAGGACAACTGAATTCCCAGCTTGGAACAGAAAGTCCTCCAAAATCTAGACACAAACTTAACTCCTCTGTCAGATACAATGTTCTCAGGAATCCCGTGCAAGCGAACCACCTGTTGCAAAAACAGGGGCACCAACTCAGAGGAAGATGGCAACTTAGGGAGTGGTACAAGATGAACCATCTTAGAGAACATATCACAAATCACCCAAATAACAGTCATTCTTGGAGAGACCGGCATATCAGAGATGAAATCCACTGAAATATGGGTCCATGGCCTCCTGGGGACCGGCAAAGGCATCAACAACCCACTAGAGCGAGAACAAGATTTAGACCGGGGGCAAGTCCCACAGGACTGCACAAAATTCCTCACATCATGAGACAAGGTGGGCCACCAAAAAGAGCGACTCACCAGATCTCTAGTACCAAAAATACCTGGATGACCAGCCAATGCAGAGCAATGAACTTCAGACATCACTCTCTTCTTCCACTGGTCAGGAACATACAACTTTCCACTGGGACAACGCTCAGGTTTGTCCTCCTGGAACTCTTGCAGAGCAAGTCTCAAATCGGGCGAGATGACAGAAAGAACTACCCCTTCGCCTAAGATGGTAGCAGGCTTGGTCACCACAGGAGAATCAGCAAAGAAACTCCTAGAGAGGGCGTCTGCCTTGACATTCTTAGTTCCAGGAAGAAAAGAGACCACAAAATCAAAACGTGTAAAAAACAAGGCCCACCTAGCCTGTCTAGGGTTCAAGCGTTTAGCCGACTCTAGGTAAATCAAATTCTTGTGGTCAGTGAGGACCACGACTTGATGCTTAGCTCCCTCCAACCAATGTCTCCACTCCTCAAATGCCCATTTCATGGCCAACAGTTCCCGATTCCCCACATCATAGTTACGTTCAGATGGAGAGAACTTTCGGGAAAAGAAGGCACAGGGATTCATTTTAGATGTTACAGGATCCTTTTGGGACAAAACAGCTCCGGCACCAATCTCAGAAGCATCCACCTCTACCTGGAACAGGAGTGAGACATCCGGTTGCCGCAAAACCGGGGCGGAGGTAAATCTTCGCTTCAGCTCCTGAAAGGAAGCAACAGCCTCCGGAGACCAATTCAACACATCAGCACCCTTCTTAGTCAGATCAGTCAATGGCTTGGCAATACTAGAAAATTTTGCTATAAATTTCCGATAAAAATTAGCAAACCCCAAAAACTTCTGGAGGGCCTTCAAAGAAGTGGGCTGAACCCAATCATAAATGGCCTGTACCTTGGCCGGGTCCATTTCAATAGTTGACGGAGACAAAATAAATCCCAAAAATGAAATCCTCTGTACTCCAAAAAGGCATTTTGATCCTTTGACATACAGGGAATTCTCCCTCAAGATCCGGAACACAGTCCGAATATGGTCCACATGAGAATCCCAATCCTTGGAGAAGATCAAAATATCATCCAGATAGATAATCAAAAATTTATCGACAAAGTCTCGGAAAATATCGTTCATGAAGCACTGGAAGACAGAAGGGGCATTAGTGAGCCCAAAAGGCATCACCAGGTACTCAAAATGTCCCTCCGGAGTATTAAACGCCATCTTCCATTCATCCCCCTGCTTAATGCGGATAAGATTATACGCCCCCCTGAGGTCAAGCTTGGTAAACCAGTAAGCACCTCTAACTCTAGAGAATAGATCCGAAATCAGGGGTAACGGATACTGATATTTAATAGTAATTTTATTGAGGGCACGATAATCAATACAAGGTCTTAAAGAACCATCCTTTTTGGCCACAAAAAAAAAACCGGCACTTAAGGGTGAAGAGGATGGTCTAATATGACCCTTCTCCAACGCTTCCTTAATATAGGACCGCATAGCCTCGTGCTCGGGTACAGATAAATTGAAGAGCCGACCCTTGGGAAATTTACACCCCGGGCTTAGTTCAATTGCACAGTCATAACTCCTATGAGGAGGCAAGGACGCAGACTCATTCTCACTAAATACATCATAAAAGTCCGCCAAATAGTCAGGAACATCATGCGACTGAGGAGAGGTGGAAAAAACCGGAGCCTCACTAAAGGCACACCGACAACCCCAACTCACCACAGACACAGATTTCCAATCCAAAACTGGATTATGAATTTGCAACCAGGGAAACCCCAGAACAACGGCATCATGCAGACCATGCAACACCAAAAATCTGCAATTTTTTTGATGGTCTGGGGCGACCCGCATGACCACCTGGGTCCAAAACTGAGGTTTATTTTTAGCCAAAGGAGTAGCATCAATCCCCCTCAAGGGATAGGCGTCTGCAGAGGTGTCATCAGAAATCCACAACGTTTAGCAAAATCCAAGTCCATTAGGTTTAGCGCTGCTACCGAATCCACAAAAGCCTTGGCGGAAAATGTGGACAGGGAGCAGATCAGAGTAATTGCCAGAAGAAACTTAGGTTGAACACCACCAACAGAAAACGTGTGTGCAAAGCGTTTCTCTCGTTTAGGACAAACAGAAATAATATGCGAGGCATCTCCACAGAAAAAACACAGCTTATTACGCCTTCTGAACTCCTGACGTTGCGCCTTAGACAAAACTCTATCACATTGCATAGGTTCAGACATTTGTTCAACAGGTGGCAACATCTCTCGTGTGGTTTTGCGTTCACGTAAACGCCGATCCACCTGAATGGCTAATGACATAGAATCGTCAAGACCAGAGGGAACAGGAAATCCCACCATAGTATCTTTTACAGTTTCTGACAAACCCTTCCGAAAGAGGGCTGCCAAGGCACCATCATTCCAGGTAGTAAGGACCGCCCACTTTCGGAATTTTTGACAGTACAACTCTGCCGAATCCTGACCCTGGCTTAATGCCAACAGGGTCTTTTCAGCCTGATCAATAGCATTAGGTTCGTCATACAACAACCCCAAAGCTTGAAAGAATGCGTTCACATTAGTCAGAATAGGATCATCTGGTTTCAAAGAAAACACCCAATCCTGGGGATCGCCACGCAGCAAAGAGATGACAATTTTAACCTGCTGCACGGAGCTCCCTGACGAGTTAGGCTTCAAGGCAAAAAATAATTTACAATTATTTTTGAAACTCAAAAATTTAGATCGATCCCCAAAAAATACATCAGGTGTAGGGATCTTTGTTTCAACAGCATGCGAACGAGCAAGGTAGGCGGAAATTCCCAGCACTTCCGCAGCGAGCTGCTCCACACGATCAGACAATTGCTTTATCTCCTCAGAGATATAGAGGAAAGAATATACACACACTTTTTTTTTTTTTAAACACAATTCTTTCCTGCTATTGAGTACCCTAGGATCTGTGGTATGGCGGGTGATTCTGTTATGATTGAGTCACCGTAGGAGGCAAAAACAAAAATGCTAGCTAAGTCCAGAAAACCAGAGAGGTTGGCAGCTATCAGATTGCAGACCCCTGATCCTATCACAACAACTAACAGTAGCCGTGGGGGGTTCCTACGATGCCCTAGACCCCTCGATCACAGCCGGAGAATTAAATAGGCCTAAAGAAAGAAAGGGGAAATCTAAACTGCCCCAGAGCAGACCCCAAAGCAATAGGCAGCCCCCAACATATAATGACGGTGAAGCAAGATGAAAACACTAACACAGACAGAAAGATAGACTGAGCAAAGGCGGGGCCCAAACTACCTAGATAGGAAAGGACAGGAAGGCTGCTGTCTGCAATCTGAGAAAAACCCTATGAAAATAAGAGCCAACAAACTGACAGTGAAAAAGGCCCTGAAGACGCTAGGCTTCAAAAAGCTATGTCAGTACTCAGGAATATTCTGAAGACAGAGCAACCGGCAAAAGGAGATTCAGCTCATCCCAGCAGGGAATGGCAGAATCCAGAAAAGCAAGGAAAACAAACACAAAACAAAAATGCAAACAGGCAAAGCAGAAACTTAGCTTTAGGGAAGCAGGAATCAGACTGGTGTCCTAGAAGTCCACAGAGAAATCACCCGCAGGGCAGAAGGGCGTCGGCAGCCTTATATCCAGTCAGTGACTCCACTCAGCCAGTCATCCTCATTAGACTCAGGTGCCTGATAATCAGGCTCATTACCTTCCTTTACCAGAATAGGGAGTTCACCAGACCTCAGTGACGAAGGGGAAAATGAACTCAGAACAGTTCCCCAACACGTCCAATTATTATCCACCATGTTCGGAACTTTCAGACAGAACTTGGAAACACATCTCTTCAAAAAAGCTTACAGCCTGTAATGATTGAGCTACCAGGTCACCACTACCACCGAAACTGGCGCAATCCCCCAACCTACTGTCTCCTTCCCCATTATCCTGTAGACCGTAAGCCCACAAGGGCAGGATCCTCTCCCCACTGTACCAGTCTGTCATTGTTGTTTTGTCCATTGTAATTTTTTTATTTGTTTTTGTATGTAAGCCCCTTTTATCATGTACAGAACTACGGAATCAATGGTGCTCTAAAAATAAATAATAATAATCTGATGAGACACATCGGGCCCAATTAATTATTGCACTTGTGCTTTTTTTTGTCTAATTTTTAGTTTTAATTTGTGCCTTTTTAAGTCTTTTTTTATTTGGGTCCACCTGCTTTTTTATATGGGGAGATTTGGGACTTTTCAGGTGTTTTCAGCAGATTCATTTAAAAAAAATGTCTACATATTTTGCGTCAATGTGCTCTTGTACCCTCTGGGAGTGAATTCATGTATGTCTGAAAATTTTTACAAATTTTGTAACATTTTAGGAGAACATGTGACCGTTTGTGTTTAAAAAAGACACAAAAACGGTTAAAGATAAAAATGTTGGGCAGTTTTCTATTTGGAGCAAAATTCATCAACCACGTGCACCAACTTGTAAGTATGACGAAAAATCATTAATAAATGTAACAAGACAAAAAGAAAAGTGACCTAAACCCCACCCCTGCATTGGGTCCATAGAGTTAATATCTACACTGGAGTGCCAATATGTGTTATCACTGTGACCTCTAATTAAGAACGTG
This sequence comes from Dendrobates tinctorius, assembly GCF_039654945.1. Classification (NCBI taxonomy): domain Eukaryota; kingdom Metazoa; phylum Chordata; class Amphibia; order Anura; family Dendrobatidae; genus Dendrobates; species Dendrobates tinctorius. Next base: position 22,125,157 of record NW_027361707.1, on the reverse strand, counting down.
CTTCTGTCCAATTTCTGCATCTCCCCATTGACCAAATTACAGTAGTTCTGTATCCCATGGGTTAGTTACACAAGAATCTCTGAAGGGGATTTTTACCACTTTATAATTAATGACAAACCTCTTCCAATCACCGCTGCTCAACTGAATCTAGAAGAGGTTTTCTTTTTTTTCTGTGCTCCTCCTTTCCAAAGTTGTACCCCCTGGAAATAAGGTTTATTTTTCTACCCAGCTTTCCTTATTTGCTTTTTCAACACAGAGGGCCCAATTCATTATCGCATTTGTGTCATATTTTTCTTTCGATGATTTGATTTGCACCAAATTCTTTTAGTTTACACCTTTTTAAAGTCTATTTTACGGTATGTGTTTGCTTGTTTTTTTCTTTTATGTTGGACGATGATTTGTTTGGATTTTGCTTTCTACATGTTTGCATTTGATTTATCAATTGCAACTTTTAAAAAAGTACAAAATGTCCGTACCAATACTCCAGTCCCATAGCCCTGCAGAGTAGTTTTATGTGTGCCTGAAATTATTTGTGCAAATTTTTCAACATTTTAGCGGAACATGCGACTTTTTGCTCTAAAAGGGTGCAAAAAAAGGTAAAAAACTAAAATTAAAAGCATTTTTGATTTGTGTCCTCTCTTGATGAATTAAAAAAACAAACAAACATCAAAGAATACCATATTGTGACGCCGGCTAGGGCCTTGGGGTACTCAGACCAGGCTGGTCAGTTCTTCAGGGGATGTTACGGCAGCAGTGACCCGGTCCGTGGCCCTGGGCGTGAAATAAAATGTAAGGGGGTAAGTTTATAGGGGATTAAGTTGTGACGCCACCCGTGGTGTTTGGCAATAGATGGCTGACGCTGCGATTCAGATCCACTGGGGCTGTTGGTTGTGCAGCAGAGATGTTGCAGCTCTCCTTGAGTAGAGCGGGCCCCAGGGCAGTTATAGGGTTAATTTTATGATGGCAACTGTTGTAGTACAGGGAAGGTTACGCAGTGAATAAATCTGAGGACACAACAGGGTGCAGACTTCACACTTTTACTCACGGTCTTTCAGGTTACAATCGCCAGCAGGGGTGCCGTGTCCTCTGGGTTGGTGGTCCAGCCAGCTCTCGGGTAATTTGCTGTACACTTTACCAGGCCACCCTTCTTATGTTCCTTCTCTGGTCATCTCTGTGTGCTGACTCCCGCCTCTCCTGCCCTGCGCCTCACACACAGTGTCTCAAGCCAACAGCCTCGGATCCAGTCGGGTGGCGTCCTCTTGGTCCACTTGATCCTATGTGGCTGTCGCACTTACAGCCACTACAGCCTCCGGTGTTCTAGCTGAGTCCTACAGTCTCTCTACTAGTCTGGGGCCGGTCCCCCACTGCGACCTGGTCCCTCCACCCAACTACAGTCAGCGTGGATATGGGCGCCACGGGTGGATTCTTCACTTCCCGTGCCCCTAGGACCCCTTCTTACTCTCTGGAGCCCCTCTCTGACTCCTTCATTACTCCTCTCTAGTCCTGGGATGAGCTCTTCACTACTCCAGTCCCCTCCACCAACTGTCTTCTCTTCCTGACTCCTCCCCCAACTGTCACTCTACCTCTGGGCCTCCTACTCTATCCACTTCCTCCACCCACACCCTCTCCCTAATTCCCCCCCTGGCCTAGAGAGGTGTGGTGTTGGGTGCTAGTGTGTGGGTACCGGGTAGTGCCCCCTCCTTACCCGAGAGTGGGGTACTACACCTCTGGCTGAGGGGCAGTACCTCTGTGGCGATTGGACCCTCAGGGGTGCCACAATAAGACAAAAAAGGAGAATAGTCTTAAAAAACCCTGCAAATAAGAAATCGGGACCAGAGGCTATAGAATGCAAATGGGGCAATATTTATAATGAAACTCAATAGCAAAAGTACATGCATTCAAGTATTAAAAACTTGCCCCTTTAATATAATGTATTTATAAAGTCACTAAAAAAATACAGAATTGTATATGAAAGATGGGGCTCGAAAGAGAATATAAACATATTACCAGGGGTAATAAATGCAGTCATCTAATAATAAGTTACAGAATATTTACACTGAAATTGTTTCTTCAGGTCACAAAGTTATTATGTTTTCTCACCAGGATTAAAAAAAAAGGTTTCTCCATTAAAGTGAAGCTAAGCAGATGTTATAATCTGGCAGCCATGCGGAATATGCTGTTACTTTAGGACAGAAGCCAATACTATCTGCCCTTTCTGCATGGCCCATAATGATGTTTCCGTACAGTCTCTCAGTAACTTAATCATGAACCGGTTTCCTGCATTGTTCATTTTAATAAAATATAGCCGCCAAAAAATACATTCACACAATTTACCCCAAACTGCAGATTTGGGGACTGAAGCCTCCTGGTATAGGAGACATTACTGAAAGCCTAAATGTTATGTATCCACGAAAACAAACTGAAGGTCCCATTAGTGGTTGCAATAAGGTGGTCATTATGGAAGATCTAGAGGGGTTACACTAAGGAGTGAGCTCACATGAGCAATCAGTGGGATCGTCAAGATCCCAAATGATCAGAAAATCAGAGTACTTGGCACAGAAACTTCAATCCAAGTGTGACTGTTACTGGTACTGCAGCTCCATTGGTTGAGGGAGCATGAAAAATACCCCAAAGCAATGGGGGAACATGGAGGCAAATGTGTCAGCTCTACTTAACATCTTGGCGACTTGTACACTGCTGCTATGGAGGGGACTAAGGAATCCCCTCTATACAATGCAGATCCCAGCCGTGTTACATAGCTAGCACCAGACAGCGACTATGCTAAATTTTAACCTTTTAAAATGTACTTTTTAGTGTAACTCTACTCCAGTGCTTTACAGGAGTACAAAGGCCCTGATTGATCAATTCTGTTGCTAGGTTAGACAGACATCGGTCTGAGATGGTTTAGTGAATCCTGCATTAAGCACGGGGTTGGACATGATGATCTTCCAATTCTAGGATTCTCAATAAGGGTCAATTCAGATGACCACATTTTCCGTCCGAGTGTGATCAGACAAAACATTGGATCACACTCAGACCAATGGTATTCTATGGGGTTATGCGCATGTATAATTCTTTGCCTCATGATCTAATTATTAATGAGTCCGTGGAAAACATTGAACTATACTCGGATGACTGACAGAGTGGAGGAGACGGAGACATTTTTTTTTCCATCTTCTCCTCATCCAAGAAAATTGGATCACACTCTGATCACACTCTCATCAGAGTGTGGTTTACATAATCATCCCAATTCTCTTGGATAAGAGAAAATACGCTAGTGTGAGCCTAGCCTTAGGATCGTCCAGAAACCAGGAACAGACAGCTCAGCAGAGCACAACTGAGACCAAGAAGAGCATAGGGGAACAAGAAGTAGAGTTAAGGTTTTGACGGAACTGTTTCTGTAGACATACTCAGTTCCTTGTTCAAGATTTAGCCATATTCAGAGTAGAGAAATTACCTAAGAAAAGGATTTTATTTTGTAAGAATCCAATAAAACAAATTACATTCTCTGAAATATAAGGTCTAATTTTTTATTTCTATTAATGTATTTTAAGCTATATTTGTGAACAAATTTGGCCACCGAGCCTCCAGATAAAAAATTTGAGGTAATCCCACTCTTGTGCAAGATTAACACAAGGCACTGGCGTTGCTGCGGAGCGTAGCAGTGGTCATTCTTTCTTTTCCGACAGAGTTTGTAAGGCAAATGCTGGAACCCAACTGCTGGCCAATTTCCTAGAACAGATTTAGTTTGCAGATCATAGATACAAAATCCTCAGACAGTTCTCTTTTCCTCTTTCTGTTCTCCATGCTTAGTGTGACGCACAAAGACACACAATGCAAAGATTGAGTCAACTTCTCTCCTTTCTGTCTAATTTCTGGTGTGATTTTCATTTTGCCAGCATCTATTACTTGCCACAGGTGAGTTTGAACAAGCCTCATATTAGTGAAACGAAGTTGATTACCCACATTTTTGGAAATGTGCCAACAACTTTTGAATGGACCATTTTTGGGATTTTGTGAGAAATTATATCCAATATGCCTTTTTTACATGTGTAATTGCAAGGATTTTCTGGGAGAAATACGGTACTTCATTTTCAGAGACAATTTCAAGGAAGTCAACACTTTCGGTCATGACTGTATGTACAGTATATAACAATTTTTGTCATATTGGTTGGGGAGTTTTCTTCCTATTTTGGAACACCATCAGTTTTTGTACATTTTTTTTCCTTTTTTTAGTGTTTCTATTTTATTAATAAAGTATTTATTTTTCTGCATTCTCCCCCATTTTGTGCACACTTTTCTTTCTTTTTGTGCCTATAAATTAATTAAAATGGCAGAAGAACACGGGTGGACATACCATTGGTGCAACCTGTGCAGCTGCGCAAGGGGCCAAGAGATAAGGGAGCCCACTACCACTTCCAAAGCCCATATACTGTTCTTACAGAGGTACCCTCTTCCGTCGTTCACAGGAGTATCGTAATGGCAGGCACAGGGGTCTTCAGCAGGACACCCCGGTCGGAGCATCACGGTCATCTCATGGGCGCGCCGATGGGAGCATAGAGTGATGCTCAAAGGCACATGATAGCTTATTAAGTCAGCCAACATGAGCGAAAAAAGTTGTGGGCTCAGCGTAAATATACATGACCTGTCGTGAAGGAGGTAATTGCTTGGTTTATTTGGAAACCTGAAGCGGTTAAAAGACTCTCCAAAGCCTGAAAATATGAACAACAAGTAATTTTAAAACAGAAATTAATATTTTAATTTTGTTAGCATTTTTTAGGCTTTTTTTCCCAGTGTTTTCTGCACTAAATAGTTTTAAAAAATGTATGCACCTTTAAAAGACTAGCTGAAAATGGAGTTTTTAAAAAAATGCTCCATGAGAAAAAAAGTATTCAAATGAGCTGCCTTGCAAAACAGTTATCCCTGGTCATGTTGCAGGACTCGATAAAGGGCTATCGTTGACTGATAGGTGTGACGTAGCGTTCACTGAATGTGTTGGGGGACACTCACTTGGAAGTTGGATTAACGCACACAGGAACGATTTTTCACTTAAAAAGTCTGGTTTATTTACACAGCATAAACCACATAAAGTATAGCCCATTACATTACATCAATGAAACATGTTATGACCACCAGTCCATTCCAATAGCAGATACACCTGTCTGCCTTTCTTACAACCCCCTTGTCTGAGGTTACCTTCCCGGAGCTCCGCTCCACACGCTGACTTCTTGTCAATCCTGGCTTCCAGGGGAACTGCCTTACTGGGATCACTGACCTGTACTCTGACTTGCTCGACAAGCTCCAACCCGTCTGTTGCAGACCCTCAGAAGGACGGTAGCTTTCCCCAAACTTAGATAGCCATCATGGACTCTGCAGGCACATGTCCTCTACGTGTGCTATCCAGGTAACCTGTCCTCTTCCAGGACCTTCCAACACAGAGACCATGTGACCAAACAACAGTCTCATTATATCCCATGAGACACACCCATTGATGGGAGGTAGGTGGTTAGCCAGACCCTCCCAGCTCTCCGCCTAACCTGCAAGCCCAGCCCCTCATATACTAAACAAGGCTCGTGGAACTATAGGTCATTCATTTTTTTCTGTTTGTTTGAATGCTTTTCTGAAGAGGTTTCGTAAAACGCCTGGTGAAAATAAAACAGAGTTCATGCCACTTTTTTGAAGTGGATCATGAAGAAATTGGCTCCAAAGTAGACATTGTGCAATCAAGAAGATGGCAAGAAGACATCCAGCATCTGCCATGGAAAGCATTATCAAAACATTATTTATCAGTAACTATTAAAATATCAAAATGTATAAAAATAAACACACTAGGTCTACGCGTTTCAAACACATAGCTATGCTTAAACGTTGCAGTGCTCGAAACTCGTAGGCCTAGTGTGTTTGTTTTTATTTTTACCTTTTGATATTTTAACCCCTTTACCCCAGAGGGTGGTTTGCACGTTAATGACCGGTCCAATTTTTACAATTCTGACCACTGTCACTTTATGAGGTAATAACTCTGGAACGCTTCCATGGATCCTGGTAATTCTGATATTTCTTTGATATTACTTGCGTTTATTTGTGAAAAAAATGGAAATTTGGTGAAAATTTTGAAAATTTCGCAATTTTCCAACTTTGAATTTTCATGTCCTAAATTCACAGAGATATGTCACACAAAATACTTAATAATTAACATTTCCCACATGTTTACTTTACATCAGCACAATTTTGGAACCAAAATTATTTTTTGTTAGGAAGTTAAGGGTTAGAATTTAAACAGCGGTTTCTCATTTTTACAGCATCATTTTTTTTTAGGGACCACATCACATTTGAAGTCGCTTTGAGGGGTCTATATTTTGGCCTACAAAGTCATGTAGGACTTGTTTTTATTGGTACCATTTTCGGGCACATGTCATTTTTTGATCACTTTCTATTCCGATATTTCAGAGGCAGAATGAACAAAAACCAGCAATTCATAAATTTCTTTTAGGGGGGCGTTTACACCATTCCGTGTGCGGTAAAATTGATAAAGGGATTTTATTCTTCGGGTCAGTACGATGACAGCGATACCTCATTTATATCTTTTTTTATGTTTTTACAATAAAACCTATTTTTCATATAAAAAATAATTATTTTTGCATCGCTTTATTCTGAGAGCTATAACTTTTTTATTTTTTTGCTGATGATGCTGTGTGGTGGCTTGTTTTTTGTAGGACAGGATGACGTTTTCAGCGGTACCATGTTTATTTATATCTGTATTTTTGATTGCGTGTTATTCCACTTTTTGTTCAGTGGTACGAAGATAAAACATTGTTTTTTACCATTTTTTGTTATGGTGTTTATTAAAGTGGGACAGTTTTATAGGTCAGGTCGTTATGGATGCGGCAATCCCAAATATGTGTACTTTTATTGTTTAGTTTTTTTTTTCATTCAAATATTTATTTAGTGTTAGAATATGTATTGATTATTTATTATTATTTAAAAAAAAATATTTTTACAATTATTGAATTTTTTTTTAACTTTTTTCTAACTTTTTTACATTGTGCCACTATGGGAAAATCATTTTTTGCATGCTATAGAAGCTGTCAGCGCTGCACTGACCGGGAAGTTTCTTAACTCTGGTGACCCGGATGTTGTCATGATGACATCGGGTTACCATGGCAGCGATCGGGACCCCGTGTCACGCCGTGGTGTCTCCGATCCAAAGGCAGAGGGGCTGTCAGCCTTGTGTCGGCTTCTGGAATGCTGCGATCATGTTTGATCACAGAATTTCGGGGGTTAAAGAGCTGGGAATGGTCACAGACTGCTCCTGGAACCTAGTGCCGGGTGTCAGCTGTGAGAATAAGCTGACACCCGGCAGCGATTGGCCGCGCACCCCTCGAGTGCGCAGCCGATCGCTCACACGTATTATTCCATCCATGGTCAAATTGGCCCAAGTCACATGGACGGAATAGTACGTCTGATGGCAGAAAGGGGTTAATAGTTCACTATATAAACAGTATTTACTGATAACTATTAAAATATCAAAAAGGAAAAAAATAAAAGTAAACTCACTAGGCCTACGCGTTTCAAGCACTAGACCTAGTGTGTTTGCTTTTATTTTTTCCCTTTTGCTATTTTTAGTTACCAATAAATTATGTTTTCATAGTACTTTCCATTACATTTTTTGGATGTCTTATTGCCTTCTGGCTGATCACTTTCACCCAGGAGCCGGCCCGTGGTTTCTGTCCGTGCCCCGTGCCCTTATTGAATGACACCTGGACAGGGTGAGCTAATGTGATATTTTTTCTTTGACTGTTTGTGAGGCAGTGAGGGGAATCATATATGAGGGCCGGTATGTGTCCCCCAGGATGCGAATAGAGACATATTGAGCCCGATTGAGCGTATTGTGATTACGGCAATGTCTGCGAATTACAAGGCAGAATATAAATGAGTGTAGATTTGGTAAAAGTAGTTGACCAAGTCAGATTTTAGGTAAACCCGACATGGGCTTTTCTTTTTGGAGAGATTTTGCAGGTTTGGTAGTGGGGTGAATCTCCTCCTCCGCTCCGGGTTTTGGGATTGGCACATGTCCCCATGTGTTTTGTTTTGCAAGCTGCAGAGCAGGAGGCTCTGTTTGACTCAGGCCTTTGTGAGGTTGAACACAGAGTCAGGGACTTCAAAGCTGCTGACGCACCCAAGAGGTATATAGTGGTGCAGTTGGTTAGGACAAGGACTGTTTTGATGACCGGGCTGTGAACCAGAGGATATCACTTACCTGACTTTCAAGAGTTTTTTGTATACAGATGTTTTAGGTTGAACTTTTGTGGGTCACTACTCTCTGTCACACTGTGTAACCACTACACTGTGTAATCAATGACTGCAAAAGGCACACGAGGAAGAAAAAAAATATATTCCAAATCCTTTTCATGAAAAAAACCTCCTCCCTCCCCCCCAAAAATAATTTTTTAATCGGTTTCTGTATGGAAAAACCTGTTGTTTCTGAATGTTTTTTTTGAGCAATGTATGACCATGTCGTAGCACATCATCTAAGGGAGCAACACTCTCTAGATTTGTCTGTTGGATATCAGAACGATAGTGAGGCCCCATAGCCTTCTATGGGTTCAGAATAACGCAGAGATGTCGTGCACACAACATAGGCTGCTTTAACATTATTGGAATACATTTCAGAGTCTGTATTTCGAGCGCATCACCCATGGATCTGCTGATCCAACCTCAGATTACAGAGAAGTTGATTGCTGGTTCACGTCCAATCTTTCAGGACATTAACAATTATTGGGTGTTAAGCCCATATTCTTACCGTTGGGTCCAAGGGATGATATCGTTTTTTTCATAGATGCAACGATGGACCTAGAGCTATGGACGGCTGCTCTAATTCCGGACACCTGACTTCCTCCATTGGCGCGTTCCTCTAAATATTCTTGACTCTTATCTTCTGGAGGTGATTGGTTTGCAGGTGCCACCACCGGTTCTTTGTCCTCTAACTCATCTTCTGCAATTGTGTGTAGTCTATGATGTTTTGAATAGGTGGGGACGGTGTGTACATCATCAGGATCCATCATTTCGTCCTGCCTTATGATACCTGCCTTGTATTAATAAACTGCCCTGACCTGCAGAAACAAAAATTGTTCCATACATTAGATCAGGGATCATGAACTATTTCTCCAAATAATGAACTAAGAAAAGGATCTTATAAAAATATGTGTAGATACCTGACGAGATCTTTGGCTGCCAATCAATAGCATTCTCTGTACCATGTTACAACCTACCACCGATTCCTACTGGGAAAGCCTCATAAGGTCAATGACCATGACTGACGTTATGAAAAAAGTTACTATTACAGGTCCAGAGACTGCATAGATAAAAGATTTAGAAGTCTGTTCTGTACAGGAACTCTCTTAAACAGCAAGAAACACAACTATTAGTGCACTTTATTATTAGACCGCTGACCCTTTGTAGTCCAGCAAAAAAATGACTGTTGACAAGTAAGGAGCATAACAAATAATAATAATAACAATCTTTATTTATACAGTCAATAACTTAGCCACGATTTTCTCCTTGTCTTATTAATTTTCATTGGGAGCAGAATTATGTTGATGAAAGCTCCTTCCCTGTAGGTGTGTTATTAGTTCTGTCTCTATAAGAAATGTTCCTATATGTTACTAGTACTGTTTCTATAGGAATGTGTATCATACTGTCTCTATAGGAGTGTTACTAGCACGATCCCTATAGGAATGTTACTAGTGCTGTATCTATAGGAATGTTACTAGTGCTGTATCTATAGGAATGTTACTAGTGCTGTATCTATAGGAGTGTTACTAGTGCTGTATCTATAGGAATGTTACTAGTGCTGTATCTATAGGAATGTTACTAACGCTGTATCTATAGGAATGTTACTAGTGCTGTATCTATAGGAGTGTTACTAGTGCTGTATCTATAGGAATGTTACTAACGCTGTATCTATAGGAATGTTACTAGTGCTGTATCTATAGGAGTGTTACTAGTGCTGTATCTATAGGAGTGTTACTAGTGCTGTATCTATAGGAATGTTACTAGTGCTGTATCTATAGGAATGTTACTAGTGCTGTATCTATAGGAGTGTTACTAGTGCTGTATCTATAGGAATGTTACTAGTGCTGTATCTATAGGAGTGTTACTAGTGCTGTATCTATAGGAATGTTACTAGTGCTGTATCTATAGGAGTGTTACTAGTGCTGTATCTATAGGAGTGTTACTAGTGCTGTATCTATAGGAATGTTACTAGTGCTGTATCTATAGGAGTGTTACTAGTGCTGTATCTATAGGAGTGTTACTAGTGCTGTATCTATAGGAGTGTTACTAGCGCTGTATCTATAGGAATGTTACTAGTGCTGTATCTATAGGAGTGTTACTAGCGCTGTATCTATAGGAGTGTTACTAGTGCTGTATATATAGGTGTAGTGAAACCTCCACAGGGGGGAGCTGGTGAGGGAAGAGAGGTTACACACTAAGAACAGCAACCCTGAGCAACAGCACAGGTGCCACAGGTAATGAGAGAGAATAGTCAGACGAACCGAGTCAGAAACTAGCAGGAGCAGACGTACCAGAAGGAGCAGCAATACACGTAGTCAAAATACCAAGCCGAGAGTCAGAAAGCCAGAACATGAGCACGGGGTCCAAAACGTGAGGCCAAATACGTGGTCGGGGTACAAGCCAGGGAGTCAGATGCCAGAGAGGGAACGTAACAGCAGAGACGAATACCAAGAGACGAGGTCAGAAATCAGTCCGGGTCATACACGTGAATATCAGTCAGAGGCAGGAGGATCACCAGGGTACAAGGGTCAGAGGCTCTAAACTGGAAGCTTGAGCTATCACTAACACTGGTCAGCAGGCTGTGAGAGACTGAAATAGCCCAGCTAGCTCCAGAAAGAGGCTGAGGAGATTAACTCCCGCATGACCAGTACGGAGTGAAGACAGCAGAAAATAAACTCCGGACTGGACCGTGACAATAGGAATGTTACTAGTGCTGTATCTATAGGAATGTTACTAGTGCTGTATCTATAGGAATGTTACTAGTGCTGTATCTATAGGAATGTTACAAGTGCTGTATCTATAGGAATGTTACTAGTGCTGTATCTATAGGAATGTTACTAGTGCTATATCTATAGGAATGTCACTAGTGCTGTATCTGTAGGAATGTTACTAGTGCTGTATCTATAGGAGTGTTACTAGTGCTGTATCTATAGGAATGTTACTAACGCTGTATCTATAGTAATGTTACTAGTGCTGTATCTATAGGAATGTTATTAGTGCTGTATCTATAGGAATGTAACTAGTGCTGTATCTATAGGAGTGTTACTAGTGCTGTATCTATAGGAATGTTACTAGTGCTGTATCTATAGGAATGTTACCAGAATCATAGAATCATAGAAACAGAGTTGGAAGGGACCTCCTGGGCCATCTGGTCCAACCCCCTGTCAAAGCAGGATTCGCTAAATCATCCCAGTCAGATGTCTGTCCAGCCTCTGTTTGAAGACTTCCATTGTAGGAGAACTCACAACTTCTCTTGGCAGCCTGTTCCACGCATTGATCACTCTAACTGTCAAAAAGTTATTTCTAATATCTAATCTGTGTCTCCTCCCATTCAGTTTCATCCCATTGCTTCTAGTCTTTCCTTGTGCAAATGAGAATAACGATGATCCTTCTACAATGTGACAGCCCTTTAGATATTTGTAGACAGCTATTAAGTCTCCTCTCAGTCTTCTCTTTTGCAAACTAAACATTCCCAAATCCTGCAACCTTTCCTCATAAGACAGGGTTTGCAGACCGGTCACCATTCTGGTCGCTCTTTTCTGAACTTGCTCCAGTTTATCGATGTCTTTTTTAAAATGTGGTGCCCAAAACTGGACACAATATTCCAGATGAGGTCTGACCAAAGAGGAGTAGAGGGCAATAATGACTTCACGTGATCTAGACTGTATGCTTCTGTTAATACATCCTAGAATTGCATTTGCCTTTTTTGCTGCTGCATCACACTGTTGACTCATATTCAGTCTGTGATCTATTAGTATACCCAAGTCTTTTTCACATGTGCTGTTGCTTAGCCCTATTCCTCCCATTCTGTATATGCTTTTTTCATTTTTATTGCCCAGATGTAGTACTTTGCATTTTTCCCTGTTAAAAACCATTCTGCTAGTTGCTGCCCACTGCTCCAGTTTATTTATATCTTTTTGAATCCTCTCTCTCTCTTCTCTAGTATTAGCTATCCCACCTAGCTTTGTGTCATCAGCAAATGTAATCAGTTTACCCTCAATTCCTTCATCTAAATCATTGATAAAGATGTTGAATAATACAGGGCCCAGGACAGAGCCCTGTGGTACCCCACTTGAGACATTCTTCCAACTGGATGTGCAGCCATTTACGACCACTCTTTGGGTCCGATCACTAAGCCAGTTATGAATCCACCTAACAGTTGCCTTGTCCATTCCGTACTTAGTCATTTTTTCAATAAGGATTGTATGAGATACTTTGTCAAGTGCTTTGCTGAAGTCAAGATATACTATATCTACAGCATTTCCTTGATCCACCCAATAAGTGATTCCATCATAGAAGGAAATTAAGTTAGTCTGACATGACTTATTAGTTACAAACCCATGCTGACTCTGTTTAATCACTTCATTCTTATCTAGGTACTGACATACATGTTGTTTAATAATTTGTTCAAAGATCTTTCCTGGTATAGAAGTCAGGCTCACCGGCCTATAGTTGCCTGGGTCCACCTTCTTCCCATTTTTGAAGATAGGAACAACATTTGCTCTTCTCCAGTCTTCTGGGACTTCTCCTGTTCTCCAAGAATTTTCAAAGATTATGGAGAGGGGTTCAAAAATTTCTTCTGCTATCTCCTTCAGTACTCTGGGGTGTAATTCATCTGGACCTGGAGACTTGAATTCATTTAGGTTAGCTAAGTGTTTCCTCACTATCTTTCTGTTTATAGATATCCTGTATTCTTCTATTCCCTTAATAGGACAGTGAAGAACAGTGGAGGTTACATTTCCTTTCTGAGAGAAAACAGATGCAAAATAGGAATTTAAAAGTTCGGTCTTCTCAACATCCTGTCTTACCATTTCATCATTTTCATCCTGTAAAAATCCTATAGCATCTTTGACTTTTCTTTTACTTTTGACATATCCCCAAAATCCTTTATGATTGCTTTTGACATCTCTTTCAAGCCTCAATTCATTGTCAGCTTTAGAAAATCTGATTTGTGCCCTGCAGGTTCTGCAGACAGGGCACAAATCAGATACTAGTGCTGTATCTATAGGAATGTTACTAGTGCTGTATCTATAGGAATGTTACTAGTGCTGTATCTATAGGAATGTTACTAGTGCTGTACCTATAGGAGTGTTACTAGTGCTGTATCTATAGGAATGTTACTAGTGCTGTATCTATAGGAATGTTACTGGTGCTGTATCTATAGGAGTGTTACTAGTGCTGTATCTATAGGAATGTTACTAGTGCTGTATCTATAGGAATGTTACTAGTCCTGTATCTATAGGAATGTTACTAGTGCTGTATCTATAGGAATGTTACTAGTGCTGTATCTATAGGAATGTTACTAGTGCTGTATCTATAGGAGTGTTACTAGTGCTGTATCTATAGGAATGTTACTAGTGCTGTATCTATAGGAATGTTACTAGTGCTGTATCTATAGGAATGTTACTAGTGCTGTATCTATAGGAATGTTACTAGTGCTGTATCTATAGGAGTGTTACTAGTCCTGTATCTATAGGAATGATACTAGTGCTGTATCTATAGGAATCTTCCTAGTGGTGGATCTATAGGAATGTTACTAGCGCTGTATCTATAGGAATGATACTAGCGCTGTATCTATAGGAATGTTATTAGCGCTGTATCTATAGGAATGTTACTAGTGCTGTATCTATAGGAATGTTACTAGTGCTGTATCTATAGGAATGTTACTAGTGCTGTATCTATAGGAATGTTACTAGTGCTGTATCTATAGGAGTGTTACTAGCGCTGTATCTATAGGAATGATACTAGCGCTGTATCTATAGGAGTGTTACTAGTGCTGTATCTATAGGAATGTTACTAGCGCTGTATCTATAGGAATGTTACTCGTGCTGTATCTATAGGAACGTTACTAGTGCTGTATCTATAGGAATGTTACTCGTGCTGTATCTATAGGAATGTTACTAGTGCTGTATCTATAGGAGTCTTACTAGCGCTGTATCTATAGGAATGTTACTAGTGCTGTATCTATAGGAATGTTACTAGTGCTGTATCTATAGGAATGTTACTAGTGCTGTATCTATAGGAATGTTACTAGTGCTGTATCTATAGGAATGTTACTCGTGCTGTATCTATAGGAACGTTACTAGTGCTGTATCTATAGGAATGTTACTAGTGCTGTATCTATAGGAATGTTACTAGCGCTGTATCTATAGGAATGTTACTAGTGCTGTATCTATAGGAATGTTACTAGCGCTGTATCTATAGGAATGTTACTCGTGCTGTATCTATAGGAATGTTACTAGTGCTGTATCTATAGGAATGTTACTAGTGCTGTATCTATAGGAATGTTACTAGTGCTGTATCTATAGGAATGTTACTAGTGCTGTATCTATAGGAATGTTACTCGTGCTGTACCTATAGGAATGTTACTAGTGCTGTATCTATAGGAATGTTACTAGTGCTGTATCTATAGGAATGTTACTAGTGCTGTATCTATAGGAATGTTACTCGTGCTGTATCTATAGGAATGTTACTAGCGCTGTATCTATAGGAGTGTTACTAGTGCTGTATCTATAGGAATGTTACTAGTGCTGTATCTATAGGAGTCTTACTAGTGCTGTATCTATAGGAATGTTACTAGTGCTGTATCTATAGGAATGTTACTAGCGCTGTACCTATAGGAATGTTACTAGTGCTGTATCTATAGGAATGTTACTCGTGCTGTATCTATAGGAATGTTACTAGTGCTGTATCTATAGGAATGTTACTCGTGCTGTATCTATAGGAATGTTACTAGTGCTGTATCTATAGGAATGTTACTAGCGCTGTATCTATAGGAGTGTTACTAGTGCTGTATCTATAGGAATGTTACTAGTGCTGTATCTATAGGAATGTTACTCGTGCTGTATCTATAGGAATGTTACTAGTGCTGTATCTATAGGAATGTTACTAGTGCTGTATCTATAGGAATGTTACTAGTGCTGTATCTATAGGAATGTTACTCGTGCTGTACCTATAGGAATGTTACTAGTGCTGTATCTATAGGAATGTTACTAGTGCTGTATCTATAGGAATGTTACTAGTGCTGTATCTATAGGAATGTTACTCGTGCTGTACCTATAGGAATGTTACTAGCGCTGTATCTATAGGAATGTTACTAGTGCTGTATCTATAGGAATGTTACTAGTGCTGTATCTATAGGAATGTTACTAGTGCTGTATCTATAGGAATGTTACTAGCGCTGTATCTATAGGAATGTTACTAGTGCTGTATCTATAGGAATGTTACTAGCGCTGTATCTATAGGAATGTTACTAGCGCTGTATCTATAGGAATGTTACTCGTGCTGTATCTATAGGAATGTTACTAGTGCTGTATCTATAGGAATGTTACTAGTGCTGTATCTATAGGAATGTTACTCGTGCTGTATCTATAGGAATGTTACTAGTGCTGTATCTATAGGAATGTTACTAGTGCTGTATCTATAGGAATGTTACTCGTGCTGTATCTATAGGAATGTTACTAGCGCTGTATCTATAGGAGTGTTACTAGTGCTGTATCTATAGGAATGTTACTAGTGCTGTATCTATAGGAGTCTTACTAGTGCTGTATCTATAGGAATGTTACTAGTGCTGTATCTATAGGAATGTTACTAGTGCTGTATCTATAGGAATGTTACTAGTGCTGTATCTATAGGAATGTTACTAGTGCTGTATCTATAGGAATGTTACTAGTGCTGTATCTATAGGAATGTTACTCGTGCTGTATCTATAGGAATGTTACTAGCGCTGTATCTATAGGAGTGTTACTAGTGCTGTATCTATAGGAATGTTACTAGTGCTGTATCTATAGGAGTCTTACTAGTGCTGTATCTATAGGAATGTTACTAGCGCTGTATCTATAGGAGTCTTACTAGTGCTGTATCTATAGGAATGTTACTAGTGCTGTATCTATAGGAATGTTACTAGTGCTGTATCTATAGGAATGTTACTAGTGCTGTATCTATAGGAATGTTACTAGTGCTGTATCTATAGGAATGTTACTCGTGCTGTATCTATAGGAATGTTACTAGCGCTGTATCTATAGGAGTGTTACTAGTGCTGTATCTATAGGAATGTTACTAGTGCTGTATCTATAGGAGTGTTACTAGTGCTGTATCTATAGGAGTGTTACTAGCGCTGTATCTGTAGGAGTCTTACTAGTGCTGTATCTATAGGAATGTTACTAGTGCTGTATCTATAGGAATGTTACTAGCGCTGTATCTATAGGAATGTTACTCGTGCTGTATCTATAGGAATGTTACTAGTGCTGTATCTATAGGAATGTTACTAGTGCTGTATCTATAGGAATGTTACTAGCGCTGTATCTATAGGAATGTTACTCGTGCTGTATCTATAGGAATGTTACTAGTGCTGTACCTATAGGAATGTTACTAGTGCTGTATCTATAGGAATGTTACTCGTGCTGTATCTATAGGAATGTTACTAGCGCTGTATCTATAGGAATGTTACTAGTGCTGTATCTATAGGAATGTTACTAGCGCTGTATCTATAGGAATGTTACTAGCGCTGTATCTATAGGAATGTTACTAGTGCTGTATCTATAGGAATGTTACTAGTGCTGTATCTATAGGAATGTTACTAGTGCTGTACCTATAGGAATGTTACTAGTGCTGTATCTATAGGAATGTTACTCGTGCTGTATCTATAGGAATGTTACTAGTGCTGTATCTATAGGAATGTTACTAGTGCTGTATCTATAGGAATGTTACTAGCGCTGTATCTATAGGAATGTTACTCGTGCTGTATCTATAGGAATGTTACTAGTGCTGTATCTATAGGAATGTTACTAGCGCTGTATCTATAGGAATGTTACTAGCGCTGTATCTATAGGAATGTTACTCGTGCTGTATCTATAGGAATGTTACTAGTGCTGTATCTATAGGAATGTTACTAGCGCTGTATCTATAGGAATGTTACTAGCGCTGTATCTATAGGAATGTTACTAGCGCTGTATCTATAGGAGTGTTACTAGTGCTGTATCTATAGGAATGTTACTAGTGCTGTATCTATAGGAGTGTTACTAGTGCTGTATCTATAGGAATGTTACTAGCGCTGTATCTATAGGAGTGTTACTAGTCCTGTATCTATAGGAATGATACTAGTGCTGTATCTATAGGAATCGTCCTAGTGCTGGATCTATAGGAGTGTTACTAGCGCTGTATCTATAGGAATGATACTAGCGCTTTATCTATAGGAATGTTATTATCGCTGTATCTATAGGAATGTTACTAGCGCTGTATCTATAGGAGTGTTACTAGTGCTGTATCTATAGGAGTGTTACTAGTGCTGTATCTATAGGAATGTTACTAGTGCTGTATCTATAGGAGTGTTACTAGCGCTGTATCTATAGGAGTGTTACTAGTGCTGTATCTATAGGAATGTTACTAGTGCTGTATCTATAGGAGTGTTACTAGTGCTGTATCTATAGGAATGTTACTAGCGCTGTATCTATAGGAGTGTTACTAGTCCTGTATCTATAGGAATGATACTAGTGCTGTATCTATAGGAATCGTCCTAGTGCTGGATCTATAGGAGTGTTACTAGCGCTGTATCTATAGGAATGATACTAGCGCTTTATCTATAGGAATGTTATTATCGCTGTATCTATAGGAATGTTACTAGCGCTGTATCTATAGGAGTGTTACTAGTGCTGTATCTATAGGAGTGTTACTAGTGCTGTATCTATAGGAATGTTACTAGTGCTGTATCTATAGGAGTGTTACTAGCGCTGTATCTATAGGAATGATACTAGCGCTGTATCTATAGGAATGTTACTAGTGCTGTATCTATAGGAGTGTTACTAGTCCTGTATCTATAGGAATGATACTAGCGCTGTATCTATAGGAATGTTACTAGTGCTGTATCTATAGGAATGTTACTAGTGCTGTATCTATAGGAATGTTACTCGAGCTGTATCTATAGGAACGTTACTAGTGCTGTATCTATAGGAATGTTACTAGTGCTGTATCTATAGGAATGTTACTAGTGCTGTATCTATAGGAATGTTACTAGCGCTGTATCTATAGGAATGTTACTAGTGCTGTATCTATAGGAATGTTACTAGTGCTGTATCTATAGGAATGTTACTCGTGCTGTATCTATAGGAATGTTACTAGTGCTGTATCTATAGGAATGTTACTCGTGCTGTATCTATAGGAATGTTACTAGTGCTGTATCTATAGGAATGTTACTAGTGCTGTATCTATAGGAATGTTACTAGTGCTGTATCTATAGGAATGTTACTAGTGCTGTATCTATAGGAATGTTACTAGTGCTGTATCTATAGGAATGTTACTCGTGCTGTATCTATAGGAATGTTACTAGTGCTGTATCTATAGGAATGTTACTCGTGCTGTATCTATAGGAATGTTACTAGTGCTGTATCTATAGGAATGTTACTCGTGCTGTATCTATAGGAATGTTACTAGTGCTGTATCTATAGGAATGTTACTAGTGCTGTATCTATAGGAATGTTACTAGTGCTGTATCTATAGGAATGTTGCCAGTGCTGTATCTATAGGAATGTTACTAGTGCTGTATCTATAGGAATGTTACTAGCGCTGTATCTATAGGAATGTTGCCAGTGCTGTATCTATAGGAATGTTACTAGTGCTGTATCTATAGGAATGTTACTAGTGCTGTATCTATAGGAATGTTACTCGTGCTGTATCTATAGGAATGTTACTAGTGCTGTATCTATAGGAATGTTACTAGTGCTGTATCTATAGGAATGTTACTCGTGCTGTATCTATAGGAATGTTACTAGCGCTGTATCTATAGGAGTGTTACTAGTGCTGTATCTATAGGAATGTTACTAGTGCTGTATCTATAGGAGTCTTACTAGTGCTGTATCTATAGGAATGTTACTAGTGCTGTATCTATAGGAATGTTACTAGTGCTGTATCTATAGGAATGTTACTAGTGCTGTATCTATAGGAATGTTACTAGTGCTGTATCTATAGGAATGTTACTAGTGCTGTATCTATAGGAATGTTACTCGTGCTGTATCTATAGGAATGTTACTAGCGCTGTATCTATAGGAGTGTTACTAGTGCTGTATCTATAGGAATGTTACTAGTGCTGTATCTATAGGAGTCTTACTAGTGCTGTATCTATAGGAATGTTACTAGCGCTGTATCTATAGGAGTCTTACTAGTGCTGTATCTATAGGAATGTTACTAGTGCTGTATCTATAGGAATGTTACTAGTGCTGTATCTATAGGAATGTTACTAGTGCTGTATCTATAGGAATGTTACTAGTGCTGTATCTATAGGAATGTTACTCGTGCTGTATCTATAGGAATGTTACTAGCGCTGTATCTATAGGAGTGTTACTAGTGCTGTATCTATAGGAATGTTACTAGTGCTGTATCTATAGGAGTGTTACTAGTGCTGTATCTATAGGAGTGTTACTAGCGCTGTATCTATAGGAGTCTTACTAGTGCTGTATCTATAGGAATGTTACTAGTGCTGTATCTATAGGAATGTTACTAGCGCTGTATCTATAGGAATGTTACTCGTGCTGTATCTATAGGAATGTTACTAGCGCTGTATCTATAGGAGTCTTACTAGTGCTGTATCTATAGGAATGTTACTAGTGCTGTATCTATAGGAATGTTACTAGTGCTGTATCTATAGGAATGTTACTAGTGCTGTATCTATAGGAATGTTACTAGCGCTGTATCTATAGGAATGTTACTCGTGCTGTATCTATAGGAATGTTACTAGTGCTGTATCTATAGGAATGTTACTAGTGCTGTACCTATAGGAATGTTACTAGTGCTGTATCTATAGGAATGTTACTCGTGCTGTATCTATAGGAATGTTACTAGCGCTGTATCTATAGGAATGTTACTAGTGCTGTATCTATAGGAATGTTACTAGCGCTGTATCTATAGGAATGTTACTAGCGCTGTATCTATAGGAATGTTACTAGTGCTGTATCTATAGGAATGTTACTAGTGCTGTATCTATAGGAATGTTACTAGTGCTGTACCTATAGGAATGTTACTAGTGCTGTATCTATAGGAATGTTACTCGTGCTGTATCTATAGGAATGTTACTAGTGCTGTATCTATAGGAATGTTACTAGTGCTGTATCTATAGGAATGTTACTAGTGCTGTATCTATAGGAATGTTACTAGTGCTGTATCTATAGGAATGTTACTAGTGCTGTATCTATAGGAATGTTACTCGTGCTGTATCTATAGGAATGTTACTAGCGCTGTATCTATAGGAGTGTTACTAGTGCTGTATCTATAGGAATGTTACTAGTGCTGTATCTATAGGAGTCTTACTAGTGCTGTATCTATAGGAATGTTACTAGCGCTGTATCTATAGGAGTCTTACTAGTGCTGTATCTATAGGAATGTTACTAGTGCTGTATCTATAGGAATGTTACTAGTGCTGTATCTATAGGAATGTTACTAGTGCTGTATCTATAGGAATGTTACTAGTGCTGTATCTATAGGAATGTTACTCGTGCTGTATCTATAGGAATGTTACTAGCGCTGTATCTATAGGAGTGTTACTAGTGCTGTATCTATAGGAATGTTACTAGTGCTGTATCTATAGGAGTGTTACTAGCGCTGTATCTATAGGAGTGTTACTAGTGCTGTATCTATAGGAATGTTACTAGTGCTGTATCTATAGGAATGTTACTAGCGCTGTATCTATAGGAGTGTTACTAGCGCTGTATCTATAGGAGTGTTACTAGTGCTGTATCTATAGGAGTGTTACTAGCGCTGTATCTATAGGAGTCTTACTAGTGCTGTATCTATAGGAATGTTACTAGTGCTGTATCTATAGGAATGTTACTAGTGCTGTATCTATAGGAATGTTACTAGTGCTGTATCTATAGGAATGTTACTAGCGCTGTATCTATAGGAATGTTACTCGTGCTGTATCTATAGGAATGTTACTAGTGCTGTATCTATAGGAATGTTACTAGTGCTGTACCTATAGGAATGTTACTAGTGCTGTATCTATAGGAATGTTATTATCGCTGTATCTATAGGAATGTTACTAGCGCTGTATCTATAGGAGTGTTACTAGTGCTGTATCTATAGGAGTGTTACTAGTGCTGTATCTATAGGAATGTTACTAGTGCTGTATCTATAGGAGTGTTACTAGCGCTGTATCTATAGGAATGATACTAGCGCTGTATCTATAGGAATGTTACTAGTGCTGTATCTATAGGAGTGTTACTAGTCCTGTATCTATAGGAATGATACTAGCGCTGTATCTATAGGAATGTTACTAGTGCTGTATCTATAGGAATGTTACTAGTGCTGTATCTATAGGAATGTTACTCGAGCTGTATCTATAGGAACGTTACTAGTGCTGTATCTATAGGAATGTTACTAGTGCTGTATCTATAGGAATGTTACTAGTGCTGTATCTATAGGAATGTTACTAGCGCTGTATCTATAGGAATGTTACTAGTGCTGTATCTATAGGAATGTTACTAGTGCTGTATCTATAGGAATGTTACTCGTGCTGTATCTATAGGAATGTTACTAGTGCTGTATCTATAGGAATGTTACTCGTGCTGTATCTATAGGAATGTTACTAGTGCTGTATCTATAGGAATGTTACTCGTGCTGTATCTATAGGAATGTTACTAGTGCTGTATCTATAGGAATGTTACTAGTGCTGTATCTATAGGAATGTTACTAGTGCTGTATCTATAGGAATGTTGCCAGTGCTGTATCTATAGGAATGTTACTAGCGCTGTATCTATAGGAATGTTACTAGCGCTGTATCTATAGGAATGTTGCCAGTGCTGTATCTATAGGAATGTTACTAGTGCTGTATCTATAGGAATGTTACTAGTGCTGTATCTATAGGAATGTTACTCGTGCTGTATCTATAGGAATGTTACTAGTGCTGTATCTATAGGAATGTTACTAGTGCTGTATCTATAGGAATGTTACTCGTGCTGTATCTATAGGAATGTTACTAGCGCTGTATCTATAGGAGTGTTACTAGTGCTGTATCTATAGGAATGTTACTAGTGCTGTATCTATAGGAGTCTTACTAGTGCTGTATCTATAGGAATGTTACTAGTGCTGTATCTATAGGAATGTTACTAGTGCTGTATCTATAGGAATGTTACTAGTGCTGTATCTATAGGAATGTTACTAGTGCTGTATCTATAGGAATGTTACTAGTGCTGTATCTATAGGAATGTTACTCGTGCTGTATCTATAGGAATGTTACTAGCGCTGTATCTATAGGAGTGTTACTAGTGCTGTATCTATAGGAATGTTACTAGTGCTGTATCTATAGGAGTCTTACTAGTGCTGTATCTATAGGAATGTTACTAGCGCTGTATCTATAGGAGTCTTACTAGTGCTGTATCTATAGGAATGTTACTAGTGCTGTATCTATAGGAATGTTACTAGTGCTGTATCTATAGGAATGTTACTAGTGCTGTATCTATAGGAATGTTACTAGTGCTGTATCTATAGGAATGTTACTAGCGCTGTATCTATAGGAGTGTTACTAGTGCTGTATCTATAGGAATGTTACTAGTGCTGTATCTATAGGAGTGTTACTAGTGCTGTATCTATAGGAGTGTTACTAGCGCTGTATCTATAGGAGTCTTACTAGTGCTGTATCTATAGGAATGTTACTAGTGCTGTATCTATAGGAATGTTACTAGCGCTGTATCTATAGGAATGTTACTCGTGCTGTATCTATAGGAATGTTACTAGTGCTGTATCTATAGGAATGTTACTAGTGCTGTATCTATAGGAATGTTACTAGCGCTGTATCTATAGGAATGTTACTCGTGCTGTATCTATAGGAATGTTACTAGTGCTGTATCTATAGGAATGTTACTAGTGCTGTACCTATAGGAATGTTACTAGTGCTGTATCTATAGGAATGTTACTCGTGCTGTATCTATAGGAATGTTACTAGCGCTGTATCTATAGGAATGTTACTAGTGCTGTATCTATAGGAATGTTACTAGCGCTGTATCTATAGGAATGTTACTAGCGCTGTATCTATAGGAATGTTACTAGTGCTGTATCTATAGGAATGTTACTAGTGCTGTATCTATAGGAATGTTACTAGTGCTGTACCTATAGGAATGTTACTAGTGCTGTATCTATAGGAATGTTACTCGTGCTGTATCTATAGGAATGTTACTAGTGCTGTATCTATAGGAATGTTACTAGTGCTGTATCTATAGGAATGTTACTAGCGCTGTACCTATAGGAATGTTACTAGTGCTGTATCTATAGGAATGTTACTAGTGCTGTATCTATAGGAATGTTACTCGTGCTGTATCTATAGGAATGTTACTAGCGCTGTATCTATAGGAATGTTACTCGTGCTGTATCTATAGGAATGTTACTAGTGCTGTATCTATAGGAATGTTACTAGTGCTGTATCTATAGGAATGTTACTAGCGCTGTATCTATAGGAATGTTACTCGTGCTGTACCTATAGGAATGTTACTAGTGCTGTATCTATAGGAATGTTACTAGTGCTGTATCTATAGGAATGTTACTAGCGCTGTATCTATAGGAATGTTACTCGTGCTGTATCTATAGGAATGTTACTAGCGCTGTATCTATAGGAATGTTACTCGTGCTGTATCTATAGGAATGTTACTAGTGCTGTATCTATAGGAATGTTACTAGTGCTGTATCTATAGGAATGTTACTAGCGCTGTATCTATAGGAATGTTACTCGTGCTGTATCTATAGGAATGTTACTAGTGCTGTATCTATAGGAATGTTACTAGTGCTGTATCTATAGGAATGTTACTAGCGCTGTACCTATAGGAATGTTACTAGTGCTGTATCTATAGGAATGTTACTAGTGCTGTATCTATAGGAATGTTACTCGTGCTGTATCTATAGGAATGTTACTAGCGCTGTATCTATAGGAATGTTACTCGTGCTGTATCTATAGGAATGTTACTAGTGCTGTATCTATAGGAATGTTACTAGTGCTGTATCTATAGGAATGTTACTAGCGCTGTATCTATAGGAATGTTACTCGTGCTGTACCTATAGGAATGTTACTAGTGCTGTATCTATAGGAATGTTACTAGTGCTGTATCTATAGGAATGTTACTAGTGCTGTATCTATAGGAATGTTACTAGCGCTGTATCTATAGGAGTGTTACTAGCGCTGTATCTATAGGAATGTTACTAGTGCTGTATCTATAGGAGTGTTACTAGTGCTGTATCTATAGGAATGTTACTAGCGCTGTATCTATAGGAGTGTTACTAGTCCTGTATCTATAGGAATGATACTAGTGCTGTATCTATAGGAATCGTCCTAGTGCTGGATCTATAGGAGTGTTACTAGCGCTGTATCTATAGGAATGATACTAGCGCTTTATCTATAGGAATGTTATTATCGCTGTATCTATAGGAATGTTACTAGCGCTGTATCTATAGGAGTGTTACTAGTGCTGTATCTATAGGAGTGTTACTAGCGCTGTATCTATAGGAATGATACTAGCGCTGTATCTATAGGAATGTTACTAGTGCTGTATCTATAGGAGTGTTACTAGTCCTGTATCTATATTAATGATACTAGCGCTGTATCTATAGGAATGTTACTAGTGCTGTATCTATAGGAATGTTACTAGTGCTGTATCTATAGGAATGTTACTAGTGCTGTATCTATAGGAATGTTACTAGTGCTGTATCTATAGGAATGTTACTAGTGCTGTATCTATAGGAATGTTACTAGTGCTGTATCTATAGGAATGTTACTAGCGCTGTATCTATAGGAATGTTACTAGTGCTGTATCTATAGGAATGTTACTAGTGCTGTATCTATAGGAATGTTACTAGCGCTGTATCTATAGGAGTGTTACTAGTGCTGTATCTATAGGAATGTTACTAGTGCTGTATCTATAGGAATGTTACTAGTGCTGTATCTATAGGAGTGTTACTAGCGCTGTATCTATAGGAATGTTACTAGTGCTGTATCTATAGGAATGTTACTAGTGCTGTATCTATAGGAATGTTACTAGCGCTGTATCTATAGGAGTGTTACTAGTGCTGTATCTATAGGAATGTTACTAGTGCTGTATCTATAGGAGTGTTACTAGTGCTGTATCTATAGGAATGTTACTAGCGCTGTATCTATAGGAGTGTTACTAGTCCTGTATCTATAGGAATGATACTAGTGCTGTATCTATAGGAATCGTCCTAGTGCTGGATCTATAGGAGTGTTACTAGCGCTGTATCTATAGGAATGATACTAGCGCTTTATCTATAGGAATGTTATTATCGCTGTATCTATAGGAATGTTACTAGCGCTGTATCTATAGGAGTGTTACTAGTGCTGTATCTATAGGAGTGTTACTAGCGCTGTATCTATAGGAATGATACTAGCGCTGTATCTATAGGAATGTTACTAGTGCTGTATCTATAGGAGTGTTACTAGTCCTGTATCTATAGGAATGATACTAGCGCTGTATCTATAGGAATGTTACTAGTGCTGTATCTATAGGAATGTTACTAGTGCTGTATCTATAGGAATGTTACTCGAGCTGTATCTATAGGAACGTTACTAGTGCTGTATCTATAGGAATGTTACTAGTGCTGTATCTATAGGAATGTTACTAGTGCTGTATCTATAGGAATGTTACTAGTGCTGTATCTATAGGAATGTTACTAGCGCTGTATCTATAGGAATGTTACTAGTGCTGTATCTATAGGAATGTTACTCGTGCTGTATCTATAGGAATGTTACTCGTGCTGTATCTATAGGAATGTTACTAGTGCTGTATCTATAGGAATGTTACTAGTGCTGTATCTATAGGAATGTTACTAGTGCTGTATCTATAGGAATGTTACTAGTGCTGTATCTATAGGAATGTTACTAGTGCTGTATCTATAGGAATGTTACTCGTGCTGTATCTATAGGAATGTTACTAGTGCTGTATCTATAGGAATGTTACTCGTGCTGTATCTATAGGAATGTTACTAGTGCTGTATCTATAGGAATGTTACTCGTGCTGTATCTATAGGAATGTTACTAGTGCTGTATCTATAGGAATGTTACTTGTGCTGTATCTATAGGAATGTTACTAGTGCTGTATCTATAGGAATGTTACTAGTGCTGTATCTATAGGAGTGTTACTAGCGCTGTATCTATAGGAATGTTACTAGTGCTGTATCTATAGGAATGTTACTCGTGCTGTATCTATAGGAATGTTACTAGTGCTGTATCTATAGGAATGTTACTAGTGCTGTATCTATAGGAATGTTACTAGTGCTGTATCTATAGGAATGTTACTAGTGCTGTATCTATAGGAATGTTACTAGTGCTGTATCTATAGGAATGTTGCCAGTGCTGTATCTATAGGAATGTTACTAGTGCTGTATCTATAGGAATGTTACTAGCGCTGTATCTATAGGAATGTTGCCAGTGCTGTATCTATAGGAATGTTACTAGTGCTGTATCTATTGGTATGTTACTAGCGCTGTATCTATAGGAATGTTGCCAGTGCTGTATCTATAGGAATGTTACTAGTGCTGTATCTATAGGAATGTTACTAGCGCTGTATCTATAGGAATGTTACTAGTGCTGTATCTATAGGAATGTTACTAGTGCTGTATCTATAGGAATGTTACTAGTGCTATATCTATAGGAATGTTACTAGTGCTATATCTATAGGAATGTTACTCATGCTGTATCTATAGGAATGTTACTCGTGCTGTATCTATAGGAACGTTACTAGTGCTGTATCTATAGGAATGTTACTAGCGCTGTATCTATAGGAATGTTACTAGTGCTGTATCTATAGGAATGTTACTAGCGCTGTATCTATAGGAATGTTACTCATGCTGTATCTATAGGAATGTTACTCGTGCTGTATCTATAGGAATGTTACTAGTGCTGTATCTATAGGAATGTTACTCGTGCTGTATCTATAGGAATGTTACTAGTGCTGTATCTATAGGAATGTTACTCGTGCTGTATCTATAGGAATGTTACTAGTACTGTCTGGGTGATATTAGGTGTCGTAGGACTGAGTTGTAGCAGAGGTGAGTGTTTCTGACAAGTTATCTGCATTCACATGTCTGTGTTACATTTCTACACAAATGTAAAATTGACCGTCTGGTTTCATCCTCCTATTTCTCATCCTTTTTTACTCCGTGGAGCAGGTATATTTTCTGGACTTTTTTTTACTCCATTGACTCTCTAAAATGGATCAGTTTAAATCGGGTGAAATTAGGAATGAGAAGTGAGCTACAGAGTCTGTCTTTGGTCGGGGTCACACTTGCGAGTGTGATAATCGAAAGTGGCGCGAGTCTCTCGTATCAATACCCGGCACTGCCACCGGCGCTCGGGACAGGAGTGTGCGGCTGCATAGAAATACATACACTCTGGTCCTGAGTGCCGGCGGTAGTGCCGGGTGTTGATGCGCGAGTTTCTCGCATTGCACACGCACGTGTGAGCCCGGCCTATCTCGGATTCTCACAGACTTTAATGGCTGAACCCGATTCTCAAAGAGAATGAGAGCAGACCCTGATCTGAGTCTCCGAGAGCAGAGACATGAATGTTTGTACTACTAATGTGTACATGGATCAATGACGCTTTATGGGTCCATGTTCTGTCCGAGAGAACAATGGCAGCACGAGGACGTGTCACACCGGTATGTGAATGCCGCCTACAGCCGCAGTCTACTTGTTGTGACATTTCAGTCAGCAATTAGTGATTTTACAGAAATGATCGCAGTCGCCACAGCGATGGGACAATCCTTCTCATGATGAATATAGAAGGCTATGGAGGTGATCAGACTCCTTCTCTTCCCCAGCGCTCCCCTGGTCCGACGTCCCGTGCCCATGGATTATTTTCTGAGCACATTCTGGGACTCAGTAAAAAAGTAAAACAAACATGGAGTGCGGCCACATTGCCATATATTAATCTCACACCTGCGACCCGCTAACGTTCTCTTCCTGCAGTTACTCTTTAACTTTTGTGTTTGCTTTTCAGTAACGATCTGCAGAGTGACGAATCATTCAGAACCATTTATGTTTTTATGTTGTGACAGCGAACGGATGATTTATTGGTGATGGCGAATTTCGTGGAATTTTTTTGTTTTTTTTTAAAAAAAAATACAAAATTTTTCAAGCACTAAATGTATTTTCTGAATTCCAGATAATCTCAGTTTAGTGAATGTAAATTACAGCTCCACAGTCGTATCGTTAGGATCATGAGAATACCCCCGAGCTTTCACTTCTGACACGGTGATTCCAAACTTGGAAAGGGTTTTTGAAATTAAACGGCAAAACTAAAAATTCACAGATTTGTAAAAGAGAAAAAAAATTGGTTTTTGGGCTTGTTTGTTTTTTTTTTTTGCATTGCAGGCTGACTTTATTATTACAATTTTACGGTATATATGATGTGCTGAAGAATGGAAATTCTGGCATTTCGATTTCTTTTTTTATTCATTTATTTAATGCTTTAAAGTGTTTTTATTGTCCTTATCAGCCTGCACAAGAGACAACAAAAACGCAGCAAATACGCAGCAAAGTCTGCTTTTTTTTGCAGCAGGTTTTGCCAGCAGAATATAAACGCAGGAAAAATGCAATGTGTCAACATGGCCATAAGGGCTTGAGCAGAAGTGATCAGCACTAGCTCTGGTCGCTGTTCTTCGGCTATGTTCCTATGATGAGTTTTTGATGTTGCAGATTTTCTGCACCTATTAAGTTACCGGTAAACTGGGTACTTGTATTTTTTAAAAATACGCAGCGTTAAAAACTCACCAAAAGCTAATTGCACTAACGTCGCCTTAGAGATGGATTCCGGCTGTAGTGCGGAGCTGTCTTTCTCCATGTGCGCAGCAGAACCAGCGACTGACCTCTCGCTCCATACATCAGCGCTCCGTGTCTGAATCACATGTACTGGCATATCAAGGAGGTTTCAAGCGTGTTTAAGTTTTTAAAAACTTGCATATGTCATAGAGAGATGTCAGTCTCAGCTCCACTGGTCCAGACTGCTATCTCACAGTGCGTGACGGACAGCATGGTGCTATACTGATGACGGGGGTCTCATCATCCCGATCACCACCGATCAAAACCTCCAATTTTTTTTTAAAGCGACAGTTACACTTTGAAACCAAAACAGAACATAGTACAAGTCATAACATTCAGCATTGTGTATCCAATGAACTATTTGGGTAGAGAGAATGTGTTAAACTTACCTGCAGTCCTATGTAAAACCACAGCATACAATGTTGTAACAAACCTAAACCTAAATCTATTACATCTGACAAACTCAGCTCTGCTGCATCTGTATTTAAAGATCCAGTTTAGTCTAAAATAGTGTGAATATGTCTTACCTCTGCAGTTTCGTTCTTGCTCTCCGACGGACTAGCATGAGAGCAGCTCCGATCTCAGCGCTGTGGACAGGACTGCAGGAACTGCCTCTGATACATCCCTTCCTGTGTGACCTCTTACCTTTCCTGTTGACTGAACTACCCAGAGCGAAGCCCGGACTCTCTGAGCTAACAAAGAGTTGAGTTGACCATTAACAATGTCTCCAGATGACCATGGCGGCTGCACAGTATTGCATTATAACTGTCTCTGCCGACTCACGTAAGCTCTGGGCTTACACTGCATGGACAAAAGTATTGGGACATCTCCACAACGGCCGGCGCGGACTATAATAACAATACTTTTATTTCTATAGCGCCAACATATTCGGCACCACTTTACATTATAGAGGGGAGTTCTACAGACAATAGACATTACAGCATAGCAATAATCACATAGATCAAAACAGATCCCAAGATGAGGGCCCTGCTATGAGAGCAAATGGCTCCTGTGCCACAATTGTGCATGGGTCTCACTCTCATAAAGACGAAGCAGCTACAATACATGTGGCAGTTGCAGACATTTACTGGATGTGGCAGATTGTGCCATCTATCACGGCATGATCACTGAATTTCGTGATTGGCTGCAGTGGTCATTCATCCACTCAATGCCGACTTTTATTTCCCATTGACTTGCATTGGGGTCGGGTTTCGGACGAAACTCCGACTTTTTTTGCCCTAGTCGGACCAGTTTCATCTGAAACAAATTTTGTTTCATGAAACCCGATCCGACCAAAGTCGCTCAACTCTAGTCGTGGACATGGGTGTTGTAGTTGTAATGTCACTGCAGCCTGTTAACGACGACCGGCGCTGAAGGAGGGAGACATCAATATTATTACGGTATATTTTTTCCCTAGCGCAAGCCTATGATAAAGGGATTTTTAATTTACATTTTTTTAAGTAACATGTCATACTCTAAAAGCATGCTGAGCACACATCAGAAAACCACAGTGCACATTTAACATATAGTGGGTACGGAAAGTGTTCAGACCTCTTTAAATCTTTCACTCTTTGCTTCATTGCAGCCATTTGGTAAATTCAAAAAAGTTCATTTTTTCTCATTAATGTACACTCTGCACCCCATCTTGATGAAAAAAACAGAAATGTAGAAATTTTTGCAAATTTATTAAAAAAGGAAAACTGAAATATCACATGGTCATAAGTATTCAGACCCTTTGCTCTCAGTGTTGAGTAGAAGCACCTTTTGAGCTAGTACAGCCATGAGTGTTCTTGGGAATGATGCAACAAGTTTTTCTCACCTGGATTTGGGGATCCTCTGCCATTCCTCCTTGCAGATCCTCTCCAGTTCCGTCAGGTTGGATAGTGAACTTTGGTGGACAGCCATTTTCAGATCTCTCCAGAGATGCTCAATTGGGTTTAGGTCAGGGCTCTGACTGGGCCAGTCAAGAATGGTCAAAGAGTTGTTTGAAGCCACTTCTTTGTAATTTTAGCTATGTGCTTAGTGTCATTGTCTTGTTGGAAGGTGAACCTGTAAGGAGGAAGACCGGGCTGCAGGTACCTGAATTGAGCCAGGTCCAGAACTGTCGAGGCTGTGTCCCTTGTTGCCCGGGGAAGGAATAGTGAACTGGACAGACCCTATGACCCAGGAAGTGGGGGCATGTTTAAGCCGGAAACAGCCGAATGCGCGCAAAGAGTTGGTCAGGTTCCTGCCGTCAGGGAGAGTGCAGGAGTGTGAGCAGTGCGCTCCACACCCCGAGCATCAGCGCTGCGACTTACTGCGGCCGGCATCTCCTGGCCACTCCAGCAGGATGGTGAGCATAGAGAGCGCCGTGCGCCCAGCTAAAAGCAAGACCGCATTCATGCAGAGAAGTGTAGGCTGGCTACAGGACTCTAGTTTGTGGTCCCCTCTGTTGAACAGCACGCATCAGCCCACACTTTATCCCGGGATTTCTGCAGCCCTCTTTCCTTTAGCTGCACAGGCTTATGGACTAAGGGCTCAAAGGGCAAAACCAGAGACCACCCTTTGCTGCCAGAAGTTGGACCGTTATTTGAGGGATCCATCCGAGGGGATCCGTGACCCAATATATGAACGCGTTACAAGAAGTGCCCGTGGTGATCGCCAAGCGGGATGATGTGGGCGAGGGACCTCCTGAAGTGATCTTGAAAGACCAACTTGTGTAGCAGGCCTCAGGGATGCACCCCTTAAGCAAGCTTTGCGAGAGCACCTCCGTACTAATCAGCACTTGACTTTCTTAGAAACCGGGGTGGAAGCGCGCGAGAGCAGGAGCAGGGGACGGAAGCCTCAGCAGGGAAGGTACAGAGTAGGAAAGTACCCGCCTCGCACGCGGCTGAGCCAGGATGGGTCAGTGATATCTGGAAGGAAATACAGGAAATGCGGGAAGATTGGTTTCAGCCACAGAAGAGCCCCCCCCCGTATCTCCAAATCCATCCAGTGACAGGACTCACCCCGAGTCTCACCCACTGCGCATCACCAGAAAATGGGGCAAACCCGAGTGTAAAGACAACCGACCTGTTTCAAGACATTGGACACTACCTGAGGGTGCGCAAGACAGGGGCACAGGGGCGTCCACTTACCCAGCAGCCGTTAAACTTGTGAGCTCCATGGCCGGGGGAGGTCGCCCAGAGCCTGAGCAGTCAAGGAGGAGAGAAGGCAGTCCTGAAAGTTTAATTTCCCTGAGCCCCCTCGTATGGGCTGAAATGGATGATAGAGCCATCCGCTTTCTAGATGATACCAGTTCCCAGGTGACCACCATGCCACAAACATATTTTAGATGTCATTTTCCCAAGGATACGTGGCCCAAGTGGGGCCCAGTGATCAAGTTAATGGTGGCCAATCAATTGCCCATCCCGGTCGCAGGTGTGGTCTGGATGCAAATTACAGTGTGCGGCAAAGAGACCTTGGCAATTGCAGTGCAGTGACTTTGGGGATGAATGTGAATGAATGAATGAATGAAAGAACTTGGGAATCTCCTGATAAGCAAATCACCAGATACTTTTCTGGACTGATGGAGCCCACAAACTCCCCAGAGGTAGGTGTTTCAACAATTGATACGGGTTGCCCAGGCCCAAGAAATGTTGAGTGAAGGGAAAGTTTTAGGAAAGATAACAGTCCCTGCCGCTACTAAATTCGTTCTGCTGCCTGGTCAGACTGTGCTCATGCTGCCCGTATGAGCTTGTGCACACCTCGAAGGGGTGGAAGTTCAGATAGAGCCAACATTAATGGACCAACTACCCTCGGGACTCCTCATTGCTCAGACATTAGTATCGTCCATGACGGTAACGTAGTGGTGCGGTGTGTCAACCTGGGGGAAGACGATCTTACTCTCTCGCCCAAGAGTGAAGTGGAACAGGTGCCGGGCATGCCAGAAGAATTGATGCAACTGGAGGCCGCCCAGTAAGCAGTAAAACAACGAGACCCTTGGACTGTAGCCATTACCATGACCCCGGAACACCCATCTGGAAGCATGAAGAAGGGGGCATCGAATCTTGGAGCAGATGCTGGCTGAATTGACGGGACTTTCTCCGCAACAGGTGGAAGCTGTACTGAAGTGTTACCGGGATGTCTTCGCCCGTCATGAAGATGACTTCGGGTGCACAACAGCCACGAGATACTCACAGGAAGTGCCGCACCAATCCGGGAGAAATATCCCGCCACAGATGTACAAGGAAGTGAAAGAATTGTTGGCACACATGCTGCAGAGTGGGGACATATGGGAGAGTCAGAGCCCGTGAGCAGCTCCCATCGTTCTAGCTCGAAAAAAGAATGGGACCCTGTGTTTTTTTGTCGACTATAGGCGACTGAATGCCTGTATGGTGCATGACTCCTATCCCCTACCTAGAATTGAGGAGTCGTCCGTTTTGAGGAAGTATTTCTCATTCCTAGATCTGGCCAGCGGATATTGGCTGAACACGATCAGCCAAAGACAGCATTCATACTACCCATGGGATTATTTGAATTCAATTGGATGCCCTTCGGAAGGATGCTTGGGAGATCTGAACTTTGAAGCTACACTCATCTATCTGGACAATATCATTGTCTATGCAGCCACCTTTGAAGAACACCTCTGGCGGTTGGAGCAAGTGTTGAGTCGACTACAGAAATACAGCCTGAAAGTGAAGCCCCAAAAATGTCAGCTTTTCCGTAAGCAAATCGAGTGCCTGGGGCACGTCGTATCAGCTGAAGGAATGAGACCTGCACGTTAGAAGATAGCGGCAGTACAGGACTGGCCCACCATGAAGAACGTGAAGGACATTCAAGCCTTTCTGGGGCTTACTAGGTACTACTGAAGGTTCATGAAGAATTTCACTCGCATCACTAATCCGCTGCTGGAACTACTAAAAGAAGTGCCATCAGGTGCAAAGAATCGGACCATTCAGTGGGGAAATAGCCAGGAAGAAGCCTTCTGGGCATTGAAGATGGCATTACTGAAGCCCCAATACTCACCTATGCAGACTTCTCCCAGCCCTTCATTCTTCACACCAATGGAAGCCTACATGGTCTGGTGGCTGTGCTATTACAAATGCAGGAAGGGAAGGAACGAGTGATTGCCTACGCGACTTGGATCGGAACCCAGACAATTACATTTCCTTCAAGTTGGAATTGCTTGTGTTAGTGTGGGCAATGACTGAACTGAAAAGTTTGCCGAATACTTGTCAGGATCCGAAGTCTTGGTGCGCACTGATAACAATCCCCTGTCCCACCAAGAAAATGTGAAACTGGGGGCCTTGGATCAACGATGGGTAGCCCGCATGGCGAAGCATCGATACAAGATCGCATATCAGGCAGGAGCAGAGAACACGCATGCTGATGCTCTGTCCAGAGTGACCTATGACCTGGACGTGACTGAGATGAAGAGTTGGAGGCGGAAGAGATTCCTGGTTTTCAGGACCTCGCCAGGTCGTTGGTGGCAACGTAGAGACAGATTGGAGAGGTGTCTGGAGAACAGGTGCTGGTATGACCTCGGGATTACTGGGTACAACTCCAACAGGAAGATAGGGAACTTCACCAATTGAGATAGTGGGTGGCATTGAAGATATTCCCTAGCCGGAGTGAAAGGGATGATCTGTCCCTGGGGACTCTGTAGATTCTCTGCAGTGGGAAAGTCTCCAATTAAAGGATGGTTTGCTGTATAGAAAAGTGCAGTTAGTACGAGAGTTGGTGATCACCTGGCAAGTGATGCTCCCAGAAAAGTTGATCTTTGGTAATAATAAGAAAGAGATTATTATTTTTATTATTATCCGTGCGGTAGCTATGGAAGCCCATGTGAGAGGAGCCCACTTTGGTCCAGGAACACACGTTCCAGTGGTTACAGAAGCTGGTATATCATCCCCGATTGAAGACTGCAGTCAAGGAGGCTTGTCAGTGATGCCTAAGCTGTGAACTGGCTAAACCTCCAGAGCAGAGAGCTCCCACACAGACCATTATGACTTCTACTCCCTTGGAGCTATTAATGATCAACTACTTGACAGAGGGTCCAGCTCATATCAGGTACAAACAATGTCTGGTGATGACCGACCACTTTACCAAGTTTGTTGTGGTGACCCCGACTCGAGATCAGACTGCTGAGTCAGCGGCAAGGGCTATCTGCCGAGACTTCATCTGTTTGTATGGATGCAAGAAGAGGATCCATTCCAATCAAGGTGCTTGTTTTCATGGCCGAGTGATGGAGGATATACATCGTCTGTACAAGATTGAGAAGTCAAGAATGACGCCCTATCATCCTCAAGGGAAGGGAGCCTGTGAATGCTTCAATCGGAAGCTAATCCAGATGCTGAGAACATTGGAAGAAGGTTGGAAAGTACGATGGCCTGAGTACGTGGCTGAATTGGTCTGGGTGAACAACAATCGAGCGTACAGTACAACCGGATACACTCCGTATACCCTGCTGTTTGGGTGAAAAGGATGGGAGATCACAGAGCTGGAATTGGATCCAGAAGAAGACTACCCATGGATGGGGGTGCAGACTCTTCACTGGCTGGTGCAGACCAAGTTCCATTAACTCGAGCATCATGAAGTGACACCCATTCGAGGGACAGCTCTCAAGGCCAGAGATCAAGTGTTGGTCTGAGACAAAGGGCCTCAGGACAAGATAGAAGATCGATGGAAATAACTCCGTATCGGGTGAAACGCCAAGTTGGATCCGGTGGTCCAGTGTATGAAGTTCAACCCGAAGGGGAAGAAGGGCCATTGTCTTAGCTGCTTTTGTTCCGACCAAGCGCCAGCTGTCCAGATCACCAGTGAGTCCGAATTGTGAGGTTTTTCGCCCTTTCTGTTGCAAGCGCTTGGAGACAAAGAGACTTCAACACACAAGCCGTGGTCAAATCACTTTATCTGATGTAATGAAATACAAGACATGTTTTTATACCATTTACAACAATATGTGACTCTATGGAGCTTATTTGGCCCCCACCATCACCTCAGGGTCGTACCTTGTTTACAATATACCCAGAACACGTTGTTGAGAACAAATATGATAACAAGTATAGTTTCCTTGAAGACAGAGACTACTAGTCTACATAAGAATAATTCTAGCAATAATAAGGCAAAAGGCAATTGAAGTCTTAATGGCATTTAAAGGGATATAAAGGCAAACCATTAACTCTTCTATATCAATTTCCCCCTTTTGTAAATGGTATAACCTTTGCCACAGGGTCAGCTGATGTCCACAAAGGAGCTACTGTCTCATGGGTCTAGTACCCATAAGGGGGCTTCCTACCTGCTTCACCCATCCACCCTCAGTGTGGACACTCACTTTCCCCATCAGCAATGGTCACCTGGGGTCTATGATACACTACAGAAGGTTCAGCCTTAGATTCTTTTTTATGCATACATTATTCAGTAGCTTAAGTAATACATATATTAGCGCTTTTACGGCTACATAAAACAATAAGCAAAACAACAAAATTTGCATATAAGTCTGTACAATGCCAAAAATCCATCCTGCAAGGCCATTAAACCAATTTGCTGGATTTAGGAAAGAGAATGCGTTACCCCACCAGGAGTCTCTGCTTGCACTGTGTTGTTTTAACCATTGGTCTCTAAGTTCACCTATTTTGTCTATACTGGCCCTGATCTGGTGATTGCCAGCAGGGTCGATATAATTACAACAGGTAGGACCAATTATTTGACACATTCCTCCTTCTTTTGCGGTCAGGTAATCTAGTACTATAGTATGTTGGTTAGTAACTACGATTAATTGTCTCTGTATTGTATTAGTTTCATTAAGAACTTCAAGAATCTGAAAAGTCTGATCGTCCAGGTAGTCGGTAGCTTCCACTAATTTATCCCACAGTAGTGTTATGAAGGGGTATATTAGAATACTACGGAATATTTGTTATCCCCACTTCTACTAGATGCGGCCTACCATTTGGCTTATTGTCTGCAGCCCTTCTATACGAGGTGTGAATTGGAACTGCTGCTGTGTCTATTTTACTATGAGGAACTATGAAAGTGGCTGGTGTCAGTTTAGCAAGAGTGCAAACCTCTCTTATGTCCGGGCTCACTCACCTGTAGGCACGATGTCCGCAAACCAAGAATACTCCGTCAGGGAGAACACAAACGTGACCCGGGGTCTGTATACATTGGTATAAACTCAAAAGTCCTGACCTACTGTAGGCTTATGGGCGCACGAAGTATTATTCATTTGTTTTCCACTTACACCAGATGTACATTTACCCATTTCTTTCCTTATTATTTTACCCGTAGATGCTCTACAGCCTTCAATACCATCCTGGTACACCGTCTTACTAACCTGTGTTTGATCATGAGTGTATATGCGGAAGCAATTATTGTCCTCACCACAGGTGTTTGCTCCAGTGTGTTGAAGACTGAACCACAGTCCATCATTGGGAATGAGGTCTGAGTGAGGGATTTCAGTCCTCCTCTTGGCGACCATATTTCCGACATCTGAGTCATATTCCCGCCACCACATTTGTACCTTAGGCCGCGTTATATTAAACTGAAACCAGGGATTAGCGACCCATCCGATTATAGCCAATGAGGCAGATATATCACGGGGCACATCTTTTCCCCAAAACCTAGATTGAGTCCAAGCCTCATTGTGTATGCAGTGTGGGGTTAATACCTCCCATGGCTCCAGAGGTAAGGCCAAGTACAGCATAGTCCTCGCAGATACTGGGCTGTGTGTACAGATCCAACAGTCTTTCGGTTTCTGTCCTTCCATGTCCTTTATAAGAAGAGCATGATGCCGAATAAGTTTGTTGTCCCAGTCAACATTTAGAGTTTGTCCTGTGTCTCTGTAGAGTGCAGTAACCCTGTCACTGCCAGCAAGGTGATGAGGAGAACAGTCATTCTGCTGTTGACAGGACCTTCTTGCAGTGACTGGCGTGGATCCAGGTTGGCTTTCCCTCAAGTTTTACTGAGGTGGATGTGGTCAGCTGGACTTGGAAGGGGCCGTCAAATCGTGGGTCCAGGCTCCTTCTCACGTGTCTGCGTATAACCACCCAATCACCTGGATTCAGCTGGTGCACATCTGCACTGGCATTAGGATCTGGAATGGATGAGAACACATGTTTATGCACCTCATTAAGTCTTTCCTGCAAGGCCTGGACGTAGGCTGTCATAGACCCGTGTTGCATTTGCAGCACCTGTGGGAAGTACAGACCAGTCTTTGGTGCACTACCAAACAGGACTTCAAAGGGAGACAAGCCTGTCTTTCTATTCGGAGTGTGTCTGACTGAAAAGAGTGCAAGAGGCAAGCACTCTACCCAGCTCTTTCCTGTGTCTGCCATGGCCTTTGAATTTTCAGTTTAAGTGTCCCATTTAGTCTTTCCACTTTCCCACTACTTTGTGGCCTATATGGTGTATGAAATGTTTGCTGTACACCTGGGGCCTGCATGACTTCCCTCATTATTTGTCCTGTGAAGTGTGTACCCCTATCTGTTTCTGTGGCTTCTGGGACACCATACCTGCAGATCAGTTCTTTCATCAGTTTGTCTGCAGTCGTTTTAGTACTTGCACATTTTACCGGATAGGCTTCCGGCCAACCAGAGAAGAGATCTACACATACTAGGATATTTGCATACACTCCTACCGTGGTAGCTGTATGTCGTCAATCTGCAGTCTCTGAAACGGGTAGAGAGGCCTAGATGTCGCTTTCTTAGGGACTTTTACTGTTTTACCTGGGTTGTGCTGTGCACAGATGAGGCATGATTGTACAAGTTTCGCGGCTGTGTAACTGAAACCAGGAGCGATCCAGAAGGCATCTACCATGGCACACATGTGACTTTTTCAGGTGTGAGTGGGGCCATGTGCTGCTTGCGCCATGATTGGGAACAGGGACTTTGGTGGGCACATTTTATCTTTATTCTCCCATACTCCATTTGAGTTCAGCTCAGCTCCCAGTCTCCCCCGGTGTACCTTCTCTGTTTGGGCAGCCTTTTGCCGGAGGGATTTCAGGACATCTAGACCCAATGTGGCTGGAATACGCTGACTCCCCGCCACCGTCCACTGCTCTCTCTAGGCCGCCTTGTGCTATTTTAGCAGCCTCGTTCGCCCTTCTATTGCCCTCTACCTCCACGGAGTCACCTTTGTGTGTGCTTTTACCTTGACAATGCCAACCTGGACTGGTAACATCAATGCCTCCATCAATTGTTTCACCAGCTCTGCATTTTTAATGGGCTTCGAATCTGTGAAAATATTAGCGACTTTACCTGCAGCGGCTCTACATGCCTCAGTGAGTGCCTTCAACTCTGCCTCCTGCGCCGACATGTGAGGAGAGAGTGGTTCCGCTCGGATTACCTCATTTGAGGATACTACTGCATATCCAGTGTAGAATCGTCCATCTTGGTGGTATCTGGGGCCATCTACAAAAAAGAAACTCAAAGTCTGCATTAGGAACAGGTTTTTCATGAACGTGTGCAAACCCAACTGTCTCCTGACTCATCAGTTCTATGCAGACATGTTCATGCGTCATGTCAAAGTATCCTTCCTCACTCACTAATACGGTCACCAATTCCCCCTTTTCTGAATCCACAGGCAGGTGGGTGGCTGGATTCAGAACGTTACATCTTTTGAGGGTGACATACTCAGGAATTAGTAGAGCACACTCAAGTCGGAGCTGTCTGGCCATAGACAGATGTTTTGGTTGAACTTGTACGAGTATGGCATGGATGTCATGTGGGGAATAGATTGTCAAAAGAAATGTCAGTGTGATCTCACATGCCTTTCCTAGTGGTAGTGCAGCTGCTCCTACCGCACAGACACAATCAATTGTATTTTGTGTGAGGTCCCGGGTCTGATGACAAGCAGTCATAAAGTGGTTGGAATATTTGTGAAGCGGACCTTATCCAAGGCCTACTGTAGGTCACTAAACCTAGGAAAGTGCATAGATGCTGATGTGACCTGGGTAAAGGGAGATCTTGAATTGCCTGTTTCCTGTCAGGTGTCTGGTACCTTCGGCAATATAATGTCCCAACAAATGTCACCTTTTGTTTGTAATACTGTAATTTGTCACGTGAGACCTTGCAACCCTTAGGGTCATCCACGTACTGTAATAGTACAATCAGCGGATGAGGTGATTGCCACTACTCAAGGATCCCTGCCATTGCTGCTGAATAGATGGCGGGGAATTTCTTTCCCCCTTTGTGGGAGGACTGTCCAACAATATTGTTCACCTTTATGAGTAAAGGAGAAAGATACTGACAGTCAGGGTGCAGGGGTACAGAGAAGAATGCACCTGCTAAATCAATGACTGTGAAACATTTTGACATTACTGGGATCTGTGACAGTACTGTGTGTGTGTGTTAGGGACGATTGAGGTCACACTCACTGTATCATCATTAATAGCCCTTAAGTCATGAACCTTTCTGTAAGTGTCAGCACACGTTCATGAAGATCTTTGCAGTCCGGGGGGGGTTTCCTTGCACCAGAACCCCTGCCTTAACATACTCTCTAATATCTCTGCTCGGGGCAATTGATTTGGCTAGGCTCAAGGGGTATTGCTTAAAACAAGGAGGAGTGGTTCCTTTTTTTTTTTTCAATTTAATCATGACAGGGGGAATGGGCAGCCGACCCACATCATTTTTCCCCCCTTGCCCAAACAGTGTCTGGCACCTGTCCCATTTCCTCATCCTCAGGCATTTTGGTGTCAGGTGTTAGTTTCACCGCTTTTGTCATATACACCATTGCCGCAATCTTACACAAATGTTTATCTGAGAGGGGACTTGTGACTGTAATACCCTCAGGAGAGTACTGTACGATGGCCGGGATCGCACTCAGCACATCTGCTCCCAGTAATTTCATAGGGGTATTGTCACTAACAATAAGTTTTGTAAGTACCACAATTCCAGCACCTCACTGTTTCTAGGTCCTTAGGTCCCTTATTATGTCTCCATTCAGGTCTGGTTGTCTGTACTGCGTCTCGTAAGTCTTTGTTCATACCGTCAATGAATGCATTCGCCAGTATTCTAACATCAAGTGGGTTTATGCAAATGTACCCCATGTCTGCCCATTTCAGCTGTATCCGTCCAAAGTATATCTCTAAACTCTCTCCTTTTTGCTGTGTCACATTA
Organism: Dendrobates tinctorius; assembly: GCF_039654945.1. NCBI lineage: Eukaryota > Metazoa > Chordata > Amphibia > Anura > Dendrobatidae > Dendrobates > Dendrobates tinctorius. The sequence goes on along the minus strand of NW_027361707.1, from coordinate 22,083,989 downwards.
GTCAGGAGTACGGACTGCTCTGATTGTTTCACTATAGCCCATTGTTTTAGTGACTCACAGTACGTCTCCCCAGACAGTGCAGATTTATCATCCATGCCCCAAGCCTGATTCTTTGTCACATCTGTGTGTGTCTTAATTATATGTCTTAGTGCGTCACCTGCCTTTAAACTCACCAACCTCTCTAGGTCTGCCCAGGTACACTTATATGTCTGCTGTACTTCCTTTATGTGTCTGTAAAACGGGAATGGTTGGTCTTCAGGGTCAGGCAACTGCTTCAACAAAGCTAGCTGGTCAGAGGGGCTCCAGGGATAATACACCTGCATCTTTCTTATTCTAGTCCCACTTCTAGGTCCTGATGGGGTTGGTCATATGATGTCTACTGTCAGCTTACTCCTCGAAGGTCAATGTCCCCACTACCCTCTATCCACACTATTATGTCAGCTTCTTATGATCTTGTCTGGATAGGATTTAGCGCAACTCGCTTAGGTCAGTAGCACAGGTCACAAAAGTAGCTATTCAGTCTGGGTTTGTCTGAGTCTGATCACAGTGTTTACAAGTCCATCTGTTTTGTCTGGGTCTCTGGTTAAATTTTGTCAATCAAAACATTCATAATACACCTTCCATACTGCTGCACATTCATTCTCAAGCATCATTTATTCACTTGCTATTTTCTTCCCTTGTCTGTGCCTTTTTGTACATCCAAACATTCACACTCTGGTATTTTTGCCATTTTAAATATTGGTCCAACCTGTTTCACTGCTTCCTTTCTTCTCTGTCTTTTACAATTTGCATAGCTGTCTTGGATCTCATTGGGGGCACCGACTGTACACAGAAAAAGTTGCCATGGCTTCAACCTTTTTCTGCCGACAGCTCACCTTTCTTCTGAAATGCCCTCCCAGTGTGCCTGGACCTCTGTCTTACAGGCCACACTTAGCAAGTCAGAGAGAGCCTGCCAAGGTGTAGTGGGAAGGCTCCTTGCCTCTCACCCGGTAGACCTACAGGATGTAACGGGAAGGCTCTCTGCCTCTCACCTGCTAGATCAGCTGACTAGATAGGAATAGGCCTTTTTCCTTCTAGCCCAGCTCCATGGATTGTGGGAAGGCTACTTCAACTTAGACAGCTCACCTTTCTTCTGAAATGCCCTTCTGTGTGTCTGGACCTCTGTCTTACAGCCCACACATAGCAAGTCAGAGTGAGCCTGCCAAGGTATATCCAGAGGGCTCCTCGCCCTCGCCTCTCACCCACAACAAAAAAACCCGCTGACTAAAGTAAGAAGGCCCAGGTGTGATAGGCCTCTGACCTAATTTATCTGCCATACAGTCGGCTACCTCCTCTGTTGATACACAATTTGCTATACAAATCAATCACACAACTAGAAGCAGGTTCAAACACATTAATGACCAAACAATCACTTACAATGACCAAACAATCACTTATAATGACCAAACAATCACTTACCATTTCCTTCTAAATTAGGCACCATATTTTACTTTTAACTTCCAACTTCAATTAAGTACTGTTGCTTTAAAATGCACAAATCTTTCAGCGCGTACCTTACGGATAGAATTACAGAGAATTTTGAGCACAGCTCACACTCAGCAGAGATAAGAGCGAAGGGAGAAGAAAAACTGCGCAGCGGCATTATTCCCCCCTCCCATCAGAATGCAGCGTCATTCACAGAATTCCGTAGTTCTTTAGACTTATCAAAATCAATTTCTACAAAGAATCTCAAAATCACGGGATTTCACTGTAAGAGCAGATAACTGTATAATGAGATTAACTGAGTCTTGCCCTTTTTCTGGCCAAATGCATTCAGGAAACTTTACAATGTAATGCCACATATAACAAGAACTATATCATTACTCAATTCATTCAGTCTCAGATGTAGATTTGAAATATCTATAACGCATCTGTCCAGGATTCCACCACAACTAGAAAGGTAACAAATCTCTTGACACAAAAATGATGTGTGATGATTCATTCATACGTGCTCATTCAGGGATTTATTTATAACCCTTATACTCAATTACTCATCTCTCAACTCATTCAGAGGTTCTCATAGACATACACACAAGGATTCACACAGCCTGCCTTTCTTGGACTTTGGATTTGACACCTTAACCTACAGCAGTGTCCACTGACACTCTGAGAACACCAAAGCCAACTTTTTAACAACAAGAATCAATGAAAACCAAACCAACGTCAGAAGGTCCAAAACAACCAAAAACCACAGCCCTATACAAAATACAGCCTCATATGGTTTACTGCCAATCCAAAATAGACGCTGCACAGAGCTCTGTGCTACACAGTACACCAGTACACAACCAGTTAGTATATTAGTATATTACCAGAACAGATTAACAGAATAATACAAATGACAATTATTATCTTATTACTCTATTATTCAACTCTCATACAGACATACTCACCACTCACTGGTGATGTGGGTTCTTTTGAACCGTGTTTGTACAGTCTTACCCAGAGATATGTAGACATCCTTAGAAAGGTTGCAGATGCAGAATCAATGTAAGAATAAATGTTCTCACCTGCTGCAACCTTTCTAAGGATGTCTACATATCTCTGGGTAAGACTGTACAAACACCATCGACCCGAATAGTTCACCGAAGCATGTTACGTCCTTGCCTGTCACGATATCCTGAAGAAGAGGAGAAAGTGCCAAGCATCACTGAAACGCTTAGTCTCACGGTTCACGACTGTGATGAGGTAGAACCACTTGCCTCGTTCTTAGACTTGGATAGTTCGCCGCCTGCCAGTCCAGGAGAACTACGTAGGCCTGAAACTCCAGAGAAGGTTGCTCCATTGAATCCGGATGTTCTCCCATTTTCTACTACCTAACCTGACACTGCCACTCAATCCGAATTACGCCGTACTGAATGGACGACAGCTGGAATACTTCCCACTCATTATGAACAAGATCAGTTTATTTGGCAGCGAATTGTTCAAGAAATGGAAGAGTGTGAACATCTGATGAAGGAGCTCTCGCCCATGGAACGGCGAGCTAAAGGACAGGAGGATGACCAGGCTGCGGGTACCTGTATTGAGCGGCTACGGAATTGTCGAGGCTGCGTTCCATGTTGCCTGGGGGAAGGAATAGGGGACTGGACAGACCCTATGACCCAGGAAGTGGGGGCGTATTTAAGCCGGAAGCAGAGCCGAAAGCAAGTGAAGAGTTGGTTAGTTTCCCACCGTCAGGGAGAGTGAGGAGGGGGAGCATCACACTCTGCACCCCGAGCAGCAGTGCTGCTACTTTAGCTGCGCAGGCTTATAGACTAGGGCCTCAACGGGCAAAACCGGAGACCACCCGTTGCCACCAGAAGTTGGACCGTTATTTGAGGGATCCCATCCGAGGACACGATAAGTTTGATAACTGGACTGTTGTTACATTGCAGTTTCACTTTTCAATTTAACTATTATCTCCCTGTGAGGAGTTCCTTTCTTGTTTTAATTAAATTGTTAACTGTTATCCCTTGCTCTGCCTCCCTTGCGTCACTTAAACAAGATAAATTGGAGTCCTAAGTCCAAAAAAATTGGTAAAAAGGTATAAATGTATTTAACATGTACTAAATATGATTATATAAATCAGTAAAATATCAAAAACAGTACAAGAGTCACATAAAGCAGCAGAATCAGGTAGACAATGGCTAAGGTGTTCTGGCTATAACAAATACATCCATAGTAAAGTGTTTAGTGCTTATTATAAATGGGAATATGTCAGGTGGACGTCAGTTTTTTCAATGTATAATCGCCATAATGCGTATAAAGACCCTAGGTCTATAATCCCCCATATCCTAAAGGCGCTTACCCATATTCCGTTACTGCCAAACACGCTCCACGCCGCCATCTTAACCATTGCCTTCCTGATTCTGCTGCTTTATGTGACTCTTGTACTGTTTTTGATATTTTAGTGATTTATGTAATCATATTTTCCTATTCAGTACATGTTAAATAAATTTATACCTTTTTACCAATTTTTTTCGACTTAGTACTCCAATTTATCTTGTTTAAGTCTGTACAGGAGTGTGTTATTCTAATGTTGCACCGAAGACTTGACCACAAGGCTTCAGATCTTTTTGGCTATTGGTTATTGATGGTTCCATTTATGGTTTACATTGTCTCCCTTGGTCTCTGCATCCCGCAACCTGCTTACAAACCTTCGGCCAAGTCTGACGTCCAGAGCACTCTGGAATATGTTTTAATCCAGGATATCTCTGTACTTGGCTGCATTCATGTTTCCTTCAATGGCAACAAGTCGTCCTGTCCCTGCAGCTGAAAAACACCCCCATAGCATAGATGCTGCCACCACCATGTTTCACGGTTGGGATTGTATTGGGCAGGTGATGAGCAATGTCTGACTTTCTCCACACATACTGCTGAGAGTTATCACTAAAAAGGTCTATCTTCATCTCATCAGACAAGAGAATCTTATTTCTCATGGTCTGGGAGTCTTTCATGTATTTTTTAGCAAACTCTATGCAGGCTTTCATATGTCTTGCACTGAGGAGAGGCTTATGTCGGGCCACTCTGCCATAAATGCCTGACTGGTGGAGGGTTGCAGTGATAATTGACTTTGTGGAACTTTCTCCCATCTCCCTACTGCATCTGTGGAGCTCAGCCACAGAGATCTTGGGGTTCTCCTTTACCTCTCTCACCAAGGCTCTTCTCCCATGATTGCTCAGTTTGGCTGGACAGCCAGGTCTAGGAAGACTTCTGGTGGTCCTAACTTCTTCTATTTATGGATTATGGAGGCCACTGTGTTCTTAGGAACCTTGAGTACTGCAGAAATTATTTTGTAACCTTGGCCAGATGTGTGCCTTGCCACAATTCTGTCTCTGAGCTCCTTGGCCAGTTCCTTTGACCTCATGATTCTCATTTGGTCTGACAATCACTGTCATCTGTGAGGTCTTATATAGACAGGTGTGTGTCTTTACAAATCAAGTCCTATCAGTTTAATTAAGCACAGCTGGACTCCAATTGAGGAGTAGAACCATCTCAAGGAGGATCACAAGGAAATGGACAACATGTGACTTAAGGTACTGTCACACTTAGCGATGTACCAGCAATCCCGACCAGCGATATGACGCGGTCAGGATCGCTGGTACATCGCTAAGTCGTCGCTAGTGAGCTGCCACACAGGCAGATCTGACCAGCGACATCGCTGGGGACGGGGGTCACTACTTACCTGTCACACTAGGCGATCCTGCGTCCTCCCGCCCGGCTCCACGCTCGTCGCTTGTCTTTCCACAGGAAGCGCCGCAGGAAGCTGGCGACGAGAAGCGGTCCTGAATGTTCTCGCGCGATCAGCGATAACCAGCGGGGGAGCGGGTCATAGGTAAGTATCAGACACAGCAATATGGCTAGCAATATCGCTATAACGTCACAAGTTATAGCGATATTGCTAGCGATATCGCTTAGTGTGACAGTACCTTTAAATATGAGTGTCTGAGCAAAGGGTTTGACTGCTTATGACCATGTGATATTTCAGGGTTTTATTTAAATATATTTGCAAAAATTTCAACATTTCTGTTCTTTCTCAGTCAAGATGGGGTTCAGAGTGTACGTTAATGGGGAAAAAAGGAACTTTTTTGAATTTACCAAATGGCTGCAATGAAACAAAGAGTGACAAATTTAATGGAGTCTGAATACATTATGTACCCACTGTAAGTACACAGCACACTTCACACAAGCACAGTGCATGCATCAGGCATGTCACAAAAGTACAAGACACAGACATATCACACAAGTGCAATGCGCACAGCAGACACATTACAGAAGTACAATGTACAAATCAGACATGCCACACAAGCATAGCGCATACATCAGACACATCACACAAGTGTAACAAGAAGCCATGAGACATCTGGATAACTTGTGCAGAATGTGACATTAATGAGCAGAGACATCCATTTGCTGGCCCGCCAAAATCAAGCGGAATCAAAGTGTGCTGTAAGATTTGCAGGGGGAACGACCTCATGTGCGCTGTAAAATTTGCAGGGGGAACGACCTCATGTGCGCTACTGCATCAGATGACTCACATGAAGGACTTCCCAAACACAAGGAGCTTTGGTGCCAGGGAAGAGAGCGCGGCAGACGTGCTCCAGAGACACCACTGAGACCAACGTGACAGGCCTCAGTGGAAAGTCTGTGCCACCTAGGGGCCATCATTGCCCAGCAAGGTCCGGATTCCCCAGAAGATATCACTAAGTACCGCTTATGCTGGTCAGAGTCAGGATCTGCACCCTGTACTGGTCAAGCGTCCAAGGTCCGACTATGCCTGTCAAGAGCTGAAGCCTAGCCTCTCCGCCTCGAGACTGAGATACTTCTGCTGACTGTCATGCTAAGAAGAGCCATGTGGAGACTATGACAGGAGAGGCAAGTCTGTGATTGTGCACAAACAGTGCGAGTGAGCAGGTCTGTCACTTCCAGCTATCACCTATGTTACCAGGGTCAGATGTGATTAGGAGTATAGGTTGGTAGGGGGCCAGTTAGTGCGTTAGTGGCTCAAAGGGCTTTAATAGACTACATCAGGAAGTGACTTGTTGCCTAGCTGGCCTCTCCATTACTAAGCTGTGGGCTTGATGTCACCTGACAATACAAAGGTGACATCAACCCAACAAATATGAACTCTACATGCCACCACTACAGGGTAAGTGGGAAGAGCCGGGCAAAGCACTAGAATTGGTGCATCTAATAGATGTGCCTTTTCTGAGTGGCTGCGGCCTGCTATTTTTAGACTGGGTGAGGCCAATATCCATGACTCCTTACCAGCCTGAGAATACCAGCCCTCAGCTGTGAGCTTTAGCAAGGCTGGTTATCAAAAATGGGGGTGGACCCCACACCATTTTTTTTTTTAATTATTTAAACAATTAAAAAATACGGTGTGGGGACACCTCTATTCTTGATAACCAGACTTGCTGAAGCTGACAGCTGAGGGTTGCAGCCCCAAGCTGTGAGTTTTGCCTAGCTGGTTATCAAAAATACAGGGGAACCCATGCCATTTTTAAAAAAAAATTATTTATTTACAGCGGGAAGTGGAACATTCAAGTTGATTCCCCATGTCAGGTGGACAATTTCAGCCAGGGGACCTTGTGTTTGTGCAGGCCAAACGACTTAAGAATAAGCTGCATCATCGCTGGGAAGCGGTACCCCAGTGAGTGGTGAGGAGGATTTACCCAAATAACTCAGTCTATGTGGTTAGACCTGAGGGAGATGAAGCTGTGGCGATTCATGTGGAATATGCACAGGAATATGCTGCAACACTGCTCTTCTGAAGCAAAAGACCATACAGATGCAGGGCCCCCAAAAGAAGTGGTTGGGGTCCTACAATAGGGAGTCTTAGAGGAAGAGGAAGAATGGCTTGCAGGGCCGATGAGTTAACCGGAGATGCCGCTTTTGAGTGGGACAGAAAACAAACTCAGTCAATTTACCACACCCGGTGACTAAGACTCCAAGTACCCCAGATGAGAAGGGAGAGCTCCGCAGGACTAAGCAGGTCAATGCCAAGATTCCCCCTAACTGGCATGTTCAGGATGAATTTGTCTGGTCCCAGAAACAGCAGAAGACCCAGGAGTGCACTCAACTGTTGGCTGAACTCTGCCTATCTGTGGGGGAAATTCAAACTTGAAAGAATTCCACTCGCCAGAGGACTGGTGAGTAGAGATGGAAGAACCCAAACAGTAAAGTTCAGCATCAGTACCGAACACCTACTGTTCGGGCACGGACACCGAACACTGAACACAGACTTCATCAGGAAGTCTGTGTTACTGTTTGGGTTAGGCTGCCCGAACACCGGGTGTTTGTCAAGCTGTCATGTGCATGACAGCACGGCAAACAGAGCTTCTGATCGGCTGTGAAACCATTCTCGCCGGTGAAAGAACAGCGGTTCCCACGCTGTCAAAAGACAACATGAGCGTTCAGCTGTGATCAGAGGTATACATTTTACCCCCGGTCACTGGTTTCAGCGGATGGGACTACAATTCCCATCATCCAACACCTGCTGCCGCTAATGACAAGAACTATGTAGGAAAACAAAAGTCCTCCAGCAACTGAATACAACAAAATATATACAACGCAGGATGCATAATAAATAGTGCACATCATAATTCAAGGTAAGTGAGTATAAGGCATGTGAGTTAAAGACATATAAATATCTAAAGTTAGGAACCATCCAGTGTACATCCTGATGCGCATTTCATTTTAATTTTACTAATTAATATTTATTATGCATCCTGCGTTGTAGCACAATTATATTTTTTGCACTATGCACTTTATGTATTAGATTAGTGATACTCTCAGGTCTAATTTCATAAATATATATGTAGTGTTTGATGCAATTTTTGCTTTGAATCTTCTTGGACATCAGTATTTTATCTGTCCAGTGTTTTGCTTTTCCAGTTTCTATATGGTTAGCCTTCATCTCTGATATTTTTTATGAATTAATTTTAACCTAATAAAGATTATACTTTGTTGTCTTCAGTTGCTGGAGGACTTTTGTTTTCCTACATAGCTCTTGTATTGTCTCACGGTCCTCCGTATTGTGACTATTAGGGCATCTTTTATGCCGCTAATAAAAGCAAGAGCTGGAGCGGCTGATGGGAGTATTCATTAGCCGACTCTTGAGCTGTAAATAAATAATAATAAAAAAAAATGTTGTGAGTTCCCCTGTATTTTTGGTAACCAGCCAGGCAAAACTCACAGCTGGGGACTGCAACTCTCAGCTGTCAGCTTCAACAAGGCTGGTTATCAAGAATTGAGGGGTCGCCATGCCGTATTTTTTAATTATTTCAATAAATAAGTTTAAAAAACGGATTGAAGTCCCCCCCATTTTTGACAACTAGTCTTGCTAAAGCAGACAGCTGGGGGCTGGTATTCTCAGGCTGGTAAGAGGCCATGGATATTGCCCCCTCAGCCTAAAAATAGCAGCCCGCAGCTGCCCAGAAAAGTCACATCTATTAGATGCGTCATTTCTGCCGCTTTGCCCGGCTCCTCCCACTTGCCCTATAGTGTTGGCAAGTGGGGTTCATATTTGTGGGGTTGATGTCACTTTTGTATTTTCAGGCGACATCAGACCCACAATTTAGTAATGGAGAGGTGTCTGTAAGACACCTCTCCATTACTAATCCTACAGTTATATGGTAAACAAAGACACAGCCAGAATAAAAAATTTTATTAGTAATAAAACAAAGCACAGTTTTCCAGCTTTATTTAAAAATATCAAACCCAGTTGTACTCACCTAACGCCTAATTCCACTGAAGCCCTCGTTCTTCTGTAATAAAACTAAAATAAAAAACAATATCCCTCACCTCTCCGTTGTTCTGTCCCATGCCGTAATACATGTCTGGGGGAAAAACAACTTTCAACCTGGAAGGTGCCAAAACGCGACCGTCCAGGCTGAGAACCACTTAACTGCTGCGAGTGCAGACTCAGTGACCGGCGGTGACATCATTGAGGTTACCTCCATTCATTGAGGCTGCGTTGCCAGCCGGGATGAACTGCCGTGACCGCGGTAAGATCCTCGCTAGCACTGTGAAAGTTTGTCTGACCCTATGATAAGTATTACAACACAATTAAAGCTATAAACCAAACCAAAGTATCCTCCTAAAAAAAAAAAGAACTTTATCTGTTTGGGACTTCTTGCCACTCATGGGGTGAATTGTACAAGTTGGCGGGGCGAGAGGCATTTATTGTAGGTCTTTAGTGCTCCTACCCATTTGCGAGAAATAGGGACTAGTGCAATCCGATAAATAATCGGATTGCACTCGGACCAATGTTATTCAACGGGTGACATCTCATCTGCGATTTTTTTTCTCAGCTGAAATTGGACTGAGAAAAAAATCGCGGCATGCTGCGTATCTCAGACGAGACTCGCCAATGCAAGTTAATGGGTGCGAGAAAAAAATCGCACAGCACTCACCATGAGAGTGCTGTCCGATTTTTATGTACCGGTGTCCTTTGAAAAGCCGGCAATTCATGTGAGGGTATTGTAAAATCACACTGCAGGTTATAATAGAAAAGATAGAATAGATATATACACATACAATACATCGTTGGCAGACTTACCACATGTGAAACGTGTGTGGCTGCACCGGGCATGGAGGTGGAGGCGGGCCCCTGCAAGGTGGCTCATGTGCAGTGGGCAGGGAGCGATCTCTTCAGCTCCACTGCGGCTTGGGTACAAGGCAAAGTAGATTGCGTGCTGGGATGTATGCCTGGGTACAAGGCAAAGCAGAGCGTGTGCTAAGAAGCACACCAGGGCACATGGCAGAAGCAGAGCGTGTGCTAAGAAGCACGCCAGAGCACAGAGCAAGGGACCTGAATACAGAGGGCGGCCAAGCAGGGACCGAGCAGCCCTAGCTTGGAAGCACAACAATAATCAGGCGCCTCTTACAGGAAGAGGCAGCCTGATATAGGGCATGAGCGCTGGGACTTCCGGGTCGGGTCCTCCAAGACCATAGAGACGTCAGAGATGGCGTGGCTGCAGTCAGGGTAGAGCAGTGAGCGCATGCGCGTTAGACTAAGCCGTGCAGCCATGGAACCAAGTGCGAGAGATGCGCATGCTGACCTGACGGGATCCCCGGACTGGCCGTGGCACCAGAAGTGGTGACGTCGGGCGCTGAGTCCGGACCCGGTTAAATGCGGTGAGAGGGGAATGACAACACCCTATTATACACCTCTACTCCTGACATTACACGTGCATTATTACAAAGCACCAGTGATTTTCTTACTGCTGTCTCCAACATCCTGTCCTCTCTCTATCTGAAACTGAACCTTTCAAAAACTGAACTCCTTGTGTTTCCTCCCTCTACTAACCTATCTACCCCCGACATTGCTATTTCCATTTGTGCTTCTACCATTACTCCCCAGCAAAATGCCTGCTGTCTTGGGGCTATACTTGATTCCAAGCTTCCATTCACCCCCCCACATCTGATCACTGGTTTGCTCTTGTTATCTGCACCTCAAAAACATATCTAGAGGTTGACCTTTTCTTACTTTCAATTCTGCAATAACTCTTACTGTTGCCCTAATTCATTCTCGTCTGGACTATTGTAACCCTCTATTAATCGGTCTCCTTAACCAAACTTTCCTCTCTCCAATCTGTCCTGAATGCTACAGACAGGATCATATTCCTCACCAACCGTTACACTGATGCCTCTACCTTGTAACCATTGCACTGGTTACCCATCCACTCCAGAATTCAATATAAACTTATCTCTCTCACCCACAAAGCACTCCACAGTTCAGCACCACCCTACATCTCCTCCCTTGTCTCTGTCTACCACCCTACCCGTGCCCTCCATTCTGCTAATGATCTGAGGTTAACAATAATCAGAACCTCCCACTCCCATCTCCAAAACTTCTCACGTGCTGCGCCAATTTTTTTTAATGCACTACCCAGGATAATTTGAATAATCCCCAATACCCGCCGTTTTAAGCGTGCTCTAAAAAACATTTCTTCAGCCTGGCCTACTGCCTCAACACAATTATCTAACTATCCCTGTTTTGCCTATTCAATATTTTTACCATAACCAGATTCCCCATATCATGTTCTAACACGCTTTGTGCATTTAATAACCCTCTGTGTTTGTACTTTTACATATACTGGCTTATAACCGGTTCATCCAGCATTTCATGAACATCCGATTTCTTACATTATGGCTAGTCAGAACTATGAAAGCAATTGTTACCATCCACCTTTCGTGTCTCCCCTATTTCCTCATAGATTATGAGCAGGGCTCTTACTCCTCTTGGTATCTGTTGGATTATGTGATTATTGTTGTGCTGTAATGTCTTTTGTCTGCACTAGTCCCATCTAAAATGTAAAGTGCTGCGGAATATGTTGGTGCTTTAGAAATAAAATTATTATTATTATAGATCTCCCCTACTGTAGAACGTTGGTAACAGAACAAATTTGTTTTTAGTGTGGATGAGGCCTAGATAACCTAGAAGATATGCTTCAAACAATTTCAAATTCGGATCTAGCCTGCTGCATCATGTTTGTAAAAATATATACCGTATATACTCGTGTATAAGCCGAGATTTTCAGCCCATTTTTTGGGCTGAAAGTCCCCCTCTCGGCTTATACACGAGTCATATACCGGGGGGGTCAGCAGGGGAGGGGGATCGGGGGTGTCAGAGATGATACTCACCCTTTGTAGCCCCCCTGGTTGCTCCATGTTCTCAGCGCTGCTGTGCTCTTCCTGCTTCAGCAGTCACGTGGTACCGCTCATTAAACTTATGAATATGCGCATATTTATGACTTTAATGAGTGGTACCATGTGACCGCTGAAGCAGGAAGCGCACAGCAGCGCCGAGAACATGGAACAAGCAGGGGCTGCGCTGCAGAGACAAGCGCCAGGAGGGGATGAGTATGAACGGGGGATTGGGGGCCATATTCACCTGTCCTCGTTCCAGAGCCAGCAACGCTGATGAGCAGCAGGAGGTGAGTATACAATTTTTTTTTTGTAACGGAGGCAGTGGCAGCAGCAGCAACATGATGGGGCCACTCACTGTCCTCATTCTCTGGGGCCACACACTGTGCAGCATTATCTGGGGCCACTCACTGTCCTCATTATCTGGGGCCACACACTGTGCAGCAAAACTGGGGCCGCTCACTGTGCAGCATTATCTGGGGCCACACTCTGTGCAGCATTATATCTGGGGCCACTCACTGTCCTCAATATCTGGGGCCACACACTGTGCAGCATTATCTGGGGCCGCTCACTGTGCAGCATTATCTGGGGCCACTCACTGTGCAGCATTATCTGGGGGCCACTCACTGTGCAGCATTATCTGGGGCCACTCACTGTGCAGCAGTATCTTGGGCCACTCACTGTGTAGCATTATCTGTGACCACTCACTGTGCAGCATTATCTGGGGCCACTCGCTGTGCAGCATTTTCCGGAGCCACTCACTGTGCAGCAAAACTAAGGCCGCTCACTGTGCAGCAAAACTAGGGCCACTCACTGTGCAGCAAAGCTGGGGCCACTCACTGTGCAGCATTATCTGGGGCCACTCACTGTGCAGCATAAACTGGGGCCACTCACTGTGCAGCATTATCTGGGGCCACTCACTGTGCAGCATTATCTGGGGCCACTCACTGTGTAGCATTATCTGGGGCCACTCACTGTCCTCATTATCTGGGGCCACACACTGTGCAGCAAAACTGGGGCCGCTCACTGTGCAGCATTATCTGGGGCCACACTCTGTGCAGCATTATATCTGGGGCCACTCACTGTCCTCAATATCTGGGGCCACACACTGTGCAGCATTATCTGGGGCCGCTCACTGTGCAGCATTATCTGGGGCCACTCACTGTGCAGCATTATCTGGGGGCCACTCACTGTGCAGCATTATCTGGGGCCACTCACTGTGCAGCAGTATCTTGGGCCACTCACTGTGTAGCATTATCTGTGACCACTCACTGTGCAGCATTATCTGGGGCCACTCGCTGTGCAGCATTTTCCGGAGCCACTCACTGTGCAGCAAAACTAAGGCCGCTCACTGTGCAGCAAAACTAGGGCCACTCACTGTGCAGCAAAGCTGGGGCCACTCACTGTGCAGCATTATCTGGGGCCACTCACTGTGCAGCATAAACTGGGGCCACTCACTGTGCAGCATTATCTGGGGCCACTCACTGTGCAGCATTATCTGGGGCCACTCACTGTGTAGCATTATCTGGGGCCACTCACTGTGTAGCATTATCTGGGGCCACTCACTGTGCAGCATTATCTGGGGCCACTCCCAGTGCAGCATTATCTGGGGCCACTCACTGTGCAGCATTATCTGGGGCCACTCACTGTGCAGCAATATCTGGGGCCACACACTGTGCAGCATTATCTGGGGCCACTCACTGTGCAGCAAAACTAGGGCCACTCACTGTGCAGCAAAACTAGGGCCACTCACTGTGCAGCAAAACTGGGGACACTCACTGTGCAGCATTATCTGGGGCCACTCACTGTGCAGCATTATCTGGGGCCACTCACTGTGCAGCATTATCTGGGGCCACTCACTGTGCAGCAAAACTAGGGCCACTCACTGTGCAGCAAAACTGGAGCCACTCACTGTGCAGTATTATCTGGGGCCACTCACTGTGCAGCATTATCTGGGGCCACTCACTGTGCAGCATTATCTGGGGCCACTCACTGTGCAACAAAACTGGGGCCACTCACTGTGCACCCTAGGCTTATACGCGAGTCAATAAGTTTTCCCAGTTTTTTGTGACAAAATTAGGGGGGTCGGCTTATACATGGGTCGGCTTATACATGAGTATATACGGTATATATATATATATATATATATATATATATTTACTGTACAAGAGCTCTACACACAGAACAATTTCATGGCCACAAAATTACAACATGGGATATCGGGGGGCTGTATCACGTTTAGCAACAGAAGTTTTTCTTTTTTGTATTCTGCATGAGCTCTGCAGACAGTTGAATTTCACTGCCACTAAATGACAAGGTGATATGTGGCGTGCTGAATTATGTTAGCAGCTGGCAATTTATTTTTTATTTTTTACCGTGCAACAACTCTACACACAGAACAATTTCACTGCCGCAAAATTACCTCATGGGATATGGCAGTCTGTATCAAGTAAAGCAACAGAATTTTTTTTTAATCTGCATGAGCTATGCAGACAGTTGAATTTCACCACCAATAAATGGCAAGGTGAGATATGACATGATCAATCACATTAGCAACCGCCAAAAACATAGATTTAGAAAGATCTACTTGTGCATGGAGCACAATAGGTGCAGTGCACAACACACTTGTATGAAATGTGCCCTGCTGTCTTTGCCTGTGGACCTCAGTAACAGCACAAAAAAAATGCTGGAAGGTCGATTTCACAGCCACACAAGGCACTAGCTATCTGAACTATCTGACTTCGAAACAACCAACTAGCTATCTAGCTAAAATCTATCAGCCCTCATACCCAGCATAAGGAGCAGCCTATATGCGCTGTTAGGCTAGTTTCACACTTGCTTTTTTTTGCAGCGTGTTTTTCCCGCAAAAAAACGCATTGAAAAAACGCATACAAAAGCATACAACTGCTGCGTTTTTTTCAAGCATTTTTATGAGCATGCATGAAAAAAACGCAGCGTTTTTATGCGTTTGTATGCGTTTTTAGTGCGTTTTTACCGCGTTTGCGTTTTTTTCCAACATTAGGTGGCCCCTCACACTAACCCAAACCATGACTTTACTAACCCTAACCCTGACCCTAACCCTTAACCCTAACCCTGACCCTAACCCTAACCCTAACCCTGACCCTAAACCTTAACCAAACCATACTTAACCCTAACCCAAACCCTAAACCCTAACTAACCCTAACCCTAACCCTAACCCTGACCCTAACCCTAACCCTAACCCTAACCCTAACCCTGACCCTAACCCTTAACCAAACCATACTTAACCCTAACCCAAACCCTAAACCCTAACTAACCCTAACCCTAACCCTGACCCTAACCCTAACCCTAACCCTAACCCTAACCCTGACCCTAACCCTAACCCTGACCCTAACCCTTAACCAAACCATACTTAACCCTAACCCTGACCCTAACCCTTAACCAAACCATACTTAACCCTAACCCAAACCCTAACTAACCCTAACCCTGACCTTAACCCTAACCCTAACCCTGACCCTAACCCTAACCCTGACCCTAACCCTTAACCAAACCATACTTAACCCTAACCCTGACCCTAACCCTTAACCAAACCATACTTAACCCTAACCCAAACCCTAACTAACCCTAACCCTGACCTTAACCCTAACCCTAACCCTAACCCTGACCCTAACCCTAACCCTAACCCTGACCCTAACCCTAACCCTGACCCTAACCCTTAACCAAACCATACTTAACCCTAACCCTGACCCTAACCCTTAACCAAACCATACTTAACCCTGACCCTAACCCTAACCCTGACCCTGACCCTGACCCTAACCCTAACCCTAAACCCCCTTAACTAACCCTAACTCTAACCCAAACCCCTAAATTCCATGGTTAACCAAAAAACACATTTGCAAAAAAACGCATACATGAGCATGCCAGTGCGCACGTATGCGCATCCATAGGCTATAATGGCCATTTTTAGCGCAAAACGTGCGCATACGTGCGCATGCGCTTTTTTGCAGGGCCAAAAAATGCAACATGCTGCGTCTGGAAAATACAAACGCACACCCCAAAAAAACGCAGCGCATGAAAATCGCATACGTGCGCTTACCAGCGCGCAGGTATGCGCACCCATGTTAAATATAGGGGAAAAAACGCATGCGCAGGTATGCGTTATTTTCCAGCGCAAAAAAACGCAAATGTGAAACCAGCCTTACATTGTCAAAATGGCACTAAAACTAATTGTCCACTCTTTATATGGAGAGGGACAAGTGATTTTGTGAGGGGAGCCAGGGCCGTAGTCGTGGCTGACAAGGGTTGCTCAATCACGCCCTGGTCTTCCGCCACATACAGTGTCGGACTGGGGTGCCAAGGGCCCACCAGTAACATTGACTTTGGGGTGGCGCACTTTTCACCAGCATACAAATATTACACTATCCTCATTCATAAATGTACCTATAGTTCTATATAATAATAAACTGGGCAGTTTGGTTAATGAATGATGAGATGCTGCTTTTTCTGAAAAGAGTAAATCAAGTGAATAATGACAAGTACTGCCCATACAGTA
This sequence comes from Dendrobates tinctorius, assembly GCF_039654945.1. NCBI lineage: Eukaryota > Metazoa > Chordata > Amphibia > Anura > Dendrobatidae > Dendrobates > Dendrobates tinctorius. Next base: position 22,067,290 of record NW_027361707.1, on the reverse strand, counting down.
AGGTTGGGGGCCCTGATTTGCACGGGGGCCCTGATTTGCACAGGATCCCATCGGGGGATTCCCCTGTACCCCTATGGGCCAGTCCGAGCCTGGCCACATACACACAATGTCCCCTTTGAAGAATACCTTTCTTGCCGCTATCTGATCCAACAGGGTCCTCTCTGATGTGCTGAGGATTTCCTTCTGTCAGTTTCAAACAAAGAGAGACAGAGTCCAGTTCCAACTTAACATAAACGATGTTACTTGGTTCCATTCTCAGTAGGTCCAGCTCAGTCACAGTAACACCATATGGAACATCACAGACTATATTCCTTTCTTTCCCTGTGCTTTCCCTCACTTCGTCTGGATTGTCATACTGACTTGTCCGGTACCGCAGCGTTCCTTCTGGCCAGGTATGGGGAAACGGTGGGTCCATAACTCGTCAGCGACTCACCTCAGTCTTCCGGCCCAGGCTTTTTCTTCCTCCTGTCGCCACTTCCACTCGATGTGGCCTATGCAGCCCTAGTACCGTGTGCATGAGTGGTCCATCGCTGCCGGTGCCATATCTTGCAATGGCGCTGCGCAGCTGCAAATGGAATTTTCTTCTGGACCCCACCTGTTCCAGGGTGGGGTCGCTCCCGACTGCTTCACCCATTTCTCTAAGGTCTGTTGTAAGGAACGAGGCCTTTTTCTTCTCCATCACACCCACCATGGGTGGGCATCACCAGCTTAGGCCGCTGACTCTGCCAGACAGATTCTCGTGCCATTTTAGGGTCAGGATGCCCATGATGGGTGGGGTTAACGTTGTTGTCCTCCATCTTTGCACCATTTTCTGCCATCTTCAGAGTCGCCATCTTTGCCACAACTAAAGTATCAGTCACATCCAGGGTATCAGTCACATCCAGGGTATCAGTCACACCAGAGTATCAGTCACATTAATGGTATCTTCATCTTTCTTTATCGCATCCACGGTTGCAAGGTTGTGGGATTCTGCCACACTACGTCAAGTGTGAGGGCAGCCAGGGCCAATAGTCGTGGCTGACAAGGGTTGCTCAATCATGCCCTGGTCTCCCACCACATACACACAATGTCCCCTTTGTAGCGTTCCTTTCTTGCCGCTATCTGATTCTGATCCATCAGGGTCCTCTCTGATGTGCTGAGGATTTCCTTCTGTTCGCTTCAAACAAAGAGAGACAGAGTCCAGTTCCAACTTAACATAAACGATTTTACTTGGTTCCATTCTCAGTAGGTCCAGCTCAGTCACAGTAACACCATGGGGAACATCACAGAATACATTCCTTTCTTTCCCTGTGCTTTCCCTCGCTTCGTCCGGAATGTCCCATGGTTGTACCAACTCGTCCGGTACTGCAGCGTTCCTTCTGGACAGGCCTAAATATCTTCAGGAGTTCCCCTGTCCGTTTACCCCAGACATAAGGGCATCAGCCCACGTAGTTAGCTGCCACATATTGAAGCTGCCCTGCATTCCTTTGGTGCTGTGATCCTTCGGCCCACGGTCCTTGGACGACTGCGCTCCTTGCTTAACATTACGGGTTCCCACTGCCCTGTCTGGACTCTCAGGCCCTAGTAACTATAATGCAGGAAATTTTCTGCCTTACCCACAGTTGGCCCCTCCTAGTTTTTAACTCGTTCCTATCTTACTACTATATGGTCCTAATGTGCCTCTTCTAGTGGGCGAAACTAATTACTACACTCTCCCTATATACAGTCTACAAATAGCAGCATACAAATACATAACAATATTTACAGAATAAGACATTCGCATTTTGCAACTTTTACCTGGTATGTGTTTGGGGTATAAGTCAGTCTCTGTAACCCCTAGCAATTTCAGTAGCCAATAATATAAGCCCTTGTGTCAGGACATTGTGGATGTTTCCTGCACCCTGACTGGCTAGCCCCAATGTGCACACATAAAGTTTTCAAGCATGCTGCTCCTCTGAGCTCTGCCAACCCCCTAGCCTCATTAAACACATGCTCCACGCTCATCATACACCTCTGATTTTATACAATTTTGCTGGTATTTCCGATCACAAATCCAAATATGCTATATTCATGCTGAATTTATGTTTGGCGATCATTTTCTGAACAAATTCGCTCATCACTAGTGAACAAGGTTTGGAGGAGCATTTATTCTCTTATTTATTTTGCCTTATATACAAGTCATTATGCAGCAAAGAATTTCTTAACATTTTTTCCAGTAAAATTAATTTTATCTTCCGATTTGTATGTTTTATTGTCAGTCTATAAAAGTGTCGTAATACTCTGACAACATTGTTCCCAGCAGCGACTTGGGATTCAGAGATGCTTCCAGAGGTCTTCTCCATGCTATTCCCATGCCATTTCAGCATTGAGCCATTATTAGACCCCTTCAGAGCTTTGGGGGGATCCAACGGAAAAATGCTTCAGTTTCCAATTTATTCTACTGTTAGCAGGTTGCGGGATGCAGTGACAGGCAGAAGGCAGAGCAAGGGTTAACCAATTTATCAGTTTAATTTAAAAAGGCGTTAACTCCTTGCAGGGAGACAAATAGTTAAAGGGGAAACATGAAGAGCAATTGATGAAAAACAAGAACACTATTTTCTTTTAGTAAACTTGTTGTGCCCCTTATGCTCCTCCACGGCAGATGATCCCGCAGGGGGTGGCAATATCGGTCACGGATGAAGAGATGTCCACGAGGAGGTCCTTTACCTGATGGTCCCTCTTCTGGTGACAGCGGTCGGTGTCCAATACCTTCTGCAGAGCCCCTAGTCCATTAATTGCTGTGGCCGAAACAAACAGGGCCAGAGCGCCTCTCAGGTCCAGAGTGTGGCTGCTTAGGTTCACTGGCAAGGAGGGCCAAAGGTATTTCTCTGGTACCCGGCCTCCTCTCCTCTGTACACCTGCTGTGCTCACGGTGCTGGAATGCACAGCACCTTCCTCCTCAACAATCCCGCAGGTAGCAGCAGGAGCCAAGCAATGCAGCCTGCACTCGGGAGATGGAGCGCGCTGCACACCTCGCTGCACGCTGCTGCTGGTTGGCACCAAACTGCCCCCTGCTGCACGTGCTTTCTCTTTTATCTTACCCCACCTCCCCAGATCATGAGGTCGGTCCGGCTTCTCATTCCTTTCCCCAGGCAACTGGGGAGACAGTTTCAATGGTTCCAGACCCAGCACAGGACAGGTACCCGTGGCCCTGTCTTCCTCACACTTCCCCTCACCTTTATCTCGCCTTTTCATGGGTTAGAGTGCCTGCAGTAATCATTAATACACCTCCATCTCTTGGATGATTCGCTGCCAAATAAATTGGTCATGTTTGTAACGGTTGGGTGGTATTCCAGCCGTTGTCCGCTCTGTGCGGCGTAGGTCGGTTGGGTAGTCAAGTCAGGTTGAGTGGGCAAGGACAGGGACATGCCTGGGTTCAATGGAGGAGCCTTCTCGGGATTTTCAGGCTCCTGTGCCTCTTCTGGGTTGATGAGTGGCTGGTCGGAGAATTCATCTTCTTCACAGTCGAAAGCTGTAGAAGAGGGTGTTTCAGGAACTATTTGCGCTCTCTCTGGTTGGTCTGGGTCTCGTGACAAGCAAAGACGTAGCATGCTTTGATGGACTACTCAAATGGGGGCTCCTTATGCTCCTTCAGGTTAAACCTCATAGACAGGACCACCAGATCCAATATGGCGTTTAACCACATACGGAGTCTTTTCCCACTGGTACTCCAACTTGCCTCAAGGTCCTTTGTCTCGAACCAGTACTCGGTCTCCAACCTTGAGAGCTGTCCCTCACAGAGGCATCGTCTCATGATGTTCAAACTCCTGAAACTTAGTCTGTACCTATTAATGTAAAATCTGCAAACAGTGTCGATGTTCACGGACCCAGGTGGACACCCCCGTCCAAGGGTAATCCTCCTCTGGATCCAATTCTAGCTCAGTGATCTCTCGCCCTTTTTGGCTGAACAGCAGTGTGTATGGCATGTATCCAGTTGCACGGTACACCCGGTTGTTGTACACCCAGGCTAATTCGCCTACATACTCAGGCCAGTGGACTTTCCTGTCTTCTTCCAACGTTCTCAACATCTGTATCAGTGCCCGGTTAAAACACTCACAGGCCCCATTTCCTTGTGGACGGTAAGTCGTCATCCTAGACTTCTCAATCTGATACAGATGGTGCAATTCTTCCATCACTCGCCCTTGGAAACATGCACCTAGGTCAGAATGAATTCTCTTCGGACAACCATACACCCGGATGAAGTCCTAACAAATGGCCTGTGCCGCTGACTCGCCAGTCTGATCTCAGGTCGGAGTTACCACAGCAAATTTGGTAAAGGAGTCAGTCATCACCAGACAATGTTCGTATCTGAGGTGAGCTGGACCCATGATCAATTAGTCCATCATTAACACCTCCAGGGGAGCAGATGTCACGATGGTCTGTGTAGGGGTCCTCTGTTCCTGAGGTTTAACTAGTTCACAGTTCCTACATCGCTGACAAGCCTCGACTACTGCAGTCTTCAGTCACGGGTGGTAGACCAACTTCTGTAGCCACTGGAACTACTTTTCCGGGTCCAAATGAGCTTCTCTCTTATGAACCTCTGTAGCCACCTCTACGATCAATTTTTCAGGGAGCACTACTTGCCAGGTAATCTCTAACTCTCGTACCAGCTGCACTTTCTGATACAGCAAATTGTCTTCCAATTTGCCTTTCCCACTGCCTGAGGATCTGCAGTGCTCCTGGAGACAGAGCATCTCTCTCGCTTCAGCTGGGTAGTAATTTTAAAGCCACCCACTGTCTCAACTGAGCGAGTTCTTTGTCTTCTTGCTGAAGCCTCACCCAATCATTGCGACGTCCTAGCATGTGTTCTCCCGACTCCTCTCTGATCTGTCCCTGCATCGCCACCAACATCCTGACATGGTTCTGAAACCCCAGGATCTCTTCGGCTTCCAATTCTTCATCCAGATTGGGCCTGGGTCACTCGTGGGTCACTCTGGACAGAGTATCAGCATGCATGATTTCGGCACCTTTGCAATAAGCGATCTTATATTGGTATTTAACCTTACGAGCCACCCATCTCTGCTCCATGGCCCCTAATTTCACATTTTCTAGGTGGGCCAGAGGGTTGTTGACAGTGTGCATCAAGACTTTGGACCCAGACAGGTATTCATTGAACTTCTCGGTCATCGCCCACACCAGTGCCAGCAATTCCAACTTGAAAGAACTGTATTTATCTGGGTTCCATTCCAACTCATGGAGAGACCGGCTCGCATAGGCAATTACTCGCTCTTTTCCACCCTGGACATGCGACAGCACGACCCCCAGTCCCTGCAGGAAGCATCAGTGTGAAGAATGAAAGGTTGAGAGAAGTCCACATAGGCCAGTATGGGTGCTTCAGTCAAGGCCATCTTCAGGGCTCGGAAGGCTTCTTCTTGGCTATCTCCCCATTGAATGGTCCGATTCTTCGCACCTGATGGTACTCCCTTCATCACCTCCAGCAGTGGATTAACAATTTGAATGAAGTTTTTCACGAACCGTCAATAGTATCTGGTGAGCCCCAGAAATGCCCGCACATCCTTCACTGTCTTCGGAGTGGGATTTGTCAATATTGCTCCCGAATGGGTGCAGTGCTTCCCGTTGGAATCTCATGGGTGATGGCTGCAGTGCCCCCGAAATCATCGTCATGACGAACAAAAATGTCCTGGTAATGCTCCAACACCGCTTCCACTTGTTGTACCTGTTGTGGTGAGAGTTCTGTTAGCTCAGCCCGCATCTGCTGCAGAATCCAGCACCCTTCCTTTAGATTGTTAAGTGGTGGCTCTGAGGACACGATAAAGGCCATGGTCCAGGAATCTCCTTGTCTTACAATCAACTGAACGGCCTCTGGTTGCATTAGTTCTTCCGGCATACCCATTATCTGTGCTACTTCACTTTTGGGCGAGAGCGTGAGACTGTCTTCTCCTAGGTTGACACATCGCACTAGTACATTACTGTCATGAACGGTGGCTAACGTCTGTGCAATGAGAAGCCCAGGAAGTAGTTGATCCATTAGAGCTGGCTCTACCTGAACTTCTACTCTTTCAAGAGGCGTGCATGCTCATATGGGCAGAGTGAACACAATCTGACCTGTTGGTAAAACTAGTTTGACAGCGGCCGGGACTATCACCTTCCCCAGGACCTTTCCTTCACTTGACGTTTCTTGAGCCTGGGCCACCCGTATCAATTGTTGAAACACTTTTCTCTGAGAGGTATGAGGGCTCCATTGATTTAGAAACACATCTGGCAACTCACTGACCAGGATATTCCCGAGTTCTTTCAACACATTCATTCCTAAAGTTACAGTGGGGCCATTACCATGGTCCCCAGTGGTTAACAAGACTCCTTTCCGGCCCACATCTTTGCCGCACAAAATGACTTGCATCCAGACCAGCCCTCCGACCGGGATGTGCAACTGATTGGTCGCCGTTAACTTGATCACTGGGCCCAATTCAGGTCATATCGCCTCTGGAAAATGTCGTCTGAAATAAGTCTCGGGCATAGTGGTCACTTGGGAGCTGGTATCGACTAGACAAAGGACAACCCGGCCATCCATTTTGGCCCATAAAAGAGGACTCAGGGAAACCAGACTTGTGGGACTTCCTTCTCTCCTTCTTGGCTGCTCAGGCTCCGGGCGGCGTCCCCCAGCCACGGAGCCCACTAGTTTAAAGGCCGACGGGCAAGTGGTCGACCCCATTGCGCACATCGCATAATGTCCAGTGTCTAAGCACATGAAACAAATCGGCCATCTCTGTGCACGGGATTGCCTTGTTTCTGAGCGAGGTTCCGGGTCGGTTCTGCCTCCGGAGTGGTTCAGGACTGCTTGAGGCTTCTTCTTTTGGTCGGACCTCTCTTTCTGTATGTCCTGGATTTCTTGCCGGATTTCTCTCATCCAACCTGGTTCAGCTATGGGCAAAACAGATATCTCCCCACTCCGGATCTTCCCCACCAAGGCTGTTATCCCCTGCTCCTGCTCACATGCGCGCGCCTCTGCCCCGACTTCCAGAAAAGACATGCACGGATTGACTCGCAAGTGCTCCCGCAGGGCAAATTTAAGTAGTGAATCCCTGAAACCTGCCACCGACTGGTCTCTCAGGACAATGTCAGGAGGCCCTACGCCCACATTGTCCCGCTTAGCAATTGCAGCGTGAATCTCCTGCAGAGCATTCATATATTGAGTCACAGACTCCCCCTCCTTTGGACGCAGCTAAACAAGCGCATTCGCAATTCACTGACGTCTGTGGGGTCCCCATGCATTTCTTCTAGGATTTGCAAGACCTTGGTGAAGGTGTCTTGTTCCTGCGGGGGCCTGAACATGACAAGGAACCTAGCCTTTCCGTCCAGGGCCATCATAGCAATCTCCGCCTGCATCACAGGGGTCATAGGATGCAATCCCATAACAGTGAATTGCACCCTATAAACTTTGGGAGATTGCTAAGCATGGCCCCTAGCGGTAAGCTGGCCCTTGAGACACCCAAGGCCTGTGGACTGCATCCTGCCGAATATGCCAAGTGTTAGCAGAATGCGGGATGCAGTGAAAGGCAGAAGGCAGAGTAAGGGTTAACCAATTTATCAGTTAAATTTAACAAGGCTTTAACTCATCGCAGGGAGACAAATGGTTAAAGGGGAAACATGAAGAGCAAAAAATGCAAAACCAGAACAGTATTTTCTTTTGGTAACCTTAATGTCTAGAGTTGAGCGAAACGGGTCGAACAATTTCAAAAGTCGACGACTTTTGGCAAAGTCGGGTTTCATGAAACGAAACCCGACCCTAGGATGAGGTCGGCCACGAGGTCGACGACTTACGCGCCAAAGTCGCGTTTCAAAAGTTTGTTTAGCGCTCTTTTTCAGCCAATCAGGATCCACGGACACTGTGGGCAACGTGATGACATAGGCAGGGGTCACCACCATCTTTCAGAAGGGCATGCAAGTGATTGGCTTGCTTTGGTGGGCGTCACAGGGGTTATAAAAGGGCGTGCATGCCGACCGCCATCTTACTTCTGCCGGTCTTAGCATAGGGAGAGGTTGCTGATTCTGTAGGGAGAGCGTTAGGCAGGGAAGAAGACAAAAAAACTGCTTCTGCTGTTAGCGATTTTCCCTGTGCAACACACCAGTCACTGTGTGTGCAGTGCAAGGGGAGGCTATATTGTGGTGGATCAGCGGTGTTGGTTGTTAGGCTGCCTTCTAAGGCTTCCTGACAGCTGCATTGCTGTTTCCCCACTGCTCTGCAAACTGCTTTTTTAAAAGCAATCCCAATTTTTTTTTTGTCCTGCTAAGGTACTGAGCGTGCATTTATTCACACCATACAGCGGTGTACGCTCCTCACACAGTACCGTGTAACGGCTGTTATCACAGCCACAGTGAAGCTATCTGTGTGTCACTGTGGAAGGATAAGTGGAGGACTTGTTCCGTTCTTACAGACCTACACTCTAGGGAGATTCCTATTCTGCCCAATTCTACAATTCACTTTTTTCACACCTGTGCCATCAAGCCTGTGACATAGCGCTCTGATATTCAGTGGGCCTCACACAATCCAAAAGTGTCCAGTGTCCACAAGTGTCTGCAGAAATTCAAAATCTCCCTTATCCTGTAGTCACTTTTTTCACACCTGTGCCATCGAGCCTGTGACATAGCGCTGTGATATTCAGTGGGCCTCACACAATCCAAGTGTCCAGTGTCCACAAGTGTCTGCAGAAATTCAAAATCTCCCTTATCCTGTAGTCACTTTTTTCACACCTGTGCCATCGAGCCTGTGACATAGCGCTGTGATATTCAGTGGGCCTCACACAATCCAAAAGTGTCCAGTGTCCACAAGTGTCTGCAGAAATTCAAAATCTCCCTTATCCTGTAGTCACTTTTTTCACACCTGTGCCATCGAGCCTGTGACATAGCGCTGTGATATTCAGTGGGCCTCACACAATCCAAGTGTCCAGTGTCCACAAGTGTCTGCAGAAATTCAAAATCTCCCTTATCCTGTAGTCGCTTTTTTCACACCTGTGCCATCGAGCCTGTGACATAGCGCTCTGATATTCAGTGGGCCTCACACAATCCAAAAGTGTCCAGTGTCCACAAGTGTCTGCAGAAATTCAAAATCTCCCTTATCCTGTAGTCACTTTTTTCACACCTGTGCCATCGAGCCTGTGACATAGCGCTGTGATATTCAGTGGGCCTCACACAATCCAAAAGTGTCCAGTGTCCACAAGTGTCTGCGGAAATTCAAAATCTCCCTTATCCTGTAGTCACTTTTTTCACACCTGTGCCATCGAGCCTGTGACATAGCGCTGTGATATTCAGTGGGCCTCACACAATCCAAGTGTCCAGTGTCCACAAGTGTCTGCAGAAATTCAAAATCTCCCTTATCCTGTAGTCACTTTTTTCACACCTGTGCCATCGAGCCTGTGACATAGCGCTGTGATATTCAGTGGGCCTCACACATACCAAAAGTGTCCAGTGTCCACAGAAATTCAAAATCTCACTTATCCTGTAGTCACTTTTTTCACACCTGTGCCATCGAGCCTGTGACATTCAGTGGGCCTCACACAATCCAAGTGTGTTAGGCGTCGGATTCCTGGCACTGCACAGCGGGAATCCAGAGCCAGACATCCTGCGCTCGGACTCCTGCTCAGCAATCTCGGCTGGCCAGGCATCTCCCTCTGACTCCATCTGTGAGCCTGGATGTTGCTGCCACCTCTGGTGCAGCAATGGTGACGCAACCTGCTTTGCAGGGAACTGCTCCCGAGGCTAAGTCCTCATGCCGTGCTACTAGGCATGCCCACAACTTGTCCTCTCAGTGGAGAGCAGGGGTCACATGTGCAGGTCCTATGTCAGATATGATTGGTCCTTCCTATAGTACTGGAAGGTCCCGGAAGCGCATGGCTATAAAAAGCCCGCATGGCGGCTCGGCCATGCGCTAGTGTAGCATATTATGCTGTGTGTGTATGGTGATGGATGCATGGACTGGTGACTGACTCATTTGAAACCCCTTCCCTCGGTTATTACGAATGGTGACAGATTGTTGGGTAGTCAGCTCCAGGTTGTGGCCAGCTACACGCCACTGTGCCTCCTGCACGACACACTAGCGTCCGACGGTGCTCGGTCGTTCCGGCGCCGTCGCTCAGCAGCGATAGTTATTGCCGCGCTGCGGTTGCAGCGTTCTTGGCGTCTGCGGTTGCAGCGTCATTCGCTGGGTATCCTGTGAAGTAAACAGGGCCAGCGTCCTCATACAACTCTGTTGTTTTAGCGACTCTGTGTGTGAACAGAGCCGTACTTAGCGTTCGGGTGACGTTAACCCGAGCGCAGTACCTCACCTTTCAGTGCATCCGCCATTACTTAGCAGCGGTCTTGTCACCTACCGCACGGTGGACCCCGGGCGGCGAACGCACCTCCTATTATTTATATCTGGTGCGTTCCGCCGACCCTAACAAAGTGTCCAGTGTCCACAAGTGTCTGCAGAAAATCTAAATCTCCCCTGTCCTATAGACACCTTGTACCTTGTTTTACATTACTATATAGTTTGTTGGATTTTGTCTACATTTCTACCAATAATGAGGAAGGCTGGTGGAAGAGGCCGTGGAATTGGGTGGGGGTTGGCAGCTGGTAATGATGGTGTTGGTGGTGGAGCTGATGGTAGTGGCAAAAGCAAAATAGGACCGAATGCAGGAGATGTTGAGCCTGCGTCATCGTCTGGCTCCATAAGGCTTCGAAGGCTTAGTTTTCTAGGAGTTGGCAAACCGCTTTTAACGCCAGAGTATCAGGAAAAAGTTTTGTCTTACATTGCTGACTCAGCCTCCAGCTCTATCGCCTCCTCTTCTGAAGTTGTAAAAAGTAAAAGCACTGAGTCGTCATTGGAGGCTCATGTTCATGAACCACACCTTTCCTTGTGTCCTTCACCCCAACCAAGATTGAAGGATGACGCAGGCCATACTACTGATTACTCCATGGAGCTGTTTTCACATACCATGCCTGGATTATCAAGTGAAATGGTGAATTACCCAGGCCAAGATGAATCTGACATGGAGTGCACTGATGCACATCCGCTGATAGATGATTCTGCTGGTACATTCACTCAGAGCACTACATTGTCCTTGCAGTGTACAGAGCCAGATTCTGACCCTGATGAGACTCAGGTACCCCTTCCCGCACACTATACCACCATACACGGTGACACAGAGGAAGGTGCACATGACATTGAAGAGGAGGTGATGGATGACCCAGTTGTTGACCCAGATTGGCATCCATTGGGGGAAGAGGGTGCTGCTTCCAATAGCTCAGATGAGGAGCATCCACAGCAGACATCGACATCGCAACAGCTGTTATCTGGCAGGCCCGGAGCACTCCAAAGACAGGTTCCAAAAATCAAAAGAGTTGCTGGACAGCTTGTCCAGAGGGTCAAAACATCACAGCGTGCTAGGCCGCAAAATGTCTGCCAAAGTAGGAAGAGTGCAGTGTGGCACTTTTTTGAACAAAATCCTCATGATCAGGCCAAGGTTATCTGTAAGAAGTGCGCAAAGACCTTTAGCCGAGGGAAAAATCTGAAAAATTTGAATACCAGTTGCATGCTTAGACATTTAACCAGCATGCACTTGCAAGCGTGGACACAACACCAAACCTCAAGTGCCACATGTGCAACTGATCACAAAGAAGGTAGTCAGCAACGCTACATTATTTCCCCCACTGTAAGCCCACCGGTTAGCACAGCAGCAAATGTTGAGGTGTCGTTGCAAGGCCACAGCAGTCAGGGAATCCCACTGTTATATCAACGAAATACTGAATCTAGGCCATCAGAAAGAACACCAACTCCATCACCATCATCAACCCTCTCTCAGTCCGCCCTGTCCACCACTACTTCCACCATATGCAGCTCTCAAGTCCAGCTCACCCTCCCAGACACTATGAGTAGGTCAAGAAAGTACTCAGTCTCTCATCCGCGTACACTGGGTTTGAACGCCCACATTGCCAAACTAATCTCGTTTGAGATGATGCCCTATCGGTTGGTGGAAAGCGCAGCTTTCCGCGAACTCATGGCCTATGCAGTACCACGCTGTGACCTACCCAGTCGCCACTTCTTCTCTCGCAAAGCCATCCCAGCCCTCCACCATCATGTGAAAGACCGCATTGTCCATGCACTCAAGCAGTCAGTGAGTGGAAAGGTGCACCTCACAACTGATGCATGGTCCAGTCGGCATGGCCAGGGCCGTTACGTGTCCATCACTGCGCACTGGGTTAATGTGGTGGATGCAGGGTCCACAGGGGACAGCAGTGGTGGGACAGTGCTGCCTAGCCCACGGTATAGGAAACAGTTGGCTGTAGGCGTTCCACCCTCCTCCTCCTCCTCCAGAAGCAAAAGCTCGTCCGCAGAGCGCAGTCGTACGAGCACTCCATCTGCAGCTGCCACTGTTGCACACGAGGTTTCCCCCTATCGAGCAGCTAGTGGAAAGCATCAGCAGGCTGTGTTGCAGATGATGTGTCTGTGCGACATACACACCGCCGAGGTGCTGGCCGAGTACTTGAAGTGACAAACTGAGTCATGGCTGGGCAGTGTACATCTTGAGGCAGGCAAGGTAGTTAGTGATAACGGGCGTAATTTTGTGGCAGCCATAGCCCTTTCAAAACTCAGCCACATACCTTGCTTGGCTCACACCTTGAACCTGGTGGTGCAGTGCTTCCTCAAAAATTATCCGGAGTTAACAGCCCTGCTCCATAAGGTGCGAAGACTGTGCGCGCACATCCGCCGGTCGCCTGTACACTCCGTTCGTATGCATAAGCTGCAGCGATTGCTCCACCTTCCCAACCACCGCCTCATTATCGACATTGCAACAAGGTGGAACTCCACCCTGCACATGGTGGGGCGGCTGTGCGAGCAGAGGCAGGCCATAATGCATTTGTGGGAGGATACACGGCCAGGCACTTTGAGAGCAGACATGGAGTTGACAGGTGTGCAGTGGTCGAAGCTGAAAGACCTCTGTAAAGTCCTTCAGTGTTTTGAGGAATGCACACGGCTGGTAAGCGCAGACGACGCCATCCTAAGCATGAGCATCCCACTTATGCGTCTGCTCATGCAAACTTTGACGCACCTTAAGGAGCAGGCGTCTGCAGCCAATGTTGACGAGGAGGAAGAGGTGGAGGGAATCCTTGATGACATTCAGCCATTGTCTGCTCAGGGACCTCTCCTGGACGAGTTGGAGGAAGAAGAGGAGGAGGAGGATGATGATGGGGATGATTACTTAGGGGAGGAGGATGCATCTCGTGGGGCAAGTGACAATGTTAGCGTGGCAAGGTCTGGTACAGGGTTTGTGCGTGACTGGAGGGATGTGGATTTGCCAGAAAGTGCTCCTCCAACCAGCACTCGCAGTGCATCATTGACACCGGGAACATTGGCCCACATGTCAGATTATGCCTTGCGGATCCTAAAAAGGGACCCCCGCATTGCCAAAATGATGAACGATGATGACTACTGGTTGGCCAGCATCCTGGATCCACGCTATAAAGGCAAATTACAAAACATCATGCCACAGGAGAACCTTGACCTAATATTGGCTAATAAACAAGCGACTCTGGTAAAACGGTTGCTTGAGGCATTCCCAGCACACAGCAGCGGTGATGGTTCTCACACGAGCCGTACGGGCCGGGGGCAGCTTGGCAGAGGTGTTCATGGTGCACACAGCAGAAGTGGCGTTGGAGACAGGGGTTTCATGACAATGTTGTGGACTGATTTTTCAAGTACCGCTCACACAACTGGTAATACAGCATCGATGGAAAGTGACAGGAGACAGCAGTTGTCAACTATGGTTACAAACTACTTTTCCTCCCATATCGATGTTCTCCCACACAGGTCATTCCCCTTTGACTATTGGGCCGCTAAACTGGACACCTGGCCTGAATTGGCACAATATGCCTTACAGGAGCTCGCTTGCCCAGCTGCAAGTGTGCTATCGGAAAGAGTCTTCAGTGCAGCTGGATCAATCCTGACAGAAAAAAGGACCCGTCTGTCAACCCAAAATGTGGATGATCTAACCTTCATTAAAATGAACCATGCATGGGTTTCCAAGGATTTTGTCCCACCTTCCCCTGATGACACATAGGGTGACAGAAAAATGGCTTGCTTTGGTCCACCTCTTCCTGGGACTTCACCTATTTCGCCTTTTGCATCAGCTGAATGTCCAACATCAACATATGCCACTTTCTAAAACTCCCTAACTGTGCAGCCTCCCCCCCCCACCACCTAGCGCACGACACCGTGCGAGTGCCGTTGCCCTGGACAGGTGGGTAGGCCGACTCTTGGGCGCAGGCACTGGCACAGGGTCCCTCATAGTGCAATCAAGTGTCTCTGACGGTGGTGGTGCACACCCGCCGTCAGACATACCGCCGTACTATGAGGGGCCCAGTGCCAGTATCGACGCCCACGAGTGGGCCCCCCTTGCTTGGGCAGGGCCCCAGCATTTGCAATCTTTACCTCTCCCTGCTCCTCCGCTGTGTAGTCTGGGCCGTCAAATCCATACTGTGCCTGACACCGTCTGAGCCTGCCTCCTGATGTATAGACATATCTTTTGAATGTGTACGCTATCCATACATGTTATCCGGGGATACGGTACCCTTTCTCACCTTTGTGCAATCACTTGCAAGCCATACTGGGCCTAACACCATCTGAGCCTGCCTCCTGATGTATAGACATATCTTTTGAATGTGTACGCTATCCATACATGTTATCCGGGGATACGGTACCATTTCTCGCCTTTGTGCAATCACGTGCAAGCCATACTGGGCCTAACACCGTCTGAGCCTGCCTCCTGATGTATAGACATATCTTTTGAATGTGTACGCTATCCATACATGTTATCCGGGGATACGGTACCCTTTCTCACCTTTGTGCAATCACTTGCAAGCCATACTGGGCCTAACACCGTCTGAGCCTGCCTCCTGATGTATAGACATATCTTTTGAATGTGTACGCTATCCATACATGTTATCCGGGGATACGGTACCCTTTCTCACCTTTGTGCAATCACGTGCAAGCCATACTGGGCCTAACACCGTCTGAGCCTGCCTCCTGATGTATAGACATATCTTTTGAATGTGTACGCTATCCATACATGTTATCCGGGGATACGGTACCCTTTCTCACCTTTGTGCAATCACGTGTAATCCATACTGGGCGTGAGAATGGCTGGCGAGCTGTTAAGCAAGCTACAGCACCTGTGGTTTGCACATGTAAGTTTTTCATTTTTTCAGGAATGTCGGTTAGGCCTAATTCCGGAACTGCCGTTGACCTGCACTTACTGGGAAATCATCGTTCGCGAGTAATAATTGTAATCAGTGATCCCCATCACTAACGTTGTTCAGCGGGTTATCTGCACCTGTAAGCGACAAACGCTGGCCTTTTCAGTGTAGCGCACATGCAGCCACAGACATGTAAGGGCATGACACACCAGTTATTGGCCAATCTCATGTGCGAGAGCCTCACGGGTCCCTCTAGTAAGCCGGACTCAGACCGCGGGGCATGACGGAGTCTCGTTCGTTAACGGAATTAAGCTTGCAATGTGTGCATCTGTTCTGTAGCTGGCATGGTTGAGGTTGCCCGTGTTGAGTCAAATTACGCCGTAGGCTCCACTCCTGGTGGTGCCCTTCTGGACATTCCTTTAAGGTTCAGCTTTGCAACCATACTGCCCACGTAAAACAAACACTTTGCCTTCATGAACGCTGTTTGGAGGGTCATGACTCGTGGGAATAACGCCGCCCAATCAGTTAACCTGCTAGAGAGATCCTTCGTTGCTCCCAAGCATGACATCACACTCCCTAGGAGGAAGGTAATGCCACTGTGGCGACCGTACTCCTGGGGGCGACACAAGTGCACTGATGCCCAGCCACTGCTCGATGAATCTGCTGGTACATTGACCCAGACCACTACATTCCCCTCGCACGCTACACGGCCTGAATCTGACCCTGATGAAACTCAGGTTACCCTTCCCATATACAGTTCCATCTTACACGGTGACAAAGAGGAAGCTGCAGATGAAAGTGCAGGTTTGGCCCACCCACCATCAGACACACCACCGTACTATCATGGGCCCTGTGCCAGTGCCGTCGCCAACGAGTGGGCCCCCCCTGCTTGCTCAGGATCACAGCACTTGCAAGGTTGAAATACTGTGCAGCGAGATGGAAGATGGGGACGACGAGGAGTCCAGACTAGTACAGGGATTCCCTAGCGAGGAGACTTCATTTCATTGTTTTCAATGTTGGGACAGCAATTTTTGGGGAGCACTATACTCTGGAGAATGATAGATGGGGCCCACCATACACTGGAACATTCCAAAGGTGGACATCAGACACTGGAGCAGCATTTACAGGGCCCATTATACACTAGAGCAGTAGAAATGGGGCCCATTATGTTTGGAGCATTATTTGGGCCCATAAGACAGTGGAGCTTCATCCATGGGGACCAACATATACTGTAGCATTATGTGGAGCGCATCATATACTGTTTCAAACATTATATGGGACCAATGATTCTGTATGGAGAAATAGATGGGCCTCGTCATGAGATGTAAAAAGTGAAGTATTTTTCATTGTACTATACCGCTATTTCTCTGCCGTATCGGAGCATGATGAGTTGTGGTATGTGTTAAAGGGGCGCTCTTTCACCCAGGGCACATGAAAACCTGGAGCCAGCCCTAACCCCCCACAACTTTAGCCAAATAACCCCCATTTTTCAGTGCGTAACTTGTATTATGAAGTTAATTAAGGTTGACCAGCTTAAGTAAGAAGAATTGATGCTTTTGGCATTCAAATGGGCACTGTAGGTGTGTTTCCTGTCCTCCTCTCACTGCCGACTTTTATTCCCCATTGACTTACATTGGGTTTCGTGTTTCGGGACGACCCCGACTTTCCCCTATAGTCGGCCGATCTTGCTCGACCCGACTTTTGGAAAAGTCGGGTTTCACGAAACAAAACTCGACCATAAAAAACCAAAAGTCGCTCAACTCTATTAATGTCAGTTATGCTCTTCCACGGCAGATGATCCTGCATGGGGTGGCAATATCAGTCACGGATGAAGAGATGTCCACGAGGAGGTCCTTTACATGATGGCCTGTCTTCTGGTGACAGCGGTCGGTGTCCAGTACCTTCCGCTGAGCCCCTAGTCCATTAATTGTTGTGGCCAAAGCAAACAGGGCCACAGTGCCTCTCAAGTCCAGAGTGTGGCTGCTGAAGTTCACTGGCAAAGAGGGCCGCAGGTATTTCTCTGGTACCCGGCCTCCTCCACTCTGTACACTCGCTGTGCTCACGGTGCTGGAGCGCACAGTACCTTCCTCCTCAACGATTCCGCAGGTTGCAGTGGGAGCCAAACAATGCGGCCTGACGGGGCGCCGGCACTTGGGAGACAGAGCACGCTGTGCGCTGCTGCTGGTTGGTGCCAAACTGCCCTATGCTGCGCTCGCTTTCTCTTTTATCTTACCCCGCCTCCCCGGGTCATGAGGTTGGTCCAGCTTCTCATTCCTTCCCACAGACAACAAGGGAGACAGTCTCAATGGTTCTGGACCCAGCGCAGGACTGTTAAACTTTTAACCCTTCTAACATCTTAACAAGAAAATGTCATCCCTCATGGGTGTAAATGATGCAGCGATCAACTGCACACCACAGGCCACACCTTGCTGCATAAGCCACAATCAGTGTTGGCACCGACCATGGCTGTTAAACCCCTTAGATGCTGCTGTCAATAGTGACCACGGCATCTAAATGACTAACAGAGTCTGGGTGTTTCCTCTTGGCACCCTGCTAACCCTGCTATTCCTCTTCCCATTAGTACCCTGCTATCATGATTGTGTGGCCTTGATGAATGCCATGGCAATTCACAGTCAATTAACGGTTTTACAGTCTGCTGCTATAGTGGCCTGTTCAGGAGCTAACAACATTTAGGTTTTAAAAGTTAAATTTTTAATTCCTGTCATGCCATTTTGCATTCATTTCTGAAAACCATTTGAAGGGTTAATACACTACCTGACTTCAGTTTTTAATACGTTAAGCGGTGCTGTTTATAAAATGATATACCGTATTTTTCGCTTTATAAGACGCTCCGGATTATAAGACGCACCACAATTTTTGAGGAGAAAAATAAAAAAAAAATATTTTTTAATAAAATGGTGGTGCCTCTTATAATCCTTGCATCTTATTGCTTACCGGGGTTGGTGGCTGCGGTGTAGAGGGATCCCAGGCTCGCTGCTGGAGGAGGCAGGCGTGGAGTGATGCTGCAGGCCGCATTCAGGGATGAGGGGGGGCTCCGATGTGTGCTGTTGCTGCTGCAGAGTCTTGTGCTGGTGTCAGGTTTCTCCACTTGTCCGGCGGTTGGAAGCCGGTGCTGCGGGTGCTCCGGTGCGGCGTTGTGTGCCCATCGATGCCCGGGGCTCTGCCGACATTGTTCGACAGACCAGAGCCCCAGCATTTCCTCGGTTCCCTGTATATGTGCGCTGAAGTGCCGGTAAAAAAAAAATGGCCGCCGGCGCGTGCGCAGATGGGATCTCGGGACCAGTTCTCGAGAGATGAGATCTGAAATCTCATCTCTCGAGAGCTGGATCCCGAGATCCCATCTGCGCACGCGCGGCGGCCATTTTTTTGCAGGCACCACCGCGCGCACACAGGGAACCCAGGGAAAATGGCCGCCGGCGCGTGCGCAGATGGGATCTCGGGACCCACCTCTCGAGAGATGAGATTTGAAATCTCATCTCTCGAGAACTGGGTCCCGAGATCCCATCTGCGCACGCGCCGGCGGCCATCTTTTTACCGGCACACAGGGAACTGAGGAAATGCCGGGGCTCTGGCCTGTCGCTCAATGTTGGCAGAGCCCCGGGCATCGACGGGCACACAACGCGGCACCGGACACACCCGCAGCAGCGGCCAGCAACCACCGGACGCCCCCGATCACAGCCTAGGTAAGGCATGTCCGCTTTGTAAGACGCACCCCTGTTTTCCCCCCAAATTTTGGGGGGAAAAAAGTGCGTCTTGCAAAGCGGAAAATACGGTACATTTTGGGGGATTTCCAGTATAGGTCCCCAAATGTCACTTTAAATCTGAATAGGTCCCAAAAAAAAATAAGTTTTTTAAGTTTCACAGAAAAAAGTAAACCTTGCTGCTTAATTTTTAAACCTGTTAACAACGTAACAAAGTAAAAGAACATTTTGCAAATGGTGCTCATGTAAAGCACACATGAGGAAAACGCCATTTATTAACTATGTTGTGTGGTGTGAATATCCAGATTAAAGGGATAATCATTCAAAGATTGAAATTTGCTAATTTTTGGAAATTTTTGTCAAATTTCTAATATTTTTATAATTAAATGCAAGACATAATAACCTAAATTTACAAATAACATAAAGTATAATGTGTCATGAAAAAAAACACAAATTCACTGGGATATATCGAAATATTCCAGAGTTATTGCCACATGAAGTAAGACGTCAGATTTGAAACACTTGGCCTCATCAATAAGGTGTTTTAAGGGTGTTTTTTGCTGTATGAAGCATATTTTTTGTATCTATGTAGAGTAACAGATTTTAACATGTATCAATAAAGGTAATAGAAGATTTTATGGAAATGTTGTAGCACGTTTGTTTTTTTCTATCGAAACTACTGGCTGCTTCATAGGAGAGTGATGGCTGGCTTAGTCATTTTATTCCTGGCCTCTGTGCTATTATTACTTTCCTCAGGGCTCTGTTTGTGGCGTATCCTATATGGTATTCCACAAAAAGCCTATCTCTATGGGATAACGGATGTATAATGTGTTCCATGCAAATAATGTGATTTCTGTGTAAACTGTATGTTGTAACACATTGTGAGAACTATTGACAAGCCCCATTATCATTAGTAAAGAGACAGTTATCTTCAAATTATAACTGCTTCTTCATAATTGTGGATTAGGTGCACAAACCACCATCACCACCATCCTCCTCTACTTAAAAGGCAGCTACTGCTCAAACCATTATTCAAAATGATGTTACAATAGGTAATGGCTCTATTCGTGTCAGAGAACGATGGTGAAAAACAAATAATTCTGATAGGGGTCCGTGGCTCCCTCTTTATCCTGTTCTGGAATGCAAGTATTAGAGTTGTCCACTCTCCCTCTCTATGTTGTTATTAATATATTTTCTGGTTATAAGGCATTAAATAAAAAAAAAGCGGTAACATGGAAAAGAGATTTAGTGCAACAGGTTGTTTTGCATGGTCATGTTATTTATTCGTTTGCATTGTGCGTTTAGCTAGTGCTGTCAAAATTTCACAGCTGTCGGTATGTGGGCAAGTGTTTTAATTTTTACAAAAACATTTATTTCTTCAATACAAAAAGTGAAACTTGGTCGGGGCTCCTTTTGCATCAATTACTGCATCAATGCGGCGTGGAATGGAGGCGATCAGCATGTGGCACTGCTGAGGTGTTATTGAAGTCCAAGTTACTTTGATAGCAGCCTTCAGCTCATCTGCATTATTGGGTCTGGTGTCTCTCATCTTCCTCTTCATAATATGCCATAGATTCTCTGCGGGAGTGTGATGAACAGCCCACCGCTGACATCAATATGTGACGAATGGGGGTTCCGCTGCCACCAAAAAGTGACGGACAGCGGACCCTGTGTCACCACTATGCCACAATCCCACCACTGACACGGGTGTATCAGCGGACGGGGGGACGCGACACACTGCCGGCACACGGCTATCACAGGCACAGTGGGGGCTTATCTTAGTTATCCCACCACTGACACCATGTGACAAAAATGCAGCAAGCTAACCTTGCTCTAACAATTTACCACAGGGGGGGTATTTTGGATGCCCCACCACTGCTAACAACCTTCCAAGATACTGCGGGGATTTATGTATATCCCACTTTCTCAGTTCCACTTTGGAACTTGCAGCTCTCCGGCGCCCCCCTTACCCTCAGGTCAGTCAGGGAACTGCACCTAGGAATTAGTCGCCGGACGGGCTGCTTGTTGTGCACGGCCGATTAGGCTACTGCAGTAGGGGAATTATCAATGCTGTGGCCTCAGTCCCCCTTCAGCAATATAAGACCCTTCTGGACTGCCAACTAGCCGAAACAACTGCACACATCACGCTGCCACCATCCACGGTTAACTTAATTCATAGAGTTAATTAAGAGGGTCCGTGGCAAGCCCCTTGAATTAGTAGCGATTATCTAAACAAGGCGTATAGTTTGTTTCTTAGAGCATGAAGACAGACTGAATTATTATATCATTTATTCCCCAAAATGAGGGCAGTGATTATACAGATAAAAGTTGCTATAAAATTGAGACATAAAATATGTACAATAGACAAGTATAAAACAAAATGGATGAAAGAAGAAAGTACA
Organism: Dendrobates tinctorius; assembly: GCF_039654945.1. Lineage (NCBI taxonomy): Eukaryota > Metazoa > Chordata > Amphibia > Anura > Dendrobatidae > Dendrobates > Dendrobates tinctorius. The sequence continues at coordinate 22,045,956 of NW_027361707.1, read as the reverse complement.
CTCACATGTGGTCAGTTGGTGTTAGGCATCCCATGTGGCTGGGGGGAGGGGCACTTAACCAAACGTCGCCACTCATCGGCACGTCTCTCTGGCACGAGGACTTAAGCTGCTCTGCCTGAGTTTGGGGAGGGAATCCCTTATGCTTTTGGGTCTATGAAATGGGCAGTCTGGGTGGGAAGGTCCCACCTTCCTCTCTTCAAGTTATGATTTGGCTACAAAACTTATGAGGATCATATGTTAGCGAGGGGAGCCCACACAAACACATATATGGTATCATTGGTTGTGATTTACCAAATAGAATCCGAAAACACCAAGCATGCCATAACTAAGACATTCTATTTGGGTGCAATCCATATTTCAGGTTCTGGAAGTCTGAGAATTTCGCAAGAGGCCCCGTAGCAAACCCGGGTCCGCTCAGATCACGGAAATATGACTGTTATATCTCTGTCATGAGCGGAGTGCGAGCTAGGCTTCTTTAATATTTCCTATACCTATATTCAAGCTTCAGGGTTTCAGAACAAGGACACTGTTTTTCCTTGCAGGGGGGTAGGGCTGCAAGAGGAAATGGTCGTTTTCAGGTTTCACAGAGCTGCACGCAGGAAGACACTGGAGAGGGAGTTGTGGGGGAAGCTGCAAGCGCTGACAGTTTACAATGTCATCCGAAGTGTAGCACTGGGAGGTTTCTAGAAGGCTCTAGAAACATATCTACAGTACATTACAGGGAGTTTGGTCAGGTGAGTTTGCTTGCCAATCAAGCACAGTGATACTGTTGTTTGTGTGGCGCCCCTGAGGCTTCAGTCGCCACAGAGGTACTGCACCTTCCCCTAAGGTGTGGTACCCCACCATCCAGGTAAGGTGGGAGCTCCCAACCACACTCCACACCTGCACCCCACACACAGGATAGTTCAGTAGGGCCACCTAGCAGCTTCAGGCTGGGGGTAGCAGAGCACACTTCATGGAACCCTGCTTCGCAACACGAGATGTGCTGGGAGGCGGGTGGAGTAAGATGATACAAAAGAGTGGGAAGAGTGAGGATTAGGGGAGTTGGTTAGCGAGAGGAGAAGGAGATGGATGTTTGAAGGATGTGCTGCAGCAGGTCCCAGTGATCTGGGCTGCTGGCACGGGGAAGGCAGAGAAGGAGACTGACAAGACTGATAACCTAACCTTCCATAAGAAATATAGAACAGATCGGAACGAAGGAGACAGAAAGACGATGGGAAGCAGGTTGAAGAAAGATAGATAACCCTTCCAGTCCAGAGTGCAAAGGCCGGGGCCCGGTCCCCGAGGTTGATCGGATCTTTCATATCCAGCAACAGACACCGGTGGAGTAGTGAGCCGCTAACGCCTTACTCCCATCATAGACTTGGGACACAACAGCAACTTAATAGTGAGCCGGGACTCTGGAGCTAGAGATCCCCGAAGCAGGCTACAGCTGTCTGTCATACAAGTATAGACTAGGAACACCTAGAGAGAGGCATTCCAGGGTAACTAAGTATTGGAGTGCTTCGCACCTAAAGGCGCATTGGAGGAGTCGTTCAGGAAGGTACATGTTGGCGGAGTGTTGGAGGGGAGAATCCTATCTTGCCTGGAGGTTGGCTGGAGCCCTAACCTGGAGAACACGATGCGGAGGCAGGCATTTGTGTGAACTGCAAACAGAGAGTAAAGCTTTGGAACCGCACACTCTGGTGTCCTCCAGTTATTCCAGCACTGCTACACCTGAATACCAGCATCCACACCTTCTGCGCCTCCCCGCCATTGCTTCATCTACACTGCCCTGGGACTACAGCTCTGCCTGTGGGGAGCTTTACCACCTTTGCTGCGCACACCATCAGTCCCAGAGGATCTGCACGCAGCGTCGGCCTAACACCACACTTGCCGAGCAACACAGGTGGCGTCACGAACTATTCCTATAAACTGTAATATAAACTTCCACCATTTCATTGGGCGCCCAGGGCCATGGACCGGGTCACCGCCACCTAAGCACATCCACCTGACACCGGCCCGGTACCGAGTACCCCACTCCCCTGGGACGGAGGGCGACCCATTTGTAAACCAGGTATTGGTATTTTTGAGAGTGTGGACAGGTGCCAAGTCCTGCTGGAGAATGAAATTTCCATCTCCAAAAGCTTGTCAGCAGAGGGAAGCATGAAGTGCTGTAAAATTTCCTGGTAGACGGCTGCACTGACTTTGGTCTTGATAAAACAGTGGACCTACACCAGCAGATGACATGGCTCCCCAAACCATCCCTGATTGTGGAAACTTCACACTAGACCTCAAGCAGCTTGGATTGTGGCCTCTCCACTCTTCCTCCAGACTCTGGGACCTTGATTTCCAAATGAAATGCAAAATTTACTTTCATATGAAAACAACACCTTGGACCACTGAGTAACAGTCCAGTTCTTTTTCTCCTTGGCCCAGGTAAGATGCTTCTGGTGTTGGCTATTGGTCATGAGTGGCTTGACACAAGGATTGCGACACTTGCAGCCCATCTCTTAGATACGTCTGTGTGTGGTGACTCTTGAAGCAATGACTCCAGCAGCAGTCCACTCCTTGTGAATCCCCCAAATTTTTGAATGACCTTTTTGTTAACAATCTTTTTAAGGCTGCGGTTATCCCGGTTGCTTGTGCACCTTTTTCTACCACACTTTTTCCTTCCCCTCAACTTTGCATTACTATGCTTGGATACAGCACTCTGTGAACAGCCAGCTTCTTTAGCAATGACCTTTTGTGACTTACCCTCTTTGTGGAGTTTGTCAATAACTGCCTTCTGGACATCTGTCAAGTCAGCAGTCTTCCCCATGATTGTGGAGTCTACTGAAACAGACTAAGGGACCTTTTTAAACGCTTAGGAAGCCTTTGCAGGGTTTTTTTGTTAAATATTCTAATTTACTGAGATAATGACTTTTGGGTTTTCATTGGCTGTAAGCCATAATTATCAACATTAACAGAAATAAAAACTTGAAATAGATCACTCTGTTTGTAATGACTCTATATAATATATGAGTTTCATTTTTGCTTTGAAGAACTGAAATAACAGTCTACCTGTCTGGTTTGGAGGACTATGTGAGGTTGAAGGGCATGACTTGAACCCAACACACCCTTACACATGCATTAGTTGTCCTTTCCGACAGATGCTCAGTAGATTCCTGTCAATGTAAACTGTTCTTCTCATCGCACAGAGACAATGCGCTTTCTCCTCAGCTCTGATCAGAAGTGACAAGCCAGCTACAGAGCGCACTCTCCTTGCACAGAGTCAGTAAAGAATGTGCAGAAGACGTCACTTGCGGGGCAGGACTGGTCTCTGATTGCTCAGTTTCCTCTTACAATGTGGACTGACTGTGCTCTCTTTTACTGACTAAACACTACTGATCAGAGCTGGGGAGAGAGAAATTTTCATTTTTTGGCTAGTTTTTTTTTAAATTTTTGGGGGGGCACTTAGAATCAGGGAGTCAATCCCACCTTCAAAATAGAGGTTGAGGTATTTGATGCACAACGATGTTACGATAGAGTACGGTGGTGAAAAACAGATATTACTGATAGGGATGTGTGACTCCCTCTTACTCCTACTCCGGGACCCATGTGCCCAGTTCGGACCATAGAATATTTCATAGCAATAAATGTATTAGAGTTGTCCACGCTTCCTCCCTGTCTTGTTATTAATCTATGTTCTGGTTATAAGGCAATAAATAAAAATAAAAAAGTGGTAATATGGAAAAGAGATTTAGCGCAATATGCTCTAATCTGTTTTGTAAGGTCATGCTATTTATCCATTTGCATTGTATGTTTTGGTAGTGCTGTAAAAAAAATCACAGCTGGCGGTATGTGAGCAATGCTTTTTTTTCAACTATCAATTATATCCACAGTTTAGAGGGGGATGATGGAGCAGGTCTATCGATCTAGTTAGGATGACTATGTCAGGGTATAATGCCACAGACAAAAGGCTCACAGTAAACGACCCCTGAGTATCGGGCACATCCATAGCCTTATTACTGCCCGAGCAGATCCATAGCCTTATTACTGCCCGAGCAGATCCATAGCCTTATTACTGCCCGGTCACATCCGTAGCCTTATTACTGCCCGGGCACATCCACAGCCTTATTACTGCCCGGGCACATCCATAGCCTTATTACTGCCCGGTCATATCCACAGCCTTATTACTGCCCGGTCATATCCATAGCCTTATTACTGCCCGGTCATATCCATAGCCTTATTACTGCCCGGTCACATCCATAGCTTTATTACTGCCCGGTCATATCTATAGCCTTATTACTGCCCGGTCATATCCATAGCCTTATTACTGCCCGGTCATATCCATAGCCTTATTACTGCCCAGTCATATCCACAGCCTTATTACTGCCCGGTCATATCCATAGCCTTATTACTGCTCGGTCATACCCACAGCCTTATTACTGCCCGGTCATATCCATAGCCTTATTACTGCCCGGTCACATCCATAGCCTTATTACTGCCCGGTCACATCCATAGCCTTATTACTGCCCGGTCATATCCATAGCCTTATTACTGCCCGGTCATATCCACAGCCTTATTACTGCCCGGTCATATCCATAGCTTTATTACTGCCCGTGCACATCCATAGCCTTATTACTGCCCGAGCAGATCCACAGCCTTATTACTGCCCGGTCACATCCATAGCCTTATTACTGCCCGGTCATATCCATAGCCTTATTACTGCCCGGTCATATCCATAGCTTTATTACTGCCCGGTCATATCCATAGCCTTATTACTGCCCGAGCAGATCCACAGCCTTATTACTGCCCGGTCAAATCCGTAGCCTTGTTACTGCCCGAGCAGATCCATAGCCTTATTACTGTCCGGTCATATCCATACCTTTATTACTGCCCGTCATATCCATAGTCTTATTACTGCCCGAGCACATCCACAGCCTTATTACTGCCCGGTCATATCCATAGCCTTATTACTGCCCGAGCACATCCATAGCCTTATTACAGCCCGAGCACATCCATAGCCTTATTACTGCCCGGGCACATCCACAGCCTTATTACTGCCCGGGCACATCCATAGCCTTATTACTGCCCGGTCATATCCATAGCCTTATTACTGCCCGGTCATATCCATAGCCTTATTACTGCCCGGGCACATCCACAGCCTTATTACTGCCCGGGCACATCCACAGCCTTATTACTGCCCGGTCACATCCATAGCCTTATTACTGCCCGGTCATATCCATAGCCTTATTACTGCCCGGTCACATCCATAGCCTTATTACTGCCCGGTCACATCCATAGCCTTATTACTGCCCGGTCATATCCATAGCCTTATTACTGCCCGGTCATACCCACAGCCTTATTACTGCCCGGTCATATCCATAGCCTTATTACTGCCCGGTCACATCCATAGCCTTATTACTGCCCGGTCACATCCATAGCCTTATTACTGCCCGGTCATATCCATAGCCTTATTACTGCCCGGTCACATCCATAGCCTTATTACTGCCCGGTCACATCCATAGCCTTATTAATGCCCGGTCATATCCACAGCCTTATTACTGCCCGGTCATATCCATAGCTTTATTACTGCCCGTGCACATCCATAGCCTTATTACTGCAGGAGCAGATCCACAGCCTTATTACTGCCCGGTCACATCCATAGCCTTATTACTGCCCGGGCACATCCACAGCCTTATTACTGCCCGGTCATATCCATAGCCTTATTACTGCCCGGTCATATCCATAGCTTTATTACTGCCCGGTCATATCCATAGCCTTATTACTGCCCGAGCAGATCCACAGCCTTATTACTGCCCGGTCAAATCCGTAGCCTTATTACTGCCCGAGCAGATCCATAGCCTTATTACTGTCCGGTCATATCCATACCTTTATTACTGTCCGGTCATATCCATAGTCTTATTACTGCCCGGTCATATCCATACCTTTATTACTGCCCGGTCATATCCACAGCCTTATTACTGCCCGGTCATATCCATAGCCTTATTACTGCCCGGTCATATCCATAGCCTTATTACTGCCCGAGCACATCCACAGCCTTATTACTGCCCGGTCATATCCATAGCCTTATTACTGCCCGGTCATATCCATAGCCTTATTACTGCCCGAGCACATCCATAGCCTTATTACTGCCCGGGCACATCCACAGCCTTATTACTGCCCGGTCATATCCACAGCCTTATTACTGCCTGAGCACATCCATAGCCTTATTACTGCCCGGTCACATCCACAGCCTTATTACTGCCTGGTCATATCCATAGCCTTATTACTGCCCAAGCACATCCATAGTCTTATTACTGCCCGGTCATATCCATAGTCTTATTACTGCCCGGTCATATCCATAGCCTTATTACTGCCCGGTCATATCCATAGCCTTATTACTGCCCGGTCACATCCATAGCCTTATTACTGCCCGGTCACATCCATAGCCTTATTACTGCCCGGTCATATCCATAGCCTTATTACTGCCCGGTCACATCCATAGCCTTATTACTGCCCGGTCATATCCACAGCCTTATTACTGCCCGGTCATATCCATAGCTTTATTACTGCCGGTGCACATCCATAGCCTTATTACTGCCCGAGCAGATCCACAGCCTTATTACTGCCCGGTCACATCCATAGCCTTATTACTGCCCGGGCACATCCACAGCCTTATTACTGCCCGGTCATATCCATAGCCTTATTACTGCCCGGTCATATCCATAGCTTTATTACTGCCCGGTCATATCCATAGCCTTATTACTGCCCGAGCAGATCCACAGCCTTATTACTGCCCGGTCAAATCCGTAGCCTTATTACTGCCCGAGCAGATCCACAGCCTTATTACTGTCCGGTCATATCCATAGTCTTATTACTGCCCGGTCATATCCATACCTTTATTACTGCCCGGTCATATCCACAGCCTTATTACTGCCCGGTCATATCCATAGCCTTATTACTGCCCGGTCATATCCATAGCCTTATTACTGCCCGAGCACATCCACAGCCTTATTACTGCCCGGTCATATCCATAGCCTTATTACTGCCCGGTCATATCCATAGCCTTATTACTGCCCGAGCACATCCATAGCCTTATTACTGCCCGGGCACATCCACAGCCTTATTACTGCCCGGTCATATCCACAGCCTTATTACTGCCCAAGCACATCCATAGTCTTATTACTGCCCGGTCATATCCATAGTCTTATTACTGCCCGGGCACATCCATAGCCTTATTACTGCCCGGTCACATCCACAGTCTTATTACTGCCTGGTCATATCCATAGCCTTATTACTGCCCGGTCACATCCACAGCCTTATTACTGCCTGGTCATATCCATAGCCTTATTACTGCCCAAGCACATCCATAGTCTTATTACTGCCCGGTCATATCCATAGCCTTATTACTGCCCGAGCACATCCATAGCCTTATTACTGCCCGGTCACATCCACAGCCTTATTACTGCCTGGTCATATCCATAGCCTTATTACTGCCCAAGCACATCCATAGTCTTATTACTGCCCGGTCATATCCATAGTCTTATTACTGCCCGGGCACATCCATAGCCTTAATACTGCACGGGCACATCCACAGCCTTATTACTGCCCGGTCATATCCATAGCCTTATTACTGCCCGGTCACATCCATAGCTTTATTACTGCCCGGTCATATCCATAGCCTTATTACTGCCCGGGCACATCCACAGCCTTATTACTGCCCGGTCATATCCATAGTCTTATTACTGCCCGGGCACATCCATAGCCTTATTACTGCCCGGTCACATCCACAGCCTTATTACTGCCCGGGCACATCCACAGCCTTATTACTGCCTGAGCACATCCATAGCCTTATTACTGCCCAGTCATATCCATAGCCTTATTACTGCCCGGTCACATCCACAGCCTTATTACTGCCCGGGCACATCCACAGCCTTATTACTGCCTGAGCACATCCATAGCCTTATTACTGCCTGGTCATATCCATAGCCTTATTACTGCCCGGTCACATCCATAGCCTTATTACTGCCCGAGCACATCCATAGCCTTATTACTGCCCGAGCACATCCATAGCCTTATTACTGCCCGAGCACATCCATAGCCTTATTACTGCCCGGTCACATCCATAGCCTTATTACTGCCTGGTCATATCCATAGCCTTATTACTGCCCGGTCACATCCATAGCCTTATTACTGCCCGAGCACATCCATAGCCTTATTACTGCCCGAGCACATCCATAGCCTTATTACTGCCCGAGCACATCCATAGCCTTATTACTGCCCGGTCACATCCATAGCCTTATTACTGCCCGGTCAAATCCGTAGCCTTATTACTGCCCGAGCAGATCCATAGCCTTATTACTGTCCGGTCATATCCATACCTTTATTACTGCCCGGTCATATCCATAGTCTTATTACTGCCCGGTCATATCCATACCTTTATTACTGCCCGGTCATATCCACAGCCTTATTACTGCCCGGTCATATCCATAGCCTTATTACTGCCCGGTCATATCCATAGCCTTATTACTGCCCGAGCACATCCACAGCCTTATTACTGCCCGGTCATATCCATAGCCTTATTACTGCCCGAGCACATCCATAGCCTTATTACTGCCCAGGCACATCCACAGCCTTATTACTGCCCGGTCATATCCACAGCCTTATTACTGCCTGAGCACATCCATAGCCTTATTACTGCCCGGTCACATCCACAGCCTTATTACTGCCTGGTCATATCCATAGCCTTATTACTGCCCAAGCACATCCATAGTCTTATTACTGCCCGGTCATATCCATAGTCTTATTACTGCCCGGTCACATCCATAGCTTTATTACTGCCCGGTCATATCCATAGCCTTATTACTGCCCGGTCACATCCATAGCTTTATTACTGCCCGGTCATATCCATAGCCTTATTACTGCCCGGGCACATCCACAGCCTTATTACTGCCCGGTCATATCCATAGTCTTATTACTGCCCGGTCACATCCACAGCCTTATTACTGCCCGGTCATATCCATAGCCTTATTACTGCCCGGTCACATCCATAGCTTTATTACTGCCCGGTCATATCCATAGCCTTATTACTGCCCGGGCACATCCACAGCCTTATTACTGCCCGGTCATATCCATAGTCTTATTACTGCCCGGGCACATCCATAGCCTTATTACTGCCCGGGCACATCCACAGCCTTATTACTGCCTGAGCACATCCATAGCCTTATTACTGCCCGGTCACATCCACAGCCTTATTACTGCCTGGTCATATCCATAGCCTTATTACTGCCCGAGCACATCCATAGCCTTATTACTGCCCGAGCACATCCATAGCCTTATTACTGCCCGGTCACATCCTTAGCCTTATTACTGCCCGGGCACATCCATAGCCTTATTACTGCCCGGTCAAATCCGTAGCCTTATTACTGCCCGAGCAGATCCATAGCCTTATTACTGTCCGGTCATATCCATACCTTTATTACTTCCCGGTCATATCCATAGTCTTATTACTGCCAGAGCAGATCCATAGCCTTATTACTGCCCGGTCATATCCATACCTTTATTACTGCCCGGTCATATCCACAGCCTTATTACTGCCCGGTCATATCCATAGCCTTATTACTGCCCGGTCATATCCATAGCCTTATTACTGCCCGAGCACATCCACAGCCTTATTACTGCCCGGTCATATCCATAGCCTTATTACTGCCCGGTCATATCCATAGCCTTATTACTGCCCGAGCACATCCATAGCCTTATTACTGCCCGGTCATATCCACAGCCTTATTACTGCTTGAGCACATCCATAGCCTTATTACTGCCCGGTCACATCCACAGCCTTATTACTGCCTGGTCATATCCATAGCCTTATTACTGCCCAAGCACATCCATAGTCTTATTACTGCCCGGTCATATCCATAGTCTTATTACTGCCCGGGCACATCCATAGCCTTATTACAGCCCGGTCATATCCATAACCTTATTACTGCCCGGTCATATCCATAGCCTTATTACTGCCCGGTCATATCCATAGCCTTATTACTGCCCGGTCATATCCATAACCTTATTACTGCCCGGTCATATCCATAACCTTATTACTGCCCGGGCACATCCATAAAATTATTACTGCCCGGGCACATCCATAGCCTTATTACTGCCCGGTCACATCCACAGCTTTATTACTGCCCAGTCACATCCACAGCTTTATTACTGCCCGGTCATATCCATAGCCTTATTACTGCCTCTTGAAACATGCCCACACTCTATGGAGAGTCAGGCTGTGTGCACATGCAGCGTTTTTTTTTTTTTCATTTTCGCGGAGTTTTTAACATGCAATTTTGCAGTGAAAACACACAAAAAAAGCATCCCATGCACTCCTATGGGTTTCGACAATTGCTGTGCTAATGCTGCGGAATTGCATAGCGGAAAAATTCGCAGCATGCCGATTCTTTTTGCGGTATTGCGGCGATTATGCACCCATAGGATTGCATTGAAATGCTCATCTTATGCATGTGGCTATGCCCACCATGTGTGAAGTGAGCACTTCATGTGCGGATGGTACCTACGGTCTGGAGGAGAGGAGACTCTCCTCCATGCCCTGGGTACCATATTCCTGAAGAAAATAGAATAAAAATAAAAAATATTGTTATTCTCACCTTTCGACGGGCGCCGGAGCCTTCTCACCTCTCTCCATGCTCCCGACATCTTCCGGTCCCAGTAATGCTTTGTGCGAATGACCGTGATGACGTAACGCTCGCGAGATCGCGAAGTCATCGTGGTCGTTCGTCATTACTGGGACCGGAAGACGCCGGGAGCATGGAGAGAGGCGGGAAGAAGATTGGTGAAGATCGGAAGGTGAGAATAACAATATTTTATTTTTTTATTATTTTTTACATCCTATCTTTTACTACTGATGCTGCATAGGCAGCATCAATAGTAAAAAGTTGGTCACACTTGTGAAACACTATGTTTGACGACTGTGACCAACCTGTCAATCACATTTCCAAGCAATGCTTGAAATCGCTTGGAATGCGCAAGCATTCTGCTAGCGAAAAAAGCTTGCAAAACGCTTGTTTTTAGCGGGAAAAACGCATGCGATTTCGCCTGCGTTTTGCCCGCGGCGGAATTTGCGGAAATTTCCACAGCATTTCTGCAACGTGGGCACATAGCCTCATTGAAAAAAAAAAAAATTTAATTGATCAATATCATACTACCTAAAAATATTTGGTATTTTATAAAATAAAAATAAATACAATAATGTAGCTATTCCATGATGTTTCACAATTCAGTGGTTACAGGTACAATGTCTGACATCACAAAGTAACGCATAGTTCAAGTCCTACAAGAGGAGGTGATGACTCTGCTCGAACATTTACAAATCATAAGTAAAATGTTGGACACAAAAGGTAATAAGTGTTTGCAGTATAAGGTTCGGCCACCGGCCAGTGTCTGTATATGTACTGAATTTTATCAGATAACAAAATACATAGATAAGTTTAATAAATGTGAAAAAAAATTAAGTAAACTTAGAAATTTTTTTTATTTTTTTTAATTTTACTTAATAATAGGATAGAAGGATAAGGGAGGGGTAAAACTAGGAACAGAATCAATATGTGTACGAAAAAGCTCTGTCGTTAATACTGTTCGGGTAGAGCTATTCGATAGCGCTGTCCATGAAGAAAGTGCACGGGTAGAGCTATATCATAGCTCTATTCCTAAAGGAAATGAACGGGCAGAGCTATCCGATAGCGCTATCCCTCAATGTTCCTGAGCATAAGCTATTTCACATGGTTGAGCGCACTTGGGATCTGCCCCCAAGGCCCTGCCCATGCCCAATGTTTGGTCCGTAGACCGCGGCTAGGAGTTAGTCCCGCTTCTAAACAGGCCCAGCAGTGATGGTGGATCTGCTGGACTTCAGGGCGCTGCCTGCTTAGGTTTCCTGTCTTTCAGATGGTTCTAGGGCAGCAGTGACAACCTGCAAATAGACGAGCAGCCCTGGATAATCCGCGCCGGCAGGATGATAAGATCCGGCGGAAGATGGAACCTGTGAGAAGAGAAGTAAATATAATGTAAGTGATGGGATTCCATATGACATGATACTACTGTGCGGTCACTGTGGCCGGACGGCAGAGGAATATTATCACACAGAGGTCAGGGATCATTGTCAGCCATCATACATGTGATAATCCCATCACTGACAGATGACATCTGCTCCACACGAATGATTCTCACTGACCTCACACAACATGGGGCTGATTCTCACACTTACCTCGTCTCTTTTTCCCCTTTTTTCCATTTTCTGATTTTTCTTCTTCTTTTCTCAGGTTTCTTGGAAATTTTCTTTCCTCCTGAGCAGGAAATTCTGATCAGAAAGTAAAAAAAAACCTCATTAACGACATATCCTAATGGGATCTGCTTTGTCTCCTGTATATAGTAGGATTGCTCTAGTCCTGTCTCCTATAGTCCTGATAATCTGGTATTTTATAATAGGGCAGAATAAGTCCTATATAATGTACATAATCCCATCTGAGGGGCATTAGATGTGTCACTGATATAGAGCAGTAAGCGCCCTGTGTGCCGCCATGTGGTGCATCACTGATGAGCGATATTCTATTGTAGGAGACAATGTCTCCTTATGATGATGTAGGTCATTTGATTCTGCAACGTATCTCACAGAATCCATGAAAAAAGCTCCTGTGCAAAATTAGTGAAATAGAGATACAGTATGGGCCCATGGGCAACATAATTGTGATCCATGAATCATGGATAACATAGGAGACCTATTACAGAAAACCATGTGGAAATATTTGAGCCTTGAAGTCAATATTCACATTATTGGTGCTGCAGACATGGACATACCTGATAGTGGGGACGAGGATGGTAAGATGCTAATAGCGTCATCTCTTTCAGATGCAGGAACAGATTCTTTCTGCCTGTTTGAAGAGAAACGTGTAAATCACAAGGAAACGCAGTATAAAAGTGTTTGTCTCACTAAAAGAACACCAACTATAAGGTCTAATAGGACATATTACTGCCGTAGTGGGGAAGGTCTTCTGCTCAAAACTAACTTTATAGAGCGGAGCAGAAAACAACTACGAAGAATGCCTGGCATGTTATACTTCATCTCTTCTATAGTGACAGCAGCACTAAAAATGCATAACCATCCACAATTATGGGCTGTTATCACCAGCAGTTACTAAGGCCAAAAGCACAATGACCTCTAACCATGGGGCGGTGGATGCTGCATTTGATATTATGGTATTTATGTCCTATGTGTGGTGTTGTGCACATATATCATCCTAGAGTTCCCAGTAATGACCCTATAATCTACTCACATTTCTAAGATATTTGTGCTGGATTCTAGGGCACAATCTGGAGAAGAGTTGGGATTCTCATTAATCTTCATCCTGGTAATGGTGGTACAGAGCTACATGTGGAAGCAATAAGATATGAAATAATTGTATGTCTACCTTTATAGGTATTTCTATACATATTTGGGATATATTAATCACATACTTACTTTAGAAAGCCTTTCAGAAGATGATGTAAAATTTTTGAAGTCAAGGTTCTCATTGTCCTCACTTGTGCCCTTCTCGTCCTCTGAGACCAGATTAGAAAGGTCTGAAAGACATAGGTAATGAAGTGTTAGTAGAGGTTGTCAGTATAACACAGTCACCATTTGTTAATGGGAAACAATTATCACGAAATAAGGAAGACGAGACAAACAGACACTTAGTCTAGATGACATGTCCTTCTACTTACTGATAAACAAGCTGTTGTCCACATCTGACGCAAGCTGAGGAACGTACTCTGGTTTTTGAGATAGAAGAGTATCATAGTCTAAGTCACTAAGAAATGGATGACACTTGATGTCAAAAGCTCCTCCTGGATAAAGGAAAACAAAAGCGATGCGGACATTGTCAAAGACAGCTTCATATCTGAACAGTTTATCCTAATTAGAACTAATTATACAACTGAGCAGACATGTAGGAAATAGAATGAAAATCTTAGCAATAAAAACTATAAATGGAGACGCTTATATAGAAGTAATGATCCTCAAGGAAATGAGTGATATGTCCTCAGTGTAACAAAGGAATATTGATATTATTGTATATGTTACCTGTCCCAAGTCTATCCACAGGATTTTTTCTCAGCAGCTGAGTGATGAGGTCTTGAGCATCGGGTGGAATATTTTTATTACTATCCCAAATTATATCTCCTGTTATATAGAAAATTACAGAACATAAAACCTTTTTACTGGACTGTAAGATAAAGCAAAGGAAATAACTAAACCAAGATAACCAGTAAAAGCAACGATAAGATTATTCTACGTACCATTGATCACTTTTTCAATAACCTCAGTTCTGGAATCCCCATCAAATGGTTTATATCCCATGAGAAATTCATATAATATAATGCCCATTGACCACCAGTCAACAGGTCTTCCATAGCCTCTTTCCAGGATGACCTCAGGGGCTTTGTAACACAGGGTGCCAGACTCCTGGAAACCAACAGAAAATAGAGATGAGAATCGATGAAACGATTATTATTTCTTGACATAAAAACAGAATGACAGAAGATAAAATATCAGTAGAAAAGTTCTCTAGAAATGAAGAGCGTAGGGAAGAGAAAATAGAGTTATGAGATTTGTGCAGAACAAGCTAAGTTCCTGTAGGTAATGCTGACCTCAATGTCCAGGAACTCTCTGGAGATGTTCTCTGCTGATTGCTTGTAGATGTTGGTGTTTGGTATCATGACACCAACTTTTGAAAGTCCAAAGTCCGTAACTTTAATATGTCCAGCAGATGTTATCAGGAGGCTGAAAAATAGAAGATGATTTTAGCTTCATAAACCGTGAGATAATAAAGGATAACTTTCCTCTTTTTCTCATACTACAGGTATTTACTTACTTGTCCGGCTTCAGGTCTCTGTGCACCACACCGTAACTATGCAGGTATTCCACACCAAGGACTGCTTCTGCAAAGTACAAGCGGGCCAATGGGACAGGTAAAGCACCCCTGGTGCTTAGAAGGGTCCAACAGTCTCCACCTATAGAAGAAAGGAAATATAACCAGTGAGGGGTTTATACAGCAGATCACCATGATGTGTGATGAGAAGTGAGCGGAAAGATTGGGGCAGGAGACAAGATATAAAGATATAATATACTGTATACTGCACAAATGAATTAGTCTGACGTCATGGTGAAATGTCATCTATTTAACTAATGACATAAAGTGATGTCACATCTCGTCTACAGCTGGAGATACTGACGCTCTCAGTGCGGACATACAGGGAGATCACACAGATCAATGACTTTCTGGACACCATGGTAAGAGAGATCCTATAGTAAATGTTCTGTGGGATGTAACCGTCCACGGGGACAAGTCTTAATGATATGAGAGGTGATAAGATGTCAGCAGACACAGGCTGAATATAATAAAATGTACGTGTCCTACCTCTTACATACTCCATGACCATACACAGGTGAGATTTAGTAGGGAAGGAGCAGAGCATGGAGACCACAAAGGGACAATCTGCGAATGTTAGGATGTCCCTCTCCAGAAAGACCTCTTCCACAAATGCTGGAGTATCCAGGTTCATCTTGGCAATTTTCTTCATAGCGAAGATCTCTTGTGATTCTTTATGGCGCACTAAGTAGACATCCCTGGAGAGAAGGAGAATCCATGGTTTATAATGAACCCTTATTAACAGTCTGTATATACAAGTCATTATATGATCTTTTGTAGTAATGTTTGATACCAGCAGTCCGTCCATCACTAGAAAGCCACATCTAGAAATCCATGAAATACCACTACATAGATGATGGGAGGTCTGCACCACGCCACGTCTGCCCTAACCAGGTCACATTATAGATGAGAGAATCTACTGAAATTTATCTTGGGCAGATTCGCTATAACCGACCAGTACATACGATTCAATAATAATAAAAATTGGTCAAAATTGAAAATGTTCCAATTGTCATAAGAAGATGTTTTTAGACTTTCTCCACAGCCCAAGGCAGAATAAATGGAGGGGAGGGAAGAAGATAAAATATAATTAAACACATTACACCCCCTTGTCCTCGTCCCTCCCCGTCCATCGCTGCAGTCCTCCGTCCTCTGTGCCCGTCTTTGGTTGTCCTCACTTCTGCTGCTGAGGCCAGTGATCGGACTCACATGGTCATGGTGGAGGGTGGGGGTGCAGATGTCATTGGCGTCAGTATCGTGTCACCCCTCATGTGACCGTGCGCAGCCAATCACTATTATCAGCTCCATAATGGGGCCCCGAAAAATCCGAAGATCGGTGCGGAGGATGGAAAAGCGGTGTTGGAGGCTGCAGCATAAGACCAGATGAGGTCTCGGACCGGTGGGTGTAATGTATTATATCATCCCTTTCCTTACAGACTGATTTGTTACAGATCTGGTCGCTCAGCTGTATATAACTGAGCTGAAGAGTGACATTGAGGTGCGGACAGTAATGTGGACTCTGATCGTTTCCCTATGATAACATTGAATGGCAGAGCACAGAGGCAGAAGCATTGTCATAGGGAACCCTGAGAAATGGGGATTATGGGAACAGAAATCTCACCCAAAAGATCCACTGCAAATCAGTTCAGATGTCTCATAGTCGCTCATACGCGGCTCTCCTGCCGGGATCAATGATCTGATCACGTCCTAAAAAAAGAATAAGAAATAATAATAAGATATAAAAGCTTCAGAAAAACTTCTCAGGATGTAAAAACTTCTCTATTATTTCCCAGCTGATTTACACTGATCCGAAGTAGCGGACAATACAAGCCGGACGCTCAGCATGGATGTAATATAAGGGGGGTCCTCTATATACCAGTTTTATTGTAATGTGCTTGATAATACGGGAGATCAACACATGAGAACTTACAGGGAGTATGTCAGCAGGTTTGTTCTATGTAATCTGGGAGCAGTTATGATTTAGGGGCAGAGACCATGATTCCAGCGACGTGTTACTTACTAGGCTTTGTGCTGTTTTTTAAAAAAAATAAAAATCAGTGTTTGATCAGCAGGAGATTATCACTGGAGGGCTACGTGTCTCATGCCATGTAGTCATATTGCTCTGTAAACCCTTCATCACCACTGAATAGCAGCTTTCTGCCTATGCACAGTGTACACAGAAAACTGCCAATCAGTGGTTTGGGCGGGGTTATACAAGGCTCAGCATGCAAAGCTCTGCTAGATCTGCAGCAGAGAAGACAGAGATATTAATATCATATCTGTTGCCCCCAGTAAAGTAAGTGATATATCACTGGAATCAGGGTCTCTGTCCCTACATTATGCTACAGCATAAACCTTGTGACAGATTCCATTTAATATAAATGCTATTATCTAACACCACAGTGTCATCTAGACTTAGAACAGAGCCGTCCCATGGTTATATGAGGGATAATACTGGACGGGTCACTCACCCCATGATCTGGTGATACACAGACACCCCCTGTATCTCTATAATACTTACACCAGCAGATTCTTGGATCTCCGGGATCTCACCGATTCCACTGTCAGGATTCGCCAGCGCTGATGGTTCTAAAATAGTAATAAAGTGATGATGAAATAAAATGTATTAGATGATATCAATCCTAAATACATAATAGCGCAATATAACAGAGAAGTGACGTCTGTAAATGGGATTAATACTCGATATAAGGGGATTCTACATATGAGAACGTACAGCGCATCCACAGATAAATGTAAGGTAAGTGGTGGCGGACCCCCAATTACCGCAGGAATGAGGAGCCCCCACCTCGCTGCACATGTGAGTGATGGGAAGAGAGATGAAGCATAGCAGCCATATGCATATTAGTCTGGAAGTGCACTGGGGGCGTGTCACTGCACTCGGATTCCTTCTTCCACGTCCCCAGTGCACTTCCATCCTGATTTGCATATGGCTTCGATGTTACATTTCTCCTGATTGGCACATTGGATTTCAGGAAATACTTTTTATTAGGGGGACTCATCCTATATCGTCATACCACCACTCCTATATGTAACACGTGCTGTCAGGTTCCCATTACATGGAGTAGGCCGGGGTCACACATCCGAGAAAATTGCGTGATTCTCGTGCGAGTCTCTCGCATGAACACCCGGCACTGCGCCGGCATTCGGACCAGAGCGTGCGGCTGCCTAGAAATACATGTAGCCGCACGCTCCGGTCCGAGTGTCGGCGGCAGTGCCGGGTGTCGAGAATAGTGCGAGTTTCTCGCATGTGTGACCTCGGCCGTAGAGAATAAATCTGCCATTAATCCCTGCTCTGTGTAATATCTGGAGATTCCCTGTAGTGATCGGCTCACCTGTAATCAGATCGCTGCTCAGCTCCGGCTGACTCCTATTAGGGTCAGGGGTTTCCGGGGTCACATTCTCCCCATATTCGTCGTCGCCTCTGGGTGTTTCCTGATAAATATAATATAGATAATTATTATATGGAAGATTTCACTAAATCCCCAAATACACAAATCAGGAAGGAGTAAACCAACATTTACAGATGCACCAATTGTAACTCTACAAATCCCGCGCCATCATGAGAACTTTTCTCAGAAACTTCTTTCCCTTATGTGGATTAAGATGAGATAACATTGAAAAATCTCCCGTTCGGTGTCAGATTATAAGTTATGCACCGTGATATCCCAGAGCTGCATTATCCCCGTTCTTTACTCCATGGATACATCTTGTACTTCATTCAGTACATTATTGGGTAGAATTGCTTTACACTGCAGCTCCTCTCCACAAGGCCACATTAATATACTGTATAAGGGACTTGTATGCACAACATTTCTGTAATGACGTCTATTATCTCAGCTGCAGCATTTACAAGTAGGAAGACTCTGATAGAGCGAGAAAGAAGGGAGAATACAGACTTCCCCCCACGGAGCTGTGACTACATCAGCAGAATACAGACTGTCCTCACAGAGGAGGGAGCAGCACAGACAGGCGGCCATAAAACCTCCTGTGCCTGCCGGGGACTGACAGGGAGGCCTGGAAGATCTAACACCCTAATGCCATAGACATCCCATGGTTATATGGGGGATAATACTGGACGGGTCACTCACACCCATGATCTGGTGATACACAGACACCCCCTGTATCTCAATAATACTTACACCAGCGGATTCTTGGATCTTCGGGATCTCACCGATTCCATTATCGGGATTCGCCAGCGCTAATGGTACTAAAATAGTGATAAAGTAATGAAGAAATAAAATGTATTAGATGATATCAATCCTACATACATAATACCGCAATATAACAGAGAAATGACAAGACGTCTGCACATGGGATTAATACATGGAGTAGAGAGTAAATCTGCCATTACTCCCTGCTCTGTGTAATATCTGGATATTCCCTGTAGTGATCGGCTCACCTGTAATCAGATCGCTGCTCAGCTCCGGCTGACTCCTATTAGGGTCAGGGGTTTCCGGGGTCACATTCTCCCCATATTCATCGTCGCCTCTGGGTGTTTCCTGGTAGATATAATATAGATAATTAATATGTGGAAGATTTCACTAAATCACCAAGGAAAAATACAGACTTCCCCCCACTGAGCTGTGACTACATCAGCAGAATACAGACTGTCCTCACAGAGGAGGGAGCAGCACAGACAGGCGGCCATAAAACCTCCTGGGACTGACAGGGAGGCCTGGAAGATGTAACACCAGATCTTCTGATCTCTGCTGGTGATCTGGAGAAGATCAGAAAACAAGGACATGTGATATAGAAGATGATGGCTCCTTACCGGGCGTTCTAGTACACACAGGACTTTTTCGGCCAGGTCTTTAACAAAAGCCAAATCTCCATATTGAGATCTATTTTCAGTCTATAAAGAAGAAAAGAAACAAAAAGGAAAAATGTGAGATTAGAAAAGACATAATGGAGGCGACCATTGTATGTGACATCTGCTCCTCTCTGCAGATACAACGACTCCATATCTGGGGACTCGTCATGTTTTTATTGGAGGAAAGAAGAAGCTTCTCTCCCACCATTATTATCTATGACTAGCTGAAGAGCCTGGCGCTGCCCGGGCATAGTAACTAACAGTGGTTAGTTATAGCAAATTATAATTATCCTCCATCCCATAGTCCCCTGCCCATATACCCATCATACATATCGACGATCCCATAGTCCCATGCCCATATACCCATCATACATATCCTCCATCTCATAGTCCCATGCCCATATACCCATCATACATATCCTCAATCCAATAGTCCCATGCCCATATATCCATCATACATATCCTCCATCCCATACTCGAGTACCCATATACCCATCACATATCCTCCATCCCATAGTCCCGTGCCCATATACACATCCTTCATCTCATAGTCCCATGCCCATATACCCATCATACATATCCTCCATCCCATAGTCCAGTGCCCATATACCCATCATACATATCCTCAATCCAATAGTCCCATGCCCATATATCCATCATACATATCCTCCATCCCATACTCGAGTGCCCATATACCCATCACATATCCTCCATCCCATAGTCCCGTGCCCATATACACATCCTTCATCTCATAGTCCCATGCCCATATACCCATCATGCATATCCTCCATCCCATAGTCCAGTGCCCATATACACATCATACATATCCTCCATCCCATAGTCCCATGCCCATATACCCATCATACATATCCTCCATCCCATAGTCCCATGCCCATATACCCATCATACATATCCTCCATCCCATAGTCGAGTGCCCATATACCCATCACATATCCTCCATCCCATAGTCCCATGCCCATATACCCATCACACATCCTTCATCTCATAGTCCCATGCCCATATACCCATCACACATCCTTCATCTCATAGTCCCATGCCCATATACCTATCACATATCCTCCATCCCATAGGCCCGTGCCCATATACCCATCATACATATCCTCCATCCCATAGTCCAGTGCCCATATACCCATCATACATATCCTCCATCCCATAGTCCCATGCCCATATA